>NC_060139.1:269205746-269844746 GCF_021461385.2 Schistocerca piceifrons | reverse complement strand
GCCCTCAGGCCTCTACCGAATAGTGCCATAGTACCTTCTCCCGATATAATGGGAAGATGATGATGGGATGAGGACTAACTCCAGAATACAAAGTGCAAAATTGAGATCCAAGGCGCTGCACCCATTCACTGAATCACGATTGCAGTCTCCATCTGTGCTACGCTTCTTCTGTGACCATGATAGAGTAGCGCTACGCTATATGGGCGAGCTATTTGACCACCTAGGATCAAAAGCAGCTAAGGAAATTTTGCTGTACGGCTGGAAGCTAAACTGTGAGCAGCGACCGGTCCAGTAAAGTTACCTTTATGGCCCCGGCCACCCAAGTACAAAGGTAAACAGCTTGAGGACAACAGTCACTCAATTAGTAGAAAAATCCGACAGGGCAGCAGAAATGGTGACGTGTAAACCTGTCTGAAACGTGGCTTCTTACAGTTCTTAGAAACTCTATGATACATTACTATTACATGATAAAGCAAATGTGATACATCTTTGGACCCACTAAAACAACAATATTTTCAGTAACTTAAAAACGGCAGAAGTTAATGTCTTACAGTGAAATAATATTTTGACGATAGGATTAACAACTTTCAAATGCTTTGACAATTTCAACAAACCATATCGCAGATGATAGCATTACACTGTACCTACGATCCCTCAAAGATGCAGAACTGCTTCTATTTTATTTCTTGATTTATTACGATTTTAATAACTTTCTCATTAGGTAAACGTCTGATAGAGCATCGTATCCTCCACCATAGCAAAGCAACTGAATGAAGGAAGAATACCTCATATCTTGTCACATTTGTTTGGTAATTTCAGTTTTGCCAATAACTTTATTTAAATATAATTACAGCCGGTATCGACAAACTAACATAATTTGGAAGTGCTCAATATATGCATTTTCTGACACCACTATGGAAAACAATGCCAAACTGCCTTCTCTAAAACTCATATAAATAACTGTTTAAACATTAAATAAAATGGTTTAAACAATAGTTAACAAGGATCTGTTGTCATACACGTGTACAAGAATAGTAGCTTATAAGTATTTCTGAATGAAAAATCATTGTTTGACATGAGCTTTTCCCAGTCCTCAAATACTTTACAGTGATGCAGCTGGGTGATATCGTTGGTAACCGCCGATATTTTGACAGGAGCCACACACTGTCGCTTTCGAGGCAAAACTGCAGCAAGCAAGCGCTGTGCAATGATGACATTAAACACACTGCCGGCCGCGGTGGCCGTGCGGTTCTAGGCGCTGCAGTCCGGAACGGCGGGACTGCTACGGTCGCAGGTTCGAATCCTGTCTCGGGCATGGATGTGTGTGATGTCCTTAGGTTAGTTAGGTTTAAGTAGTTCTAAGTTCTAGGGGACTGATGACCTAAGATTTTAAGTCCCATAGTGCTCAGAGACATTTGAACCATTAAACACTCTGTAAACACCAGCGCCATCGCAGTGTCCTTAGCTCCAGCAAGGACGGCCCGCTCCATGTCACTGGCTCCTGCCAACACCAAGGAATGTAGATCTGACGATGATCTCTGTAGTAGATAGAAATCGGTCATCCACAAATAAAAAGTAACACAAGCGACAGTGTAGAAAGTTTGTTACGTTGAACAGTTCAGTGATAACGTTGTTCTTATCAGAATCGGCGCTAACCAACACTGACAACGATAGTTCAGGTATACATGCCGACGTCGCAAGCTGAAGATGAAGAGATAGGGAAATTATATGAAGATACTGAAAAGGTAATACTGCACGTAAAGGTAGATGAATCTCTAACAGTCGTGGGGACTGCAATGTAGTTATAGGGGAAGGAGTAGATGAAAGGGTTATGGGAAAATATGGTCCAGGGACAAGACATGAGATAGAGGAGAAAGACTAATTGAATTCTGTAATATATTGCAACCAGTAATAGCGAATAGTATGTCCAAGAATCACAAAAGGAGGAAGTGTATTTGGAAAAGTCCGGATGATATGGGACGATTTCAATTATATTACACCACTGTCAGACAGAGATTCCGTAATCAGATACTGGATTGTAAGACGTACCCAGTAGCAGATATAGACTCAGATCACAATGTAGCAGGGATGAAGAGTAGGCTGAAGTTTAAAAGATTAGTCAGTAAGAATCAATAACCAAAGAAGTGGAAAGCAGAAGTACTAAGGAATGACGAGATACGCTTGAAGTTCTCTAAGGCTATGGATACAGCAATAAGGAATACCTCAGTAGGTAGTGCAGTTGAAGCGGAATGGACATATCTAAAAAGGACAGTCACAGAAGATGGAAAGAAAAACGTAGGTACAAAGAAGGTAACTATGGCTAACAGTAGAAATACTTCAGCTGAGCGATGAAAGAAGGAAGTACAAAAATGTTCAGGGAAATTCGAGAATACAGAAGTACAAGTCACTTGGGACTGAATTATATAGGAAGTGCAGGAAAGCTAAGGTGAAATGGCGCTTGAAAAATGTGAAGAAATCGAGAAAGAAATGATAGTTGGAAGGGCTGACTCAGCACGTAGAAAAGTCAAAACAGCCTTTAGTGAAATTAAAAGCAAGAGTGGTAATATTAAGAGTGCAACGAGAATTCCACTATAAAATGCAGGAGACAGCGGATAGGTGGAAAGAGTACACTGAAGGCCTCTATGAGGGGGAAGACTTTTCTGATGTGAAAGAAGAAGAAACAGGAGTTGATTTAGAAGAGATAGGGGATCCAGTAATAGAATCAGAATTTAAGAGAGCTACGGGGGACGTAATATCAAATACAGGAGAAGGGGTAGATAACATTCCACCAGAATTTCTAAAATCATTGGGGAAAGTAGCAACAAAACGACAATTCACATTGGTGTGCAAATGTGTGAGTATTTGGACGTATCATCTGACTTTAGGAGAAATATCATCCGCACATGAAAAAATGCTTCAACACTCAGATGTGTGAGTCCTCGTCCATGACTTTGACGGGCATTGTCCCATGTTATCCTTGCGTCTGAACAGCAGGCGTAGCGAATAGCGAACGGCCGATAGCATACGAACAGATCTGAAAGGTGGTCTTCTTGCTCAGAGAATGCTGGCACGGTTGGTGGTGATGTGATGGTGGTGGTGGTCGGCAACAAGGTTGATGAGAGGGCCACCAGCATCAAATCCTGGACCACAGGCTGAAAACTATCGTCAAACAGTTGCCGGACGTGAGCACTATGGAGCCAGGTAGCATAAGGTAGCAGCAGCTAGCTTGTGGGATTGTCTCGTAGAGATGGTGGAGTGGTATAGCGTGTACCGGGTGCACCGTTTACTGGTACATCAGAAGAATGTTGCAGATTTACTGGTACAAACACACAGCAGGTGTCTAACATAGCTCTGCTATGCTGACGATGTACTCGACTGCCCTGCAGATTTAAACGCAGCTCTTTGGAGCTGACGGTGAAGAAGATACTCCTCTACTCCTGCATTATTCTGTATCGACGAATCCTCTGGCTAGCACATAAGGGCGGGCATTGCTGTGTGGAAGGTGATGGAGCAAAAGTGCCTGATTCTGCTGGGTTGCTGTGTTGGCAGCTTACTGAATGCGTCAGCCAGTTCCTGGGCACGACCTGGGCAGTGGGTTTCGTTTATACAGTTAGAACTCACGATACAGATTCCATACTGATGTCGGTCACCTAGCATTACATTCGAAACCAGTGGTATACAAACCTTGAGGCCCTTGAACTACTTCCACCTTAGAAATACTGTAATTCATTCGGAAAGTAAATGAAATGTAGGGAGATTTGCTGTTGGAGAAGATCAGCCACAGCAAAGCGTATCCAAAGTTATCACATAGATAAACGAACTGAGGACATAAACGAAAAAAATAGAAATATAAAATAAAACAACAACGACATATACAAAGCAGCCACAGGAGTGCACTACTGTGAAGGACGTAAATGAAAGTAATGGAGCTCTAAAATAAAATTTATGGCATTTGAGTGAAATGCGTTAGTCTACAAAACGTGTGGACTTCCATCATGCTGATTACACACTGCGATCAGTTGTAAGAAACGTCTTCTCTGACGTACGTAGCAAGTATTGTGTGCGTGACCGATTTCATGTTTCGTGTATCTTGACATGCTTTAACATGTGACCCATGTACCTATCATATGAATGTAATTGACGTCATTTGTTGCTACACGTTTCGTGTATTAATTTGAAATCTATGTGTATTCTATAGGCACTCTAAATGAATACGTCATGCTGCGTTTGCATTAAATTTGTTTTCTTCTACCTCTCTTTGTATTTTCATTTTGCAAATATCCTTACCTAGTTGACAAATACATTTTCACAAGTATTAAATGTCACATAGTGTTTTGAAAAAGTTCGTGGCAAATGCAAAGGGGCTAAAGCCAGTGGGAGATTCAACACAAGTCACTAAAAAATTATCAGAATTATGTCACACTTCCAAAACTCCGTAGCGCTTATATGTAAAATGATAATTTTCAACATTAGCGGAAAATATATCATAAGATGCATCATGTGGAATGAGAAAATGACAATCATGCCGTGATGAAAGAACTGATGGAAAACATTACACAACATAATTTTACTTGTTTATGTTACTCTGAGATGATGAGACAGCGTCTAGTACGGTCAGCTTCAGAACATTGCTCGAATGCACACGCTAAAGTAGGTTATCTGCTGCTTAAGTAGCCATTTCCGTGGATAAATACTGACAGAACGTCACATGGGTGTTTTAGAGTAAATTGTGCTAAGATTATTGTGAATGTCGACGTTCTGGCAATGAAATTTTGACAGTAGCGTTCGCTAAAGTAACCAACGTCTGGAGTACCATAGACCCAAGTCAAATATATATCGATTCTTTCTCTAAGCGACTCTTAAAGCTATAATTACGATGGATTACCAGTGAACTTATAATTGTTATTCTATGGATATGAAGGCGATACAAGGACCCACAAATTGTTGAACGTAAGGCAGGTGCAGGATTGAAAAACCGGTCTATTAACATGCTGCACTAAGGAAGGTACAAATGTATTATTCCGTTTTAAAATGGATGAAACGGGTATGAACAGAACTATGCAAAAAATATCGGCTGCTAGTTCTGTTTCTGCAATGAAAGGAACATCACGGTCTACAGTCACGTCGATGAGTTGTATGAAAAAAAGAGACCTGTCATACCCTTTTCAAATAACCATCCTGGAATTCGCGTTTTATGAAACAAGGGAAAATCTGGATGGAAGGTTGGAGATTAGATTCGATGTCCTTCAACTTCAAAGTCCACTGATTTTAAAATCATTATTTTCGAATTTCCGTATTTGGGTAAAGGTTCAGACTTTATGTGCAAAATGAGGAAGCGTTACCTAACTTGGTTTACGAAATGTAACAGTTAATAACAGGGATTGCTGTGCTTGAAATGATCTGCTACACATCGTGTTGCGGAAATAATATACTTTAGCCTCTGTCTGCCTGTCAATTCCACAAAAAAGCGCCGCTACATCTTTAAGGTGATTTTAATTACACGAGCGTGCCCCTGAGCGATGAGGTGAGTCCTTCGTGAACGGCCTGCAAGAACTCCCACCTGCTGCAGCAGCACTCAGCAGATTAGTTTCGCTTTCCAGATGTCCTCACCTGCGTCACGTGAGTTAGCATCTTTAGAGCTCTCGGAAGTATAAGAAATCCGTACAGTTCTGTTCTACTCATCGTATTAGAAGTTAATCATATTCACAGTTTGATTTAAAATGTGAATGTTGGATTAGGGAGTAATGAGGAAAATGGATGTAGCTTATTAGACATCGGGCTGATCAAAAGGATTAACTTTCGAAACGGAGGATGTTGGAATTCAAAACCACTTTATTATTTATTAGTTAAAAGGCATGTGGACACGATCAGTGTTAACGTTAATGAACGCATTAATATTATTTGTCCTTCTCATGCAGATACTTCTTCTTGTTCCCGAGGTCCTACGTTTACCGCTGCATCCCACATCTCTGTCGCCAAATGCCTCGGTCTGGCCATCCTTCCCCATCGTCTTCCATTTCTCTTCTCTCCATCGCTTATTGGCTACCACCCAGCCACACTTTCCGTGGTCCTCCAGTTCTTCTCCTTGCAGGAGATTGCCATGAAAGTCTTTTCTTGGTCAATCTGTCTTCTTCCAACCTTTTGACATGTCCAAACCATCTTAATTGTCTTTCTTCTATTTATCCATAATACTAGAACACATCTGTGTCCTTTTTCTTATATCCTCATTTCTTACGTGGTCTTAAGTCGGGTAATTCTACAGGCTTTTCTCAAGCTCAAAGTCCCTTTTTTGTTTCTTTTTTTGAGTTCCCAGCATACACTCCCATAGCTTTTTGTTGTTGATTTCACGATTGATTTGTGTACGGGAATTTTAGTCTTTAAACTCATTGTTGAGGACCAAAGTACAGACTAGGTTATTCAGTATATTTGGATGGGGTCAGCCTTGAGCTAAACACAATTTTATCTTTTCTTTTACTTTCGTTACATGTTTCGCTCAAGCTACTGCGTCATCAGGGACCTTTTATTTTCTTACTATTAAAGAAGAAAAATTCTCTTTACTATTTGTACATAAATAAATTTCAGTTTTTAAAACGGTATTTACAAATCTGAAAAACAAAGGTTTTTTTGTGTATCTTCTTAGCACAGCTGTGGTTGTCCTGCGTTTTTTGTTTTTCGTGTAGCTTGTTTTCTTTCATAGTTTGCCATTTGTAGCCATATATACAGAACTAAATGTACAAAAATTATTTACTTCCAAATGTTACGAATGGGTTTGTTATGGTTAGGGCTGACGTTAACTTGACTAACTCTGTGCGGAAATTTTTGTGTCTGAATGTGTGTGTGTGTGCGTGTGTGTATGTGTGTGTGTGTGTGTTTGGAGAGGTGGGTTTGGGGTGTTTGGATTGGTGTTATCTGATAGTTCTTTGAATGCTGAGAACAGGGTACCCTTGCAGAGAATTGTGTATTCATTTATTATTGCTTTTTCTTCAACTATGGTTTTTTTGTATTTGATACTGTTCGTCAATTCGTCAATTATTAGTTTTTGTTTGTGTGTCGGGGGGGGGGGGGGGGGGCAGGGGGCTGTAGCAGCATTTTAGAATTTCGTCAGTGTTATGTCTGCTGGGCAGTGTTTCGTGTGCATAAGGAGTGTAGCAAACATAGAATGACAGCTGTTACTCCTTAATAGTCTTCTGTGTTTTGGTGTTTTGTGTATCTAGTAGTAATGTCTGTACTTGTCCGTCCCATGTACATTAATTTGCAGTCCAATCATGTCAACTGGCAAGTACCAGATGTGTTGTGTTTTGCTGTGCTTGTATTGGTTCCCCTTATCTTTCTCTGTATTGAGTTGTGTGTCCTGTAGGTTATTTTTATCCCTTGTTTTTTCAGTGTTTTGCCTGTTTTTCTCGAGGTGGATAGCCTCCAAAAACTAATCTATTGGTACAACAGACAGACAGAAGAGCTTCAACCTCAAGATGATTATGTGATTCATAGCAAAAATCCCAAGGTAAGAATAAGTTATGTTACTGTCTACAGGGGTACAGAAGGTAGGGTGCAAAGTTGAGTAACTTCCAAAAGCCAAAGACACATTACAGAAGCAAATATTCCCACGAGAACGGTGGATACTACGAAATACAACTTAGATAGTTTGAAACGCGAATCTACAAAATTTCTTTGTAAATTACTGTTGTCATACAAACTGAGGCACTTAGAAAAAGAAACGACGAAGCATACAAATCCAAAAACACAAACTTCATTTTTTTATTTTTTTTTATTGGCTACCAGTTGTAAGTAGAAATTGGTCAATGGAATAGAACGAGTAGTCCAGGAGACATGATTTTAAATTAGATTAGAAAATCGCTTTGTTGCCTGTCAGACATTTTATGTTATTTGTCAAATGATCAAAATTTTTTGTTATTGCGTATTAAACTTCTCTCTCAACCTCTGACAGCTATAACAATGGGTTATGAAGGTTATCTCTCCCTGTAGTATTATATTTTTATTATTTATTTACCCATCAAGTTCCGTCGGACCAAATTAAGGAGCAAATCTCCAAGGTCATGGAACCTGTCAGTACATGAAATTGCAACATAAAAGTAATAACAGATAAAAAAAATGTTTATGAACTTCCGGTTTCTGAGCCAAAAATAACCTTTTATAATGGGAAGAGTTACCCCAAAATATACCATACGACATAAGCGAATGAGAGTAAGTAAAGTAGACTAATTTCCATGTCCAAAGATGACTTCAGATACCGTTCGAATAGTAAAAATGGCAGCATTAAGTCTTCGAACAAGATCCTGAACTTGGACTTTCCACAACAGTTTACTGTCTAACTGAACAACTAGACATTTGAACTGTTCAGTTTCACTAATCATAAGCTCATTCAGTGAAATGAAAATGTCGGGTTTTGTTGAATTGTGTGTTACAAACTGCACAAATTAAGTCTTACTGTGATTTAGCGCAGTTTATTTTCTACAACACATGAACTTATGCCATGAACTACACTATCTGAAACCGAGCCAATGTTGCACTCAACATCCTTTACTACCAAGTTTAGTGTCATCAGCAAACAGAAACATTTTAGAGTTACCCATAATATTAGAGGGCACATCATTTATATAAATAAAGAACGGGAGTGGTCCCAATACTAATAACTGGGGCACCACCCATTTGACAGTACCCCACTCATACCCCACATCACAGCCATTCTCAACACTGTGAATGGACACTTTACTGTCTGTTGTTAAAGAAAGAGGTGAACCATTTGTGAGCTACTCCCTGTATTCTGTAATGGTCTCACTTCTGGAGCAAAATTTTGTGATCAACACACTCAAACGCCTTAGTTAAATCGAAAACTTTTGTTTAACTCATCCAGTACCTCACAGAGAAAAGAGAATATAGCATTTTCAGTTGTTAAACAACTTATAAAGCCGAACTGTACATCTGATAGCAAATTATGTGATATCAGTTGGTCAATTATCCTTACATAAACAATTTTTCAATAACTTTAGCAAACACCATGACTTAGAAATGGGTCTAATATTGTCTACATTATCCCTTTCTCCCTTTTTATAGTACTTCAATCGTTCAGGAAACTAACCATTCCTAAAGGAAAAATTACAAATATGTCCAAGTACAGGGCTAACATGATCTGCACAGTACTTTAATATTCTGCTAGGCACTCTGTCACATCCATGAGAGTCCTTTGTCTTCAGTAGGTATAGACATCACTGTTCTTCTCAAATTGCGATGGGTTATAAACGAAGAATTTCATTAATGAATATATATTCTGTGACAGCGCAGTTAAAAGTGCCTACCTCTTTGAAGAGGTACTTACATGATTTCAGTGGATGAACACCACATCTTATCCTCACTGTTCGCTTTTATGCAATCAGTACTTTCTTTCTGAGTGATGAGTTAACCCAAATAAATTATTCTGTAAGACATCATCAAAACATTCCGTGTTACTGGGCAGTTATTCTTTCTAGTTGTTCTCGTGATATTCAGTCGTCCGAAGGATAGTTTGATGTCTCTCTCCTGGCTTGTCTATCCTCTTCTAGGCCGTTCAGTGATTCACTACCTCAACCTACATCCATCAGAACTTTCCTAGTGTATTTATACTCTGGATTACCTCCACAAATTTTACCCTCCGGTACCAAAGAAAAGATTACTGATGCTTCGCGATGTATTCTATCAACTGGTCCCTTTTATTAGTGGAGTTGTGCCAAGAATTTATTTACTGCTCACAGTGATTCAGTACTGTAACCTCCCCACAAAAATATTTTAAATGACAAGAATTGAATAAAAAATGCAAATAGTGCCAAATGTTAGCTTCCCACAGTAATAAAACTCAATGATAATAAAAATGTGCAAAATGTAAAACCCCACAAAATTAAAATTAAGGTGAACCTGATAAATTTTATAAGAGCAGCTGCGCTGATCTTAGGCCCTGTGCAATAATTAACCTGATAAATTGATTCTGGAAGGAAAAGCATAGGAAATATTGTTTCAATTCGAATGATTCTTTTCTTAAAAAAGATTGCTTTGGAAACAAAATTATTATTGGGGCATTTCTTGAACAAATTAATTACAATTAACATAAATTACATTATCAGATGTGCGCAATGCTGCTTTATTACCTCATTTAACAATATACCTCGTCCCGAACCTTGACCAGAGACCCATGTCGACGCCTGCCGACTCCTCACACACAACTCCGACTCGCGACTGAGTCCAACACGCAACAGCGTCCAACTTGGAACTGAACTCTCGCGCGGTCAAGCGCAGACTAGCAACGATAAATAACTCTCTGGTCAGAGATTCTGTCATGCCTCGCCATCGCTGGTTGAAACGTACGCGTTTCATAACCCTCCACTGGGGGGGCAAAACTTTGGCAGCGATGGTGAGTCATTTGGACTTGCCATGAGCAACAAATTTTTTCTTAACTAATTAACTTTTACAATCACAGAATATTCAGATGTAGAACATGAATTAAATGTGGTGCACATGCACCAAGTTCAAAACATGTTAGGCAATGACAAAATGTGAGTACAAAACATATTAACAAATGACATAAGTGCAGACGCACTGAAAAACTCTTTAGCATTTTCACAACAAATAAACATAATGGCAAAAAATCATGTTGACAAGTGACATAAGTGCACATGCACTGCAGTTCAGAACATATCAGCAAATCAAAATGTACATACAATGAGTAGTAATCATGTTATAAAATGACAAAAGTGCACACGCACTATAGTTCAGAATATATCAGCAAATCGAAATGTACATACACTGAGTAGTAATCATGTTAGAAAATAACAAAAGTGCACTCGCACTGTAGTTCGAAAAAAATGTATAGGCCATGAATACAAATCATGTTAGCAAAAATGATTTTCACTATGTTACAAGAATTAGGATAGGAAAGGGAAGGATTGCATCATGGTTGTAGCACTTTAGGTTGCACGCAGCTGCACTGAAAGTCCATATCTTTCCACAGAAGTACAACACCAAGTGAGACAATCTGAAGTTCGTTTCCCAAGAGTATTAATCAGCGTACCCAAGACACTGAAATGTCGTAGTAATATTCCATGTTATCATTTTGGCAGTACATCAGGTACACCAAACAGTGTGACCATAATAACGTCTCCATCGCTCACGGTGGTGGACAGCATGTCGTGTCAACACCATGCTCTTACAAGGCACACCAACGTAGAATTAGTGCAAAAACCAAATATAGTGCTCCGTGATCAAGAGGATATACAGGACAAATGGATATTGCAGTAATTCAGGGTAGTTAGGTCAGAAGGTGAAGGACATTAAGTCACATACTAGTCTTCATTGGGAATTACATTAGTAGTTTGCGGCATTCATAGCCCAGTTATTGAACATTTCTGTACCATGTATGTAGTATTACAGAAAAATGTTCATTAATTGATTTACAGACAACATTGTCATTGGTCATTTCAATACCGTAATCAGTAGCGTTCATTTCCCAGTTACAAAGCATAATCAGTAGCATTCATTTCCTAGTTACAAAGCATAATTAGTAGTTCATTTCCTAGTTACAAAGCATTATTAATTAATCATTGGTCATTTAAATACAGTAATCATCTCAATACAGTAATCAGTAGCATTCTTTTCCCAGTTACAAAGCATAATCAGTAGCATTCATCATTGGTCATTTAAATACAGTAATCATCTCAATACAGTAATTAGTAGCATTATTTTCCCAGTTACAAAGCATAATCAGTAGCATTCATTTCCTAGTTACAAACAATTATTAATTAATCATTGTTCATCTCAATACAGTAATCAGTAGCATTCATTATTCAAGTGACATATTATTCATAGCTGATCAGTATTACTCAGAACTCTCTTAAACTGGTAATACATATTTTTTGTTAGCAATGCATTGCTTTGGGTAATTATAGGGGAAAGCAAGAGAGAAAAATTTGCTTCTGGGTTGTTGGTGTAAATGAAAATGTGTAACATCAATCGTCATTAGTCAGCTGTGGCAAGATTATGAAACAAGTAGAGTATATGTAATCACATTCATAAATGACACAGATTTAATGAACAACTGCTTATAGCACATTAATTTCATAAATAATTTCTCCTGCAAAAATATACAAAAAATGGATTATTAAGCTGAAAGAAGAAATGCATTTTATGCTGAAAAGTAGTGAACTTCGAATTAACAGGTAGTGAAATGTGTATAAAAAAATGTGTTCCATAGCTGTCCTTTCCAAAACCTTCAGTCATTATACTATGCAATATAACACCTGCTGTCAAAGCGAACTGCCACAAATACTTAAATAACTACGTAGCATAAATACATAACTTCCACATTATCCTCATTTGTAAAGAAAAAAAACTTCATTATCCATCATTTCATTATTTATATTATCATAACTCCATTATTATCATCACCTGTAAAGAAAAACTTCATTATCCATAGTAGCATATTCTTCATCATTATTCATCAGCATTCATTATCATCTGCAAAAAATCACTTCATTACTCATTACACAACTATTCCTTATCTCTAGCATATGTCATCACTAAAACTAATATGTGTAGTTCTGTCTGACAGCCTGCATCAATCGCCTTGTATTCTGAAAGAAAAAATTAGTTAAGACTGCTATTCTGCGATGTGTATAGTATATTCTTGTTAATGCTTGTTAATCCTGATCCATTTACTCTTCCTCACGAGGTTTGCATCTTCTTTCGATCATTCCGAAGGTGAAATTCCCATTTCTGTTTAATTTATTTCTTTCACGCATCATTTCTTTCTGAAATTGATGAACAGAGATTAATGTATTCCATTTAAATCATATACTCATTAAATAATGACTGGTTTATGGTAACATAATTAAGCATACAGCATAACATGACAGAAAACGTAATATGAAAAAAAATAGACAGTGTTCAAATGCAAAAATGTACACAGAATATCACAATGCAGCAGCAAAAAATGTAAAACAGTCACGATGTTGAGATATCATAGGGCAAAATGTCAAAGTCAACTGGTGTTTGCTATATCTTAACTATTTCATAGTACATACAAACAAAACGTGAAACAATCGTAAGAAAGACAAAAAAATGTGACGTTCGTTGTCTTCAGCTTGTATGTTGTGTAGTTAATAGAGGCGAGAATTAAAGACTTTAATGGAGAGAAAATTTAATAGAAATTAATATGTCACTAGATAACATTGCATAATTATTCATAAGATACGTGAGTTTCTTCTGGAAAAAATGTGCACAGTCTGATGTGTAACGACAAGAAGAGCGACCTGCTAACCTTACCTTGCCGGGCACTTGCCAAGAAAAAATACGATAATCATCAGTAATTAGTCATGTGAATATAATTGCATAAGTGATCATAAAAATTAGTAAATGGCATCATAGTATGTTAAATCATGAAGTGTCTTCATTCAATAAAGGGTTTAATATTGGAGACATGGTGGTTACCTTTACTTTTTCTGGTTCTCAGAGTTTCGACGTGTACAACATCGTGGTGAGGAATGCTGCGAATCCGATAGGGACCTGCGTATAGAAGTTCAAATTCACTGCACTTACCTTTTATTCTGCTGGATAAATGGTGTGTACGTACTAATATCTTCTGTCCAATGTGAAAGTCACGGCGTATAGAAACCTGTTTTTGCTGTCTTCTCCGGCGCTCTGCGGCACGTTTGATGTTGTTCAGCGCAATGTCAATTATTTCATGGTGTCGTAGTCGACGAGATGTAGGAAAGTTTACTAATTCTGTAATTTTGTTAGGTGGTTCAACATTTTTTAGTATAACAGACGGAGAGAGCATCGTGGATTCATTTGGTATGGAATTAATTACATCTTGGAATGAGAATATGTGTCTGTCCCAATCAATATGTCTTTTGTGGCAGTATATCCTACACAGTTTACCAATTTCTTTCATTAATGGTTCACAAGGGTTCGAAAAAGCGTGGAGAAATGTTTCTAGCTCGTAACATGCGTGTCCATATAGCAGAACGAAATTGTGATCCATTGTCAGAAATTACTTTTATCACATGTCCTACATGAAATAAGAAATGCTTTACAAATGCTTTCGAAACGGTTTTAGCAGTAGCTTTGCGTAACGGAGTGAAAGTAACAAATTTTGAAGTGAGTTCAACAGCAACAAAGATGTAGTAAAAACCTCTATTAGTTCTGGGAATTGGACCAAAAATGTCTACAGCGGCCATATGTCTCAATTTAACAGGTACAATGGGATGTAATGGAGGAATATGTGAAGTCGTGTCTGACTTAGCTATCTGGCAGATTTTGCACGACGCTAAAACTCGTCGAATACGTTTTTCCATGTTGGTAAAATAACAGTTCTGTCTCAGTATAAGAAAACATTTTCTGGCTCCGTAATGTGCGTAACTTAAATGAGTATACCAGATTAATTTTTTAACAAGTTCATCAGGAATGCATAATAACCAGTTGTTGCTGTCAGGATGAGAGCGGCGAAACAGAATGTCATTGCGTACAGTGCAATGGTTTCTAATCGTAACATTATTCTTATCTTGCCAAAGGTGTTTCATTTCTTTCCACACGTTGTCTTTATTCTGCTCTTTTGCTATGTCCTGTAATGACGACGAAATAAAATTTTCAAATGCAACTTGTTGAATGTACATAACGCTGAAATTTGCTTTGCAGAAGTTGGTTGCGATGTCTTGCTGATTGTTGCTGAGAGAACGGGATAGTGCGTCTGCTACAATATTTTGTGTGCCGGGATTGTGAACTATTGTAAAATTAATTTCCTGCAAGTAAAGTTTCCATCTGCTTAATCTGTCGTGAGTGAATTTAGCCGAAAGTAAGAATTGTATAGCTCTGTGATCTGTGTAAACGGTGGTATGTCTGCCATAAAGAAAATGCCTGAATCTCGTAAAAGCCCATACAACACATAATGTTTCCAATTCTGCAACGGAATAATTTCGTTCAGCAGGTGACAGAATGCGACTTGCAAATGCGATGTTTTTAATTACTGTAGAACCATCTTCTTCAATTTCCTGGAAAATATGTACGCCTAAAGCGGTGTTAGAACTGTCGGTGGCAATGGAAAAATTTCTGGTAAGATCTGTGTGCGATAAAAGTGGTGCATTCAACAAAGCATGTTTCAGGTTCATAAATTCAGAATGTGCTTGCTTATCCCAAACCGCGAATAAAGGCTGCAGAAGAAATAGTTAAACCGAATGGTAATTTGCAAAATTGATAACAGTCGCCAAAACAGAGAAAAGCTGTATACTTTCTGCAATTCGGATGAAGCTGAATTTGCCAAAATCCCGATTTTAAATCTAATGTAGAATAAATAGCCGTACCATGAAATTTCTGTAGAAGTTCCTCTAGTGTCTGTGGTCGATCTGTTTCATTAATAATTATGTCATTGATGTGACGCGAATCAAGCACGAGGCGAAGTGAGCCATCTTTTTTCTTAACAATATGTAGCGGGTTTATGTACGGACTAACTGCCGGTTCTATAATTCCTTGGTCAAGCATATCCAGCAATTCTTTCTTAACTTGTTCTCGGTGGATATATGGAATGGGATAATGCTTGGCTTTAAATGTATCATGCTGTTTGACTTGAAATTCATACATAAAACCGGACATAGTACCATGGATGTTGTCGAAAACTGGAGCTTGCTGTAAAAGAATTTTGTGTAGTAGCGTGCGTTCGTCGTCTGTATTTGGACCGCTTTGTTCAACTTTATCAGAAATCATCTGCATTACGTCGTAGTCAGCTTCGTCTGGAGTGTTATAGTTATGTACGTACGTATCTGTGAACAATGTGGAATTACAGTCTACGTTACGTGATGCAGAAATGACCTCTGTACGATTAATTGTCTGTTCTTCCGCAGATAGTGAGTGCTGAAATTCCAAAGCCAATTGTACATTTTCGTCCTTCAACATTAAATAGGAATTCTGAAAATCGATAACTGCGTCGTGTTGTACCAGAAAATTCGTACCTAAAATAATGTCTGTCGTCAATAACGGAATAATCCAAAAATTTGAGTGAAATGTGTGACCTGCAATGCAAAATGATAAATGTGTCTGTAATTTAACGTCTACTCCTTTACTCGATACTGCTCCTTTTACTTTCGTTTTGCCTAATGGTAATGTAGGATAGGTATTCTCTTTGTTACACTCGTTAAAAGTTTCTTCATTTATAACTGACATAAGTGATCCGGAATCGATTACTGCTGAAAATTTCGATGAACCAATTTTAATTTCGATGACAGGATGTGAAATGGTTTTCCGAACAACTGGTCTTTCCTGTAAAAGAGTGTCTCGGATGTCGTCGAAAGTAATAACATTTTCGTGAACAACATTCTGCGTGTCAACAGTAGTGCTTGTGTTACTGGAAGATGCGACTTGTACAGTATCTAGTCAGATTCTATCTGACGTGTTATTATTTTCTGGAGGATGTTGCGGCATTTCCACTATTTGTATTGTTCTATTATTTCTTCCTGACGTATTACTTTCGGGATGATACCTACTGTCGGGTTCATTCATGAGAATATGTTCTTCCGGATGATTTTGCTGTTGGTAAGACCGACTGTTATTATATGTACGTTGAAAATTTTGCTCATTATTTTTACGTCTGTCGTGATAGTCATTCCTATACGGTGCATTGCGATAGGAATTGAAATACTGTCCTTTCTGTACGTAGTTATTTCCTTGCTGCTGTGCGTTACTATTTGTTGTAGCTGAGACTACACGTGCACGCGGCGAAACATTAAAGTTTGGTTGACCTTGTAGACTGCATTGTTGGTTAGGTATGCTATCCGGCTGACTTTCATGCTGTTGTGGTGAAAAACGTCTATTGTTACCAAAAAATGCATTTACTGTTAATTTTACACATACTGATGATTAAATTTTTCTCTGATATTATAATTTACGGCGATAGTTGTCATTACGGGAGTGTCTAAAGAGAACTGTCACTTTCGGTAAATACTTGTCTTATCGAGTTTTCCTTAGTCATTCTTAATACTAGGTAGAGCAACAGTTAAAGAGCTGTTTTGATGGATATAAAGGATAGTAGAAGAGAAGGCAGCAGTGCAGAAAACTAAAGATGAAACAGCACTACTACAGCTCGGGGCCCTATGCACGCTACGGCACATATTCATTAAAGCGTAATGAATCCCCTGCGGTTTATTACACGCTGCAAATAAATTTTAGCTTTTGCGTTGCAGGCAATGGCGGTAAAAAATCAGAAATAAATTGCTGTTCCATGCTAATTCTAATTTCTGCATTACAGGTAATGCTGTTGAAAGTACAAAAATAAATTGAAGTATCCGGTTCAAATCGTGTATCTGTGCTCTGTCATTATTAAATTCCTTAGATTTTCTTACAGATAAAAATTGCTCATAATCTACGTTCTCGTCACTGAATTTGAGAACACGTTCAGGTTTGTGTGAGAATCTGTTTATCTGTGTCATTTCGGATTTCAAATTGCGTAGCTTTTCAGATTTTAAGTCGCGTGGCTTTTCGGATTTTAAGTCGCGTAGTCTCTGTAAATTATCCAAGTTATACGCGCAGCGTGAGTCTGACAAATGTTCACTAAGTGGCGTCTGCTGTGATGTGTTAAACCCTGAAACATTTTTTATCTCTGTAACCTATTTCTGTAAACATGACAATTTTCTACGTAAGGTGTTATTAGATGAATCGATCTCATTGATTGTCTGTTGTAGATTTTGAAATTCAGGTGTTTGATTAAATGAAACCGGTAAAGTATCATCTGATTTGTTGTCATTATTACTTTCGATAACATCAATACGACTGGCCAATTCATCATATTTTTCAGTCAGTGTTTGTGCTTGATCATCGATTTTACTGTCAGAAGCATTAATCTGTTTTTGTAATTTACGTGTGGTTTCGTTCAATTTTTTAACGTCAGCTTTGATGACATCGGAATCCTGTGTTAGTTCTAATTGTTCGAATCTGTCTGTCACTGTCTGAATATCTGCTGTGTGTGTGTCTCTGTTTTTGATTTAAGATCAGAAATTTCATCACGTAATTCTATGTTCAACTGTTTGATAGTATTAATTTCATCGGACACTGTAGCAATATTGCTGTCCACGTATGTTTTTGCCTTCGTGAACAATTTACGTTTGTCATCTTGTCTCTGTGCTGTGATTGTTTCCATTACTTGTCGTTTTACTTTATTTTGACCCTGTATAAATTTGCGGAAACGCGTATCACTGTTTTGTATGTGGTGATTAAAACGTTCTTCAATCTGAGTGTTCTGTTGGTCGAATTTCGCGTCTATCTTTGCATCCATTGTGCGCGAAAATTCTGCTGTCATTAGTTTAAGCTCGTCGTGTAATTGTGTAGCTTTTTCAGAGCATTGTTTACCGACTGTACTAATTTCCTCTCTAAGTGTTTCTATTGTAGCTGTTTGCATATCCCTTAATTCTTGAGCAACAGATCTAATTTCTTCGCTACTTTTCCTAGCACAAGCCTCAATTTCCTCGCGTAAATGTTCCTTAGTATCATGAAACTGCGCGGCAACGTCTCTAATCTGCTCGCTAAGCTGTCTAGACTTATTGTCTAATTTTTCATTAAGGCTGTCATGTTTTTCATTAAGCTGTTTGATCTGTTCACAAAGCTGTCTGGAATTGTTGTCTAATTTTTCATTAAAGTATTGTTTAAGTTTTTCGTTATCTTGTTTGTTATCTTCACTCTGTTATCTGACCTGTTCACGAAGTTGTTTGAGATCTTCATTATTATTGTCTAGTTTTTATTAAAGTGTTGTTTGAGATTTTCGTTATCTTGTTTGTTCTGTTCTCTAAGTTGTCTGAAATCTTCACTCTGTTGTTTGGAATTGTTATCAAATTTTTCATTAAACTGCTTAGTCATTTGTAGCAACAATGCCATAATTGGATCCGACCCAAAATCAGCATTCCTATTCTCTGTGCTTTTTAGTGGTGTACCTGCAATTGTCACGTTATGTGTGAACATTTGGTCATTCTGTAATTTACAAAAAGGTTTGTCAGTCGAATGTACACTGTCAGTCACTATTTCGGAATTAAATAAATCCGTCCTACTTTGAGTATCCTGATTATTTTCATTAGAAAGATTTGTCTGTACGTCACTTGAATTTTCCAAATCGGTTGTGTTAAGCTGGGCAACGCTCATTACAACAGAACGCCCCGCGTCATCAATTGTCAAATTAACAGAGGAGACAATTGAGTTCGTTTGTTCATCATTAAGATAAAAATCATCATTGGTGGTTGGAACGTATTGATTGTCATTGAACGCAGGATTGTCATCATTACACTGCATGTCACAATTACTATCGGTGAAGTTGTTTAAGTCGGTAATTTCATTCATAATACCTCGCGATGTACTATTAATAGTTTTTCGCGGCATTTTAACACAAATCACAATTATTCATAAATGAAACGAATACAACGCAAAATCCAACAAATACAAATACAACAAAAAGCAACGAATTGCCGATGACCTGTAGAAGAAAGTCACAAAATTAGTAAAAGCGTTGCGCCAAATGCTAATTATATTATGTAAATAAGAGCAGATATCTGACTACTTATCAGAAGATTCTCAAAGAAATACGATCCCGGTCCGGATGTCGCCAAGTGTAACCTCCCCACAAAAATTCTTAAAGACAATAAATGATAAATAGAAATCGGAGCCAAGTGTAACCTCCTCGTAAAAATATGAAAATGAAAAGAATTGAATAGAATTGCAAATAGTGCCATATGTTAGCTTCCCACAGTAATAAAACTCAATGATAATAAAAATGTGCAAAATGTTAAGTCCCCACAAAATTAAAATTAAGGTGAACCTGATAAATTTTATAAGAGCAGCTGCGCTGACCTTAGGCCCTGTGCAATAATTAACCTGATAAATTGATTCTGGGAGGAAAAGCATAGGAAATATTGTTTCAATTCGAATGATTCTTTTCTTAAAAAAGATTGCTTTGTAAACAAAATTATTATTGGGGCATTTCTTGAACAAATTAATTACAATTAACATAAATTACATTATCAGATGTGCACAATGCTGCTTTATTACCTCATTGAACAATATACCTCGTCCCGAACCTTGACCAGAGACCCATGTCGACGCCTGCCGACTCCTCACACACAACTCCGACTCGCAAGTGAGTCCAACACGCAACAGCATCCAACTTGGAACTGAACTCTCGCGCGGTCAAGCGCAGACTAGCAACGATAAATAACTCTCTGGTCAGAGATTCTGTCATGCCTCGCCATCGCTGGTTGAAACGTACGCGTTTCAGTACCTCCTATTATGTATCTGCTCATATAAATTTAACTATTCTTCTCTAGCACAACATTGCTGAAGCTTCTATTCCCTTATTGTCTGCATTACCTCTCGTCCAATTTGAACTTGCGAACACTCAAGACAAATAAATTCAGAAAATGCTTCATAACACTTAATTTTATAATAGATGTTAGCAAATTCCCCTTTGTCATAAATTCTCTTCTTGCTGTAGTCACTCTGCATTTTATACTGTACCATCTGTACTTCCACCATCATTACCTATTTTTATGCCAAATAGCAAATTCATCCAGTACCGTTAGTATTTAGTCGCCTATTCTAATTCCATCATCATCGCGTCATTCAATTCGACTACATTCCGTTGTGGTACTATTGTTAATGTCCATCTGATCTTTTCACAACATAATCCATGCCGTTCAGCTGCTTTTCCAATTACTTTGCTGTTTTTGATCGAATTACAATGTTGTTGGCAAATCTCACATATTCTGTTTCTTCTCCCTGCAGTTCAATACTCTTTCGAAACTTTTTGTTTTCCTTTATTGCAGCTTGAATAACATGGGGGGTAGGCTGCAACCGTGTCTCATTCCCTTCTCAAGCACTGATAATTTTCATTGTCCTTCATCTCTTAGAACTGCAATCTGGTTTTGTACAAGTTGTAGATAACCTATCGCTCCTTGTAAGGTATCCCTTCTGCCGTCAGAATGTTAAAGTATGTATTCGATTTTCAATTATCAAACCTTTCCAAAATCTATAAAAGATATAAACACAGATTTGAATTTCATTTAACCTGGCTACTAAGATAAGACACACGGTCAGCGTTACCTTGCTTGTTCTTCTTGGGTTGGCGCAATCGTAGCGTTTTTCCGTAAGTTTAATAAAATACCAGGCACCAACAGAGACTTTAGTCGTTGATAATATTTTTCCCTTGACTATCTACGACAGTGCGCCAAGGCCGCGATAACTTTTCGATTTCCCGACTGTAGAAATCACTTGGTTTTGAGGCAAAGAACTCACCGAGCCATGTTCGGAGCATATTTTCATCCGGAAAGAAAGTACCTTGCAGGTGCTTCGATAGAGAACGGAAAAGGAGAAAATTTGAGAGCGCAAGATTAGATGAATAAGGTGGGTGTGGAACGACTTCCCAACTCAATTCCTGTATAGTGCTTTTGTCAGTCTAGCAGAATGCTGGTGGACGTTATCGCGAGTATCATCACTTCAAGCAGTCTTACTGGTCATTGTTCTTGGACAATAAATGTCAGTAGCGATGGTTTCACCTCCGGGAAACAATTCGTAGCACACCGCACCGTCGCCGGCCGGTGTGGCCAAGCGATTCTAAGCGCTTCAGTCTGGAACCGCGCGACCGCTATGGTCGCAGGTTGGAATCCTTCCTCGGGCACGGATGTGTGTGATGTCTTTATGTTAGTTAGGCTTAAGTAGGTCTAAGTTCTAGGCGACTGGTGACCTCCGATGTTAACTTCCATAGTGCTCAGGGCCATTTTTGACCACCTCACCGTCGCTGTTCCCCCAGATGCTTAAAATTACCTTTCGTGGATGTGCACACGTCTTTGCACAGTGAGTAGCTGCTTTGTTTGGGCTCAATCATTCTTTTCTTTACCTTATGTTAGCATAAAGACACCATTTCTCGTCACCACTAACGATAGAGGATAGAAATGGTCGGTGTTGTTAACGAAGCAATTGATGAGAAGCAAGCAGAAACGCACATGTCGCCAATAGCAGTTCTTTGTAATTTTGACGTGGAGCATGTGGTACACATATACCCGATTTTTTAGCTTTCCATACTGCACGCAAATGTCGCACGATGGTGGAATGATCACAGTTCATCACATTTGCCACTTCTCGAATACACTGTTGTGGACCATTGTGGATTAATGCGTCTAAATGACCTTCATCAAACCGCAAAGGTCTTCCTGAACATAGAGAGTCACTAATGTCAAAACGATCCTCCTTAAAATGAGAAAACTGTATTCGTGCCGTCCTCCGTGCAGTGGAATTATCCCCATACAATGCGCAAGTATTTCTGCTCTCTTCCGCTGCTATCACTCCTCTAACGAACTCAAGCAGATTAATATGAGGGAAATGTCTCGATTTCTCCACTTGGCACGTCGTTTTCTAGCGTCCACAACTCCACTCACTATCTCCAAATGACAAAATGACAATGTGCAAATTCAGATAGGAACAGTTCTCTACAAATAAAAAAATGACAATCGATAAATAAACCCATAGCATCCGGAATACCGACATGCGAAACAAAAACACTACACTTATTCACCATACATACATTTCTCTTGAAAGCATCTTCCCAAAATGTCGGTTTCTATCAATTTTTTCGTTTTTCTGTAAATAATTCGTGTCAGTATTTTGTAACCATAACTTCTAAACTGGCAATTCGATAATATTCACATCAGTCAGAACCTGCTTTGTTTTGAACTGGGAACTGTTAACACGTTCAGATAATTCCCAAATGAAGTTATGGAGTAATAGGAGGACACCATACACAACACAAAATTTGTTTTAGTTACTCAGTAGCAAATAAATAAATAATCATTCTTGGAGCATTTCAGTCATTCTGTTCAGAGAGAGAGAGAAGATGGAAGATTTGATTGATCGCCATTGATTCACCCAATTCTCTCTCGGGAGGGCATAGGAGAAGTTCTTTGGAACCGGAGTCATCACATCGTTTTGGACGTATGTCTCTTTTTCTCCTGTCTTATATGTCTTGCAGACAACGTGCAACAGTTTCGTCGTTGCTGGCTGCCCTAAGGATCTCACAAGTTCTGAGGAAATGTTATCTATGATGTATTTTGCCTTAAGTCGTTCAGTGCTCTGTCGGAGTTTCTCGCAGTTTTATAGCTTCTACCTTACCTTCTACTTTCTCTTCACTTTCCAGAATATTGTACTTAAGATCATTTCCCTTTTATTGGTCTTCTATGTATTCCTTCCGCCATTCAGCTTTCCCTTCTTCGCTTGGAAATGGCGTACCTTCTGAGCTCTTGATATCCATATATACGCTTCTCTTTTCTACAATAGTCTCTTCAATTTTCCTATAAGCAGCGTCTGTCTTTCAACTAATTAGGCATGCATCTATAGCCATGCATTTGTCCTTTAGACAAGCGTGATTAGCCATTTTGCAATATCTGTCAATCTCATTTTTAGACACCTACATTGCCTTTCGCCGGTTTCAGTTAATGTATTTGTAGATTAACTCTTTTCATCAGTTAAATGCAATATCTCCGGTGTTATCCAAGGATTTCTTTGTAGACGTTGTCTTTCTACCCGTTTGATAATCTGTTCCCTGCACTATTTCATCTCTTAATATTACCCATTCTTCTTCTACTGTGTTCTTTTTTTTCAGTCAGTCGTTACTTAGTGCTCCCTAAGAAACTCTCACCAGCTTCTGGATCTTTCAATCTATGCAAGTCTTGTCTCTCCAGTTTTCTAATTTTTCGTAGTTTCTTCAGTTTTAGTCTGCAGTTTAACCAAATTATAAATTATTTTCAGGATTCACTTTTGCCCCTGAAAATCTCTTATAGTTTAAAATCAGGGTTTGAAATCTCTGTCTTACCATTATGTAATCAGTCTGAAACGCATCGGTGTCTCCAATGATTTTCACGTATAAAAGCTTATTGAATGATTCTTGAACCAAGTGTTAGCAATGATTAGAGTTTTCTCTGTGGATAATTCTACCAGCCCCATTGCCATTTCGTTACTTTCTGGCAGTATAAGTTCTCCTTCTATTAATCCTTCTCTTCCTTGTCCTTCTATGGAATTCCACTCACGATTCCCAGGTAAATTTTCGTCTACTTTACCTATTTTAATAAATTCTTTGATGTCATCATACATTCTCTCATTCTCTTCGTCTGGCTAGCTAATTGGCATATAAACTTGTACTACTGTAGCGTGTGTTGGCTTCGTGTGTAATTTGGGTATAACAATGGCCTCACTATGTTTTGTTTTATTTTAATTTTAGACTAGTTCCGAAGCACCAAACGGAGGAACAAATCTCGATAGCCATAGAACGAGTCTGTAAATAAGACCAGAAAAATATAAAATTTACACGAAGCCCGACTTTATATTCGCATAATCAACAATACAACAGTGGAATGAGCTTAATTTTTTCCCATGAGCTCTTCGGTAGAATAGAAGGAGTGAGCCCTGACGAAATTCTTCACCTCAGAGTCCAAAGTGAGAGGATTACTGGTGTTTTGGAAGCAAAGAGTTGAGTCCAAAATAATTACACGCGTAATCGTTTGACTGATTGTACATCTCCAGGTCACTTTTATTGCTCATAAAGTTACACAGTAGCAACCCAAAGTATAAAAAGTATAAGTAGTACAAAGAAACGACTGCCAGTCAATGTAAGTATAACTCACAGGATGAAGGTGCTGAAATCTGAATTACTGTCATGGCCATTTACGGACCTAGACATGCTGCAACAAAATCTTATCTAAAAACAGCTTATCCCCAATAACTAAATAAAAAAGATTCTAACCCTTAGTACAGTTTCTGATAATCATAAAGTTTCATCATACAGTTTCTGATAATCAAAGACTTAACAGGATGTAAGTGGCCGTTGTCACTAAAGTTTATAAATCTTTTGGGTTGTTAGGCCGCGTCATATTTCCTCTAAAACAAACGAGATTTCGACCCCTCTGCTTCAGCCTAGAATGTATGTATTGCATGTTTTCCTTTTACAGAAGCAAGACTGCATGGAGTTCGCCACAGACCGTGCCCTCATATACATATCACTTAGACACTGGTTTCATTACCCTGCAACAGGGCTATTTTACACGCTAGAAACATTAACATTTCATCAGCTTAACTAATAATATGCAAGCATCGGTAAAGAAGTCAACAGCGTCAGGCTGGTACGGAAACTGTTACAGAAACAGAAGTCTATTAGTCTGACGCCTTATGAGGATGGAATCTAGTGTCCACTATTAACTTCAGCTTATTGTCTCCGAACCACAAATAGTACACGGTAATTCACGAGGGATAGACCGTGGTGAACTGTTCCTAGAGGCTTCTTCGGTAAACTCTCAACTGTGCGCTATCGGTACCACGTCAGTCCACTCTGTCTGTCATTTCAGTTCTGTCTGTCTAGTTTAATGGCTGTGCCTCGACACTCACCGTCTGTTACTATTGGGGATATGCGGACTTATTCACGGGTTTGTGTTCGATATTACTCTGGATTTGCATTTGGAATTCAAGTTAAGTGCATTTTATTCTTGTGCTCTCTGCCATAGAACCCAACAACTCATTGGCATTTCTTGTGGAAGCTTACTACAAATGGATGCTGTAAATACAACACCGCTTTCTGCGTTAGAGAGACCACTGTCAGAATTTGCAAACTCTGAACGGGGATGGACAATAGTCTAATGAACTTACACCACATATTGCTCGAACTGCTCTTTTATGACGCAAAAATAGCCTTCGTGAATGGCAAGATTCACCCCAGAATTTAATGCCGTACGCCATAAGCAAACGAAAAGAAGCAAAGTTGGATTATCACTTCTTGCAGATACTTTTCTAATAGTAGACAAGCCGCATTAAGTTTTTTTAACAAAGTCCTGAACGTCGATTTTCCAAGGCTGCATACCAACTACCTATGAACCCAAGAAATTGGGTTGTTGAGATTCACTAATCATGTTTCGATTATGAGTAATCAAGAGTACTGAGTTTCCGTTGAGACAAGAAAAGTCACGAATGTTTCTCAGGGCTAGTCTAAAATCACTTTTAGCACACAGTAAGATTATTCACGGACAAGGATGGCATTACAAATTATCACCAGGCTCAGTTAAGTTGAAGTATAGTTCAGAACTCATTTCTTTTGTCATACGTTCTTACTCTGATAGTATAGTATTACATGTTCGCGTGTGTGCCATTTATTGTTCGGAATTTTTCTTGCTCAGTTTGGTAGTATATTTGCAGGGCATTTTAATAGGAACATTTTGAACGTCTGTTCTTCCAAAGTTCAGTTTGTAGTTCTATGCAGGATTTTCAGTGTCTTTTAATAATGAAATTCGCCAAACAGCTGAGCAATTGAGATGTTATTTTATTTTGGCTACCAGTTTCGGCAATTCATTACGCCATCTTCAGGTTCCAATGTACCTCCCATAAATAATCGATACTGGCATACTGGGGCCGTATGTTTCTGTACGTCGTGGATTCGTAGCTCAAGTGCTTTCTTCGAAGACTTGACTGCAACTCTGTTAGTTCCATGTATTCGTACTGTGACGTCACAGGCTTTAACGCTGTTCCTTCCACTGCGTAACACAGAGTCTCACAAGATAACTTCTTTAGTAAATAATTTTATGTTTCTTTTAAATTATTTTTGCTGAAAGATAATTGGAATGCAGTTAAACAATTTCAGATGGATTTAGCGACACTTTCTAACAGATAGCGTTACTGTAAGCATATCACCTTTATTGATCAGTTATAAGAACATCCACGTTAAAGTACAATCAAAAACAAAAATGTAGAATAGGAGATCTTTATTCAAAATGAAACAAATATAACAGTTACAAAAGCAAATATCAGAACAATATTTCTAGAGTCGTCACATAGCACTGGATCTTGAAATTTTGTAAGTAGATTTTCGGGGAATAACTGGTGTCCATGCCAACGAAGGTTTTTGAACATTTTTGTGACACTTACTCTTTAGTGAAATAAACCTCTGACTATTTACGCTGCCCTTCTTTGTACCGCTTCAGTATCTCTATTGCCACGGGTTGCACTTGAGCAATATTCTAAGGTGATAGATGCAAGACATTTGTAAGTCGCCCATGTATACGGACTGTAATCTCCCAGTCAGTGAAATGAAGGCTGCGACCTGCTTTACTACATTTCAGCAAATGTGAGCATTCCTCTTTATATCCGTACAAATTGTTACATACAGAAAATTAAGTACAAACTCCGGGTTGCACCCCTTCCCTTTCTTTCTTTTCACCACATTTTTCCACAATACCACCAGCTTAACACCCAACTCCATAAGCACCAGTCATGTTGGTTCAGGTTCTGACACTACACCTGATACATACTTTGGAGGAAGCAGGTGCAGGTCGCCTCAAGACATCAGTGTGGGCATCCGATGTAAGCACCACCATGAATAACCACAGCCAGCCAATATGCTATACGATGTCTACTTTGACATGCACACCTTATTTACCTATTTACATATACAGTCAATATGAACAATCATTTAGAAGATGTGTTACAAGCTGTAGGTAATGTACTGCACCTATATAGCATTATATAACTATACCAATATAGTACTGAGGTTAGTTTCCTTCAGATAGACCTTCACTGGAATTAGTTCTTGGTCTGTGATTTATTACTTTACTTTCATTTTCATGTTAATTACATTTCATTGATTAAATTTTTTCTATGAAATGTGACATGTAAATCGTAATCTGATATGTAAACGTCTGAAGACCTAAAACCATGTTCGTCTCATCCAAGATGTGGACTCTGTGTGCAAGTTATGAATCGAGTTATGCGTCGCATTCAGACGTCTCCGTGCACGCTATGAATGGAGGCACGTCACACCCGCATCTGACACAGCGGCTGCTGCCGACCACAAGTTCGTCGCCGATGTTCAGTCTGTGCTCTCCGAAGGAGCACTGGTTACCTGCAACTGTAAGAGAGAGCAATCATATATGTATTCTTGCTCGCCATTTATAGATCTGTAGTTGGTGTGCCACAAGCGCGCGAGCACTCACACACACACACACACACACACACACACACACACACACACACACACATACACAAAGATACAGCCACTAAGTTTGTCAGGGACACATAATACTTAATACCAACACATAATGCTGGTAAATTAACAGTACTGACGGCGGTGCGATTGATTTCATGTTATCTAATGTGCATACTAGTGAATTCAATGGCTGTTGATCACAAGGATGTTATATGAATCGACGTTACCAAGTGCTTATGTAAGTGTAGTTACTGCAAAACTAAAATTGACTTTTTTTGCTGAATGCAGTAAAATTTAAACGTATGAGCAAATCCCAAGAGGAAACTATAAATAAAATCATGTGGTTCTGTTTCTACGACAACTTTTCTATAGTGACTGACTTAAAGAATGTACGACGGACGTTCAGCTTTCAGCGTAACATATCTATATCTACACCTACATAGATACCCTGCAACTCACACTCAAGTGCCTGGCAGAGGGTTCATCAAACCACCTTCACAATAATTGTCTATTATTCCAACCTCGAACAGCGCGTAGAAAGAACGAACACCTATATCTTTCCGCACGAGCTCTGATTTCCCTTATTTTATTATGATGATCGTTTCTCCCTATGAAGGTCGGGGTCAACAGAATATGTTCACGTTCGGAGGAGAAAGTTGGTGATTGAAATTTCATCAAAAAATACCGCCGGAACGCGAAACGCCTTTGTTTTAGTGACGTCCACCCCAAATCCTCTATCATGCCAGTGAAATTCTCTCCCCTATTTCACGATAATATAAAACGTGCTGCCTTTCTTTGAACTTTGTCGATGTACTCCGTTAAACCTATGTGGCAAGGCTCCCCGACCGCGCATCAGCATTCCAGAAAAGGATGGGCAAGCGTAGTGCAGGCAGTCTCTTTAGTAGATCTGTTACATTTTCTAAGTGTTCTCCTGATAAAACGCAGTTTTCGGTTTGCTTCGCCACAACATTGGCATGTGTTCTTTCCAATTTCAGTTGATCGTAATTTTGATTCCTACATATGTAGCTGAATTTACTGACATAGAACTTGAATGATTTATCGTGTAACCTATGATTAACGGTTTCCTTTTAGCACTCACGTGGATAATGTCACTGTTTTCATTATTTAGGGTGATAAAAATGGTTTAAATGTCTCTGAGCACTATGGGACTTAACATCTGAGGTCATCAGTCCCCTAGACTTAGAATTACTCAAACCTAACTAACCTAAGGACATCACACACATCCATGCCCGAGGCAGAATTCGGAACTGCCACCGTAGCAGCAGCGCGGTTCCGGACTGAAGTGCCTGGAACTGGTCGGCCACAACGGCCGGCTATTTAGGGTCAACTGCCAATTTTCGCACCATACAAATATCTTTTCTAAATCGTTTTGTAATTTGGTTTGATCTTCTCATGATTTTACTAGACGATATACTGCAGCATCATCTGCAAACGAACTACGACGGCTGCTCAGATTGTCTCCCAAATCGTTTGTGTAGACGAGGGACAGCAGACGGCCCGTAACATTGGCCTCGGGAACGTCAGGAATCACTTCTGTTTTACTCGATGAGGTTTCGTCAATTATTACGAACTGTGACCTCTAAAGGAACCAGTGTACCACCTCGAATTATTCTTCGTTTACATGAAATCCGTCTAACAAGAATAACATTTCTAATCCTGCTTGGATGCAATATTACGTACGGAAAACTTGTGCAGTTGAGGAACGGCTTTTCTGGAGAGGAAAGTTTTTCTGAGTTTTCCAGATACACACGCTTGCTGCAAGCACCTCTTGTACAATTAGGATCGATGTTTTGTTGTCTCCATAAGTACAGTGCCCAATCACATAAATGTGAGCACCTGCCAAAAGCCCTTTACACCGTGGACCGCTGATAGACGAGCATTAAGAGTCGGTGAGGTTCTGGAAGGTACCGACGGAGTTGTGGAGCCACGTCGATTCCAGGGCCGTGGCCAGCTGCGGTAGGTTCCTCGGTTGCGGATCGCTCCCTGTACAGCCCGATAGAGGTGGTCCCACAGATTCCCGACTGGGTTTAAATCCGGGGAGTACGGTGGCCAGAGGAGTAGCGTAAACTCATCCTGATGCTCTTCGAGCCACGGACTTACACTGTGAGAGTCTCGACACGTTGCATTATGCTGCTGGCAGAAGTGACCGTGCCATCGCGCAACTACCCCCAAAGATAGATACACTACTGGCCATTAACATTGCAACACAAAGAAGAAACGCAAATGATACACGGGTATTCATTGGACAAATATATTATACTAGAACTGACAAGTGATTACATTTTCACGCATTTTGGCTGCATAGATCCTGAGAAATCAGTACCCACAACAACCACCTCTGGCCGTAATAACGGCCTTGATACGCCTGGGCATTGAGGCAAACAGAGCTTGGATGGCGTGTACAGGTACAGCTGCCCACGCAGCTTCAACACGATACCACAGTTCGTCAACAGTAGTGTTCGGCGTGTTGTGACGAGCCAGTTGCTCGGCCACCATTGACCAGACGTTTTCAATTGGTGAGAGATCTGGAGAATGTGCTGGCCAGGGCAGCAGTCGAACATTTTCTGTATCCAGAAAGGCCCGTACAGGACCTGCAACATGCGGTCTTGCATTATCCTGCTGAAATGTAGGGTTTCGCAGGGATCGAATGAAGGGTAGAGTCACGGGTCGTAACACATTTGAAATGTAACGTCCACTGTTCAAAGTGCCGTCAATGTGAACAAGAGGTGACCGAGACGTGTAACCAGTGATACCCCATACCATCACGCCGGGTGATACGCCAGTATGGCGATGACGAATACACGCTTCCAATGTGCGATGTCGCCAAACACGGATGCGACCATCATGATGCAGTAAACAGAACCTGGATTCATCCGAAAAAATGACATTTTGCCATTCTTGCACCCATGTTCGTCGTTGAGTACACATCGCAGGCGCTCCTGTCTGTAATGAAGCGTCAAGGGTAATCGCAGCCATGGTCTCCGAGTTGATAGTCCATGCTGCTGCAAACGTCATCGAACTGTTCGTCCAGATGGTTCTTGTCTTGTAAACGTCCCCACCTGTTGACTCAGGGATGGAGACGTGGCTGCACGAACCGTTACAGCCATGCGGATAAGATGCCTGTCATCTCGACTGATAGTGATATGAGGCCGTTGGGATCCAGCACGGCGCTCCGTATTACCCTTCTGAACCCACCGATTCCATATTCTGCTAACAGTCATTGGATCTCGACCAACGCGAGCAGCATTGTCGCGATACGATAAACCTCAATCGTGATAGGATACAATCCGACCTTTATCAAAGTCGGAAACTTGATGGTACGCATTTCTCCTCCTTACACGAGGAATCACAACAACGTTTCACCAGGCAACGCCGGTCAACTGCTGTTTGTGTATGAGAAATCGGTTGGAAACTTTCCTCATGTCAGCACGTTGTAGGTGTCGCCACCGGCGCCAGCCTTGTGTGAATGCTCTGAAAAGCTAATCATTTGCATATCACAGTATCTTCTTCGTGTCGGTTAAATTTCGCGTCTGTAGCATGTCATCTTCGTGGTGTAACAGTTTTAATGGCTAGTAGTGGACATACTCGTGGTGGTCCACTGTGCCTTTCAGAATAACGAAATCATCCAGACAGTTCCAATTATACCTTCCTCAGACCATAAAGGTCCCCCCTGGTTGCTGGATGTTTGCTTTCAGCTGTTTCAGGCTGTACATGCCGATGGAGCAAAAAATGTGGTCCATCTGAAAAGACCCCCTGTCGCCGCTCAGTGGACGTCCAGCTGTGGAACTGGCGTGCAAATTCGGGCCTTCGTCGCCCATTGACAGCAGTGAGCCATGGCGCGTGAACTAGGCGCCTGCTAGAGTTGGACACAGGCAGCAACGTTGGCTGACCGGTCGTTGAGGAGACACTGTTCGCAGCCCCTTCGTTCAGCTGGACAGTCTGTTGTTCCATACTGGCACGTCCGTTCGCCCGTGCACGTCTGCCCAGCCGTCGTTCATCTCCGTCAGCTAAGGTCCACAGTGCACCACAGTTACCTCGGCGCCAGTCCTTGGTAGCGCCATATCGCCGTACACGGTACACTTTAACGATGGCGGCACGCGATCAGTTTACAAACTAAGCCGTTCCGGAAATGCTTTCACCCCTGCCCCGAATCTAATGATCATGGTATTTTGGACGTAGATGAATCGCTCCATTCCCGCATTACGATAACGACTGCACCGTTTTCCGGCTTGCCCCCAGCACACTTTACGTATCCTCCACTGCTGGTACTACCAATTTCCACGTGTGAGCTTTTATTGCACGCTGACGTCGAAAATTGGTGGAGGTAACATTAATGTGACTGGAACCTGAATGTCGTTGACAGAGTAATTTTTTTTTATTTTCAGTGAGAGTTTCAATTACTTACTGTTTTTGGCAACATTAAGCAACATATAACAATCATTGATAACAAACGGTAAGATCACACGAAGAAGGAAGATTGGATTTTAACGTCCCGCTGACGACAAGATTAGTGATACGGCAGAACCTTCGATTGGCGAGGGGTGAGGAGGGAAGTGGAACCATGGCGGCGTTTCCCTACAGATATTCAGGTGATGATTATGATGATGATTTGAGTTGGGTGGCGCTCAACATCATGGTCATCAGCACCCTGACGAGAAGTCAGCATGCTAACCTCGTGGGTGGCAACGAAGGCTGTCCCCACATGCGGAGCACTTTATAATGTATTAAAGTCGGCCTCTCTTCCCCACCAATTTAGGGATGAGGCCTGACAGTTCACAAAATGTCGCCACTCTCGTAACACGGGAATCAGTGTCTGCAAGGATGGTGTCCAGATCTCCATCGAGACTGAGGGCTGCCCTAATATCATTATACAGGATACACGTTGCCAAAATATGCTAGCTGAAAGTGCGACGACACAAACTTTACAGAGTGATGGATCTTCCCACTGGAGGAGGAAGACATGTGTTAAAGGGTTATGCCCGATGCGCAGTCTGGTAAGCAGAACCTCTTTCCAGCGGCGACGCTGACATGACGTCCGCTATGCCTGTGTAGTCGATTTCAGCGACCGCTGTTTGTTTTCTGTCACCTGCAACCATTCAGTCTCCCACTCACGTATAACGCGTCTGTCAGAAAATGATACCATGGCGTGCAACGGGATGGGTCACTCATGGACAGCGCCATCCCGACATGCTCCCTTGACGGCTTTGTCGGCCATCTCGCTTCTCTGTGTCTCGGTGTGGCCAAGTACCCAGAAGAAGCTCATCTCCTTGCCACGATGTTGGAGCCGCTGTAAGGAGTCATGGGTGGGCTGAATCAATGGGTCTACCAGATACATTTAGTGAAGTGCTTGCAGTGCACTAAGCGAGTCGGAAAAGACAAGAAACCTTGTACGGTGATGTCTGTGATCCCTCTCCAGTGCCGCCAGAATACCATATAATTACGCATCATAATTTGTAAATTGGTCCGGAAGACGCGCATGGAAACGTATGACAGGGAAAACGGCAGATAATTAGTTGAATTTCCGGGTTTTGTGTCCCATCTCTCGTTCCCTGACATTAACACCATGTTCAAACTCACATACATCTTTATAACCTACCATTGTAGCAGCAGTAACCGATCTAACCACTCCGCCAGACACTTGTCTCATACAGGTGTTTTTGATCGCAGTGCCGTATTTTGCCTGTTTACATATCTCTGTATTTGAATACGCAGCCGGCCGAAGTGGCCGTGCGGTTAAAGGCGCTGCAGTCTGGAACCGGAAGACCGCTACGGTCGCAGGTTCGAATGCTGCCTCGGGCATGGATGTTTGTAATGTCTGTAGGTTAGTTAGGTTTAACTAGTTCTAAGTTCTAGGGGACTATTGACCTCAGAAGTTGAGTCTCGGTCGGGCACACAGTTTTAATCTGCCAGGAAGTTTCATATCAGCGCACACTCCGCTGCAGAGTGAAAATCTCATTCTGGAAACATCCCCCAGGCTGTGGCTAAGCCATGTCTCCGCAGTATCCTTTCTTTCAGGAGTGCTAGTTCTGCAAGGTTCGCAGGAGAGCTTCCGTAAAGTTTGGAAGGGAGGAGACGAGGTACTGGCAGAAGTAAAGCTGTGAGTACCGGAGGTGAGTCGTGCTTCGGTAGCTCAGTTGGTAGAGCACTTGCAGGCGAAAGGCAAAGGTCCCGAGTTCTAGTCTCGGTCGGGCACACAGTTTTAATCTGCCAGGAAGTTTCATATCAGCGCACACCCCGCTGCAGAGTGAAAATCTCATTCTGGTAAATTTTCAGTGTCCCCTGTAGTAAAATATTACCACATGCTCACTCATAATATCCACGGAGGCAATAGTGATCATTGTTTCCTCATCTAGATACAGACTACCCTTCGAGTGCTGCAGTTAGTGTAAATAAACTAAGAAAATTTCAGCTGAAGGATGATGGTTGGTGATACTTAATTAATTATTAAGCACTAGCTTTAGAATCCAAATGGTGTAAAAGCTGACGGAAAGTCTCAAATTTGTAACGTTGGCTACTGAAGTTATCAGTTAATGATTATTAGTTGTAGCCACAATGACCAATGATACTTGGCTAAGACATAATGTGAAGTATTATGAAAGCGTAATTCGAAGCATTACAGGAAATTCTGAATGAGAGATACTAACCTTCATTCTGTGTTGTAGACTCTGAATGTCTCACCACACTATCATCCGCAGAAGCTGTAATGAAAAAAAAAAATCCAGTAATAAGAATAAAAAAATTATTTTCGACACACTTCTACTTTTTAACTGATTCATCTGTATATTCTTGGTGAAGTGCTGAGCAGTGTATATGCTTTTTCAAGAAAACATGTTTTTTCGTGCGACATAGGTTTCGTGTTGTATGCCCATTTTCCAGTACACAACTCATTGCAAAAATTGGATGAATGGTTGACGTCATGGGTTTACATATACAATTTTAACTCACAAAAACAACTGAGCACATACAATACCATGGAAGGTAGTTTAAATCAAAGTTATTTCTCCTCTTAAGGGAGTTACTACAAGCAATCTGATGGGCTGGCAGTGGGCTCGCCCATTTTCCATTACTCCCAGAAATGTTCACGAATAATTTCTCAATTCTAGTCCTCTGCTAAAACATGCAGTGTATTGGTACAGATGTGTTGATGACAATCGTTGTTTGTGGAAAATTTCCACTAGGCAACTCCGTAAGTTATTGGAAATTGTGAACATGTAGCGTACGTCAGTATGGAGTTAGGTGTTTCTACCAGTATCTTTCTAGTTGTCAACCTACAGATTAAAAATACTAATCATAAATTTGAAATTCATTGGAAAGATTATTTTATGTACAAATTCATCACAGCTTCCTCTTTACACTCAATACATTACAGACATGTTCAGCTCCAGCACGTGGTACGTCATCTCTTTTCCGTCATCTCTTTTCCACCACATGGTCCCAAGGAGATTATGACCAGGACCTTAACGCAGCAACAAGAATAGTTACAAATATTGAAGTTAAATTCAACATTACTGATAACATTATCGAGAAGAAGCTTAAGAAGCAAGCCACTTCTCAATTTTACCCAGAGTACACCACAGATAGATCGGAAATGGTTCAGTTTACCTTTTATAGTGGAAATTTCCTAGAGGGTAAGTAACTTTTTGCAGTAAAAGAATTTCTCTGTGTTCTTCAGTGTCCTTTAGACTTAAGTGTGCAGGCTTTAGCGGCAGTTGCGATGGATGTTAAAGCAGTGTGCGTCCTGAGACTGATTCATACTCCAGACTTCTTCACTTTTCAGCGTTCTGACATTCTCGTTGGTATAGTCTGTATTCTTCGCAGTTCCTTTTGTGCACCTTGATGTGGACACAATCGAAAGACAGAGTCCATACAGTTATGAGAGGCTATTTTCCAGCGCTTTTTCGAATAACTGGAGTTACTGGGTAAAAGACTTCCGGCTGCTCTTGATAGCCCTTCGTCACTGTTCAAATAATGAAAGCAGATACTGACAGAGAGAAAATTAAAAATATTATTGTTCTTGTTGTTGTGCCGCGTCGCTTGTCTGCTGGCGCTGTTTATCCTCCCCTCTCACCTTGCTAGGCGTTTGGTTCGACGAGAGCCACGAAGGCGAAAGCCTGTAGATGTCTTCTACACTGAGATAAAGGACGTCGTGGGATGCCCTCTAATGTCATGTCGAACCTCATTTTGCCCGGTATAGTGCAGCATCACGAGGTGGTATGGACTCAACAAGATGATTTTATATTACACTTAGTAAAATGAAAGATGATAATGTTAATGTTGCTATCTTATAATGATCATGTTGATGGTACATGGAAATGGTAATGTACATGATGGAGGTGGAACGATGTGTATGATTATATGGGCTTTTGTAGAACTGCAGGTAGCGACTAAAGTTCATTGAAAGGATGGAGAAAATGGGAAGGATTGGCGAGGTGGGGCATTGTGATTGTGGCTGGAAAAAGTGTAAATCTTAAGACGGATTTGATCGTTGCAGTACTAGCAAGAAATGATGAATAGTGCGTGAAAGTGCGTGGAGTATGTGATAAGGATATAGGGGCGTAGAACGGTACCTGTATTGGTGAGTAGTGGATACATCATTGCATACCAGGAATTGATTTCACGATTAAAATATTGAGTCCGAAGATAGTCCTGGAAGAGAAGGTGAGGAAGGAGGATAGTTAGTTTCGGATGCGAGTTGAAAAGGCAGATGTGTAAGATGAGGCGAAGTGCATGTCCCTCCACGATTTAAAGCGATTTGTAGAATTTAGGAGAGACAGATACGCAGACAATGCAGGAATATATTAGGGTGGCGCAGATACAGGTTTTAAGGTGAGGATAATGGTAGTTGGATGTAAATTCCATATAGGACCTGTAAGTAGTTTTAGATCCTTTTTTGATTTCGGGCTTTGTGTTGGAAAATAGGAATATTTTATGTTGGGGCAGATCCAGACTTTATAGTGGAGGTTAATGGTAATAGGATGTAGATTCCAGATAGGACGTGAGGAGCTGTTAGTATTTTTAACTGCTTTTATCGATTTCGGCTTTGTGTTGCATTGCAACGGGATGCACATTCCATGTTAGCTTTCTAGCACAAGTTAGCCCTACATATTTTACTGGTTACTCGAATGGTTGGGTTGGTTGTAGAAAGAGAGGTAGTATATGGATTTGCTCACAGCTTCCATGGATTGTAATAATCGATCAGAAGATTCAAGTGACGTTGGAGGGAGGCATTGGTGAGTTGGAGCATGTTGAGGGGCCTTGTCAGGACATTACAGAATGTGGGTAGGGAAATGGTGTCTAGGAATGTCTAGGGGTGAGCGTGAGGTAAAAGATGAAGGCAGACGACAGAGCCTTGAGAGACGCCTGTAGTTGGTTGAAAAATGGGGCAGAGGGGTTGGTTGATGAACGAAGACTTTCCCAGTCCTACAGTCTGTCATTGCTCCATGTACATTCCGGACATGCACAAGGATCCTGCTGATGGACTATCCACACTATCCGGCGGGCAATGATGTCAGTGGTGGATTGGCACAACTCAGCTGTCCTCAGAGTTCCAGCCCGTCTTGGGGTTACAGCTTACGGGCTGTCCACACTATCCAACGGGCAATGCCGTCAGTCGTGGATTGGCACAACTCTTGGACGTCAGCGTACCCCACCACATTCGTGTAGAGTAACTCGTGGGACTGATAAGTTTCCCACAGTTATCCAATAAACTGAAGAATAGTCATGGATTGTGCTAGCATGTTCTGTTCTTGGCCCCCTTGCTGGTTTTCGGCTTCAACTAATAAGTGACACATTATTGTGCCAGGTATAATTTCCATTTTCTCTTCACACTGTCCTTAATTGGGCGAATTATTTACGCAAACTCCCTGGATCCGAGACTGTGTCGTTAAAAATCAAGGAATATAAATTTAAGTGAAGGCTAGCAGTAGCGATTGACAGCAAAAAAGATAACGCCAGTGGTAGCAACGGAACTACAACCAAACCTAGTCAGAGCAGCAGAACTGTTGAGGTGTTTCAAGCTTCCGATTGGCTTTTGGGATGAGACAACTGAGTAATTTTTTCTGCTGAAAGAATTTAACTCACGGTTAATGTTAAGGCCATGCACGACGAGTGTCAGTACAGTTGTTAACTACCCCAAGACTGCACTACCGTTTCTTCCAAACGTCTTGCTTTCACACTATCAAGACGGTTTTTTTTTCCTAGTCTGCAGTCTTCCTAGTGTTTTGATGCGGCCTTCCACGAATTTCTCTCCGTGCCACCCATTTCATCTCAGAACAGCAATTGCAACTCCGTCTTCAATTATCTGCTGGAAGCATTCAATTCTCTTCTTCCTCTATAGTTTCTACCCTCTACAACTCCCTCTTGTAGGGTGTAAGTCATTCTCTTATGCCTTAACAGATATCTTTTAATCCTGTCCCTTCGTCTATCCAGTGTTCTCCATATATTCCTTACCTCGTCGATTTTGCGGAGCATCTCCTCATTCTTTCTGTCAGTTCACCATTTTTTCAACATTCTTCTGCAGCATCACTTCGCAAAGCCTTCGGTTTTCTTCTGTTCCAGTTTTTCCCAGTCCATGTTTCATTACCAGACAGGGCTGTGCTCCAAACACATATCGCCAGAAATTTCTTTCTCAAATTAAGGCCTATGTTCGGTATTATTAGACTTCTCTTGGCCAGATATGTCCTTTTTGGGTGTTAATCTGGTTTTTATGTCCTCCCTCCCCCATCCATCATAGGTTATTTTACTGCCCAGGTAGCAGACTCTGTGAACTTCGTCTACTTCTTGATCCCAAATTTTTTGTTATGTTTCTCTTTGTTCTCATTTCTGTTACTTCTCATCACTTTCTACTTTCTTCGATTTACTCTCAATCCACATTCTGTATTCATTAGACTTCTCACGCTGTTCGGCAGATACTGCAATTTGTCTTCACTTTCACTGAGGAAAGCAGTATCATCAGCGGTTCTTATCATTCGTATACTTTCACCCTTAATTTCAATCCCATTCTGAACTTTCATTGCCGTCACAGCTTTCTTGATGTATAGACCGGAGAATGGTGACGAAAGCCTTCATCCCTTTTGAATCCTAATTCGCTCTTTGTCTTACAGTGACTATTTTTAGTAAATGCGTTTCTATCTCAGCACCATTATCTTGGTTACAGTAAAATTTTCATATTAAAATAATTACGAAACATTTTCAGCGGTCACTCCCAGGTGGAGACATAATGCCACTTTGGTCACGGACACATATTAGAATGCGCTTCACGTAGACAGGTGTATTAAGTGGCACTTGGAATGTATTGGTTAGTTTTTATTAGAGGTAATTACGATAACCTAAGTAGTAATACTTACGGCAGTGAAATCGGGAAGCACAACAGTTCTCGCCCTCACGGAATACCGGCGCACATCCCCTTAGTTCAGAAGCCCTGTGATCCAGGGAGTACTCACACGTCTGTCTCCTACACCAAGGTCCATCCAAGGTTCCTGCAACAGTAGAGCGTTCGTAAAACTGTTGCAAATTTAATGACGCAGGAAAAAATATTTCAAACTGAAAGATTATTGTTTTCATCTTAGAAATCACACACCCAACCGGTTACAAATAACTGTTTGGTACATCGACCCAGATTCAACACCTCTAATGTTGTCTTCTTGAGGATGAAATTTTGAGAAACCGTAAAAATACATTGCCAGAAAAGATGGGCGGTCAGAATTAAGAGCAGATATGCTAAAGCTAAAAAATAAAATAAAACAATAATGCCAGTCAGATGTTGTTCTTAGCTAGGCATACGTGCTAAAGGCTGGAACCAGTTTTATTTATTTATTTATTTATTTATTTTTGACTTTGAGCATATCTGTTCTTAATCATTGCTTTCTCGCAATGTAATTTTACGGTTTCTCAAAATTTCATTCAGAAGAAGACATCCTTAGAGGTGTCGAAACCTATGTCAACGTACCAAACGTTATTTGCAACCGGTTCGCTGTGTGATTACACTGCTGAAACTACTATACGGTTGCTGAGAAACAGCCATGTTTAAAACTACATGAAAAACTTTTATTTGCAGTACAAGCAAGTTCATATTTATGTCACAACCTTCTGGGATGACTAACTTTCAGTTCACTTAAGACATTCTCAGCTGCTGCAGAGGGGACACTGTATTTTTTGTATTGGCTTAACTGCAGTGAATACTGTGTGTTCACAATAAGAGTATTCGAGGTTCCGTGATGTAGGAATTAGTCATCGATCCTCGAATTTAGCTCTATACTCATATTTTCTGCTGGATTAAGTGTACAAGAAACGTTCAATGGATCGGCTAGCTGCTTCCAAGCACAGGAAACCATATCGTCATTCGCCTCAACTGGTTTGGGGGGGGGGGGGGGGAGGGACAGGATAGCACATGGCAAAATATCGTGACCACTATCTGAAACTCGTCTCCATTAATTTGATTAATATAGCATCTTAATTAATTTTGACTGGAAAACTCTCTTTCAAATTCTGAAGGTGGCAGGTGTAAAATACAGGGAGCGAAAGGCTATTTACAATTTGTACAGAAACAAGATGGCAATTATAAGAGTCGTTGGACATGAAAGGAAAGCAATGGTTGAGAATGGAGTGGCCATGCGGTTCTAGGCGCTTCAGTCTGGAACCGCGCTGCTGCTACGGTCGCAGGTTCGAATCCTGCCTCGGGCATGGATGTGTGTGATGTCCTTAGGTTAGTTAGGTTTAAGTAGTTCTAAGTTCTAGGGGACTGATGACCTCAGATGTTAAGTCCCATAGTGCTCAGAGCCATTTTAGAATGGACACTGCTGTATCCTGTCACCAATGTTATTCAATCTACCTTGTATATAGTGAGCAAGCAGCAAAGGAAACGAAAGAAAAATTTGGAGTACGAATTAAAATCCACAAAAACGAAATAAGAACTTTGAGCTTTGTCGACAACACTGTAATGCTGTCAGAGACAGCAAAGGATCTGTAAGAGCAACTGAACCGAATGGACAGCGTCTTGAAAGGAGGATATAAGATGAACATCAACAAAAGAAAAACGAGGATAATGGAATGTAGTCGAATTAAATCGGGTGATGCTGAGGGAATTAGATTAGGAAATGAGACACTTAATATAGTAAATGAGTTTGCTCTTTTGGGAGCAAAATAACTGATGATGGTCGAAGCAGGGAGGATATAAAAAATAGACTGGCAATGGCAAGAAAAGCGTTTCTGAAGAAGAGAAATTTGTTAACATCTAGTATAGATGTGTCAGAAAGTCATTTATTGTATGGAGTGTAGCCATGTATGGAAGTGAAACATGGACGATAAACAGCGTAGACAAGAAGAGAATAAAACCTTTCGAAATGTGGTTCTACAGAAGAATGCTGAAGATTAGATGGGTAGACCACATAACTAATGAGGAGGTACCGAATAGAATTGGGGGAAAGAGGAATTTGTTACTTAACTTGACTAGAAGAAGAGATCGGTTGGTGGGACACGTTGCGGGGCATCAAGGGATCACCAATTTAGTACTGGAGGGAAGCGTGGAGGGTAAAAGCCGTAGAGGGAGATCAAGAGATGAATACACTAAGTAGATTCAGAAGGATGTAGATTGCTGCAGTTATTCGGAGATGAAGAGGCGTGCACTGGATAGAATAGCGTGGAGAGCTGCATCATACCTGTTTTTGGACTAAAGACAGCAGCAACAACAATAAAAACAGCATCTTAACTACTGTACACTGTCTCCGAAAATCGAGTTCAGTTCTTGAGAATCCCTGTTAATGCTATCAATAAGTTGAGCAAGAGCGCTTCCAAATGTCTACAAAAATCGATACACAATCGGGCTGGAATATGTTCCAATAGACTCTTCAGCACGAACCGAGGTAGAAGGCCATAGCAGCGGTGGGATAATGAACTATCATTTGGGCGCCCAAGTTCCATAAATCACAGAAGACAAATGCCAGGATGCTTTCTTTCAAGAGAATACAGTCGATTTCATTCCCCATACACCATCAATGCGAGCTTGGACTCCATCACTAATGGTGTCAACGTTCGTGCAATGTTTACAACTAACTTCCGTTCTTTCAGCTCTGAAATTTTAACTCATAACATTCTTGAAAATTTAAGATTGTAACACAATAATTTTATTTAAAATTAACGCTAAAAGTACTAATTCTCCACGCATATGAACGAAACATCATATTTTAATCACATTGCTATGCAGTATACCATATTGTGTCTCATAGTGCTGTATAATAGTTACCGTCAAATATTAAAAAAAAAAAGAAACAGAAAAGAAGGCGATAGTCGTAATTTAATAACTGCTGCTTCTTTAACAATTAAATCCATACAATGACATATTTCGTACCTCTAGCTTACTGGCACTCAAAGCAAAGGAGAAAACCCTGAAAACTTTGAGTGAGTTTAAACTTTACAATCACATTCACAAATGATCATATTTCATTACTTTCTAGAAATTGATTGTTTCAGTGCGTAATATTTCTTTCATCGTAATAATATTTTGAGTGAGGTGTCTTAAAAGAGTCAAATTGTTGTATATATATATATATATATATATATATATATATATATATATATATATATATATATATATATACGAGGGCAGTTCAATAAGTAATGCAACACATTTTTTTTCTCGGCCAATTTTGGTTGAAAAAATCGGAAATTTCTTGTGGAATATTTTCAAACATTCCCGCTTCGTCTCGTATAGTTTCATTGACTTCCGACAGGTGGCAGCGCTGTACGGAGCTGTTAAAATGGCGTCTGTAACGGATATGCATTGCAAACAACAGGCAGTGATCGAGTTTCTTTTGGCGGAAAACCAGGGCATCTCAGATATTCATAGGCGCTTGCAGAATGTCTACGGTGATCTGGCAGTGGACAAAAGCACGGTGAGTCGTTGGGCAAAGCGTGTGTCATCATCGCCGCAAGGTCAAGCAAGACTGTCTGATCTCCCGCGTGCGGGCCGGCCGTGCACAGCTGTGACTCCTGCAATGGCGGAGCGTGCGAACACACTCGTTCGAGATGATCGACGGATCACCATCAAACAACTCAGTGCTCAACTTGACATCTCTGTTGGTAGTGCTGTCACAATTGTTCACCAGTTGGGATATTCAAAGGTTTGTTCCCGCTGGGTCCCTCGTTGTCTAACCGAACACCATAAAGAGCAAAGGAGAACCATCTGTGCGGAATTGCTTGCTCGTCATGTGGCTGAAGGTAACAATTTCTTGTCAAAGATTGTTACAGGCGATGAAACATGGGTTCATCACTTCGAACCTGAAACAAAACGGCAATCAATGGAGTGGCGCCACACCCACTCCCCTAACAAGAAAAAGTTTAAAGCCATACCCTCAGCCGGTAAAGTCATGGTTACAGTCTTCTGGGACGCTGAAGGGGTTATTCTGTTCGATGCCCTTCCCCATGGTCAAACGATCAACTCTGAAGTGTATTGTGCTACTCTTCAGAAATTGAAGAAACGACTTCAGCGTGTTCGTAGGCACAAAAATCTGAACGAACTTCTCCTTCTTCATGACAACGCAAGACCTCACACAAGTCTTCGCACCCGAGAGGAGCTCACAAAACTTCAGTGGACTGTTCTTCCTCATGCACCCTACAGCCCCGATCTCGCACCGTCGGATTTCCATATGTTTGGCCCAATGAAGGACGCAATCCGTGGGAGGCACTACGCGGATGATGAAGAAGTTATTGATGCAGTACGACGTTGGCTCCGACATCGACCAGTGGAATGGTACCGTGCAGGCATACAGGCCCTCATTTCAAGGTGGCGTAAGGCCGTAGCATTGAATGGAGATTACGTTGAAAAATAGTGTTGTCTAGCTAAAAGACTGGGGAATAACCTGGTGTATTTCAATGCTGAATAAAACAACCCCTGTTTCAGAAAAAAAATGTGTTGCATTACTTATTGAACTGCCCTCGTATATATATTGCTATCATCCCAGTTTCTCGAAGAATTATTATAAGGTCGTACCATATCAGATGGGAAAATCGGTTTTTAATTCTCATGAGGAGAAAAACCGCATAAAAAGCATAATGAAATCGGCTTTCAATTTTTAGAAACCATTCAAAAGCTAAGATCGCACAAAATATTTTTTATTCTAGACAACCGGTTTCGACGGTCTTAGCTGTCCAACTTCAGAACATTTTTTGTAGTAAAACTTGTTCATTCTCCGCTGAACCTCAACGACAAGATGTCAAGTGGATAAAACTCAGTACATTATAACTATTTGTCATCACTAAAATATTTGTATAATGTAACAACAACAATACGTGTATGTACATACCCTTTTGGACAAGGTGCTACATGCTTTTAAATATTTTAGCGATTACAAAAGTTCATAATGTGCTGAGTTTTGAAACAGGAACTTATGGATACCCTCTATTCGCATATGGAAATAATACTTCTTAATGAGGAGAGTGTGATTACCAGAGAATTGGAAAACAACTTTTTCTAGTATACCTTGAAACAGAATCAACATGTCACATCTACAGTACATAACGTCGTAGCATTTATTTATTGACTGGATGTGTTTAATCAATGTTTATATCGTCGATATGAATTCAGACGATATGTCTGCAGGGGGGTGAGTCACTTACCGTCAAATCCTTTTTGGCAGATGCACAGCTTGCACTCTGATGAAGTTCCATCTATTTTCTGATCTTCGAAGTACGTCTTCCCCTTGTATGAACACTCGGCCGGAGGAATTTCGGTATCATTCACTGCAAAAGATTTGTTATTTTAAGAAAATGATACAACAACGTTTCTCAGTGGAGTAAAACGCTGCTCAGTGTAGTCATATTTTTTGGCTGTGAGCACAGTACAACACCCTTCCTTTACGACACTCCTGCTCGTTTTTGTTATCCACTGCGACAGCAGTGCGTCAAGCGGAGAGATAGTTAAACTGTTGAGTTCGTTATGGTTTTACAGTATTGTAAAATGGTCTCAACGATGGGAACTATTTATAGCAATAAATCACGTCATAACAAGAACAAGGCACCACAACTGTCTGGCTTCTGGATTGATATGGACCTCTAGACGCCACCAGGGGACAGTAAATATATGCAAAACAGACACAAGCATAAAAAATCGCCATTCACGCACCTAGGAAAGAGAGGTGAGGTGGCGTGCATGCCTAAACGACACAACTGTAACATACGGGTATCAGTCGAGAGGCGAGACTAACCCGTGGTTTCGCAAGAGGGGCAGCAGCCTTTTCTGTAGCTGCAGGATGCAACAATCTCAATGTCCGACTGATCTGGCTCTGTACCATTATCCAGTACGGCCGTGCTATGTCGTACTGCGAACGGCGGATAGCAAGGGAATTACATTTGTTGTTTTTCCCGAAGGTATTCAGCTCTAACGTAACGCTTAATGACTGACTCGAATTAGAAAGAAAAGCGTATTTATGGTACAACTGGACTTGAAGAAGCTATAGGTTGACGGGACACGTGCTGACCTGTCAAGGAAATGTTAATTTGGTAATGGACGGAAACGTGTGTGGGGGAGGAGAGATAAAAATTGCAGAAGGAATCCAAATCATGAACATAGTAAGCACCTTAAAATGCATGTAGATTGCGGTAGTTATCCAGAGCGGGTTGCACAGTACAGCGTGGAGAGTTGCATCATACCAGTATTCGGCTGAAGACCATAGTAGGAAGAAAAAAAATCATCACGATAAGAGAAATCATGGCTGGCACAGAAAAATTTAAGGGCTCGTTTTCCCCGCGCGCCGTTCAAGAGTGGATCTGTAGAGACAGCTTGAATGTGGTTCATTGAAGCCTCCGCCAGACACTTACTTGTGAATAGCAGAGTAATCACATAGATGTAGACGAATACTAAGGAAAGAAGAACTGTAACTGGTTGACGAGTCAGGAACCCTGATCTTCGGAAATCTATTTTCTTCAAAACAAATAATTCTGTATCATGTTTATTTTACGTACCAATACGAAATCTTCCTTTACGCCGTTACTTAACTTCAGTGTCTTTACGTTCAATTTAGTTCCTAGCAACATAACAACTATACTATCGATTACAAAGCTGTTTTTACGACAATATGTATCATAATTTATGGTACATTATTCTTGTCTAAAATAAGTTTTAATATTAAACAGGAAACGTTTCCTAATGTTTTGCAAAATTATGTTTATTTGGTCACGAGGCTGCTTCCGCCCTCTGAGGGCACCTCTCCGTGACATGTGAATGCCGCAAACGCAAGTAAAATAACGTGCACTACACAAAGTTATTATTTATACAAAAGATAAAAAATGATAGGTAGTGTGTTTAGATAGGAAAACGTTAAGTAAAGTTTTTTGTATGGAGAGTCATTTATAACAAACTCATGAAAAGCGGAGTTGAATTTATAACATTTAAGCTGAGGCCGTGAGCCCGCTCGTGACCTTACGAATATAACTTTGTATTGTATTAGAAAGTGTTACCTAATTAATATTATCAGCATCTTCTGTCAAGCTCCGGCGGAAAATACTGTTAATGTTAAAATAATTTTTTCTATGGTATGTTCTGTGTAATGGCTGTGCCGCAAACTTCTCCTCGCTTGCATACACAGAATTAAATTTCTTACCTTTCTCTTTCTCAGGTTGGGCCCACTTCACGGATATTTGTTTAATGCGGTTCAGATTACGGCACATAAAGTTTCTTGTTCTTACAGGCTAATTTCACTGTTCTCTCTGTGTTAACAGGCGGCCCTTTACTGCGACAGATTGAGAAAATGTCTGCGATACACTGCAAATTTGTCCCGCTCCATTCTCAACTGCTTCTTCCCTTTCGTGTATTTCGATTTGCAGCTACAACCTTGTTTCTGTACGAGCTGTAGATAACCATTCGCTCTCTATATTTCATCCCTTCCACTTTCACGTATTGCAGGAGTGTACTGAATTCAACACACTCAAAAGATTTCTGTCAGCCCTTAAATACTGTAACTTATGTTTGCCTTTCTTTAACGACCTTTCTAGGATAAGTAGTAGGGTAAGTATTTCTCCAGAACACAAGATGATTTTCCCCGAGGTCGGCTTACACGAGTTTCTTCCACTATTTTGTAAATAATTCGTGTCAGTATGTCCCAATCATGACTAATGAAACAAATTGTCCGGTAACATTCACACCTGTCAGCACCTTCTTTCTTTGCAATTATAATTATTAAATTCTTCTCGAACAGGCATGGTATTACACCTATTTAACAAATTTTGCACACGGTGGGACGTCTTCTGTCATATCTGGCTCTTGCAACGACTTCAGTGATACTGAGTGGATTTCATCCACTCACGGGCTTTGTTACCAAAAAATGGTTCAAATGGCTCTGAGCGCTATGGGACTTAACATCTATGGTCATCAGTCCCTTAGAACTTACAACTACTTAAACCTAACTAACCTAAGGACATCACACAACACGCTTTGTTACCATTTACTTCATTCAGTGGCCTATTGAGTTCCCCTCACTTTTGTTTTGTAAGATTGTCTTGAAGTCCAATTGTCTTCCGTAGCTCCTCTACATATTGCTTCCACCTTTCAGCTTTTCCTTCTTTGCTTAGTACTGGGTTGCCACCTAAGCTCTTGACATACGGGAGCTTCCCTTTAATCCAAACGCAATTTCAATTTTGCTATTGGATTTACGTACCTTTTTCTCCTAGTTCTTCTACAGCCTTGCGTCTCTCCCCAAACCATTTCTGCTTACGCCTTTTTCCTCTGTCACCCCTTTTGCATGCTTTAATTGGCGTATTTTCACATTTTCTCCTTTTGTCAGTGAACTCATCGTCTCTTAAGTTATTGAAGGACATCCATTGGACCTTGATTTTTTTGCGTAATTTATCCTCTACTGACTTCTCCATTTCTCAGAGTTACTCATTCGACGTATATCAAGTTATTTACCTCCGTTTCAGTCAGGCATTCTCTAACGCTCCCTCTGGAACTCTAAACAACCTCTGCCGCTTTCAATCTATCCAGGTCTCATCTCCTTAATTTCCAACATTTCTCCAATTTCTCTAGTTTTAATCTATATTTTATAACTAGTAAATTATGTTCAGAGTCGACATCTGTCAATGGCTGTCTTACCATTATATAATCAAGATGAATGTTTTTCACTGTCGTCCAACACTTATACAACTTGGGAAACTTATTTTTCACACAGCAACTGCAATAGCAGAAACACAGTAGACGTCAACATGAATAATGTCTGTTTACGCATCAACCCCTATGCTTAGATACTGTGCTACAAGTACGTAAGATAGGATTTTCCTAAAACCCTTCCTAGGAGACAATAGAGGTGATGGTTGATAGCTCCAGGAACTTATCTGGATTGGTCTAGCATCATTTATGCATTTTTTGTCAATCCTACATTCTTATTCTAAATAAAACGTCTTACAAACAGCAATATATGTTGATTTGTAGGACATTTTATTTAATCCATAAAGAATTTAATGAGTGTAATGAATTTATTTAACTTTTGTTACTCACCACAGCGCACTCCAGTGGGGCAGCACCCATCTAGATTATCTGTCTGGTAGCACTCTGCCTCTCGGCCTAGAGGAACGACGAGTAATGCACAGTCATATCCATAACAGTTGAAGGCTGATTCTCCCCTGTGGTGAAAATGACATATTTTTTTTACACAGTTTTGACTGGCTTCTTTGCATGTAGTGTTTTTACAGGAACAGGCTTGGTATTTATCCATGAATTTATATAGATACATTCTGTTCTTAGAGGCGAAAAGGATCAGAATCAAAACTAATGAAGCCCTAAGTCTTCTTAATGTACCTGTCTGATACATGATATTTAAACATTTTGTCATTTCGTATCCTTTCCAAATTTAGAAGCTTATTTTTAGGTACAATAAAATATATTTTCTTCCCTTCTCAAGTGTTAGCGAATACATTTGAACGATCGCATTATAGAACTTTTAAATATAAATATCTTCCTATAATTCTGTCGTTGTATTTGCGAATCAAATTATAGGTCATAACAGTACTACATATCCCTTTTGCTTTGCCAATTCTGCGGCTTTTACGAGGAACGGTCACTATTTGGTGCTAGCTGAGAAAGCGAGAAGATAACCATCAAGTAAAACTATCATTCCGAGATTCGCCACTAGGTGGGAATCACTGTATATTTTTCTAATCGAATGCAAGGAGTGTCAATTGAAACAGTTAAAGAATCTGTACCCGTAGGACAATAATACTGTATTAAACTCTAACAGACTAATACTGTTTTTGAATGCGAAAGCTGTTGTTACTTGTAATAACTGAAAGTACTTCTGAATAAAGTAGAAGTTCTTCAACTGAATGAGTTATGAGGCTCAGAAAAGCGTCTGTTACTTCCTTTGTGTTAGAGCAAATAGCCGTTATTGCGTGGTGACGAATTTACATTCACCGAGTATAGGCTACATTAGTACCAAAACTAATCGGTTGAGTTTGTACGAGTATGAAGCAAAGCCTTATTTAATGATGTCAAGTTGACAAGACTCATGCACCGTTCATAACTGCAGGGAACAAAAATTTCAGAAAATTTCCCTTTTAAAATTCTGAAAGGTTTTGGAAATTAAGGCGTTTTGAGCATAATTCGCTGGGCTCATACAGCTTAAAGAACAGTCTCACAAAACCGTCACAGATCAAAAACAGTTTACACTGATTAATGAAAGAAATACTGTATTTGGGAACTTTATTAAAATATCGTCTTATGACATTTCTCGTTTGCGAACTTTCCACCAACTTCGCACTTCACAACTTTCCTGAACACCACAATCTGTCAAGTATTCTGCCCTCAGTCTACCCCATCTCAAGCACTCCAATTTTCAGCACTGGAAAGTTACGGTAACATCCCACCTCTATGACTAATGTCTCCACCTCGTTTAATCATCATTTTGATGAACCTCCATCTCATTAAGACTCAAGCACTTCCGCGTCAGCATTTTTTGTCTTTTTCTTTTTAAGTCATCGGTGTTCTGACTGATTTGATAGGGCACAACACTTGCAACATACTTCCTCAATTATTTGCTGCATATTCCGATCTCTGCTTTCCTCTGCAAATTGTACCTTATACAGATCGCTATAGTACCATGGAAGTTATTCTATGATGTCTTAACAAATGTCCTGCCCTTCTGCCCCTTCTTCCTGGCAGGTTTCCTTCCCCTCCCGAATCTCCGAAGATCCTCTTTATTCCTTAGGTGATCATTCCACCTAATTTTCAACATTCTTCTGTAGCACCAAATCTCAAATGCTTCGATTATCTTCCTTCTTCTCACTGTCCTTGTTACATTACCATACAATGCTCTCGTCCAAACGCACACACTCCGAAATTATTTCACAAAATTAAGTCCTATGTTTGATGCTAGTAGCCTTCTCATGGCCAGATATGCTCTTTTTTGCAGACAAAGCCTGAATTTTATATCCTCCTTGTTCCGTCTGTCATGGGTTACCTTGCTAGCTAGCTAGGAGAATACCGAAACTTCATCTACTTACTGATGTTAAGTTTCCCGTTGTTCTCGATTCTGCTACTTATCATTACTTTCGCCTTTCTTCTGTTTACTCTCAATTCATATTCTTTACTCACTACCTGTACATTCCACTCAGAAGGTCCCGTAATTCATCTTCATTTCCACTGAGGGTAGCAATATCATCGGGTAATCTTATTATTGATATCCTTTGACACTGAACATTAATTCCATTCTTGAAACTTTCTTTTGTTTCCATCATTGCTTCTTCGAGGTAACAGACTGAACAGTAAGAGTGAAGGACCTCACTCCTTTCTTACACCGTTTTTAATCCGAGCACTCCGTTCTTGATCTTCCCGTTTTATTGTGAGCTCATATCTCTTGTACATATTATACACTGAAGAGCCAAGGAAACTGGTACACCTGCCTAACACTGTGCAGGGCCCCCGCGATCGCGCATAAGTGCCGCAACACGACGTGACATGGATTCGACTAATGTCTGAACTCTTCGTTGATTCATTATGGATCGTGGGACGACGGCTGGCATGAACTTCTTGATGCAATACGGCTGTTGGTAAATTATTGCATCAAGAATGTCTGGAGTAGTGTTGGAGAGAACTGACACCATGAATCCTGCAGGGCTGTCCATAAATCAGTGAGAGCATGGCGGAGGGGAGGGGGCGGTTGGATATCTCTTTTGAACGGCACGTTGCAAGGCATCCAGATCATGCTTAACAATGTTCATATCTTGGAAGCTTGATGGCCAGCGGAAGTGTTTAAACCCAGAAGAGTGTTCCTGGAGCCAATCTGTAGCAATTCTGGACGTATAGGGTGTCGCATTGTCCTGCTGGAATCATCCAAGTCCATCAGAAAGCACAATTGACATGAATGGATGCAGGGTGATCAGACAGAATGCTTACGTACTCGTCACCTGTGAGAGTCGTATCTAAACTTATCAGGGATCCCATACCACTCCAACTGCACACGCCCCACACCATCAAAGAGTCTCCACCAGTTTGTGTAGTTCCCTGCTGACATGCAGGGTCAATGGATTCATGAGGTTGTCTCTATACCCGCACACGTCCATCCGCTCGATACAATTTGAAATGAGACTCATCCGACCAGGCAACATGTTTCCAGTCATCAAATGTCCAATGTCGGTGTTAACGTGCCCAGGCCAGACTAAATCTTTGTGTCGTGCAGTCATCAAGGGTACACGAGTGGGCCTCCGGCTCCGCATGTCCATATCGATGATGGTTTGTTGAATGATTAGCACGTTGACACTTGTAGATGGCCCAGCATTGATATCTGCAGCACTTTGTGGAAGGGTTGCACTTCTGTCACACTGAGCGATTCTCTTCAGTCGCCGTTTGTCCCATTCTTACAGGAGCTTTTTCTGGCCACAGCGACGTCGGAGATTTGTTTTTTTACCGGACTGCTGACATTTACGTAACACTCGTGAAATGGTCGTACGGGAATATCCCCACTTGAACGCTACCTCGTAGATGCTCTGCCTCATTGACATTAGTCTAGTCCATGTCACTTCGCGTTGCGGCACTTCTGTGCTCTCGCGGGGGCCCTACGCGATATAAGGCTGGTATAGCACTTTCTTTGGCTCTTTGTGCGATTAAAGGCGCTGCAGTCTGGAACCGCAAGACCGCTACGGTCGCAGGTTCGAATCCTGCCTCGGGCATGGATGTTTGTGATGTCCTTAGGTTAGTTACGTTTAACTAGTTCTAAGTTCTAGGGGACTAATGACCTCAGCAGTTGAGTCCCATAGTGCTCAGAGCCATTTCAACCATTTGGCTCTTTAGTTAATGATGTAGTTGTGATGACAGCAAATGGTAGGGGTCCAATATCCGAGCGACGTAACTGAGGATGGGCGTAAAACTCCTGCAGGGCCTTGTTCCCACAGGAACAGTTCACCGACAACTAACAGAGAAAGATGTAGGACCAGGACCCACTGCTGGAAATTACGCTGTGGGGAGCACATCTGCCACTTCTAATACCTGGTGTATACATTCACCCAAGTATGTTTTTTTTCTGCAGAAGCTTGTATAAATGTGCTATACTTGTCAGCCTTTTAAGACTGAAATGTTTCAGAGTGTTGTGATAATTACGCACTGCGTCAACTATGAGACAAATACTGAATATTTTCACACACATTACACTCTAGTTTTTAATTCATCTCATATTTTAGAAACCTAATTTCAAACGTTTTCGGCTAATAAGTTGACTGTACATATCTGTTGGTTAACTTGGTTAGCTGTGTTTCGCGATGCCGAAATTATTGTAAAACATATAGTTTTATTTACGTACAAATGACAACTGTGAGTATTCTTGAAAGAATTGTTACAAACGCCCGAACAGGAGTGAACTGACATGATTTGATACTATGAAATAATGCATTGACAATGGCTAGGCACTAGCCGAAATCTAGATTTGACAAAAAAGGACGACTGGTTGCTGTGCTCTGTCATGTGTAAACCATAAGACAGTTGCTGGTTGCACCCACGCTCCTAATGTAAGGTAACCTGATGTAATTATAGGTTATACAGATTCAGAGCAGATAGGACACTTCACTTACCCATTCGTTCCGTCCGTATCGCTATTGCATTCACAACTCGGTATGCACTTGAAGTCTAGTTCTTCCCCTGTTTCTACGCCAGGTTCGTAAGTTTTCCCTTTGTAATAGCACTTTGTCTTGTCCAACGACAGAAGTGTACCTAGAAAAATAATTTTTTTAAGTATTACATGTGGCATACACTACATGACCTTTCCTGAACACAGTAACATTTTTTAAACAGAAACGTCTTCTGTATTTGAGATTTGATTACGATTTGTTGTCACAAATATAATAAATAGAAACGAAAAATCACTGCACCGAATGGTGGTTCAGTTGTAGGAAGCCCAAGTGGGGAACGTTTCGAGGAAGTGCGCTGATTATTGGAAGCGGCAAGGAGGACAATTATTTATTTGAGCATATTGTGTGAACATACCGGTTGACGAACACACCTACGATGTTTCAGCGTCCTACGATGTATATCAGTCGATACTCTAGTGTTCTGAAGCCCGTCAATTTAATTATAGCCAAACGTTGGCTTTGGCCGTCAAACGACAGTAAATTTTGCCGAATACCGAAGCGCAGCTCGGTGTACTTTTGCTGTCTGTCAGTGAAAAAGGTGGTATCACCCCATCATTACGCTCAGATTGTAAGAGATCAAAAAATACATTTTCATTGGGGTTGTGGATGCGGAATGAAAGTGGTTGTTGTGGCACTGAAGGCACCCAGCTGTAGACTAGAAAACAATTTGTTCCCATTGTGAAAGGTATGACATGTTTCTAGTTTATACTTTCTAGTTTATTCTCAAGGTACGCATTATGGATCGAAGTCATAACTTCCAGATAGGATACTTACTGCAGTCGAAGCGGCTGGGGCAGCATTCTCTGGAGCTGTCACTTGGAACGCAGCCCAGCTCCTCGTAGTACCGTATGGCTCTGAAGTTGGGGCAGTCCTCTACTCTACATCTTGTGGCCCTGGCATCTGTAACAAACAAATGTGTATATTAATTAGGACCAGTGGCTGCTTTCTCACAGAATTCCTAAGAGGCAGACAAAATGTAGGTAGGGTAATAGTAAACGAAACAGAGCATAGCAATGTAAGACTGCTAGAAATTATTGCATGGTTGGTTGCTTGTTTGGGGGAAGAGACCAAACAGCGAGGTTATCGGTCTCGTAGGATTAGGGAAGGATGGGGAAGGAAGTCGGCCGTGCCCTTTCAAAGGAACCATCCCGGCATTTGCCTGGAGCGATTTAGGGAAATCACGGAAAACCTAAATCAGGATGGCCGGACGCGGGATTGAACCGTCGTCCTTCCGAATGCGAGTCCAGTTTGCTAACCACTAATGATTCCTTGCATATTGCTCTTATAACTGTTCCCGAACCCTATTCATCATGACGACTTACCTTTAAATATTCTTCAGTGATTTGCGTTTCGTATAGTTATTAAATTAGAAATCAGTGATAGCGGCTTTTTTCGGCTCAAAATTCAAAAAATCTCACAACGTACATACTCTACGAAATCTTGGAACGGTGTTTGTTTGATAGTATAGGACCCAGAGAGTGAGAACGGCAAATGCTGCATACAGCAGCAGTCGTAAAAACGCTAAAGCAAGCGGCCAACACAGTCATGGAAATTTTTGCTACTCGAGTGAATGTGTTTTGTAGATTTACGTCAATAACGCTAGTAGTAACAGGCGGAACTTGCACAAAACGCCACCCATCGTTTGATGATGTTGTCTGTCACACTGTTTATCCAAACATTAACGGAAGCCAACTGTTCATGCATAAAGTAACAGTACAGTTTGTTACAAAGCCACTGACACATTTCTCTTTTTCTCAGCATTTGTTAATATTGTTTCAGCCTCGTAATAGGCGATTGTAAGCATAAGTAGCCTCAAATGGTATAAGAAAAAGGAAGAAATCGGTTGTTGATACAATACAGTTCTCCCATAATTTCAGAATAATTCTGGTTAGAATAAAACACCAATGAGAAAATTCCTACTGAACTTTCAAAGTGTGGTTAAAAGAGTTTAGTCTTCTTCTCTAGACACGTGTAGAAACAAGGTGGTGATTTGCAATACATTTTCGCTCGCTTTAAAAATGTAACTTCTTCATCGAGAGAGACGGCGCGTTGTTCTAAGGATTGGACCCACATTCGAAATCCCTCACTAATCATTTTAGACAAGTTCCACATGATCTTATACGAACGCTAGCATAGTTCCTTCAACCTGGACGCAGTTTATTCTTTCCCTCGTTCTCGTGTGTTGATTTCGTCCCTAATGATCACGATATTGACGAGGCGTGTACGTCTAAGACTACCGGATGCGCTCCCACACTACCGCATACTGATATTGTTGTAAAACACTCGTCTTCGTTTTTCGTGGTTGTTTCATATGTCTGTGATTGAGAAACACACGCCCACTACAGCGATAGTATTGAGAGACTGTTTCCATCTCATTCGTGTTTATTGCTGACACAGATTCTCTATAATGGTAATGGCTGTTGAGTTTTTGTTAATTTATTTCCAGCATAAATATCACCATAATTACAAGTCAACAGGTGGAAATTACTCGCCCATTGCACTACCTGACAGTTCATGGTTTACCTTATTTTTTTCTGGCGTGATTCCCGCTTTGTTCGCAAGGTCCACACGCTCCGATGACCATCCGCCATTTCCCCTTCCGGTTACGTGACGTTCATGTGACAATTATATGAGCTTCTCGTATATCACCAGAAATGATATGTAGGCCTTCTGTGCGCGGGTCACACATAGTTTTTGGTCACTAGTTCTTCTGTCGTAACTGCTTTGTTTCTTACACTGAACGTAAAGGAGTTTTAATGAAATATGTGGTCAAGTAGGAGTTGCCTGATGGTTAAGAGGTAAAATATTTGGTTCTAAGGATTGCAGTAATTTATTATACAGGAAGGCTAAAGTTTATTTCCTGCATTCCCTCTTCTCTATCTTGCCTACTCTGCTGGTAGGCCTCGTCAACTGGCCCTATCAATCTGCTCCAGTATGCCAAAAACACTTCCATCCTTGCCATCCCCTCGTCGTACTAACTACAGCAACATCATTTCCTTACTTCAGCGACCAAATATCTCTTTTAGTTTCCTGTTCACCTGACTACCATAATCATACCTTCGCTCCTCCCTTTTCCAGCTCGCACCTTCCGATCCAACACTTGGAAGCCCTGCATCATGTCCCCGATACTGCTCCGTTTCATGCGTTGATTCGAGTTACTCATTCCGTTTTTCTTCATGAAATATGGACGACTGACGCAGCCGTCTTGCTCGGGTGCTGCGTGCTGTGTTATTATAGTGCAATCAACAGCCTGATTGAACATCGGAAAGTACGCCACTAATCAACGACGCCGAGGAAACCTGAGAAATCCATTCTGTCCCTGCCTTCTCTCACTTCGTTCCCAGATTCATTCGCGCTCCTCTTCATCCCACCTGTCCTATCCACCCCATACTTACTGGGAACTGACCTCCATGGTCTCTCCAAAAGCAGCAAGGCGGAAGTCACACCATCGTCCTTTACAGTTTTATAGTTCTACTACTTCTTCTTTTATCGAGTAGGCCGTTCACCTATTCTGGCCACAAAAAAGCTACTTGCGATCATTTCCTTTGGCAATGCTGCGTCTCTACTGCATTTCCGTTTATAAGATAAATATTCTTTGTATATCCTTCCTTCTTAGCTCTGTTTTGTTGTGAGGCTCGTCGTTTTATAAGTTCATTGATTCTGTTTTAAATACACTCAGATCAGTCCACACATCGTCATTATTAAATACATCTAATCTCGAGAAGTGTTTCGCGGATATCAGGAATCCCTGTGTTAAGGAAAAGCTGAGCTATGCCTGAGCAGTACAGGCAAACTGGTATAGCCACAGCTACCACTTCGTAAAATATCACTCGTTTGCTCATAGTTAATGAACTGTTCCCGGATATAATGCTGTGGTAGAATGGATTTCACTTTAAAACCGGACGTTTTGTCCCCATCTGCGGAGGAAATTTTCAAGATGGATCGTAGCTTTGTTGAATGTCCGGTTCACACCCTGGCTCGCTACTGGCAGTGTTCCAGTAGGAATCTACCATGGCGCCACCGTTCTCAGACTGGTCGCAGTACTACAATGGGAAGGAAGGAAGGAAGCCGGTGTAGCCACGGAGGTGTAACAAGAGGAGCTGTCACGTTGTCACAAACGTGAAACCAACGTCCGCCAAGTTATTAGAGCCAAACACTAGCTTCTGGTTGAAGCGTTTTAATGAAAAATGCGAGCTTGAATAATTGACATGTGTACTAGTCGGTCTACTTGAAGTCGCTTCCTGGTTATTCGAAACGTGTATCATAAAGATGATTACATTAACGAGGCAAGGTGCGTCGTTTTCTTGGGTAAATGGCTCTGAGCACTATGGGACTTAACATCTGTGGTCATCAGTCCCCTAGAACTTAGAACTACTTAAACCTAACTAACCTAAGGACATCACACACATCCATGCCCGAGGCAGGATTCGAACCTGCGACCGTAGCAGTCGCGCGGTTCCGGACTGAGCGCCTAGTACCGCGAGACCACCGCGGCCGGCTTTTCTTGGATAAAATATACCTTTAAGGTCAAGTAAATATCTGAAAAAGCCTTCCTGACTCAGCGTTATTCACGAAAGCACTGTAATATCTGCTATTTAAAATAACTGTTGGGTGCACATGACAGAAATGAAGAACAAGTAACAAGGCTAATCATTTGTGTGCTAATGTTTAGGGCACACTAACATGAAAGAACTGTACAGTGCCACCTCTCCTTAACATATCTCCATGACATACAGTGGAACCTTGATTTCTAATGCATGCAAACCTCAGCATTCGGCTTGTACTCTCGCCGTTTCGAATCACTGCTTCTCACTGTACCCAGGTTTACAGATAGCTTTGTCAAGTAATAAATTGGCTCACCTCACGCTATCGTTCGCTACATCCTATAAAACAACTTTCAGTGGCATAAAGTCATGATACCCTTGTGCGGTAGCCCGTCCTCTACATGAAATTCGACTCACCGGCTGCAGCTGTGAAGACCGCCAGCAGCAGCACGGAGATGACAGAAACACAGCGAGCGTCCATATCAGCGTCTCCAAACTTGAGGTGGGCGTCAGATGCCGTTCGTGCTATATATACAGGCAGGGAAGAGAGACGGGAGCTGAACACACCTACGTCATCAGCAATAGACGTCACTGTAGGAGTCTGGGAGGGGTGGTGGAGGTGGGGAGGGGGAGGGCAGGAGTCAAGGTCGGCTGTTCCGCTTCCTCGCCTCCTACTCCTCTTGCGGGCTGACGCTCCCGAGCCATGTAATTAAACTTGTTGAGTTCAATCTGCATGTCCGGGAACTACTGACTATAATCTGACGAAAGTGTTTCGAATGCAATGGCGACAAAGTACTTTGTCTTTCTACTAATATTTCTTCGAATCGGGAGTCAAGATAGGCGATATTGCCACACCAACTATGTCGATTTCGTTTTCATCGTCGACATCTAAACACCATTGGCGGGTAATAATCGTTTCCAATTTTCACACCAATGTTATCTGACATACAAATACGTATACTATCATATTTATTAATCAACTAGCTACGCGATCACTGTTTCGCTCGCGTAGACTGTGTGGACCGCAGAGACTTATTTATTTATTTATTCGAATTTTTATATTATTCACAAATTGCAACACCTTCTAAGCTTTTCAAGCTAATCAAGCGATATAAGCATGGTTTCTTCCGAATGTACTTCTGACCAAATAGCGATTCTGCTTGCTGGAGTCCATAGTTCTACATCTACATCTACATTGATACTCCGCAAGCCACCCAACGGTGTGTGGCGGAGGGCACTTTACGTGCCACTGTCATTACCTCCCTTTCCTGTTCCAGTCGCGTATGGTTCGCGGGAAGAACGACTGTCTGAAAGCCTCCGTGCGCGCTCTAATCTCTCTAATTTTACATTCGTGATCTCCTCGGGAGGTATAAGTAGGGAGAAGCAATATATTCGATACCTCATCCAGAAACGCACCCTCTCGAAACCTGGCAAGCAAGCTACACCGCGATGCAGAGCGTCTCTCTTGCAGAGTCTGCCACTTGAGTTTATTAAACATCTCCGTAACGCTATCACGGTTACCAAATAACCCTGTGACGAAACGCGCCGCTCTTCTTTGGATCTTCTCTATCTCCTCCGTCAATCCGATCTGGTACGGATCCCACACTGATGAGCAATACTCAAGTATAGGTCGAACGAGTGTTTTGTAAGCCACCTCCTTTGTTGATGGACTACATTTTCTAAGCACTCTCCCAATGAATCTCAACCTGGTACCCGCCTTACCAACAATTAATTTTATATGATCATTCCACTTCAAATCGTTCCGCACGCCTACTCCCAGATATTTTACAGAAGTAACTGCTACCAGTGTTTGTTCCGCTATCATATAATCATACAATAAAGGATCCTTCTTTCTATGTATTCGCAATACATTACATTTGTCTATGTTAAGGGTCAGTTGCCACTCCCTGCACCAAGTGCCTATCCGCTGCAGATCTTCCTGCATTTCGCTACAATTTTCTAATGCTGCAACTTCTCTGTATATTAGAGCATCATCCGCGAAAAGCCGCATGGAACTTCCGACACTATCTACTAGGTCATTTATATATATTGTGAAAAGCAATGGTCCCATAACACTCCCCTGTGGCACGCCAGAGGTTACTTTAACGTCTGTAGACGTCTCTCCATTGATAACAACATGCTGTGTTCTGTTTGCTAAAAACTCTTCAATCCAGCCACACAGCTGGTCTGATATTCCGTAGGGTCTTACTTCTTGTTAATCATGTCTTTTGGATTCTTGTGAATATGTTTCCATAACAACTTTCATCCTCTAACAAATATTTCTTTATATCTAATCGAGAAGTGAAATACGAATTTTCACAAATTTAACTTTAAAGTTGTTTTAATGCAATGAAATAGTTTCATCCCCTATTGTACTCCCTTAGGGAAGTATTTGTACGTATTTTAATGTGTTGTACAGACAATTTACATGAGGCAATATTTGATTTGTGCTTGTAAAATGTGGAACATCTCACATAATATGGCAACTCTTTTATTTATTTTCCTAGAAATCGACTCTGATATCATCATTGGAAATGTCGCATCTCTCACTGTTACCGTCTTTGGTCATGTGCTTACAAGCACTTCATGTCCCACTACAGTTTAAGTGAGATTCTTGAAATAAAAGTATCTTATTCGTTCCTTCCCTAATATAACAATTGTGATGGCGTATTTTTATTTTCGTAAGACATAGTTTCCGAAAATACAAATGCACAGATTGAATACACACCTTAAGCATGTCGATACCGCTGCAACGTGAACATCGTACCTCTCATATTTTTGACGTATTTTTAGAATATTGTGGCCAATAACATTGGAAAAATACAGTATGTAAGATTTTAGGGAGTCTTTTAATTACAAACTTTTCTTGTTGTACATAACCTTCAGTGGGCCTGTTCCATTTTTAACAATAGCAGTAACTGGGAATCAACAACAACTTACGTATTTTTTTCTAGTCAAAAACGTGATGCCTTATCTTTGTACCTCCTAAGATGCTGCTTGAGAACAATTGAGTGTGGAAATATTCGATATGAACCTCCATTCAGCTGGTGTAGGACAGGCCTGTGCTTCAAAACTGTCAATTGGAAACTTCTTCGCAACGTTGTATTGCTCCGACGTATCGAACAGGGAACTACTAGACTTGCCACTGCGGCCGTGGCTCGAGGCGAACGCTACTCTACTTTTCCATTTAGAGTAAGTGCTCGCACATAGTACCTCCAACTTCAAGACACTTAGTGATTCGCTTACAAATGACTGTACACTGGACACATCCGTATCTGCGGGAAAGTCAGCACAGGCGTTTCTGAAGAGGTTGAGCATGTCTTCACGGCCTGTTGGCACTGTTTGTCACAGCTTACATTTTAGATATGACCACAGAAAGAAACTCGTCTAAGTCTGGCGACCTAGCGGACCAATTAATTGGGCCACCTCGTCAACTCACCAACCACAGTAAACACGGTCTAAGACTTTCCGTGTTTCAATTGTGTAATGCGCTGGGCGGCCGTCATGTTGAAACCATATTATGCTATCGAACGTCCAGGGAAACATCCTGCAGCAGTATCGGTAGTCCCTGTTCCGAAATCGTTCGATATTTGCATCCATTCAACGCGCCGTTGATGAAGTATGGACCAATAAATTTTTTCCCATGATGCCACACCATACGTTAAACACTCAAGGACGCTGATGGTCAATATGCCGTAAACAGGTGGGATTGTCTACACTCCAGTAATGCGTGTTATGCTGGTTAACGCAACAATGGTTTGTGAATGTAGACTCATCGGAAAACAGTACCTCGGCAAAGAACGAGGGGGTAATTTGCATTTGTTGACGTGCTCATTCACAATACACTATCCGGTTATGGAAATAGGGGACATGAAGTTCTTGATGCAGTGACACATGGTATGGATGATCCTTATGAGGATGCAGTATTGTGGCAATACTACCTACGGACATACCGGAATCGCGGTGTAACTGCCGGGCGCTTATGCGTGGGTTGTGGTGCACTTCCACTAGTACAGCTATTTCATTAGTTTCTCCTCACACGTTTGCTCCCTTTCCTTTTGGCGGCGTGTACGCTGTCATCAGACATAAAGGCGTTCACAACCTTGTAATGGAACGAACGAGTGCGATTTGTCTCTGCAAAACGCTCGGCATACGATGCAACAGCAGTCTGAAAATTTCTTCTACAACCTCTGTAAATCAGGATCATTTCAGTTTTTTCATCTGTGGTTGCAACATTCATAAAGATAAAACGTATGTATGTTTTTCCTTAGAGTTGTAATGTGCAATGAGAAACGGGGGTTCCCATTGAAGATTCCAAAGTTGCACCCCGCCACCCACACTCGGGGTAGTTCAGTGGGTTGAGTGTGGTAATCGTTGTTTCTCCCCTCCAAGTCAAGAATATTGGAATTATAACTTTTTTGATCCGATGTGTAGCTTTACAGATGTTACAGTGTCTGATACTAAAATGAACGTCCTAGATACGTGAATACAGCGCGGGTGAGCTGCCGCTACCCACGGATTTTAAGCAGTCTGCAGTGTCTTCATATAGAAATTTGTGGTAAGGACTATGGGACCAAACTGATGAGGTCATCGGTCCCAAGGCTTACGCACTAATTAATTTAACTAATTTACGCTAAGCACAACACACACACTCACGCCCAAGGGAGTTTCAAATGGTTCAAATGGCACTTTGGGACTTAAAATCGGTGGTCATCAGTCCCATAGAACTTAGAACTACTTAAACCTAACTAACCCAGGGACATCACACACATCCTTGCCCGAGGCAGGATTCGAACCTGCGACCGTAGCAGTCGCGCGGTTCCGAACTGAAGGGCCTAGAACCGCTCTCTGCTGTCCAGACTACCGCCTATACGAATTAGAGGTGATTGTGTGATGCAGCGGTACCGCATATCATCACGGCAGTTCCTGATCCCTCCACATTATGACGAATGCAGTCTAGTAACGACCGTTCTCCTCGGACCCTTCACGCAGGGAATTGTTCATCGAATTGCTGAAGTGGTCACTGGGATTTGCCTGAACATTACTTGGTACAGAACTTGGTACCATTCCTGTGTTCATTGTTATACGCACTACAGTCGGAGCGACTGCCTTCTGCAGCGCCAAGGGAAGCCGCAACAATGGCCACCTTACTGGCAAACCGCGGTGCACGAGACATCGTCGCAGTGAGCGAATGCGGATACTTGCCTTGCTCCAAGCAGGCTCGAAATTTCCGTAGTTTACATGAAATGTATTCGCAATTGCGAATAAGGACAGCTGTATAATGCAATGATGACAATAAATATTTATGCTGGACCGGGACTTGAAACCGGATTTTCTGCCAATCGCGAGCGGTTGCCTTCATCTGACTATAATTGCACGACTCACGGCCCGACCCAAATTTTCCTATGTCGTCAACCAATGTGTCTACAACCTGTACTCATAGATTCTTTATGTACAGGGGAGTCATTTTACTTTAATGTCACTGGCGATAAGCGAGAAATTCGGGTTCGTGTCCCGATACGGCACAAATTTTCATTGTCCCCATTCCATTATACTGCTGATTGTTGTCCATATTCGCAATTGCATTTCATAACAGCTGTAGTCGCCGCAGTACCTGTTTCTTTGGACATGCATGCATGTCCAAAAAGTGCATTGTATCGAAACTCGGAATAACACAGGCACTGCAATATCGTGCCTACTGTTTGTGGTCACAACGGTACGTATCCAGAACCAGGAACATTCAGATTATCTTAAGCGCATGCTGCCCCAAGCTGTCATACGACGCCTTCCCCGTCATTTAAATTCCACTCTCTAAACGCTGTGCTTACAACGGTTTGCTGTTTCATATCAAGAGGGGCAGTTTGCAATCGCATTCGTGAGCCCAGCGGCTGTCAGCCAGAGGGGTGTGGTTTCAGCGACCCACAAACCACATGCTCTTCGTTCGTCCATTTATGACTCCCTCCGCAAAAGTGCACTCTCAGAGGTCAAGATCTGCTGACAGAAGCACCCTTCTCTGTATGTTTGTGACTATACTGAGAGATATCAGCTGACAAGTATACGAGAGACGTATCATCTAGGGAAACACGTCGCGATTATTGCGAGGGAATTATTGATGGTGTACTTGAGAAGAAAGGTCTTGATGGGACAAACAGTATTATATACCCTTTCTTCCTGTCAGAAAATATGCAAACACGTAGTACAGCGATTTAAGTTATTTAATTACATAAAGGTATAATACTGCGAAACACTGTAAAACGTTCAACGCTTTTGTTGATGGTCACAGCGTAAAGTGTGAAGAAAGGTCTATGTGACCGTTGTATTAGCTCTGGATTCAACTGTCTACAGCCTTTTCAGTCGATGTAGTATACGTACCAGCATCACTTCCTAAGATCTTCTAGTGAATGATTCGTGCATATACTCACCAATTTTTTCTTTCATAGTGCAGCGACCCAACACATTAAAGCTTTAATTTATGCTACACAAACCGAAAATAACCTCCATTCCATTGTCTGTAGAAACAAGGAGTATAAAAACATCCATTTTTTAAAAAAGTTACGTAATACACTAATATAAATTAGTTTAATAGCATACATAAATTATTTGCACTGATGCTGGCCTCCCACTTTGTGGAATAATACAAGTCTTGTATTTTACTATTTCTTTCATGTGAAGACTGTTTCTGCTGCTGCTTGTCTGTTTTGATATTATCAAGCAGTTGCGTTCCCAGGAAGCTGGCGAAGACCATGAATAACTGACGTGTGTCACTTGTGTCAATATATTTTGTGCGTGTTTGTGTGTATGTGTTTATGAGCGCAAAGGGCCCATGTGAGAAATACATTAAACATTTTTAAATGTGTGAATTTAAGAAAGGGGATTTGAAGTTCATAGAAGCTGCAGTTTGTCACTCGCTGTATACCCTGTTCTCTATTGGAAAGCATATGGTTTTTGTCTCACATCTCTCCCTGCTATTTTTGTGTTAACCTGTAAAGCAGTAATCATACATGCTCACATTCCTTCAATGAATATGACACATTTCGCTGATTCTGCCTTTTTATACAGTGAATAATATAAATTCTGAATCGGGCAAATCTGCAAAACGCCGCATTGTGGCTTGGGTGTAAATAAATGTGCTTTGTTCTGACTGATTGAGAACTGCAGCAAACATTGTATTCAAAGCTGACAACTGGTATACATGTGTTCAGGCTTGTTTGTTAAAAACAATGCGCAAGTTGCGTGCATTTTGCGACCGTTTTTCTGGAAACAGACATGTACCGCATGTAAATTCATAATAAAAGACATACTTAAGCACAATATTTAAAATACACCGAGGAATATGATAAACCAGAGTACTGGCGATTATCGGCAACTGACTAGTCTGAAGTTTCCCTTCATTTACAACTGATTTGGATTTGCATTCCTTATGTGAATGAGAGAACTTTGAAAGCATTTTGGAAGATACGGAAGTGCGCGGGATGCCAAGGAAGTAAAAGTAAGCCACCACACATGGAGCCATTCTGCGCGAGGATAGCCAACGGTGCTGCAGGTCAGTAGCCCGCGCGCTGGACAGCTCTCTGTAATGCCGCACTGGGGCGCTTAAGGCATCACGTACGAACACAGATAGAATCTCCAATGGCGCTAGCCCCCTGCTGCAGAACACTTTAGATCCCAGGACTTTGGAAAGAGCAGTAACGTTTTTACCAGAAGGCCCTTTTGTACACAAAAGTAAAAGGCTGAGTTCTTCTCCACAAAGCACCGGAGGCCACAGATAAACCTCGAAAATGAAATGAAGACCCGCAGTTCTTGCGGCTTTTTAAATTGTGAGACGCCACAGGGAGTAATAGCTTCACAAAAACCAATTGTTTAGTCCATACAAGAACCACAGGGATTGGCTACCATAAGTTAAGAAGAGACTAAACGGAGAAGTTTAGCTGTGCCGACGAGGACTGCCTCATTGGTTACCGTTTTTTGTGTGTAAATCGGTAGAACGCACGTTACTGGTTTACCAAATGAAAAATGACCCATGAAATGGGGCTAGCATGTTCCAAGGAGCGATTTGATCAGTCAGCGCTCGAAAGATCCAAAGTCCAGCCAACGTCAGTACAGTAACAGACACGAAACAGGCAATGTGAGTTTTCCTTTTAAAATATATATTCAATTAGAATTTACTTTGTCTTCGGTAGTCTTGATCGTCAGACTCATTCGTTGGTAGACATCGCCAGTCATTCACCGCCAGGGTTGATGTATCGAAGGAGTTACAGAAATTCTGGGCTGCTTTGGACTTTGTCGTTGGCGAGGGTCGTTAGTGATGCCAATGTCTGATTCTCCAGCCACAGCAACCTCCCCTAAGTAACTATGGTGAGATCCGAATACAACTACGAGACGATGCGTACCGAAATTTAAGTCACTTCATACCATTTTGATTACTGCAATCTTCACACTGAAGACTTGTATCTTGATTCAATGAACAGTATGCTTTCAACTCCGACCACAGGTGTGATTCATTCCCTTCCTTATTACTATCTGCCTTTCAGTTAACATCATGAGAATCGCTGTACACATCGTCTTTGCAAGTAATTCACTTGGGCGATTGTTATTGTCCTTCCCCCCAAACCATTTGTCAGATGTGCAAAGATCATAATACATCAATACTGACATTGTCTCTCAGTTTTTTGTGGATAACTTCATCAGAGTAAACCAAAATATTGTGTTTCTTGTCTCATTTGCAGTCGTGGGACTCCGCGTTCATTATTTTGGAGGGAGCTTAATAGACGTGTATCAGATGCAGGGCACACTTCAACATTCTTATATAAATTGACAACCCCGAACCAATGCCCACCTGCACATGGATCAGGTAAAAAAGTATACTTCAAGTGACTGAGTGCATTTTTGGATAAATGCAATAATTTAACAACATCTGTATACTTTTCAGAACTACACTAATCAGCCAGAACACTGTATTATTGCAACGGCAGTAGAGAGACAGAGTGCTTTAGAGGAATACAGTGCTGCGTGAACCCCCCATCCCCCACCCCAAAACTGGCCAGATGTGAACTGATGGATCACATCCGGGATGCTACTGAACATGACGTCAAGGCTTATTGCTCCCCTCTCCGAAAATTTCGGGAATTAGGAGAGAGCGAACAGGTGTAAAGACAACGTAGAAAGCCTCTATGAGGGGGAAGATTTGTCGATGTGCTAGAAGGAGAAACAGGCGTCGATTTAGAAGAGATAGGGGATCCAGTATTAGAATCAGATTTTAAGAGAGCTATGGAGGACTTAAGATCAAATAAGGTAGAATGAATAGGTAACATTCCATCAGGAATTCTAAAATCATTCGGGGAAGTGGCGACAAAACGACTATTCACGTTGGTGTGCAGAATGTATGAGTCCGGCGTCATACCATCTGACTTTCGGAAAAAGTATCATTTACAAAATTCCGAAGAGTGCGAGAGCTGACAAATGCGAGAATTATGGCACGATCAGCTTAACAGCGCATGCATCCAAGTTTCTGACAAGAATAATGCACAGATGAATGAAAACGATAATTGAGAATGTGCTAGATGACGATAAGTTTGGCTTTACGAAAGGTAAAGGCACCAGAGAGGGAATTCTGACCGCGGCTGATGATGGAAGCAAGATGAAAGAAAAATCAAGACACGTTCATAGGATTTGTCGACCTGGATAAAGCGTTGGACAATGTAAAATAGTTCAAGATGTTCGAAATTCTGAGAAAAAGAAGGGTAAGCTATAGAGGGTGATCGATATTATACAATATTTACAAGAGCCAAGAGGTAATAATAATGTGGACGACCAAGAGTGAAGTGCTCGGATTAAAAAGGGTGTAAGACAGGGATTTAGTTCTTCGCCCCTACTGTTCAATATAGATATCGAAAAAGCAATGATGGAAGTAAAGAAAGGGTCAGGTGTGGCAGTAACATTCAAGGCGAAAGGACATCAATGATACGATTCGCTTATGACATTGCTATCGTGAGTGAAAGTGAAGAAGAATTGCACGATCTGCTGAATGGAATGAACAGTCTAATGAGTGGAGAATATGGGTTGATAGTAAATTGAAGAAAAATGAAAGTAATGAGAAAAAGCAGAAATGAGAATGGCGAGAAACTTATTATCAGGAATGATGGTCACGAAGTAGATGAAGTTAAGGAATAAATAACTACGGACGGAGCAAGGAGGACATCAAAAACAGAACAGTACTAGGAAGAAGGGCTTTCCTGGCAAAGAGAAGTCTACTAATATCAAACATAGACCTTAATTTGAGGAAGAAATTTCTGAGAATGTACGTTTGGTGAACAGCACTGTATGGCAGTGAAACATTGACTGTGGGAAAACCGAAACGGAAGAGAATCGAATCATTTAAGATGTGGTGCTACAGACGAATGCTGAAAATTTGGTGGACTGATACGGTAAAGAATGAGGAGGTTTAGCACAGAATCGGAAACGAGAGAAATATGTGAAAAACACTGACAAGAAGGAGGGGCAGGATGATAGGACATCTGTTAGGACATAGGGGTATGACTTCCACGGTACTGTAGGAAGTTGTAGAGGGCAAAAACTGTAGAGAAAGGCAGAGATTGGAATACATCCAGCAAATAATTGAGGAGGTAGTTTGCAAGTGCTACTCTGAGATGAAGAGCTTGGTACAGGAGAGGTATTCGTGGCGGGCCATATCAGACCAGGCAGAAGGCAGATGACTCAAAGAAAAAAGCGACTTGTGTTTGCAGATGTCGAGCCAATCTCGTGCAATCTGCCAAGGCCCCAACGCTTCCATTCCACGACGCGTCGCCGTCGTTATCTATGCCAAAGCTGGACATACCGGCTATCAGGTAGGTGGTCATAATGCTATCACTGATCAGTGTATAATGCCAGAGAGTAATGTTTATTCAGTTTTCTTGAGTCTGGTTTATACCTGCTGCAGTAAAGCTACACGGAGCGTACACGAGTACACCATTATTGCTTTTGAGGTGAATAGTGAACTTAATTTTATCCTGATTACTTATGACTAACAAACTTAACGTCCAGTGTAACGTAACTAGACAGGGCCACCACTTTGATTGTACCATCATTTCTACTATTTAATTTGAAGTAGAACAACCAGCTGTGTCATACAGTCTCAACACAAGCTCTCAGTATACCTTAACTATTTCCACATTCGTGAATGGACCACTTCGAAAGTGTCTACGGAACACGATGGAAATGATCAAACAATTTGACAAACATCATTAGTTTTGTCCTTTGTTTGGCTGGGTGCCACATTACTAGACGTGTTTGTCGTACACTGATGTAACTGGACGTGTTTGTGAGAAATTCTGATTGAAGGCCGATTTGACGAAATGAAGGACGCTGTGTTTCATGTTCCGCCGCACATGTCTAGCGAGAAAGTGTTTGTATTACAATTCATCTCGCTGTATCTTTACTTTCCATAACTGTGGAAATTACGCAAGAGGATAGAAACGAAAGAGAACTGATAATTACCCAAATGGTAGATGTGCTTAGGGTTTCCCTGCCATATAATAGTATTGCGCAGGAAGACATTAAGGATAAATTGAATGTTCTATGCACAACGTGTAAAAGGGAACCGAATAAAAGTCTTCTAATCATCGGGTTCTGTGAGTAACATATTTATACCCGTTTTTCATGGGTTTATTTATCTCTCAACTTCTGCCATTGCCTAGACAAGTGTCTTGTCTTTATTTTCTTCTTTACACACAGCGCTGCAGGCAGTGCGACAAATGCTTTGTCTGTAATTGGTAGCCACTTCCACTACTATCAAAATACACCTGAAGAGTCAAAGAAACTGTTACACCTGCCCGATACCGCGTAAGGCCCCCACGAGCACGCCGAAGTACCGCAACATGGCATGGTATGGAGTCGACTTATGTCTGAAGTAGTGCTGGAGGGAACTGACACCATTAAGTCCTGCAGAGCTGTTCATAAACCCGTAAGAGTACGAGGGGCGTGTAGATCTCTTCTGAACAGCTCATTGCAAGGAATCCAAAGTGCTCAATAATGTTCGTGCCTGGGGAGTTTGGTGGCCAGCTGGAGTGCTTAAAATGAGAATGTTCCTGGAGCCACTCAGTAGCAATTCTGGTCGAGTGGGTTGTCGCATTGTCCTGCTGGAATTATCCAAGTCTGACGGAACGCAGAATGGGCATGAATGGATGCAGGTGATCAGACAGGATGATTACGTACGTGTCACATGTCACAGTCGTATCTAGAGGTATCAGGGGTCCCAAATCACTCCAACTGCACACGCTCCACACCACTACAGAGCCTCTACCAGCTTTAACAGTACCCTGCTGAGCTGCAGGGTCCATGGATTCATGAGATTGTCTTCATAACCGTACGTGTCCTTTCGCTCGATACCATTTGAAACGATAATCGTCCGAAGAGGCAACATGTTTCCAGTCATCAACAGTCCAATGTCGGTGTTGACGGGCCCAGGTGAGGCGTAAAGCGTTGTGTCGTGCAGTCTTCAGGGATACATGAGTGCGCCTTCGGCTCCGAAAATCCATATCGATGATGTTTCGTTGAATGGTTCGCACGCTCACACTTGTTGATGGCTCAGCATTGAAATCTGCAACAATATGCAACTTCTGTCATGTTGAACGATTCTCTTCAGTCGTCGTTGGTCCAGTTCTCGCGGCATATTTTTCCGGCGGCAGTGACGTCGGAGATTTGATGTTATACCGGATTCCTGATATTCACGGTACACTCGTGAAATGGTCGTACGGAAAATCCCCACATCGTCGCTAAGTCGGAGATGCTGTGTCCCATCGCTCGTGCGCCGCCTATAACACACGTTCAAACTCACTTAAATCTTGATGACCTACCATTGTAGCCGCAGTAACCGATCTAACAACTGGGCCAGACACTTGTTGTCTGACACAGGAGTTGCCGACCGCAGCGCCGCATTCTACATCTACATCTACATCTACATTTATACTCCGCAAGCCACCCAACGGTGTGTGGCGGAGGGCACTTTACGTGCCACTGTCATTAACTCCCTTTCCTGTTTCAATCGCGTATGGTTCGCGGGAAGAACGACTGTCTGAAAGCCTCCGTGCGCGCTCTAATCTCTCTAATTTTACATTCGTGATCTCCTCGGGAGGTATAAGTAGGGAGAAGCAATATATTCGATACCTCATCCAGAAACGCACCCTCTCGAAACCTGGCAAGCAAGCTACACCGCGATGCAGAGCGCCTCTCTTGCAGAGTCTGCCACTTGAGTTCGTTAAACATCTCCGTAACGCTATCACGGTTACCAAATAACCCTGTGACGAAACGCGCCGCTCTTCTTTGGATCTTCTCTATCTCCTCCGTCAATCCGATCTGGTAAGGATCCCACACTGATGAGCAATACTCAAGTATAGGTCGAAGGAGTGTTTTGTAAGCCACCTCCTTTGTTGATGGACTACATTTTCTAAGCACTCTCCCAATGAATCTCAACCTGGTACCCGCCTTAGCAACAATTAATTTTATATGATCATTCCACTTCAGATCGTTCCGCACGCGTACTCCCAGATATTTTACAGAAGTAACTGCTACCAATGTTTGTTCCGCTATCATATAATCATACGATAAAGGATCCTTCTTTCTATGTATTCGCAATACATTACATTTGTCTATGTTAAGGGTCAGTTGCCACTCCCTGCACCAAGTGCCTATCCGCTGCAGATCTTCCTGCATTTCGCTACAATTTTCTAATGCTGCAACTTCTCTTTATACTACAGCATCATCCGCGAAAAGCCGCATGGGACTTCCGACACTATCTACTAGGTCATTTATATATATTGTGAAAAGCAATGGTCCCATAACACTCCCCTGTGGCACGCCAGAGGTTACTTTAACGTCTGTAGACGTCTCTCCATTGAGAACAACATGCTGTGTTCTGTTTGGTATAAACTCTTCAATCCAGCCACACAGCTGGTCTGATATTCCATAGGCTCTTACTTTGTTTATCAGGCGACAGTGCGGAGCCTGTATCTAATATTTTCTGGGTCTCATGAACAAATAAAGCGAGTTGGGTCTCACACGATCGCTGTTTCCGGAATCCATGTTGATTCCTACAGAGTAGATTCTGGGTTTCCAAAAACGTCATGATACTCGAGCAAAAAACATGTTCTAAAATTCTACAACAGATCGACGTCAGAGATATAGGTCTATAGTTTTGTGCATCTGCTCGACGACCCTTCTTGAAGACTGGGACTACCTGTGCTCTTTTCCAATCATTTGGAACCTTCCGTTCCTCTAGAGACTTGCGGTACACGGCTGTTAGAAGGGAGGCAAGTTCTTTCGCGTACTCTGTGTAGAATCGAATTGGTATCCCGTCAGGTCCAGTGGACTTTCCTCTGTTGAGTAATTCCAGTTGCTTTTCTATTCTGCCTGTTTACATATATTTGTGTTTGTATACGTATGCCTGTACGAGTTTCTTTGTCGCTTCGTGAACTTAGTGACAAAGACACACGGTGTGAAAAGTGTTTCAAAAGTGAGGTTAAATTCGACAAGGTTTGTCGCTATGTCTGCGCTCTCGTTTGACAAACCTTGCATAGAAAGCAACAAATTTGACAAGTTGGATGGTTACCATATTCCTAAGAGTCTGTTGACTGCGCCCTTGCAAGTGCGGACAGCCAGAGCGAACGACATTCGCCAGATTACCTGTACCCCTGCGTCATTATGAGGTCGCTTCCGGATGCCGCTGTACCCTAATTCGCACCTGCCGTGCTGCGCGTCACACTACCGGATCTGACGCGCAGCCGCTCTCGCGGCGTCGCTATTTTTTTTTTTATTTACGTCAGAGCAGCCCCCACATCCCATCGGTACCAGGCAGCGGTCGGCTCTGCTCTCGTAGGCGTTTCCCTGGCGAGGCTGCGTGTGTGCGCATCACACGCCTCCGTTCCTTCCTTCTGAGAGAAACTGTCCTTACATGCTCTACGTTGCCATGGGTGCTCTTGGAACATCTATCGTTTGGAAGTAATTGGTAACTAATAGTTTAAGACGGATAGATGTGGAATCAAGCTTGAATCAGCTCTTCTCTCAATTCACGGCGTACCACAAGTGTCGGGCATCGTATGTTGGGCTAGTTATTGAAGTAACAACCGGTTGTGAGCTCTGCAAGATCCATGTACTAATTTATATTTACGTGACAAACCCTAATCCTAGGGCTATATTTCATTTTGACAAATGGATCTATGCCGACATTTGTAAAAACGGCGATGGTACATTAGTCCTTACTAATGTAAAATTGCCACCTTCTGAAGAAGACAAATTTATATTTGTCCATTGCAACTGGTCGGCTGTTTATAATTTAATTACGTGGAACCGTTGCTGTTGTGCAGCTATGTTTAAAATATTGTTACACACGTTAAGTTAGTACATACGCCCTTAATAGTCCTTTATATGATTGGTTGGGAGACGTATTCCTAGAAACAAGTTAACCGTAATCCACATCCATCACTTCCGTCTATGGTTTACGGGATTCTACTCTTGGCTGTAGGAAAAAAGCTGGCATTGCCCATTTCTCCCCAAATGTTTCCAATTAGAAAATCCTTTGACCCACTGCCGGCTCGCCAGCACTTGACTGAAACGAACACAGGTCTACAAATGCCCACCCTGCTTTCTTCACTATGAAATAAGACATACTTCTCTGTACAAAGACTGTAGGCAGCTTCTCTTCAGTAAATGACACGCAAGTCATCAACACTATATACTGACGCATACTAACAGCTACAGGCAGTTAGTCTAATTTAACAAAGTTTTGGTACAGGAAGTTTCAGTAAAAAATAAACACAATCGCAGCGCCCCCCTCCCCCTCCCCCCCCCCAAGTCCTCCACGATCTGGAGATTTTCGTGCGCTGTAACCCAATAACAGAAACTAAAATCCACTGACAAATATTACCAGTTCGGTGCTCTCCTGCTCCCACACCCAGTTCGCTGGTGTCTGGCTCATCAATTATGAGCTCTTCAGGTGATCAGGACCTCAGAGAGCCTGACTCTCACTATTTGGCTAGGAAAAAATAAATAATTTCTACCTCTCAAAGGGCGACCCAGAATAGCACCACTGCTGCACCATTATACCATTTTCTGCTGCTTTTGATATTACCCTATACTCATCTGACATTCCGAGCAGTGGAATCGTACCCTTTCCTCGGTTATTCAGTCTTTCTCTCGTGGTCACCTCCCCTTTGGCAGGTCCTTCCCAGAGATCCGAATAGAGGACTATTCGGGAATTTTTTGCCGATGGAGAGATCGTCATGACACTTTCTCAATTACAGGCCACATGTCCTGTGAGTACACATTATGTGTCTTTAATTGAGTTGTTTTTATTGCCTTCTGCATCCTCATGCCGTTGATCATTGCTGATTCTTCCGCCTTTAGAAGCAGTTTCCCAACCTAAACACAACAGAGTGCCCTGAACCTCTGTCCGTTCCTCCGCTTCTTTCACGAGTCCGATGGCAGAATGAGAGTGACTTCTCATGCAGGAAGTCTTCGGCCGCCAATGCTGATTATTAATCAAAATTTAAGCGGTGGCGGCTTTCGAATCCGGGACAGAGGGCATGTTGATTCCTAGTCAAAGATCCTACACATATACCATGGATGCTCAGAGAGATATTAGGTACTAGAACTAGGTAGCAAAGTATTATAACACGAAAATATTTCAAGATAAAGTAATTTAATGGCATTTTACTGTAAGCAGCATTTAAGAGCAAAATTTGTAATGGGCAGGAAACTGCTGGAAAGAATAAGTACTTTTAAGTACCTGGGATATGAGGTCTCATATATTACATCCACTGATCAAGAATACAAACTGCAAAACTTTCAACAACAGGTACTCTCGTCACAAAAGTTAGCAGATAGACAATACTAAAATTGTGTAATGTGATGGCAGTACCAGTTCCAGTGTATCGGTCAGAGACGTGGGGACCCTAACCGCCTGTCAAAGGAGGAGGATGAAACAGCGGAGATGAGAGTCCTAAGACCTTCAGCTGGCTACAAACTCGTAGATCGGATAAAAAAATAGTGAAACTAGGAATGAAATGGTAGTCAAAAGCATACTCTAGAAAACAGAGGACTACAGAAAGATATGGCATTAGCACATTCAAAGGATATCAGATGAACGAATATCTGAATTAATGTACAAACTTCAAGGGAAAAGAGATGTGTCCTAATAAGAAATGGAAAGATTAGCTATGGTCTACTTGAAACCAGGACAGGCAAAATTGCCTAAACCAAAAGGATGTGGCTCTGAGCACTATGCGACTTAACTTCTGAGGTCATCAGTCGCCTAGAACTTAGAACTAATTAAACCTAACTAACCTAAGGACATCACACGCATCCATGCCCGAGGCAGGATTCGAACCTGCGACCGTAGCGGTCACGCGGTTCCAGACTGAAGCGCCGTTAACCGCACGGCCACACCGGCCGGCAAACCAAAAGGATGTGATTATGACAATGTGACGGAAATTCTGTGTGAATTTACGACAACTGGAAGCAGAAGTTAAGTAGCTCAAAAAAGAAACGGTTACAAGTTGACTAGGGTGGCATCTTATTCACTACACGACAAGAAGATTAATAATACTATAGAAAATTCAGTGAAAGTTTTCATTATAGTGACAGAATACAGGACAATAAACAGAAGTGAAACATGCCTATTGAACAAATGAACACACAAGAATTCCAAATGTCTGACTGGAATAAAACTAATGAGATGACCGAATGAAGGAAGACCGCCTGTGAGGACGATTTCCTTTTAAGAAGTCGCCATTATGACAGCGTAAACGCTAAAGATCGTTGCGAGAATGATGGCACCTAGTCAGAGGAGCTGCTACACGGAAGAGTAACAAAAGCAAATATTCTAGGTTGATCATAATAATTAATTACACTGAGGTGTCAAAAGTAACTGGATATCGATATGCACACACTCAGATGGCGGTAGTATCGTGTACTCAAGATATAAAATGGCAGTGCATTGGCGGAGATGTCATCTGTATTCAGGTGATTCGTGTGAAAAGATTTCCGGCCTGATTACGGCCTCGCGATGGGACTAACAAATTCTGAACGTGAAATGGGAGTTGCAGTTAGAAGCAAGGGACTTTCCATTACGGAAATCATTGGGGAATTCAACATTCTGAGATCCACAGCGCCAAGAGTGTGCCGAGAATACCACATTTCATGCATTTCCTCTCACCACGGACAATGCAACGACCGATGGCCTTGACTTAACGACCGAGAGGAGCAGCGTTTCAGTAGAGTTGTTAGTCCTAACAGATGGCAACAATCTGTGTAGTAACGGCAGAAATCAACGTGGGACGTACGATGAACGTCCGTTAGGACAGTGCTGCGAAATTTGGCGTAATGGGCTATGGAAGCAGATGCGGCTTTGCTAAAACACGACATCGCTTGCAACGCCTCTCCAGCCATATCGGCTGGACCCAAGACTACTGGAAAACCATGACCTGGTCAGATGAGTCCCGGTTCCAGTTGGTGAGATCTGATGGTAAGAGTCGACCCCACGAAGCTATGGACCCCGGTTGTCTACAAAGCGCCGTGCAAGCTGGTAGCGGCTCCACAATGATGTGGACTGTGTTTACAGGGAATGGGCTGGGTCCTCTGGTCGAGCTGTACCGATCACTGACTGGAAATGGTTATGTCGGGGGCTTAGAGACAATCTGCAGCCATTCATGGACGTCATATTCCCAAACAACAATGGAATGATTATGGAAGACGGAAGGCCGTCTCACCAGGCCAAAACTGCTCACGATTGATTAAAGAATATTATGGACAGTTCGAGCAAATGGTATGGTCAAACGGATCGCCCGACTCAATCCCATCGAACATTTATGGGACATAATCGCTAGGTCAGTTCGCGCACAAATCCTGCACTGGCAACACTTCCGCAATTATGGACGGCTATAAACGCAGTATGGCTCAGTATTTCTGCAGGGGACTCCAACGACTTGTTGAGTCCATGCCACATCGAGTTGGTGCGCTATGCCGAGCAAAATGAGATCCGACACGATAATAGGAGTTATCTTATGGCTTTTGTCACCTACGTGTATACAACTACAGGAAGCAGTCCTATTGTCCAAATTGTGCTAATATTACAGATATGAAAAAAATTTGATTTCAGAAATGAATAAGCAGAAAACAGGAAAAACGTGTTGCACAAGACTACGTACATCGCCTAAAGCAAGAACGTGTATCCAGCAAAGTGGTTCTCCAATCTTTCTGAGTTAATCAATGTTGATTACACATTTTACAGCATGAGACATTTCATCGTCGATAACTGCCGTGCACTAACACATCATGACGAACACTTCCCTCGTATTGTGAGCATTCTCCCTTCATTACTGCCAACCTATGGACTCGTATTTTCACGCCACTTTTTAGTGCGAATCTGAACGTTGTTATCTACGTAATCAGTGTCGGAGCTTACAAGAAACCGCAGTAATTTGTGTCGGAGCTTCCAAGAAACTGCAGTAATCAGTGTCGGACGTTCTAAGAAACGCCATGTGAGTGACGCCCCCATTGGCACTGACATTCAGCGCGGCGAGGAAGGCGGAAAAAGGTCGGAGTATCGCCTCAGTGAACAGGTGGCGGCACTATGACGACTCCGCTGGCGTTGCCTGCCGCAGGCGGAGCCCCAGCTACCGCCGTTACGTCACAACAAGGCAGAGCGCTGCCGCCAGACGGGGGAACCCCCGTGCTCTGACGCACGGCTCACGTGGGTCAGTCAGACAGCCAGTCGCGGCACTGTATGCACAGCGTGGCTATTTCTGGCCCGGCTCTGAAGGCCAATGGCCTACTGGTGACGCAGACATAACACGCGGAGATGTCGCCTGTTCTCCGAACCTGTGCCTGTTAGCCACAACACGCACCGACCTTGACGGACTAGTGAGCGCTGACCCTAGGGGCTCTCTGTAAAATACGCACTTCCTTGCAGCCTTGAATTCTCCATCGAACATCATTTCAGCTCGAGATATCAATCACAGATCTTTCCCTCCCTACACAGGTTCAATATTAGTGGCAGTTCACATCACTTTACATTCAGAAATACCGTGACAGAAGCGTTATATTTCTCATTTGTTGGGTAGATGAAATGAAGACAAATTTTCAGTTGGACAAGATAGGCCTCATCAAAATGTACCAACAAGGCAACCACAAGGATAACCTGCCTACAGAGGAGGCCATAAATGAAAAGAAGAGGACAACAACGAACACAAAACCATGACAAACATTAACTATTGAGTACATACATGAAAAATTGACGAATTCTAAGGTAACATTTATTGAATTTCCTTGAAATATATTCTGTGCTCAATTTACAAAATATATAATCATCATTTATACGTTTCTCGTCCTCGTTTCTGTTGCGGCGGCGCGGTTCTTTCCGTCCCTTTACGACGGGCCTGCACCTACCTGTGAACATTGTCTCAGCAGATCACCAGTATGAAAGCCGAGTGAAACCTACTGTACTTAGACGTGAACGAGGCTGCAATTTAAGTCACTAATCTACGTTTCGGGAGAAAGTTTACACACAAATGAAAGGTTGGAATTTTTGTCCTCAATTAATATATTCTGAAACTTAGGTGAACAAGTATCACTGCCAAGCCCGTGCTAGTTTTAACAGTCACTCACAATCCCTTTCACTCACGTTACCAGGTTTATGGTGTTGCATTTCCCGAAAACGTAATAGCTACAAAAATACTGATTGCTTTTGATTGAGAATGCTCGCCAAATATTAAGTCTGTCGGTACCAAATGCAGTCACAGATTTTTGCCACCGACCTGCTCAATACGCCACGCGGAATATGTCTTTTCTCGTCACAAAATTCACTTAAAAATTCTGAAATTTCTACACACACACATCGGAATAATTATTCCGTCACTTTCCAACACATTTGATGCATGAACATTGTTAGATCCAGCAACTTATCGTTTCCATCGGAACTACTACTACACACGTCCTATCTGTTTTACGGCTAGGCTTCAACTCTCTGTAGAATACTCTAAGTCTTCTCTACCAGCAGAGAAAGGCGCGCGAAGAATATTGCTTTACCATTGGTCAGTTTACTTAACAGCCAATAGCAAGACAACATTCTCCCGCGTCAGTCCGCGCTTTTCATCCATAACAAATCGCAAGATAGAAAACCTCACGACTGCACTTTTTACCGACGTAATTATCTAATATGCTGAAGTTTTGTTTATGCATAAAGTTAATTACTATTGTTATTTATACCTGAATTAACTTTCCCTTTACCATAAACTTACTTCACAGATCTATTCCACAAAAATTCCCTTTGTTCATATCCATACTTCTTCGAAGTGTTCCCACACTAAATCCTACTACATAACTCGTCAAACAATTATCTTCATATTAACCTTAAACTATACTCACGCATCATTCATACTGCTAAAACACATTTATAAAATTTTACGTACACAAAAAGACATAATAACACTTTATGAAAATATTAGAACAGTTTATGAAAAACATTCTATTACTTTGGTGCACTCTAGTGGTCACAATCGAAACTAAAATCACAGTCCCCCTATCCAAAATTGTCCTCTATCGGCTGATACATAAACTGTGTGTGCGTCCAGTCTCGCGTTACCATCTGTCACTATCCAGCTCTGAGACACATTTCCCACTTAACCGCCTCCAAGGCGGGATTGTTATACGACGTTACGCCTCACTGTGCTTGCTTGGAAAAATTACTGCGCCTTGTACAAAATACTGTTTGTTTCATTTCTCTTTATCCAAACAGCTTTCAAAACTTTTTTGTGGTATCTTCTTCCGTATATATTATTAGTCACTGTCAATATTATTATAAAATTGTCACATCTGAATTCTGCTTAAAGATTGGTTGATTTGGGGAGAGGGACCAAACAGGGAGGTCATCGGTCTCTGCTGAAAGTTATTTATATATGTGAAAGTGTGATATGTAGTCACCAAATTACTTGTGTTGGTTTACATATAGTTGATAACATACGTTACATAACAGAAACACGGAATATTGCATGCTTGTGCTCCGGTAAATAAAGCGATTTTCGGTCTAAAGTGGCTGATACACAGGACAATAAAAATCGTTTTGCTGTTTGAAGAAGCTAGTTTTTTCGGAGATTTCTCTGTCCATCTTCAAGCGAATCTAGATCGGCAGTAGTGATCGTGACCTTGGAGTGATGTTAAGTTTTTATCTTTCAGAAGAACATATAGGTCACAATTGACGTCAGTACTAAATGAGCGTCTCGTGCATACTGTTTCCTCAATAAAGTCTGACGTGAACGGAATGAAGACAATGTCCGCGACTAGGTGGCTATTTCTAGACGCAGATCGGCAGAATGAGCATGTGGCTCTGAACAAAATGGCTCTGAGCACTATGGGACTTAACATCTGTGATCATCAGTCCCCTAGAACTTAGAACTAATTAAACCTAACTAACCTCAGGACATCACACACATCCATGCCCGAGGCAGGATTCGAACCTGCGACCGTAGCGGTCACGCGGTTCCAGACTGAAGCACCTAGAACCGCACGGCCACACCGGCTGGCCATGTGGCTCTGACCCTCGACCAAGTGCTGTCGGCAAAAGATGACGGGGTAAAATGAAAGTCGGTTCGAATAATAATCAGAAAGAAACCTTTAGTACTGAAAAGACTGTCCGTGAATATCTTTAGAATGTCACGTTGTTTAGATATTTGAAGAAAACATTAAGAAACATATGGCTTGAATCGAACATGACAAATCAATGGTAATGAAAGCAAATATCTGAGATTTGTCCTGAGGCCCTGGGAAAGAGTAGTGCGTTTGTAAAGGAAATCGCATATGACACCCTAGAGTGCTGCTTCAATGTTTGTTGGGCAGACAAATCAAAGTAAAAAAAAAAAAACTAAAACATTTAATGACCATAAGGATAGCGTTCTGCATGGTCCTTTCACCATGAATGATCTTAACAAAGCACTTAATAAACGCAAAAATAGCAAAGTGGAGGCCTAGATGACATCCGTACTGAACAACTCAAAAGATTTGGCCCCATTAGCAAACAATGGTTCTTAGATTTACTAAATAACTACATAAAGAGCCGCAAAATTCCAAAAGTTTGGAGTAAGGCCAGAGTCATTGCAGTTTTGAAGCCTGGTGAGGATTCGAATGATCTGAAGAGCTACGGACAAGATGGAATTTTGTTCATGATAAGAGTTCTGTATTTACACTTTTGTGTTGTGATATGCGACCTGTGTGCGTCTTGTAGTCCAAAAGAATAATTTAATTTTTGTGTAAAGATGGAACTTCCAAGAGATAACCATGCTATCACGTGTATGTTCAGGACAAAAGCTAATAAAGGAATCTATATAAGTCAGTAAATAACGTTAATTTTATTTATTTACTTTTTCCCTTGATGCATTGTCTTTTTCACCCATAAAATGGTGATTGGTCAGTTAATTTCTACAACCAACTTTTCTTAGTGTGGGCGATTCTTGGTTTGCAAGGGGGGGGGGGGGGTACTGTAAACTCTCGCTAATCCGACCTTCAGTGGTAATCCGGCCCACATCCGAAATAGCGCAAATTAATGAATTATCATGCACCATAATGTGGTTATTGAATTGCAATATTAAACAATGCCACATATATTTGATATTGTGGCATTCTTTCCAGTTCAGTGTCATCTTTTATAGATCTCTAGCAGGTCTTTGGATCTAATGATCTCTATGTTTTTAAAACAAATTTCAGACGCTCTCACTAATCCGGAACTTCCGCTTATCCGGGAACCATACCTGTAACGAAAGGCCCGATTATTAATAGTCTAGTGCAAATATAAACGTAGGCTTCCGCGGCTATTATCATATTCAATAATTTTCTTTCGGGTTTGTTACCGCATTGTCAATGTATAGAACTACCGATGTTTCGGTCCCTCTTGCAAGTGACCTTATTCAGGCTGATTTTGCTGACACCCTGAAGAAGGTCGCTTGCAACATGGACCGAAACGTCGGTAGTTTTATATATTGAAAGGAAATAGTCTAATATGTTTAGTGTATTTCAAAGTTGACCTCGCGTATTACGAAAATATGTATCTTAAGGGATGCAAAATATTAAAGCTCTCACAAAACGAACAAAAAGTGGTAGAAAATGTGACGTCAGCGTCTGCATGTCACTATATAGTGCATGTCAAAGGGTACTCCGTATAACACATTTCATTGTTATGTCATCTATTCGAAAATGGTTCAAATGGCTCTAAGCACTATGGAACTTAACATCTGAGGTCTTCAGTCCCCTAGACTCAGAACTACTTAAACCTAACTAACCTAAGGACAACACACGCATCCATGCGCGAGGTAGAATTCGAACCTGCAACCGTAGCGGCAGCGCGGTTCCGGACTGAAGCGCCTAGAACCTCTCGACCACAACGGCCGGCCATCTACTCGAGCAAATGATATTAGACACATTGCCCAAAGGGATTGAAACAGTACTTATACCAGAACAAGCAACTATCCGACGAGGCAAAAGCTGACCTCTTGAGTAGTCCACCTAACGCGGTATATTGTTACAACCCTCCGAGCGCAGGGTCTGAATACGTCAGAACGACTGATAAGTATGGTTTGGGAGAAAGGAGTGATTGACATTGAAGCATGTAGAGAAACACTAGAAAGTGTGACACTGACTTCGTCTCATCGAAGGTGCGCAGTGGGCCTTTTGCTGATCCCAGTGAGAGCGACACGCGGCGTGCGTGCGTGGAAAGCGCCAGTGCCCGTGCCGGAATCTGCTGAGTCGGCGTCCTGGCGCTCGGTCTCCTAGCCACGCCACAGCTAAGTGTCAGCCGCATTACTGGCTGCGTCAGTACCCCGCGACACAGCTGACTGCTCTCTCAAGCGCTACTCGCGGACCCCACGTGGAGTGCTGAAGGGAAGCAGAAGTGAGCCTTAGCAGCTCCGGCTGTCCGCCCAGGGCAACTCGTTCAGTGACAGCAGACAGATCTGCAGTCGTGAGTTCGCGAGTTCGCGCCCCGGCCGCGCCCCTGTGGACGAAAGCTCGCAGTCCGCCGGCCGATGCCACCCAGAGAGCGGAGCCCAGCAGCCCTTCACGCCGGTGCACCTCGACGGTGTGGCCACAGCTATGGCGCGTCCGTGCAGTGGTTTCAGCGGGCCGGTTGGCCGCTGATGTCCGTCACCAGAAGTCGTCGTGATTCGCCTGCAACTTAAACAATCGTCATTCTCTCCGGTTCTAGGTGCGGATGGAATGGTGGCACGGCTGCCTGATTTGAGTCTTTGGGCTTGGTTATTTATTCCTTAGAGATACTTCCTCTGGGGGAGGCAAGTGGGATGCTCTTTATTGATTACAACGTCAGCTTTCCTCAACAAGCTTCGGCCCCCGCACACATGTCACCAGGAGCTGTTGTAACTGCAACGTACGGGTTCTTCACAGCACATCAGTGCCTCGTGCTGCTCTGATTACTTCACACTTGTATTCAATGCTCGCCGAACCGTGCCTTCTCGCCTGCGAGTGGTGTTGTGAACGTGCTTCGCAGAATCGTTTGCAAAATATCAACATACCGTCGCCTGCCAACCAATGTTCCAATCGGTTCCTTAAAAACTACCTTCCATCCATAGCCGCGCTGTTTTGAAAAAGTAAAATAAAATCACAGGTAATAGTTTTCACCTGTCTAATGGCAAAATATTACACCGTTGACCACCGTCTACTGATAAAAAAGCTCTATGAAATAACAAAGCATTTAAATCTCAGAATACCTATTACATAACCGAATTTTTTTGTCGAATTCTTAGTCCATAGAAGGTGATGGAAGAACCAGAAAAATAGTTTCCCACAAGGATGCGTCCTACATACCATCCCCTTTAATATCCATACCCTGCCCTGAAGTAACATGGAGTTTTAACTATCCAGAGGACCACGCAAAAACTGAACAAGAAAAGGTTTGGAACACGTTGAGAGGATGCTGCTGTCCCAATCTCCAAAGAGCTCAGTAATTACGACCAAGCAACCAAGCACAACGTCAAAAAAAAAAAAAAAAAAAAAAAAAAGTACAAGCAAGGCGAAAATTGCAAGTGACCTGCGAAAATACTGAATCAGAACGCAGCAATGTCCAACGACGTTGCAAATCAAGCCTGTGGGCAGACTAAACATTGGTCACATGGCATTTAAAATGCGTGTAACTATATAGCTCTGTTTGTAGAAAGTTGATAATGGTTATAGTACCAGACTGAAATTATCTATGTATTGTTTTGTTTATATGATGGATGTTTTTCGGAAACGATCAAATAAATAAACCAGGTAGTCTTGAAAGCACACATCGGATGAATTGAGAGACGCCATTCTAGGACTGCAACAAGCTATTTATTTTCAGCGCAGCAGTGCAGAAGAGGAGTCCAGGGAAAAGAAGTGTGTATCTCTGGAGGAAAGGCCACGTCGTTTTAGAGATTCCTGGTACGTGTAATTACAGAATTTGTATTTCAATAAGGTTGTACGGCGATTACCTTACGACCATCGTACATCTGTCCACGAGACCATGACTGTAAGACAACAGAGATTGCCGCGCATACATTGGCATGTAGACAGCCATATTACCCTCGCGTAGTACTCGAACTGTATAGGAAATCCTCTTTGCCACGCTCTATACAGTGACATGCCCAGTGTATGTGTAGACGTAGATCCTTATTTCGAACAATAAGACAGTTTCTTACATGGACGACGGCTAAGCACAAGAACGCCTGCCTGGTCTGTCTCATCTCTATCGTATTCCATGGCTCTAGATTGGAAAAGTGATGGTTTCATCATCAGTAATCATTAGTGATTACATCTGTAGCAATGGGCTGGAACATTTTTCTTTCCACTATTATCCTAGAATCCAAGAATCTTTGAAGTTGCATGTACGCACTAGTAATGAATTGTAACTGGGAGTCTACGAACGGTATCGTAGACGTGACTTCGTGTGTTTCCATCGTTTCGATAAGCTCTACATAGTATAACACGATTAGTAGAATATTTTGGTAGTCGATTTGTCCAGTAATGGTGGGGAACGGATTCTTTGGGATAGATGGATCTGTTGTATATATCCTCTTATCTAGACCTGACTCTGCGATTCTTTCCCTCTACACTCCTTGAAACTAAAAATTTACTGCAACGACTCTTGTCGTTCTATATGCCGAACGACTCTATTCATTCGTTTAGTTTTGTTCTTTAGTAGATTTTTTTTTCTCAGTGATTCGTTGCAGGACGTCTTCAATCCTCACTCGAAATGTCTGGCTACTGAACAGTCTCGTGTAACACCAAGTACAAATGACATGGAGTAACTTCATTTCCGTCTACCCCATAGTCCTTGTTTGTTCAAAAATGTTCAAATGTTGAAAGGTGGCTACACTGAGCCACTGCGCCAGAGATTGCGCCAAAGAGTTTTATTAAGCCGCCTCCACAGTGCCTGTTAAGAACTCGTAGTAGTCAGTGCGTGGGCAGAGCTCGTAGAAGACAGTTCGTGTTGAGATGTGCGAGTGGGCAAGGCTTGTCGAGATGTTGTAGTTAGGAGTGCTTGTTCCATGTTTTATCCAGTTATTTGATGGGAGAGATTGCAGATGTTATTCTAATGAAGATATTGTAATGATCAGAGTGCATTTCGTCAATATATATGAAGGTAAAAACCACTATGTTCTTTTATTATTTGTGTGTCTAAATAATGCGTCATTACAGGTTCAGTAAACAAAGCATCTGGCGTGTGTTCTTGTATTAGAGTGTAATTCTACTTTCCTTGAGCAATTATGGTATTTCTAATTTTCTTTTATCACGTCAGTATAATTGGTATTTAAAAACTCTTGTCTTGTTGAAGAAGAACCGTGCCAGATGTACGTTGAGTCACACTCCCACATACAGAACAGTTATACTTGTGCTTTGGTTTAGTAGGTTTTATAGTTTCTGGGGATTTAATTAATTAACTGTGTTTACGAAAATTTTCATTTCATTCTTTGTTGTTGTTCTTTGCAGTCAGATAGCGTAATAATACTAGTCAGGGTCAACCGATTACGAGACACAGCGTAATCGGACATACAGCTACGAAAAAACTAAAAAGTATTTTCAAATTTATTTAATTAAGCCCCCATGCAATGTGTGTGAAATCTTATGGGACTTAACTGCTAAGGTCATCAGTCCCTAAGCATACGCACTTCTTAACCTAAATTATCCTAAGGACAAACACACCCACCCATGCCCAAGGGAGGACTCGAACCTCCGCCGGGACCAGCCGCACAGACCGTGACTGCAGCGCCTTAGACCGCTCGGCCCTTGTTTTGCTCCAGGAACAGCTTTTTCATGAATATTTTGTTCGTCTAAAGGAGATTACCAATTAATTGCTAAAAATATTTCTAGTAGAGTCTACAGCTGACACGTCTGTGCCGTACAGCGGGTCAACAGCTACCAAATTTATATCTGAAGCGGTTCTATTTGAAAATGGCAATAACGTCGTAAGGATGTACAGGTGAGAAGGCACTTAAAGAAGGTGATATTTACTGCACGCGACAGTCAATGAAAGCAGAATTGATTTAAATTATAGCTGATTTTGTTTGCAGAATGCCAATTATTTTGACATGAAATTACTGTTTACTGTTTCTGACTTGAACTATATTAGCAAGAAGAGAGTAATACGAGAGTATATTAAAGAATAGAAAACTATGACTTTTCCCCTAAAATTTAAATGTTCAAAAAAATCAAATAATAAATGTAATTCGATTGCATTGTGTTTGTAAAGGTTGATTTTGTTAAGATTTTGTTATAAAAATGTTCCTGTGACGAATGTTCGTGTGTTAAATAATGTTTCTACTGTATTATGTAATTCAGTGCTCACTAAAAAAACGACCCTTCAATTACGTGGTATGACAGGTACCCCCATGCTGCTTACTGTAAAACAGAAGAATCAGTTGGACACACGATATAATCGAAATCATTCAACAGAAGCAATGTACACCAGTTCATTTCAGAGGAGATGAATCAGTCTGATGATATAATCCGCCACAAATGCTAGTGTAAACTGGCGTGTACACCGAACAACGTATGTATACTGGGTGACAGGTATCTACACAACTAACATACGAGACCTATTCTGAAATCACGGAAGTTTGTGTGTATTTAAATGTTGACGACTTATAACCGAGTTATAAGAAAGCAGAGCAACCTATTGATTGCTTGGGAAGACACAGGAATGATGTTCGATAATGCCGGACGTTTCTCGTATTACAAGAGCTAGAAACTTTGTCTAACTTGATCGTTTGGTGGTCGAGATGTAAGGTATGCGTAGACATAATTTACCACTGATGTACTGACTTCCGACTCTTTGCACAGGGTACACTCAGCGACCTGTGTTATTGTGACTCTGTACTCCTTCACCATGAGAGTATTTTCAGGACTCCATTCCGAAACGACTTTATTTTTATGGATGGCAATGAGTGACCGCATCGGACAGCGCTGGTGAAGAAACTCTTGCAACGAGAGGATACTGGGCGAATGGACTGGCGTGCCTGCTCTCACCGACTTAAATCCCATAGAGCACGTGTGGGATGCTTTGGATAGGCGTATTTCAGCACGTCCACACGGACCAGCGACCATCCCGCATTTGTGAGTCGCCCTCATCGAGAAACAGACCACCCTACCACGAGAACCGCTCAGCAACTTAGTGGAGCGAATGGTAGCAGTTCGCAGAGCGTGATTTGCCGTCCGTTACGATCACACACGTCACTATGAACCGTGGTCCGCATTTTATCGTCCAAGAGACCATTATGAATCGCCGTGATTCACTACAAGCACTGCCTTCAAATAAATTTGACATTTCTGTTCGTCTCAGTTGGTATTTCTTTCTGTTACCTTCCGCCCTATAGTGCTGCAGCTAATTCTATTTCTGATCCAAGTTTCATCCAGCTATGTCACTTGGCAGTGACACTTCACATGAAAATTACTTTCGTCCTCAAGTTTTGCCTGAGTCGAAGACATTTCACTTGGCAGTATTTTCTGTTTTTGATTTTATGCATGGATATAACTCCAACAAATAAATGTGATCTTATCACAGCCTGCTCAAATGCGCAAAAAATAAGTGTTCTCCTTCAAAAAGGTTGATTTGAGCACCATAATGTTTTGATAGGATTACTTACTATTGGAGGCGGTATGCCCTTGTCTTCTTCAGACCTCTGAATCGATTGCCCTAGGCATTTATTGGGGAGCTTCTACTTGACTAGGTACTCTGATCTACATATCAACGTGGAACTACCCGCATTAAAAATACATCGCCAGAAGCGGAAGAAGCAACAAGCAACACATAAGATTCTGCGGCAGTCTGAAGATAGGAGATCTGCACTTGACATTACTACTATCATCATCATTTTTTTAAAAAATTATGACGTTTACCAAGTAGTACACGAGCGACATACCAGGCTGACTTTTAAAGAAATATCTTGTTTGCTATAATAATATTTATTTATAACGTAGTCGTGAAGCCTCAATTACCACATCGAAGAAATGAAGTTATGTGATTAATTTTTTTATTTCCTTGCATCTAAATATCTGTAGTGTGCATCGAAATCTCCAAGGCAAAGTACCGCCGATTCCGCTAGAGGTGCAAAAAGAAAATGTCTTATTTTATTATATTAGATTACATTAGATTCAGTTGTCGTTGCATAGGCCTGAAAATGAGATGATTGTCGTGAGTGTGGAGGATCAGAAAGTTTGACATAAAAAATGTAAATCATTTGAATAGAATACTCACTACTCCCGTCATCTGCCAGGAGACCGCCGGCCGTGGAGGCCGAGTGATTCTAGGCGCTACAGTCTGGAACCGCGCGACCGCTACGGTCGCAGGTTCGAATCCTGCCTCGGGCATGGATGTGTGTGTCGTCCTTAGGTTAGTTAGGTTTAAGTAGTTCTAGGTTCTAGGGGACTGATGACCTCAGATGTTAAGTCCCATAGTGCTCAGAGCCATTTGAACCATTTTTTGCTTTTAATAAATTTATCATACTCAAAACATCTAATCTCGACTGTTGTGACCAAGTGCTGTCAAAACTGAAATCTGACATTTTCACTTAAGCCGACTAGCAGACCCTGTCAAGATATTCATCTATAGAGTAGAAGGAATTGCCTATCAAAAAGTCTTTTAAGCTCTGTTTAAACTGTGCTTTATCTGAAACCAAGGTTTTAATGGTGGTCATTGGACGGTCTTTTAACAACATGTACTTAAACGATTTTCGGTAGACTTTACATGAAGTTGATTCTTGTGGTAGGCACGTGTAAAGTAATGAAACTTACCTGATCCAGAGACAATTATAGTCGATGGCAGGCCTCACTTCCCGGAAACAGTTGCTGCACATGATCCGTCCGGTTCTGAGTGACGTCAGGGGAGACCGTGAGTAAGCTAGCTGCACCGCCGGCCTTGACCGCCGGGTTCTCTCTCGCAGCTTTGCGGTATACAGGGTGGCGCATTGACAGTGACCGGGCCAAATATCTCACGAAATAAGCATCAAACGACAAAACTACAAAGAACGAAATTCGTCTACCTTGAAGGGGAAAACCAGATGGCGCTATGGTTGTACCGCTAGATTGCGCTGCCATAAGTCAAACGGCTATCAACTGCGTTTTTTTAGATAGGAGCCCCCATTTTTATTACGTAAGGAAATATGATTGTTTTAGTTGGACCACTTTTTTCGCTTTGTGATAGGTGACCCTGTAATAGTCATCTGCAGCACTTTATAATAATTTCTTCGAACTCAAATCGAAAGCCGGTTATGTGAAGTCATTATTCCTTTGCTTGATGGAGGTATTAGAGAGAAGTTTATATGTCTCTCTCTGTCTTGCTCTCTCTAGAAGCTCAATGGGCAAAACGTTAGTCACGCTTCTTAAAAAATACGCTAATCGAAATTATATGCTGCAGTCGATGTAAAACTGTTACCGACGCGCCTTATCAATGATAATAGGTTTCCAATCCGGTATGAACTGCTGCTGTCAGTGAACGCAGTTCCAGCTCAACCGTTTTCCGAGAGAACATTTCGAAGGGAACTGAATGCAACTGACAGATGGAGTCGGGTACCACAGGAAAGGCCATAAGGCTGCACGTCTTCAGTGGGCCGAACAACACACCAGCTGGAGGTGTGTCATGTTGTCGGACGAATCGGTGCTTTGAGTTCTCGCAAATGATGAAACGCGTCAGGCTCGCCAACGCACCAATGAGCTGTTGAACCCGCTGAGTGCGTTGGATGTAGTTTAAACCAGAGATGGTTCTGTGATATATTGGTAGTGTTTCTTTTCACCATGAATTGGACTCATTAGTTCATGTTACGGTGAACTTGAAGCAGGATGCTTACTTCAACACTGTCGGCGACAAGACTATTGCCAACGTTGAGTATGCTGTGTACACTATCGTTTTTCATGTTGACAGTACTAGTATCCACAGGACTGCATGATGCATGCATTTCTGACTTGATAAAAACTGAGGTGCCACATAACGGCTTGCAAAAACATCCGATATTAACAACTCAGAAATTTGTGGGTCTATTCAAACAGTAGCTGAAACCTAGCAATCAAGATACCCACACTCCGATAGCTCTACAGTATCTACTCGCGACTGGTTGTGTTCTGCTGGATGGGACATACCTGAAGAAACTTTTGGACACCTGCCCTCGTCAGATTAAGGCCGCTTTGAAGGATTGAGGTGGTGTTACACGATACTAGCGTCATGTTTCTTGGAGTCACCAATTTTTTATTTCGTGTGCGTCATATATACACTCTTTACGGAGGTATAACGTAGTGTCCATATTTTAATTTGTTTCTCCAGATGATTGTGTAAGACGTGTGAGCATCTGTTTAATTACCAGAACCAAGTGGGTTCACAGAGCAGTTGCAGCAGCGTAAGAGAAGAATGAAAGTGAATTTCTGAATAGATGACTCCAAAAGTCCGAGTACTTCCGTAACTGTAGAACCTCTTATCGGGCATGGAACAGTGTAATGGCACTAAATTTGTTTCTTTTTATGGTATCAGCAACAGAAAGTGGTACAGTGCCATTTGAAAACACAGATCTGAGACCAGTATCGCTGCCATTAATATTGATATAATATGGGACTATACTTCGATTGGTGAAGCCTTTCTTGCTATTCATATCGGTGCAAATAGCATCGTGAGAACCCACATCAAAAGGGTAGAACGAGAACTGAAGATGGATAAGGAGGTGCTTGGGTACAATAAGGTGAAAGATACAACGTATTCTTTTTCCTCTTTTGTTCATCTAGTACGTCGAAGAAGCAATGACAAAATTGGTTTTTAGGAGTGGGATTAAAATTCTGAACGTAACAGTAACGATTCCCTTTCAGAGCCGCAGAGAACCAAAGGCTGCACCTTACCTACTTTCAGGTAAAAAGTCCATTCATAGCTGGAGCTCGAGATACTTCACCTTTTAACATTTTTATTTTGATGTTTGCAATCAAAGATCTAAAAGAGGCTGACAGAGAAATTTTAAACATTATGCAATTGGCAATACAGTTTTAAACAAAATTTTACACTATTGTTCAAAATTAAAGCAACAATCTGTTGTTTCCCCGTTCTGTGTCTAATTCACGATGTAATCACACGAACTGTCAACAGACGTCGTTATGATCTTGTTCTGCACGGAAGGTGGCATTCAGATCAACAGACAACCACATCAGCAATGACGTCAGAGCACCTATCAAGCGGGATAGTGTTTGCAGGGTTGTTCCACATGCACAATCACCGTGTACACAGTCACAGACCGTTCAATATGACACAAGGAAGACGCCTTCAGACTCTATGCGATGGATGGCCACGTGATGTGGCCCGATGGCTTAATGTGAATCGTGCTGTTGTTTCACGGATGAGGAGACAGTTTATAGAGACCGAAACTGTGTCAAAGAGACCAGGACAGGGCCGACCAGGTGTGACATCAGAAAGAATGGACCATTATTTGATGTAAGGGCACAACGGTAGCGCCTTAGTACTGCACTGCAACTGGGATCTGATCTCGCAGCATCCCCTGGACGTGTTGTATCGAGACAAACGGTATACCTGTATTGTTGGAGACCTGATGTCTCTTTACCTCTGGCGTGTCTTCACAGGAGGGAACGTCTAGAGTGGAGCCGTCAGTATACCACCTGGACCGTCGAAAGACGAGTCCCGATTTGGCCTGGAGAGTGATTCTCGACGGATTCGCATCTGGAGGGTACGTGGAACACGATTTTTGGACCCAAACATTGTGGATAAAGATTGATATCGAGGAGGATCCCTCATGGTGTGTGAAGGGATTATGTTGACCAATCGAACAGGTCGTCATGAAACTGTACAGGCGAATCTGCAAGATTATCAAAACTAGACATGATTGTCTCAATGGGAATTCCGCGATCGTTCATTAAATAAAATATGGCGTTTCAGTCTTCGATCGCTATTCTTTATTTTCAATTACCGGTTTCGGGCTAGCTGCCCATCTTCAGATCATATATTGTAGTTACAGAGTAACTTGTCCGTACAGAACACTCGGTTCGCTGTTATAAGACTGCAAGATTTAACTGCTGTCGGGTACCGTAAGATCTTGGGATCTCATGCGTGGTTGTTGCGAGATCTGTGGCCGAGACTTCGTACTGGTGGACGATAATGCTCGACCGCATACAGCATGGGTGGTTGAAGTTTATTGGGAACGGAAGATATTGAACGCACGGCGTGGCCTGCTCGCTCTCCCGATTTGAGTCGCATACAGCGTGTCTGCGATGTACTAGGAAGACAGCGTGCATCACGTCAGTATCCACCAACCATTCTCTAAGGCTTGTGAGCAGGTCTTCAGGAGAATGACATCATTTACAGCACTTCGCGTCGTTGTCAGGCCTGTATCGGTGCCAGAGGTGGTCACACCCCATATTGAGCACATTAACCAGTTATCAGAATGTGTGTGCAAATCCGTTAAGTTGAAAAATGAAACGAAAATATTTTTGTCTACCGTTATGCGTGTTGAAGTTGATTATGTTCTGTATCCTTTACATTGTTTCTGCTTTACTATCACCTGTTCACACCATTTTGTGGCAAAATAATCGCAACCTTGCAAAATTTCCGTCTGTTGCTTTAATTTTTATTTCCTAACGATCAGGTTAGAATCGCATATAACGAGACTGACCTACAACTGACAGCATATCAACTATTCAGCTAACTTAGTTTTAAAATACGGTACAACCTAGAGATATTTTTAAACAAATGTAAGGAACACCTTTCAACGGGAAATAGCGACTTCATTCAAAGAGGTCATTATCATATGATCAGGTTGAGGTCCCGATAAATAAACGAATTTCAATTGATGTATGACACTGTAAAGACAAAATACGTGCCTAAAAACCAAGGACGGACACACAAATGAAAATTTATAAATTAATGGTAAGACTGCAGGAAATGAGATGTCAACAAAAAGGAGAAGAGAAGTACTGAAACAGTGTAGTAAAATTTCTAGTGCCAGTGCCTGTATATACTCTTAATAGGTGAAATAAGAAAAGAAAACCTCACGCAAAAATTAAAGGTGTGTGATATGGATGACGGATAGATTGGAGAGGAAATTCGCCTTGCGCAGGTCACCTTTGTAGTTTTGTTTTCACGCACAAGCACTTTTTATGCTATCGCCAGTGCGTTTATTTTTCTTTTGAGAAATTGTTACATGTTATTTTTTAAAGAAATTTTTGGTACAGAATATTTGGAGGTGAATTTTGCAGCTCTTTAAAGGCTAACGTGTAAAGTAAACCGGCTGAAAATATCATAGAAAGTGCTTAACATGTATGGGTGAAAACAAAGCTAAAAAGCTATCTTGCATAAGGCGGAATTCCTCTCCAGTTTTCTTAGCAAGCACGGAAATAAGAAGAGTGCTAACATTCACAAGATTATAATAACGCATAGAAGAACACAAGGACGAAAAAGCAACTGACGTGAGCATCCCTCACAAATGGAAGACGAAAGACCTGCAGATAAAGGCTTTTCTCATCAAGTCGACTGATTGGTAAGTTGTTGGACGCCCGACGAACAGATGAAAAAATACTCTTGGAGTTCCCACTTGAACCAAACGCGGTGAAGTGTCCTCAGTGATTAAGATATGATCAGATATTCTTCATTTTTTATCCATCTCATTAGGTTCGTCGGCTCTAATAACCTTGGCTATCTGCAAGACATTAACCTATTACCATCCTTTCGTTTCTGCAAGATCACCAGTCTTCCTTTCCCTGACCTTCTCCCGTAACTTCACATGGTCGGGATGAGCCAGTAGTAGAAGGGTGCCGAATGCCCTTTGTTACTAGCTTCTACAGGGTGGAGAAAAATTGTGTCGCGAAATTTTAAACCCGGTTAGCTGATGCCAGTGGGAACCAAAATTACTAATATTGTGTAGGTCGACGACGCACAATTTTTAAACCACGGAAACTTGGCGTCACGCGCTTCGATTGGCCGAAGGATTGCCCTGTTGCCGCATGCTCTGGACAACTCATGGCCGCGAATGCTTTGCCTGCCGCAGATCGCTATGTATCCATGGTGGCCCGCGCGCTCGGTGGAGGCGCGCCAGCCATCCACACTGGTGGCTTGGGAGGGGGGCAATCCGCCGGGGTCCCGACACACACACGGTATTGGGAACAAACCCGTTAACAGCTGTTAGTTCAGGTACAGAAAGGCTTTTACAAATTGAGTCGGCCCTGAAAAGGGCCTATTTGTAGCTAAAGCATTGTTTACTTATAGCACGTGCTCGAAGTGGCGATTAAAGATTTCTGGCATTGCCCTAATGTGACTGGCGGATGTTGAATGCGATCTATTAATTCCTCTTCGTTTCTAGGTGGTTCGCTTTCGGGTGGGTGAACTAGAACCTTGAAGAATACCCACAGGAAGAATTCCGGTGGGGTGATGTCTGATGATGGCGGAGGCCAGGTCCTATGAGCACCTCTGCCGATTACCCGGCCGTCGAAGAGTTCATTTAAATATCCGAGTACAGCGCGACCGCTATTTACGAGCGTCCCATCATACTGCAACCACATGCGTAGCTGTATGTCCATGGGAACGTCTTCCAGCAGACAGGGTAGCGTTTCTTGCAAAAGGTGAAGACGGTTTGCCCCGGTATGTCGAAGAGGTAGACGGACCGGCCCAATCAGATGGTCACTCACAAAGCCTGCCCAAATGTTGAGCGAAAATCGTTCCTGCTGTCCGTGGACGTACGTGGCAAGAGGATTTCCCCTTCGCAATAATGAACGTTTCGTGTGTTTTAAAGGCCATCGCGATGGAAGGAGCACTCGTCGGTAAAGAACAAAATGGCGGGGAAGTCGGGATCTAGTGCAACACGTCGCAGAAACCACAGGAAGAACGCTGGCCTCTGTTCATAGACCGCCATAGTATTTAGGTCTTGAACAGGGTGGAAACTAAATCGGTGCTGGCCGTCATCCCTCAAAACCTCCCAGATTAACCGACGAGTAACCCCCAGGTCGGGTCCAACCGCTCGAGTACTTGTCATACATACTTCCTCGATGCGCTCGGGAAGTCTCTCCAAATGTAACATCCCGTCGTGTTCGAGTTCTTCCAGCATTACCGTGATATCCCGCTAAAGAGCCTGTTTCGCCAAGTCGCCCGTGAACAGCTGTAAACGTTTGCAGGTATGGGTCGAGTCTTGCTGGGTACCGTTCCTCGTACAACCGTCGAGCTTCATGCGCCTTACCGTCGGATAGTATGACTAAATCGCAGGTGACGTGTGTGTGCTCCCTACCAAAGCTCAAGTGTGAATGCTTCTGACGTGAGGTGGAGACCAACAGCAAGACCTATTCGCCATGTGTGCGTATCACGTTGGGACAGTGACGGTGCGAGGAACGTTTGTATGTGTGAACCGGCAACCATAGCGCCACCCGTCAACCGACTAACGGCAACATGGCAATCCCGTGGCCAACCAGAGCGCGTAGCCCCAAGTTTCCGTAGTTTAAAAGTTGTGCGTTGTCGACCTACACACCATTAGTAATTTTGGTTCCTACTGGCTTCAGTTATGTAAAGCTCAAAATTTATTGAAAATTTGTCTCCACCCCCTACAGCCAAAGGTAGGTGTGTACACTTTCTCCTCCATTCTCGTTATATCGTTGACTCGTCTGCAACAATTAAAATTTACTGTTTAATTTTTTCAGTAAATAAGCTGTATATTGTGGTACTTTATGTGGTTGTGATTGAAAGATCACCATTAAAAAGTTAAGCGATCAAGACTGCTTCTAAGTTATTTAAAATAATTACAGATGACTGTTTTCCTATTTAAGAACTATGTTCTTTAAAACGTTCATACTATGTGCCAGTCACGGCAGGCAGACTGTTAAATTTCGTGGTGACATCTTCAGCTGTACTTTATTTTGCACAATTCGCTACTAGTTTCGGTCAGTTACCATTATCAAAATGATGCCAGCTAAGTTTGATTATAAAGGACAGTTCAAGGTTTCACCATGAATTGTAACAGTTATTTAGCGGGTGAATATCCCAACCTGTAAACACACAGGGTGACTATTATCGAACTATATGAAATAAAATCGTCATAACTTTTCAACGGTTTGTGTTAGGACGTTCAAACTGCACGGTTGGGCGCGGGGGATGATGGGAATTAGTATGCGCATTCATCCTCAACGGGTGACTATGTGGTGTGCGTTGTACAGTCACAGAATAATCTTCGCGATATTCCTCGATGGCACGGTGACTACCGAACGGTACGTTAAGATCTTGGAAGATGATTTAATCCCCATAATCCACTGATTTCGACAATATGCGGTTAATGCAAGACGGAGCTCGACCCTATCGGAGCAGGAGAGTGTTTTATGTCCTGAAGGAGTACTTTGAGGACCTCATCCCGTCTCTGGGGTACTCAGAGGCCACTGGCATAGGCCTCGACTGTCCGCCTTATCCGGATCTGAACATATGCGACTCCTTTTTGTGGCGCTGTATTAAGGACAAGGTCTGCAGAAATTAAAGACAAGGTGTACAGCAATAACCCTAAAACCATTGTCGAACTGAAAACAGAAATTCAGGATGTCATCGAGAGCATCAATGTTCCAACTCTTCAGCGGGTCATGCAGAATTTCGCTATTCGTCTGTGCCACAACGTCGCCATTGATGGCAGGCATATCGAACATGTGATAACCTTGATCCGAATATCTGTAGTGACGTTTAGCTGTTGAATAAAGAATGTGCACACCGTAGTTTGTAACTAATTTACGTTTTTTTCATATAGTTCGACAATTGTCACACTATATATAAATACGTCAGGCAGAAGGTGTATCAGCATTTGCAGCAGAGAAAAACAGAAATTTGGTATAAAACTGCTACTTTCTCTGATAGTGGAAGACACAAAAGGGAAGCGGAAAATCAAGTATTATGAAACTACTGTTCTCTAAAAATCACAAGGAGAGAACTGTGATTTGAGTTGTCATTCGATATGAGTAATAAAATGCAACGTAGTACTTCTAGTGGTAAATAACGATTTAATTACACTTTCCTGTCTTTCGATAACGGGAAAAATTGGAGGTCAAACGATAGATTATCTCAATATTAATTTGGGAATGGAACTGAAGTTCACGGGCGAGAAATAAAACTTTTAAGCTTTTCCGATCAGATTGTAATTTTTGACAGAGGCAGCACAGGGCTTGGGTCAGTTGAACGGAATGGACTGTGCCTTGAAAAGGAGTTATAAGATGACTTACAACAAAAATAAGGCAATGGTCGCGGAATTTAGCCGAATTTAATCAGTGGTGCTGAGAGGACTAGATTAGGAAATGAGGCACTAAAGGTAAATAAACTGATTTTGTCACAACTGATAGCGACAGAAATAAAGAAGATATAAATTGCAGACTAGCAATAGAAACAGACACATCTCTCCAAAAGCGAAACATGTTAACATCTAATGTAAATTTATGTGTTAGGAAGTACACTGACGGGAAAAAATCGCAACACCGAGAAGGAGTTGTGCGACATAAACGAAAGTTAGGCGTGTTTCTACAACTAAAAGATGACGTCTATTCAGATTTCGCGCAAGTCACATAAGACCAGCGCCAGTAGCGCCACTATGTGGATGCAGGTTATCTTTAAACACGTGCTCTAATTGTCGTGAGCGTTAGTTGCCTTTGAGATTGGGAGTGGTGTGTTGATGTTAGTCAATAATGCATTTAAGGCGACGAAGAAGGCATTATGAGCACCTCACTCCTTTTGAACGAGGTCGTGTAATAGGTCTACGAGAAGCTGAATGTTCCTTCTGCGGTAATGCAGAGAGACTGCACAGGAATGTAGCCACTGTACATGATTACTGGCAGTGGTGGTCACGGGAATGTACGGCCCCAAGGGGACCTTGATCCGGACGGTCACATGGCACTATCGAGGGAAGACCATTTTGTTCACCGTATGGCTCTGGCGCATTGTAATGCAATTACAGCAGCAATTTGAGCAGCAGTCGGCACCACAGTGACTCAACGAATACTTACAAATCGATAACTTCAAGGATAGGTACGAACGAGTGTGCATTCCACTGACCTGTAGTGTGCATTCCACTGACCCGGAACGACTGCCATTTGCGAATTCAGCAGTGTCAAGCGAGAAATCATTGGAGAGAGGAGTGGAGGTCTGTTGTGTTTTCTGATGAAAGCTGGTCCTGCCTCGGTACCAGTGATGGCCGTGTTGGTTCCAAGGTGGCCAGTTGAAGCCCTGCAACCATCCTGTCTCCTTGCTAGACACAGTGAACTTACATCCGGAGCTTAGATATGGGATGCGATTTGGCGTGATAGCGGGAGAACTCTCGTTGTCATCCCACGCACCCTGAATGCTTTGTACGTCAGTGTGGTGAATCGACCTGTTCTGCTGCCATTCACGAACAGCATTCCAAGCGGCTTTTTCCAACAGGATAACGCTCGTCTACAAACCGCTGTTGCAACCCAACATGCTTCACAGCCTTGGCCTGCTCGATCTCCAGAATTGTCTCCAGTCGAACACATATGGGACATCATCAGATGATGATCCACAACCTGAAGAACCGTCCCTGCATTGACCGACAAATTGTAACGGTAATGGAACTCCATCCGACAAACAGACATCCGGCATCTGTACAACACAATCCATGCACGTTAGCATGCTTGTATTCAACATCCTGAATTTTTCACCGATTACTGAAGTACCAGCATTTCGCACTTGCAATGGCTTATCTCGCACTTACATTGATCTGTAATCTTGCAATTTTAATCACTTAAATATGTTACGTAGACTAATTTCTCCCCCTGATTTCATTACTTTATATCTAGCGTTGCGACTTTTTTCCGTCTGTGTATTTTCCCGAAATATTTCTATGAACTTTAGCCTTATATGGAACAGAACATGGCTGAGAGTAGAAGAGCTTGAAATATACTGTTTTAGAAGACTGCTGAACAACAAGTGAGTTGATAGTGTAAGCAGTGTTAAGGTCTTGAATCTAGTTAAGAAACAACTTAGTAATAGAGAGGGAGTGTGCAAACCACCAGGTAGCCGAGAGCACGTGCTGCTTCCTGGCCTCGGGTAGGCGCGCTGGCTCCGTATCGAATCCGCCCGGCAGACTAACGACGAGGGCCGGTGTGCCGGCTAGCCTGGATGTGGTTTTAGGGCGGTTTTCCACATCCCACTAGGTGAATATCGGGCTGGTCCCCTCGTTCCTCCTCAGTTACACGACTCGCAGACATTTGAAGAAGTCTGCACTATTCTATGGTTTACACTAGTCACAGACAGTTGGGGTGTACACATTCCATCCCGGGGGGTGGGGGGGAGGGGGTACCCCTTAACATTAACTTGACAATTCCGGTTAACCATGAACTGTGTAGCAAAACCAAGTGACGAATACTATAGTACGCGGGTTCAAATGGGTATTGGATGTGGTAGTCATTCAGAGATGAAGAGGCTTGCACAGGTTAGAGTTGCATGGAGTGGTGCATCAAACCAGTACGTGGACAGAAGACCACAACAACAACATTAATGTTTGCGAGCTCGCTATTGGTATTACTCTATTCATGACTGTGATGATTAAGTTCCAAGCCCCTGGGATAGTAAAAAAAAAAAAAAGCACTCCGTCTTCAGGCCACAAGTGGCCCATCGGGACCATCCGACCGCCGTATCATCCTCAGGTGAGGATGGGGATAGGAGGGGCGTGTGGTCAGCACACTGCTCTCCCGGTCGTTATGATGGTTTGCTTTGACCGGAGCTGCTACTATTCGGTCGAGTAGCTCCTCAATCGGCGTCACGAGGCTGAGGGCACCCCGAAAAACGGCAACAACTCATGGCGGCCCAGATGGTCATCCATTCAAGTGCCGGCCACGCCCGATAGCGCTTAACTTCGGTGATCTGACGGGAACCGGTGTACCCACTGCGGCAAGGCCGTTGCCTACCTGGGATAATGGCTAGTAAAAAATACAGTAACCAGCTTAACGTTATTTATGCAAAGACACATTCTGAGCATTCACTCATCTTCATTTGAACAATAAAGATATGTAATCCTTACTGCATGTTGAATTCTGTGGCTTCCTTGAGCAAATTGTTTTCCTTTAGATATCACGTCTGGCATGGCATTGCGTACGTCACATTGTACAAGAAATCTGGGTTTCTCCCCGATAAACTCACAACAGCGAGCGGGAGGAATGGCCGTCTAAACGCCTCTATGTGTGCTGCAATTAATGTGCTCTTGTGTTCTTAAAACTCTGTGACAGAATGCGTCTGTCTGCAAGCGTCCCCCAGTTCAGTTTCTTCAGCATCTCTGTGACACTCTTCCTCATGTAAAACAAACCTGTGACTGTTCGTGCTGTCCTTCTATCTACACGTTCAATGTCCACTGTTAGTCCTGTCTGGTACGGGTCCCACACACTTGAGAAATATTCTAGGATGGATCGCACGAGTGATTTGTAAGACATCTCCTTTGTAGATTGATTCCACTTCTCTAGTATCCTACCAACAAGCCGAGGTCTGCTACATGCTTTAGCCACTACTGAACCGATGTCATCATTACATTTCATATCCCCCAAAGTCTCACACCCAGGTATTTGACTTGATAGAGTCCAGAAGTGACTCTTTAACACTGTGGTCGTGGGATAGTATGTGTTTTCTTTTTTTTCATTTTGTAAAGCGCACAAGTTTACATTTATGAACTTTCAAGACTAGGTGACATTATTTGTGCAACATTGAAATCTGTATAACCTTTTTCAGACAGTACTTCTTATAGATAACTGCATCATCTGCGAAAAGTCTGAGCTACTATTAATACTGTATGCCTGTTCTTCATGTGGAACATATAATACTCGTAATTCAATCAGCCATCGTCAAACTGTGAGTTACGTGTCCTTCTCTTTCTGCGCCTTTAAGTCCAGTTCATAGGCCCTTTACAAAGGACCTATATGTGCAATTCAATGCGTTCGTACAGACGCTGCAGTCTTCTATTTTTTATTTTTTTCATATATACAGTTTACTGCCAGAGATGGAAATAAATGGTTTGAATCCAGACTCTTTAGAAACTAACAGTTACCCATTGTGCCAGCCAAACAACCATTATTTATATCCCGAGAAACTAAAAAATTTGATGATACGTTAAATTTTTCAGAGTTTATGTTCAGGGAAACATCGTTACCCCTACCCAAGAGGTACACCTCGCCATTCACTGACGAATTTCCCCCGTTTTGTTTTCCTTTAATTTGACTCTGCCGTTCGTCATTTTACTTCTTTCCTTTTCGCTTCATTTTTTTTTTTTCACTTCATGAGCAAATAGTGCGTTGGGAAAAACGTAATAAATGTTAAATCTTCGACAGACAACTCTCTTTACTATTCTAAAAGCAAGCTGTTTATGCGATTTTTTTTTTCCTGTATCGGAGACGCGAGGTTCATCTGCGCAGTTGATGACTGTGCAGGTTACCTTGTGCCCGAAGGAAAGGAATCTTTCTGTTACTCGACCTACACTGTTGACCACTGCTGTGGTACTGGAATTAAGTGCAGTATGTGGGAACAACCAAACTAAACACTATTAAAGGTATCAGCTTTTCGTATTTCTACTGGTATTAATTTGCTTACAACCTACTATATTTGCGTAATTCCTCTTAAAACATTGTCTATAATGTTATTAATTAGCTGTTAAATATGCTAGATGAAATGATAGGTGCTTCCTTACTCTTGGTATCTGGACCGATCTCGTCAAGCATCATCGCTTCTAGATTGAGGAAAAAGGTCCGAAAGAAATTAGAAGAAGCGTAATTTGGCTTTCAGTGGAACCGAGAAGGACACCCAACATCTGATCTTCACTCTGATGAAGGTCATCAAAAAATGCTACAAATTGTGTTCATCAGAGGCTGGTTACAGGTACTACTTGCCCCATTCCGTAGTAACACTCAAGTCCACACAGTAAGTATTTAGTCGGTGTACAGTGAAGCCTCGGTATGTTTCTTGGAGCTAATTTTTTGAAAGCTAATAATGAGAGAACAAATAGCACGAAACATGAAATAAGTGTGATACGATATTGAATTGCCTGTGTTATTCAGACGAATTACCATGAAATGTTCCTTTCGACATGCACGTATGACCTAAGGAATGGGCACTGTGGCGAATATTGCCGTTATGAAATACAGTAAATGTATTCGCAACTGCGAATACGGACAACCATCAACTTTATAATGGAGTGACAATGAAAAGTCGTGCTGGACCCCGACTCAAACCCGGATTTTCCGCTTACCGCTAGCGCTCGCCTTACGAGATGACTATCCACGCACGACTCGCTATCAGACACAAACTTCCTTACGTCATCAGCCAAGTGTCTATAAGCTGTACTTGTACATCAGTTATGTATATTTCAGTGCAAGAGGGACGTTTTAATGTTCGCTTCATCGTACTTGTGACTAACACTGGAGTAAGTGCACTCAGCTCCACAGTCCTCCAATAACTTGTTCCTACAGTACAGTGAACATCGAGTTTGTTGAGCTGTATTTGCGTCATGCCGTTGGGAGTATGTAAACTCTTTCACGTGGACCCACAATCAAAAGTTCACAGGGCATGGGATCGGGAGGTCGTTCTTGCCATAAGGCACGTCCGTTACGCCCAGTCTGATCTGAAAACGTACTTGGCTCGATATCCTGGCCAGCAAGCTACATAGCAGCAGAGAGATCCTAGACCACTTCATTCTTCAACTTTCGGACTTGTTTGACCACGCTGGCAGTTCCTGTGCCACCAGAGAGCTGCGTTATATGATGCTTCATTGTTGCTGTAGACACTCACAAACTCATCGTAGACTATTGGAACGTTGTTCGTCTTTAAACGGAGAAAACGATTTACTGCACGATGCTGTACAATATCAATGGATGTACCACTTTACATTGTCTCCACTGTGCACACGGATTTCATTGTGAACCAAGAACGCACACTTACATCTACGAACAAATAAAAATTTATTTATGTAACCACATTTTTATGTATCGATCAGTGAAACTTTAGGGCTATTCTCTTACTTTGACTTTTCTCAACAAATCGTTTGACGACATCTAGCTCTTTTATCTTTCGGAATGTGCCCAACCTGTCGTACGTGCGTCATTGTGGTGCCATACATTACAGGTATTAGCTGGGCCGGCCGGTGTGGCCGAGCGGTTCTAGGCGCTTCAGTCTGGAACAGCGCGACCACTACGGTCGCAGATTCGAATCCCGCCTCGGGCATGGATGTGTGTGATGTCCTCAGGTTAGTTAGGTTTAAGTAGTTCTAAGTTCTAGGGGACTGATGACCTCAGATGTTAAGTCCCATTGTGCTAAGAGCAACTTTATTAGCTGAATAGGCAAGTATAAGATTTAACAAGTACCTAAATGCTTTCTTCCGTAATTACGTATAGATTACATCACGAATTTGCAAATTCCAGTTAAGAATGCACTGTATCTCCCACAGGTACTTGTTTCAGTTATGCTGACGATGCATTGCAGGTCATTAAAGGTGAAACTGTGACTTCGATATGTATATAAATGTCACAAAAACTGTGTTCAAAGGCGGATTTTGTAAACTATTACACTTATATCACTGTCTAGTTTTTGCTAAGAATAACACTATGGCTCACATTGAGTAATCCATTTATAACGGCTACCTCGTATTGCAAAACATGACTGTCCAAACATGCAAATAAATCTCTGCTAAGGTATAAATAATCGGCAAAATTCTCAGACAATGTTGCTATTTAGAGATATATTTATCTTCAATGCCATGCACTATCTCATTACCTTAGTAGTATTTTATATATAGTTGTACGTTTTTTTGCAACGAATGACACCAAGAGCCCACGAGACGTCGCCGAGTGTACTTACAAAGGGAAGACATTCCTGGAGGGCCAGTTCATTGAAGGAACACAATCTGAGTGCGAAAGGTGTGTTTGCCAGGAGGGATTAGACGGTAAGTTAACAATTAATCGTTTATAAACACAGCACTTATAGAGTAAAGAAATCGGTTTCCCTTTCGTAACTTCAGTAAACAGACATAAGAGAATAGAGGCGATGACCTACCACAAACTGCAAACTACTACACTCCATAATGCCAACACCGTGTTACGAAGGCTTTTACACCACAGTCTACTCGTTTCATACAAAGAAAAGTATCACGTATACAATACAAGACACACATCTACACTGAAGAGCCAAAGAAACTTGTACAGGAATGCGTATTGAAGTACAGAGATACAGTATGTAAACTGGGAAAATACGGCACTGCGGTCGGCAACGCCTATAGAGGACAACAAATGTCTGGCGCAGTCGTTAGATCGGTTACTGCTGCTACAATGGCAGGTTATCAAGATTTAATTGAGTTTGAACGTAGTGTCATAGTCGGCACACGAGCGATGGGACATGGTAGCTCTGAGGTTGCGATCAAGTGGGGATTTTCCAGAACGATCATTTCACGAGTGTACCGTGAGTATCACGAACCCGGTAAAACATCAAATATCCGACATCGCTGCGGCCGGAAAAAGATCCTGCAAGAACGGGACCCTCTACGACTGAAAAGAATCTTTCAGCGCGACAGAAATGAAACCCTTCCCCAAATTGCTGTAGATTTCAGTGCAGGGCCATCAACAACTGTCAGCGTGTAAACCATTCAACGAAACATAATTTATATGGGCCTTCGGAGCCGAAGGCCCATTCGTGTATCCTTGATGACTGCACGACACAAAGCCTTAAGCCTCGCCTGGACTCGTCAACACCTGCATTGGGCCGTTGAAGTCTGGGAACATGTTTCACGGTCGGACGAGTCTCGTTTCAAATTGTACCGAGTGGATGGACGCGTACGGGTGTTGATTCAACCTCACGAATCCATGGACCCTGCATCTCAGCAGAGAACTTTTCAAGCTGGTGGACGCTCGTAATGGTATGAGGCGAGTGCAGTTGGCGTGATATGGGACCCATGATACGTCCAGATACGACTCTGACAGATGACACGTAGGTAAGCATCCTGTCGGATCAACAGCATCCACTCATGTACATTGTGCATTCCGAAGGACTTGGGCCGTTCCAGTAGAACAATGCTCCGTTCTTTTACGCTTCTTATATGCAACAGCCACTTTTTTCAGTCGCTTGGGTCCTTGCGCTGAGCGACAGATTTGCTATAAAGTTAGGGGCCAATGCTATGAAGTACTCTTTGTAAAACAGGGTTGTGATTCCATCTCGACCTGTCGACTTACTTGTTTTCAACTCTTTCAATTACTGTGACGGTCATACGGAAGTCTGTTCTATGGTCAAACGACGCCATGTTTGTACGATTCTCCTGTGTGAACGGTTTCTGAAACGCGAAATTTAAAACTATGCCTTTCATTTTGCTGTCTTTAACTGTCGCACCAGACAGGTCAACGAATGACTGCGTGGAAGCCTCAGAACCGCTTAGTGATTGTACGTGCGACCAGAATTTTCTCGGGTTCTCCGCCAGATTGGTTGCGAAGGTATGACGGTGACAATTCTTGTATGCTTCGCGCACAGATCTTTTTAGAGCCGCACGAATCTCTACTGACCTTTGCCTGCATGATTACCAGTGTCTGGTTTCTGTCTCCTTCTTTGCAATAATCAACTAGTGAAAACTTCCTTATTGGCATCTAGATCCAGTCACGTACCTGGTATGGCACTTCAGAACGTTACCTATAGAGTATTAATTTTCTAATAATTTTCTGATAACGGTCTCTTTAGTTTTTGCGATGATGTGGTGACCAGTGTAATTCTGTGATATCAGGATACCTTCTCAGTTTATCGGAAACAATTTAGCTATGTACATATACACTGATCTTCATTCTCCTTAGAAACGTGGGATTTGGCACTTAGAATCTAGTAGTTTTCCAGTCATCAATTGTTGGTACCTATCTACATAAACACCTGCAACAGCAATATAGGAAATAGTAATAATGGTAAAAATGTTAGATGAGCTTTTATTATGTTAGATGTGTTTTTTTTAATCAGTCAAGATTTTCTTTTATTTGTATTTTACATGAGGGTTTCTTATCTTAATAATCTGGACTATAAGTTGCTTTTATCTGTTTACATCACTGAAACAGTGAATTTGTTCAAGCACTTTGACAGTATATTTGAATAATAATATAATTGAATAATGATAAAAACACTGTTGTATATAGATGTAAGAAAATTGTAATCCCGATTATTAAGATAAATGACCACTGTACCAAATTATATCGAGGGCATTATCAGTGTTAACTACATCTAAAAACAACAATGTAATTGTTTGTTTACGTAAGTTCGTTAGTTTCGATGTATACTCTACACAGAAAATTGTGTGTGATGTTTAATATCTGTAAGATTCTGCAGAAACGGACCGCAAGAAACTGTAAATACAAGCATTTTTACAAATTTCGACACTAACTATACATCAAGATCAAAAATCAATTAAAATTGGGTGCTTTTATTTCAGTAAACGTTACAGAATATTGGAGAGTCTCACACATCAAAAACATTGCAAAAAAGCTCATAGAATGCAGGGAAAAAAACACACTTTAAATTGGGCACCACACGCGTCGTGTGAAATGTAAATAAAAGAAAATCATGAGTGGTAGCAGATCTGCTCGATTTTTGAAGGTCTTACTCTTGAACAAATCATCCAACTTTTATGAAATTGTAATCATTTGTTTGTCTTTGCATGTACGCCTCATATATCGATTTCCATCACATTCTGATAGTTCCTTCGTGGTGCGTAGTTTATTTTCTCTTTTTTTCCTTCGTTTTCTTGAAGTATATATCAATGTCTGTTTGGACACTTGCGAAGTTGAGAGGAACTCTGGGGACTTCCGTCTGTACAGATTATTTTGCATGTTGAATGAGTTCAAAATATAGATCATAAATATCGATAGCATTTTGCTACGAAGTACACGCTGTGAACAGATAATTATACGAAATCAACACCCTAGCAAGGGAAATAGAAAATATGTATGGTTACGCTAAGTGGTCTGAGCGATTGTCACAATTTCTGTCAAAAATAAGACAAGGGAACACAAAATATCTCGTTTGTAGTAACCCTAGCATCATTTTGACTTACTCCTCCCTTGCCTACTAATGAATTATTTCCAGTTTCAGTAAATGTACTGAGAAAGAAATCTAAGAATTTAGAGTAGCCCTTAACAGTCTAACAGGTTTGACCTCATACTGAAATTTTTGCAAAGCTAATATAAATAATAAAATCTAACTGTGTTTCAGATCACGTCAATTTTAGCAGATATTATGCTTTTAACTTCTTGCCATATTTTCAGCTTAATAGTTTTTGTGCAGGTATTTGTTTATAGGTACATATTTTCTTATCTATAATTCTTTAATTATGATAAACTTATATCTGTGAAACATTGCAGGTGAGTAGTGCTCGTTTGGAGATCACAGGCTGAAGAAAGGCGACTATTTCTTTCTTATGGCAGAAACTGCATAAAGTGCACATGTGATACACCACCGTTTATACCCTGTGAGAAGCTTCCTGAGAAAGACTGTCCAACAGACAAGAAATAAGATGACATTATGGAGAACATGTATTGGATATCTATCACATCCAAGAAGAAATATAGATTGTTAAAGAGCAAATATAACAAGAGCTTGTAATTAAAATTACAGAAAAAGTAAATTTTGGCATCTCTGCATTTAATTACATTTCCTATACCACACTACAAACTGACAGATTTACCTTCAGACAGTATGACTGTATAACAAAAAGCAGTCCGTATTGGATTAGTATTTGCTTTGGTGAATATTTTAGGAACGAAATATCTTCATTCAGACGTCTTTTTAAGATGTTTAGTATCTGCACAGTCATGACGATACCACTCAATAACGCTTTCGGCACAAAGTACTGCATGGTATGACGGTGGCTCCACAAGAACCTGGGAAACAGAACACTGCAGGAGGAGATGAAAGCTCACCATCCGATTTAGTCTACAGGGAAGTAGAATGTCCGTAACAGCACAGCGATGTGTACAGGGATAAACACATGGACAACTGAGACTATGGATATGGCGCAGGGTGAATCCAGCGTTAGAACTGTCCCACCTGGTTCAATGTCACCCGATGGTACTCTAACGAACAACCTACTCTACTCCAGCACTTTCTACTTATTTGGATTTTGTTTAATACTTAACACAGTGCCATGGCTCGTGTAAAGTACAAAATTAAAGGAGTACATGTAACTCAGTGTCCACAACAAATCTAATTGAAATACTACAGTACCTTCCTCAGAACGCCACTTACATGTTAACTCGCCAAATTTTGCAAGCATTGAATAGTATTATTATTATTTTCTGCGACTTGTCTAAGGCATTTGACTGTGTGAAACGCAGTATTCTCCTAGAGAAATTGAAGTTATGTGGGATTGACGATTTAGCCAATCAATGGATAACGCCATATCTAATTATAAGAATGCAGAAAGCTGTAATTGGTAATTCAAATAATATAGTCTGGGGACGTAATTCTGACTGGGGAAAGAAAGTCACATATGGGGTTTCTCAAGATTTAATCGTAAATCCGCCATTGTTCCTCATACTTGTAAACGATCTTCTATCTAATATAAAACAAACAGAATTAGTTCTTTTTGCAGATGACACTAGTTTTGCGACCAGTCCAAGGTTACATGCGGAACTAGAAGAAATGATAAACAAAGTTCATTATTATTGGCTGCTTTTTTGTGAGCGGTCTCAGACTCAATTTTAAAAATGTACAATGTATTTGGTTCTGCACATCTTAGTGTCCTACACTAGTGATAAGCGTAGCTCCTGGTGAAGAAATAATAAGATGGAATCTTCAAAACTCTTAGGTTTCCATATTGATGAGAATTTAAATGGGAAGAAGTACATTTAGGAACTCCTAAAACAACTTAGTTTAGCCACATTTGCAATTGAGACCATTGCAAATCTTGGGAAGAGAGAAATCAGTAAGATAAATACTTTGCATATTTTCATTCAATAATATCACATGGAATAATGTTCTGCAGTAACTCATCTTTATGACGGGAAATCTTCATTGCTCAAAAACGTGCTGTAAAAATAATATGTGGTGCTCACTCATGACCATTTTTAGATATGTTTCTAAAAAACTGGACATTCTCATTTCTGGTTCGTAGAACATTTATCCCCTCATGAAACTTGTAAATAATCGACTTCCATTCAAAAGGAACAGTGAAGTACAGAGTTTCAATACCAGAAGAAAAAATTACATTCATTACTCCAAATTAAGGCTGTCTTTAGCACAAAAAGAAGTGCACAATGCACAATCTAAAATCTTAGATCACTTACCAAGTGATATAAAATGTCTGTCAGAAAGCAAAGTAAAAATTGAACACAAACTGAGAAAATTTCTCCTTCACAATTCCTTGAATTCCCTTGCATAAGTTCTGTTATTGTAATGTGTACAAAGTGGTGGTTAGGATTTACTTAAATCTGTGCATCTTTTTTTAATAACAAAAAACCTTAACAATGTTAATTTGAAATGTGAATGAAAAATTACTTGTTCTGCATCATTACCATTTGTCATACAAAATTATCCACGGAATATTTGGGCACTGTCTGTTCAATAACCGATAATGCAGACAGCAATGCAGACGCAGCTGTTTCACTGTACATGTGGCCACACATGATTTACACACGTTTCTGGTAACACAACACGTTACAAAATAATAATAAACAAAGAAACACATTGTCTTATATCGCTAATACCGCGTGACTGCTACGGTCGCAGGTTCGAATTCTGCCTCGGACGTGGATGTGTGTGATGTCCTTAGGTTAGTTAGGTTTAAGTAGTTCTAAGTTCTAGGGGACTGATGACCACAGTAGTTTAGTCCCATAGTGCTCAGAGCCATTTGAATCATTTGTTAATTTCTAAAAGATATTTAACCACATTATTGAAAAGTAAATAGTTGAATGAAGGTAGCTCTTCTGTTACGACAATAATTTGCACACGCTCAGACTACTGTTAACTTACATTTAAAAGTTTCATGATATTGTAAGTAACGTACTTGGAATGGATTGCAGTTACTATGAAAATTCACTGAATTTAATAATGAACTACTGGCTTCCAACAGGCTGCCAAAGCTGAAACAGAATTGTTACAATAGACACAGAGATGAAACATATAAACTTAACTTATTCTTTCTTACATTTGTGATCCCTAGACTTACTCTAAGTTGCTTTAATTTTTCTTCACTCAGTTATCAAGAATAGTTATGCCGCTATATATTATTAATCAACACTGAAAACTTATTGACACTTCATTATTAATTAATTTCAGTTCTCTTTTTTCAAACAAAGAAAATTGGCCATAATAGGGTTTTGTTACGTTCCTTTTAGCTACTTAAACGACGACACTAGGCTATTCAATAACTGGAAATGAATGGCGCCTAAGTACGTGACAATGACTGAGGGCAAAGATAAGATGAGGTAACTACATTTTTTTTGGTACACCTTTTATTACGGGAATTAAGTTCACTTAGAATGTATCTGAGTAGTACCTAAGAATTTTTCTAAAGTGAACTAAAATAAAACGACATTACAATTCGCTGCAGATGTCCAGCCGCCGTCTTTGTTGTTGTCTACAATGTAATCACTGCTCCATCTAATATTGCGATCACTCCCTGATTCGCCGTGGCCAGGTATGGGGCAGGATTTTGACCTTACTGAATACTCCTACATCTGACCATACCCGTCATGCCCTTGATGTCCCGCTTGTAACAAGTGCGCCTCACATAGGCCCGACAGGCACTCCACTTGTTTGTGTCCACTCTTACGTCTCACCACCAAGCAAGTCACACTCGCGCCAGAGGCAGCGCTCCTACACAAGTCTTCTCTCTCTGCCAACGATACTGTAATGCTTTTCCTAAGTTTCCCTAGCGGCATTAACACAGAATAATTATAACACAGTGAAGAATAATCTATACAAGTGGCAATACATATTTCATTTTCATTAAACACATAGTATCGAAAGGTTTACAGAATAAAACAAACACGCCATATTTATAAATAAACAAAATTGGCAAACTAAATTTAGGTAGCCCTTCTGTATAATAGTACGACAAGTGGAGTCAAATCAACAAAAAATGTGGAAGATTTTCGGTGCCATAATTTAGTTACTTATATTTAAGGTACAACAGCTAGGAAATGCCACTTGAAACATATCAAAAACAAATAAACATACAGAGGACTCATTTTCTCTAATTTTCTGCCATAGAGCAACCAATCTTTAACGCTTGTAGCTAGTATAGCACCGACTTCTTTTAAATTTGACCGTGCACTTTTTCTTTGGCATTGGAAAGAACGCAAAGGCCTACAACGATACAATATGTGTGGAACTTGAAGAAACAAAGACAAGATAACAGCACTTCAGACTATTGTCTCGCTGTTAGGAGAACAGCTCAAGTGTCTATCCCACTACATCAAATGTATGCAGACACGAAACTCGGGTACGATTCACGTTTTAATATCATAGTTGTCGCGTCAAGTTATCAAAATGTTGACCCTGAGCAATGACACATACTGTAGAGCGACTGTGCGCAGAGAATGTAAGCAAGCACGAAACTCAAGTACATTTCGTGTGTTAATTACCATGGCTGTCACACTAGGTGATCGAAATACTGATCTTGAACACTGATACATGCTGTAAAACGATTAGGCAGAGACAATGTAAGCAAACTTGAAACTCAGGTATGGTTAGTGTGTTAATTATTATGAGTGTCACATCTAGTAATCAATCAGTGAGTGAGAGTAGTATAAAAGAGAAATCGATAATACTGCTATGATATAACATTAGCGTTGCAGTGTACAGAGGCTTTGGGGTTACTTATTTACTTATCGGTGTAATATGTTCGCAGATGATGCAGTTTCTATAGGAACACTGTAGCGTATTGTTATATGATCTGTGGAGCATGTATGATTGGGACAAGAACTGGCAGGTGACGCAGTCATAAATGTATATAACTGTTGCATATAAATAGACATAGAAATCCACGACTAAGGAATTTCGTTAGCTCCGGTAACAGTAACTACCGCAAAATACCTAAAAATGGTTGTTAATTCTCTTGAAAAGGGATTATTTAATTTAGTATGGTAGCTTGATCTCACAGATTTTAATTTTTTTTTCTTCCCAGAATTTTTGGGTTCTTTGCGTAATATCTATAGGTGGGTAAGTGGAGATGGTACGCAGCGAGAGATCTGTGGAGTTTTCTGAGTAACTGTTAGATTGGTACAGGTTGTAGGAGTGGAATAAAAATTTTAAGATTTTAGCCCTGCCTCAAAAGTCAAAAGGGACTCTAAACCCTTATAAAAATTATTGCGACTATTTGCATGTTGGAAAGCGAACTGAGTACAGCGATGAATATTGTTGTTCAACTTTCGAGAGTGTACGTTCTGGGTATCATACTTCGTCCTCCCATATACTTGTCGAAAACTTAGAGTTAATACATAGATTTACCACCAGTAATTCGTTCCATGCGAATGGAGCAGGACAGGGTTCTGTGTTTCGAATGATAAACACATCCCGTATTAATGTACTGTAATAGATGGCCATATATTGTCGATCAGCGAGTGTAATAGCAATTTATGCATGTAGTGCACCACTGATAGGGAAGCAAATTAGCCCATGTGCGCTAGAGTATATGGCGAAAACAAGTGCTACTATGCAGTGATATAAACTGATAATGGAAAACAAGAGGGCCATTACAGGTACACAGGTAATACTTACAAATAACTTTCCGCTCGAATGGAACAGAGATGGAGGTTAAATGACTGTAGCATGACACACCACCACAAATTATAAGATGATATACAGGCATTAAAGGTTTTCATTTGTTAAACGAACAAGTTCACGAAATGCTCAAGTGATAGGAGATATACACTTCAAGGTTGGGAAGACGTACTTTGCCTTTAGAAACTAATGTGACATAATAGGCACACGCGTCACTGTTAATCCCTGATCTTTTTGATAGTACCAGCATAACGAGTCTCAAACGATGGACATCCCGCGCTAAAATAGCTTGATGGAATTACTCGGCTGACTGTTCAATAGCTTTCTGTGCTGTTCGCACTGGAACCACACGAAAACACTAGACATTACATCGACGCTCTCATCTTATTAATTTTATTCCGATAGGAAAAAAGAAACGAAGCAAGCAATAATCATTTAAGGTATTGATATATATGCAGTCGGTCTAAGCAAAGTAATGCGTATCGAATTCTTGTGTCAAAAGTGAAGGTTAGCGTCTGTGTGGGATTTCAGTAGTAATAATAAGCCCTGTAAATGTTTACAAAAACATCCTAACTTCCGGCCTCCCTTTCTTCGTTAGCGTCTGTATTGCTCCTGTGTGCGAGGATGTGTGCGATCCGTTCGCACTGTATGCTTACAACTTGCTGTATGATCTGCTGGATTTAAAACATAATGCTGGTAAGTTCGTAATCTGAGTCTTCAGTGGAAAGAACGTACTCGATTTTAGCGCAGTTTCTTATCGTGATACTGGTGTATACATACCACAAACATTCATAAATATGTATTTCCACCAACTTAAACTTGTAAAAAGGCAACTTAAGTGAGGTACTTCAATTACAAGCAACATACCATGGTTTTTTTCTGTCAGTTTTTGAATTTCCCGCACTTAGATGCTAAGTTTTCTTCCTGCCTGGGGTGGCGGCTCATCTCTGATACTGCTGTAGCTTCATATGGTATATCAGGATAATTTTAGCGATGTCTCGTTTGTGATTTCTAGTGTAATTGTTACGTATGGCTTTTTTAAGTGGAATGGGTTAATACCTACATGTCAATTTATCTTTCTCTGCCTGGGAACGGTGGCTGTGCCTGGTCTCTGTAGCACCTAGTGTTACATCACGACTGGATAAAAAGACCACCTGTGTAATATCAGCAATGTCTTTTGTGTGTTCCGTAGTGCAACTGTAGTACGTTGTTTTGTGTGTGTCGTAGTGAACTCCCAATCATAGGTCTATGTATAAAGAGAGCAATTGCTTAATACTGATACGACCCTTTTTTCTTCATTTACCTGGGGTGGTGGTAACTAATCTCTACTGGTGGCACTTCTGTTTCCAATTTTATTCTCAGATGTATGAAAGTTGGACATGAGTGCAGTTGGAGATTATGAATCCTCAGACCCACACACGTTGGCAGTTTACTGCACATAGATGTAAAAAACACTTCTACTTTGAGTTGACAAATTGGGGTAGGAGTGTATTTTTATGCACCTCCGTATTCCAAAGGATAAGTGCCCAAATGAAACCTGCATCTACACATTTTGATTATTATGTAGCATCAGTGTACTTAGTGTCTGACAGAAATTAATGCCACGCGAGATTTCCTGGCCGTCAGGATAACTCACCTTTGATTTTCCACACCAGAAACACCTATGACGCATTAAAAACGTCACCCTAAAATTTTAGGAAACAAGTTCGATAGTTTACAAAATTTTAGTGATTACGATACATTCGTTTGATTGTCAGCTGAAATAGAGGGCAAATCTTTCGGCAAATGAGCAGCAGCCCTCTGGTTCGAAAATAAATCATCGTCTAGTAAAATATGACGAATTGTGATCTGTATGTCACAGGCAACACGCATTGGAGGGTCCTCCCGGTGAAGCAGGAAGCCATGCATCATAGGGCTGTGGCCTATGTGGAGGCGAGTAAGGAGCACCTCATTCCGTCTGCGTGGCTAGAAGGGCGAACACCATGGCCGTGTTGTGGACTTAACGAGGCACAGCTTACTACCTCCCTCTTCCAGTCATTCTTCTTCCCATCGATGCATAAGTATGTACGTCAACAGCGATGTGACAGCGTCCTGTGGAATGGCACATTGAATTATCTGCGGATCTTGACTCGCTTCCTTGGCTGCTACTTCTGGCCTTTCATTCCCTGCAATACCTATGTGCCCTGGCACCCAGTAGAAAGACACGTCCTTTCCACAGTCTTCGTAGTTTGAGGAGGGCGTCAGGGAAACTTTGGATACAAGCGGTGCATAAAGTGGAACAGACAAGGAATTTAGCACTCAAAACACATCTCATCTGCTCCAGTACCTGCTATATAGCGTATAATTCCGCATCGAACACAGTGAAGTCTTCAGGCAGTCTGACCTTGAGAATATGATCAGGGAAAACAACAGAGCAACCAAAGGAGTCCCACTTTTACAGCCTTCTGTAAATAGAACTGAAGTGTTGTGGTGTTCAGCTAAAATATCATAAAATAATTTGTTAAAAATATGTGCAGGGGAGCAGCTTCTCCTGTACTGCAATACATCTAAAATTAATCGGGGCCTCTTGAGTAACCAGTACGGCAGGTGGTTAAAATCCTGGAGTTGGTGTTACACTGGCCCAACACCAAGTGATTCCAGCACACGCTGTACATGGTTTCCAAACGGCCTTGTTGCTTGAGGAGGTTTGCAGACAAGACGCTCCAGAGGCGGACGAGCCACAGTATGCTATGCTGGTGAATTTGATTCAACAAGGAACTTACAGGCCTGAGAACCTTGAGGCGCTGTCGCCGGATGGTGGGTGTCTGATCCCCAACCCCTGCATAGAGACAGGTTACAGGGCTGATCCTGTAGTTGCCCCATATTCAAACTAAGTCCATCAAGGTACAGAACGTCAGTAATCTACAGATAAGAAGGCCTCGTTGATCCACACACTGTGCACCCATAGTATAGAAGCGATCACACCAAAGTCCTACAAAACTTTCCTCTTCCCAAGACGTTTGACTGAGGCACCTTAAGATGTTCAGTGCCTTGTGGGTGCCGGTTTTCAGGTCTCTCAGCAGTGGGAAATACAACAGTTTGGAGTCAAAAATGAGGCCTTGAAACCTCGCTGACTCTTTAAGGGGTAGAATGATATCCCTCATATGGAAAACAGGTAAATTAAAAGTACGGTGAAAAAAATTAAAATGAACACGCACACACTTACTTGCCGGAAACTGAACACCCATATTTATGGTTGAAATGGTTCTGAGCACTATGGGACTTAACTTCTGAGGTCGCGCGGTTCCAGACTGTAGCACCTAGAACCGCTCGGCCACTTCGGCCGGCCCCATATTTGTGGCTCACTTCTCTAACCTCTGCATTGTTGTCCCTGACGAGTCGCGGTGGGAGTACTGGAGAAGGAACAGAAAACTGCAACATTGTCCAGGATCTATTACCGTAGACGTGGTACTCTATATGGCTACGGCAAAGAGTGTAACACTTAAAACGCTGCCATAAGGAATACCATTCTTCTGCTCAAAACGATCCGACAGCTTGTCACCAACTCGGGACCGAAAAAAGCTCTTAGATGGGAAGGACCAGGTGAAGATACGAAGGTGCCGACGAAAGCCCCATTGGTGAATCTCTCCTAGAATACATTTGTCTCCAAGTAGTGCTGTACGCCTTACTGATGCACTATGCGATCAAAATTGTCTGGACACCTTGCTAAAAATGACTTAGAAGGTCGTGGCGCCCTCCATCGGCAACGCTGGAATTCAGTAAGGTGTTGGTCCACCCTTAGCCTTGATGACAGCTTCCATTCTCGCTGTCATACGTTCAATCAAGTGGTGGAAGGTTTCTTGGGTAATGGCAGCCCATTATTCACGGAATGCTGCACTGAAGAGAGGTATCGATTTCGTTCGGTGAGACCTGGCACGAAGTCGGCGTTGCAAAACATCCTAAAGGTGTTCTATAGGATTCAGGTCAGGACTCTGTGCGGGCCAGTGAATTACAGGGAATTTATTGTCGTGTAACCACTCCACCACAGGCCGTGCATTATGAACAGGTGCTCGATCATGTTGAAAGAAGCAATCGCCATCCCCGAATTGCTCATCAATGGGAAGCAAGATGGTCCTTAAAACATCACTGTAATCCTGTGCTCTGATAGTGCCACGCGAAACAACAAGGCGTGCAACCCCCCTCCATGAAAAACACGACCACACCATAACACCACCGCCTCCGAATTTTACTGTTAGCACTACAAATGCTGGCAGATAATGTTCACCAGGCATTCGCCATACCCACAACCTGCCGTCGGATCGCTACATTGTGTACTGTAATTCGTCACTCCACACAATGTTTTTCCACTGTTCAGTCGTCCAATGTTCACGCTCCTTACACCAAGCGAGGCGACGTTTGGCATTTAGCAACGTGATTTGTGACTTATGAGCACCGGTCGACCATGATATCCAAATTCTGTCAACTCCCGCCTAATTGTCACAGTACTTGCAGTGGATCCTGATGCAGTTTGGAATTCCTGTGTGATGGTCTGGATAGATGTCTGCCTATTACATACCACGAACACCTTCGACTGTCGGCAGTCTCTGTCAGTCAACAGACGAGGTTGGCCTGTACGTTTTTGTGCTGTACGTGTCCCTCCACATTTCCACCTCACTATCACATCGGAAACAGTGGACCTAAGGATGTTTAGGAGTGTGGAAATCACGCGTAGAGACGTATGACACAAGTGACACCCAGTCACCTGAGCTCGTTCGAAGTCCGTGAGTTCCGCGGAGCGCCTCATTCTGCTCTCTCACGATGTGTAATGACTAGGTAGTTCTCTGATATGAAGTACCTGGCAGTAGGTGGTAGCACAATGCACCTAATATGAAAAACGTATGTTTTTGGGCTGTCCGAATACTTTTGATCACATCAAAGAATATACCGTGACAGTGATGTTTAAGTAGAAGATCTCCAGGTCGCCTCTAGGAAGGTCAGGTTGTCGATAGTACATCGAAATCTCCTGAATCCACGCTGAGAGCGACTAAGGAGTTGGCTGACATCTAACATCCAGACCAGGTGACAGTTAACCATTAGTTCCAGGGTTTTTCCTGCACAAATAGGTAACGTGCATCTCCAGTAACTACTGGCTCACGTTCGGTCCTTTCCTGATTTTGCGAGACGCGTCAAACTTTATTCTCTAATGAATTGGGAACGTGGCCTGTCTGCCACAGCAGTTTATAACATTCGAGGAGGATTTCATTTGACGCTGCTGTCAAATGCCAAAGCATGCTGTACCGAACTTCACCGTGACGAGGCACAGTATCAGAGGCCTCAGACAGTGCAGAACCCATCTCTCACATGAAAGGGGAAGTTGTAAGACTCCAGCCGACCCCTGTCAACAGTCACGCTGAAGACAGTGTTGAATCCAGCTTCCACATGGAGAGATGTTAGTTCTAAGGCTCCAACTGGTACCTGTCTACAGTCAGTCCAAATACAGTGCCGAATCCAGTTCCCACACGGTTAAAGGGCAGTTTTGAAACTCAAACCGGCCCCTATTTACGATCAATTCATAGCAACGAAACACCAGATCCTGGCTGGCAGTAGCGGTACACGTTGCGGAATGCTCTACCGTCGTCTGGGTGATGTCCCACGGTTTTGCTAGGGGACACGTTTCAGGACTGCTGCTACGGATGAATGACTGAGTATCCCGGAAATCCTTCTAATGGCTTGCCATACTTTTGTAGAAGAAGTGGAATAGTTGATAGAACGCTTGGCAAGACCTTGAATTGCCCTCGCTAACCACGCCATGAACTTTGGCTGTCGCAACTCTAAAGGCTCTGAGGTTGTCTGTTGTTGTACGGCATTTATATCATCAAAGAGGCGCATGCCTGACCCAGACTGTTGAGCAACATTCATCCGTACACCAAGGTACAGATTGACACTTAAGGTGATCTAAGGACTTTGGGATGAATAAGTCAGAGGCATGGTGGATCATTCGCGTGATGTAGTCCAACATTTCCTGGATGCTGCCTCTTTGTTCAAACACAGCTGCCTGTCTGAAGCACATCCAGTAGGTGTATCAACAGCGAGAAGTGATCACTGGAATGATGGTCATCAGTTGCTTCCCACAGAGCTGGGAAACAGTAAGAGAAGTCGATCGCGGAGGACGACCCGGGAGCAGTCAAGAAATGAATAGGATTGACCATGTTGAGGATGTACTGTTCCTGAGACATCATGAGGCTCTCCAAAACTTGACCCCTATATGAAGTTTTAGTTCGATTCCCATCACACATTGTGGGCATTAAAGTTACCGCGTAGGAGAATTGTATAGCGAAGTTGTTCAATAAGGTCTGTGATAGATTGTATAGCTTCCTATTGAGGTAAATACAGTGAGCAGTTAGTGATCTTCTGCCCAACATTAACTTCAATAGTCGCTGCTTGTTGGTCAATAACCAAGGGGAGGTACAGGAATGGGGTGCATTATTGACAAACACAGCAAACCCTCCCTTGCCTCTTTCCTCAGTCTGGTCATCCATGCAGTAGAGGGTGTAGTTCAGAAACACAGGGGCATCGGTGGTTTCAAAATGTGTGTCCTGTAAACACAAGCACATGGGGTGTGCCCAAGCTAGGAGGTTCAGTTCCTCAACATGAGTCCTGAACCTGTTCATGTTGTACTGTAGTATGGGAACCATTTTTATGGGGTTTGCACTTTCGCCCTGTCTTTGTGCTGCGGTGGGATGTCTTCAATGGGTGGAGGTTCAGTCTTAGGGCGAGATGGTTGCCCTGACAAACTTCACGTTCCGCTGGCTGTAAGATCGACATGGTCTGAGGGTATACTGCTTGCTTTCGCTTGTGATGCTGGTAAAACGACTACAGTGCCATCTACAGCTTTCCAGCCTGTCTTTTGGTGGTCATAATTCATTATAAATGGTTAAAAATTGATGGTAATAGCACTATAGGTCATTAATTATGATATTTAGGTAATAAGTAGCGATGATAGATTATACAGATTTATATTATGACAATAACATAACAGGTCATCAATTTTTGCTGTTGTGCTTTTCTGTCCTAAGACCAGTTTGATGCAGCTCGCGATGCAACTCTATCCTTGGCAAGCCTCTTCATGTCTATATCAATACTGCAACCTACACCACTTTCAACCTGGTCACATACTCATCTATTGGTCTCCAGCTACAGTTTTTACTCACCACCCTCCTCTGCCCCCCACCCTCCACACACACACACACACACACACACACACATACTCATGCACACACACTTACCTCCAATACTAAATTTATGATTCCTTGATGTCTCAGAGAGTGTTTTGTCTAATGATTCTGCCTCTCAGTCTACATGTGCCATGAATCCATTTCCTCTTCATTACTTACATGATCTATCCATGTAATCTACAGTATTCTTGACGAGCACCACATTCCAAAAGCTTATAGTTTTCTTGTGTCTCAACTTCTTATCATCCCTATTTCATTTTAGTACAAGGATTCGCTTCTTCAGAAACGATTTTTTGCCTTTTCCAGTCTACATTTTATATCCTGCCTACTTCGACCATCATCAATTACTTTACTGCCAAATAACAGAATTTCTTTGATGCTTTTAGTGTATCCTTTTCTAATTTCATTTCCTCAGCACTGACAGATTTACTTCGACTTCAATCCATTATATTTGTTTTACTTAGTTATGTTCATCTTATATTCTCTTTTCGAGACACTGTCCATTCCCTTCAAATCCTGATCTAATTCCGTTGTATTTCTCACAAGATTACAATGTCTTTGGAAAATATCAAAGATTTTTTTCTTCTCCCTGAACGTTAATTCCTTCACCAAATTTTTCTATAGTTTCCTTTACTGCTTGCTCACTGTCCAGGTTGAATAAATTTGGTGATAGGCTACAACCCTACCTCACTCCCGTCTCAATCACTGCTTCCCTTTCATGCCCCATCGCTCTTGTAATTGCAACCTTTTTTTTGCAAAAGTTGTAAATAGCCTTTCGCTCCTTATAGTTTACTCCTGCTACCTTCAGAATATCAAAGAAAGTACTCCAGTTAATATTGTCAAAATCTTTTCTAAGTCTACAAAATAATGCTATAAACGTTGGTTTGCCTTTCCTTAACCTATCTTCTACGAAAAGTCGTAGAGCTCTATTGCCTCACATGTTCCTATATTTCTCCAGACTGCAAGTTGATCTCCCTGACATTGACCTTCTAACAGTTTTTCCATTCTTCTGTAAAAAACCCATTTTAGTATTTAGCAACCATGGTTTACTAAACTGATAGTTGGCCAGTATCCACCCCTGATAGCATCTGATTTCTTTGGAATTACATTCTTGTTGAAGTCTGATGGTATTTCGGTTGTCTCATACATATTACACGTCATGTGGACTTGGAAGTATTACGGTCTAAAGCTTTATCTCATGATATTTATTTTATACGTGATATGCAAGTACTGTTTCTTTCTTGTACTGTTAGTCAGTGCTTATACTTAAATTAAAAAAAAATTTCCTATAATTTTTTACTTGTGTTGTAGGCCAGTTTGACAGTTTTGTTTCTGATGAAGGCACTCATAGTAGTGCCGAAACCTGGGTCAAAAGACGTCTTTTTTGCGATAGAGGGCTGTTGTTGCTTTGATTTTACTTTGTAAACGGTCGCTGACCACACAACCATGTCCAGAAGTTTAAGTATTACAGTCTTCTTGAAGTCTTGACAGTAGTCCTTGGAAATAAGGAGGATATTGAGCACTGACCTTGAGGATAGGCCGGCCAGAGTGGCCGAGCGGTTCTAGGCGCTACGGTCTGGAGCCGCGCGACCGCTACAGTCACAGGTTCGAATCCTGCCTCGGACATGGATGTATGTGATGCCATTAGGTTAGTTAGGTTTAAGTGGTTCTAAGTTCTAGGGCACTGATGACCTCAGAAGTTAAGTCCCATAGTGCTCAGTGCCATTTGGACCATTTTTTGAGGATGGGCCAGTTGATAGAATGGTACACTCTCATCGTTCAGATGTCTATTTGTATTTCGCATGTTTCATACATCACATCAGGTGAAATAGTGTTGTCATGATTAGCTCTCTCAAGACATCAGTAGTTCTGACTCAAATTATTGCCACAGTATCATATTTCACCTCTCATCATCTAAGTTCTCTTCTTTCTGTACAATTTTGCTTGAAGACCTTTTGCTTTTATAGCTCCTCTACATAAACCTTCCTCCTTTCAGCTTCCATTTCTTTTCTTAGCACTGGTTTTCCATCTGAGCTCTTGATATTCATACCGCTGCTTACCTTCTCGCCAATGATCCCTATAATTTTCTTATACTCGTTATCTGTCTTTGCCCTAATTCGCCCCCAATGTCTTAGTAGTCAGCGCGACAGAATGTCAATCCTAAGGGCCCGGGTTCGATTCCCGGCTGGGTCGGAGATTTTCTCCGCTCAGGGACTGGGTGTTGTTTGTCCTAATCATCATCATTTCATCCCCATCTACGCGCAAGTTGCCGAAGTGTAGTCAAATCGAAAGACTTGCACCCAGAAAACGGTCTATCTGACGGGAGGCCCTAGTCACACGACTTTGCCCTACACATTATTCTTTCATATCCTTACATTTGTCCTCTAGCAATTCCTGCGTAGCTATTTTGCTTTTCCGGTCAATCTCAATTTTAGACATTTGTATTCCCTTCGCCTGCTTCATTTACTGCATTTTGATATTTTATTTTCTCTTGATTAAATTCCATATCTTTTGCGATATCCAAGGATTTCTACTAGGCCTTGTCTTTTTATGATCTGCTGCATTCACTAATTCATCCCAGCAACGTACCCATTCATCTTCTACTATATTCCTTTCTCTGCTTCAGTGAATCGTTGTCTAATGCTCCTTCTGAATCTCCCGACTGTCTCTGGTTCTTTCAAATTATCCAGTACCCATCTCCTTAGTTTACATTATCTCTGCTTTTTTTCAGTTTTAGTCTACAGTTCATAATCAGTAAACTGTGGTCAGAGTACACATCTGCTCATTCCATAATCTCTGCCTTACCATTATATAATACATCGGAAAACTTCCTGTTTCTCCATTTTAATTTCATGTATAAAAATGTCTTTCACGATTATTACGCAAAGTGTTAATGATGGTTAAATTATGCCTTGTGCAGAGTTCTAGCAGGCGGCTCCCTCTATCACTCCCTTTCTCCAAGGCTGCACACACCTACTAGTTTTCCTCCTTTTCCTTTCCCTATTACTGATTTCCAGTCCACCATCATAATTAAATTTTCCTCTGCCATAATTGTCTGAATAATTTACTTTACCTAATCATTTTTTTTTCAATTTCTTCGGCCTCTGTAGCACTAGTTGCCGTATACACTTGTACTAATGTAGTGGGTGTTGGATTCGTGTCTGTCATGCCTACGATAAGAAGTTCACTGTGCTGTTGATAGTAGTTCAATCTGCACTCGCTTGATGTGTTCTGGAGTAACCATAAGCGCCAGAACGCGTTGCAGAGATTTTCTTTGCTTTTTTTTGTCTATTTGTTGCAATTGTATCTTCCAACATGCCCACCAATCCTGTCCCGCCCCCAGCTCCGACGCCACGTAGCTAATGCAGTTGTTTCAGTTACAGACGAACCACATTTCTACCCTGCACACCACGGTGCAGCAGCTACTCGCCAACGCTGCGCGCCCGATAGAACAAGCACCACCTACTACAGCTGCTATCCGCCTTTTCGACAGTTTCGTGAATGAGACGAGTAATGGCTCGAGTGGCTGCACCAGTTCAATGCGCCTATGGTGGCTCATAACGTCCCAAGTATTGTGAAACTTCCATATCTATTATAGGAAGTGCAGTGTTCAGATTAATTCAAAAAAATTTTCCTAACGCCACTCCGAGTGAATTTCATTACGACCAGGTTATCGTCTCTCTAACAAACTATTATGACCAACAAGTGAATGTGGTAGCAGCTAGGTATCAGTTCTTTAATTGCAAAAAACGCGCAGAACAAACTTATTGCGAGTGGCTAACAGATTTCCAGGGTATGACAAGAAAATGCAAATTCAAATGTGCTTGCGGTTATTTACATTCAGACATTATGTTGCATGATGCAATCGTGTACAATGTCCATGATGTCAAAATCAGGGAACAACTATGGAAAAAGTCCGATCCATCATTTCAGCAGGTAGTGCAAATATTAGATCAGCATGATTCTGTGGCCTTGTCGCTCATATTTTGAGTAGCAAGCTATTTTTCAGGTAGAGTCCCTTAGTCGTGATTTCCCCATTCCACACAGGCGGCGTGCGCTAGCCACGCCGGGTAAACAGCCTTCCACGTCGCATACGCACTTCGCTGAACAGGCGGCTACACATTCGAACAGAATTAAGTCTTGTCCTCGCTGTTATACACGGAACAAACGACACCACTGCCCCTACCGACAAGCTCAGTGCTAAGCTTGAGGTAAAAGGACATGCAAAATCCGTATTTTTGCAATGGAAGAAAGATAAAAATTCATCCCACTCACAAAACAATGATACACCAGTCAAACCAACTTTATGTTCATTTATTTATTTATTTGTGAAATTTCAGTTGGACACAGGTGCCTCTGTCACATTGCTAAATCGTCGCACATATGAACGGTTAGAATCTCCACGTGCCTGCCATATATCACTCGCATACGCGAACAATGACTTTCACAGTACTACAGTCACGTAAATGTGAGAACATATTTGCACTTGATTCTTTTCATTTGTTTGGCTTTAACATGCAGGACAATGTGTTGTCAGTGTCTGCATTCAATACAGAAGACAGTTTAGCTAGCTTGCTAAAAATGGTTCAAATGGCTCTGAGCACTATGGGACTCAACTGCTGAGGTCATTAGTCCCCTAGAACTTAGAACTAGTTAAACCTAACTAACCTAACGACATCACACACATCCATGCCCGAGGCAGGATTCGAACCTGCGACCGTAGCGGTCTCGCGGTTCCAGACTGCAGCGCCAGAACCGCGCGGCCACTTCGGCCGGCTAGCTTGCTAAAAGAATTCCCGGAACTCTTTTCTGAGGGTTTAGGCTAAGCTAACGATTTTGTTGCACATATTGCGCTGAAAGACAATGCTCAGCCGAAATTCTGCCGGGCTAGAATTGTTCTCAATGCATTACGGGACAGACTCGTTGCTGAACTTGGAGAATTGCAGCTAGTTCAAAAATGGTTCAAATGGCTCTAAGCACTGTGGGACTTAACATCTGAGGTCATCAGTCCCCTAGACTTAGAACTACTTAAACCTAACTAACCTAAGGACATCACACACACCTATGCCCGAAGCAGGATTCGAACCTGCGACCGTAGCGGTCGCGCGGTTCCGGACTGAAGCGCCTAGAACCACTGGGCCACAATGGCCGGCTATCAGCTAGCTAATGGGCAAGTCCAATGGTTTTACTCCCCAAACCTTCAGGTCGAATTCGCCTCTGTGTCGACTTTTAAGTCTACCGTCAACCCAGAAACGTCATTGATACCTATCCATTGCCACGCCCAGACAATCTTTTGGACAAATTAGGCGCTAGACGCTATTTTTCGAAAACTGTTTTGCAAGACGCGTATCTTCAAATACCGATAGATGAAGAATCTCAACAAGTGCGTGTGGTGAATACTCATTTGGACTTGTTTAAATATTTGCGTTTGCAGTCCTTCCGCATCCGCCATTTTCCAACGGTATTTGGAACAGCTGACTGCATAAATGCCAAACTGTTAGAACATACTGCAAATTTACGTGCTTTGTTTCATGTGTTGTCTGAAGCAGGACCAAACTGTACACTGGACAAGTGTGATTTTTTAAACCTGAGTTGCAGTATCTTCGTCACGTCACTAACAGTCAAGGTTTACATCCCCTTCAGTCGTATTTAGTAGTTCAAATGGTTCAAATGGCTCTGAGCACTATGCGACTTCTGAGGTCATCAGTCGCCTAGAACTTAGAACTAATTAAACCTAACTAACCTAAGAACATCACACACATCCATGCCCGAGGCAGGATTCGAACCTGCGACCGTAGCGGTCGCTCGGCTCCAGACGTATTTAGTAGTCGTAAGCGACTTGCCAGCAAGAATGTGCCCTTTGTCTGGACAAATGAGTGCCAAGTAGCTTTTCAAAAACTTAAAGATGCATTGATCAGTGATCGATGCTTAGTTCACTTTGATCCTGAAAAACCAGTTGTATTGCAAGTTGACGCTTCTTGTTACGGAATCGGTGCAGCGCTTTCGCTCAGAATTGGTGATAAAGACAGACCTATTGCTCTCGTATCAAAATTGTTGGCCAAAGCCCAGTGTAAACTATTGACAAATTGAAAAAGAGGCATCGGCTATTATGTATGGTGTCACGAAATTCCACCACTATTTGTATGCCAGAAAATTCTACTTAGCAATGAATCAGAGGCCTTTGCAGTTCTTGTTTGATCCGGCTAAAACGGTTCCTGTACTAACTGCACAAAAATTGCAATAAAGGGCTTTTTTGTTGTCTCAGTATCAGTACAAGATTCTGTATCGTCCGACAGCTCAACATGGTAATGCAGACGCACTTTCACGTCTTCCGATTGGTTCTGATACAAATGGCTCTGAGCACTATGGGAGTTAACATCTGAGGTCATCAGTCCCCTAGAATTTAGAACTACTTAAACCTAACTAACCTAAGGACATCATCCACATCCATGCCAGAGGCAGGATTCGAATCTGCGACGTAGCGGGCGCGCGGTTGCAGACCGAAGCGTCTAGAACCGCTGGGCCATAGCTGCTGCCAGGTTCTGATACAGACTTTGACACATTGATGCTCAGGATTCTGGATTCCTTCAGTCTTTTCCGTTGAACTATAAGAAAATTGCACAGGCCGCGGTAGCTGATCCAGATTTGAACATTTAGCTAACCTACATTCGCTCATCTTGGCGTCGTTTGTTGTATAGCATAAAGAACTCCGTAGTGCGCCTATACTTTGCACGTCGGTATAGCCTCCCCGCACAGAAAGGTGTAATTCTGGTTCAAAATGACAGTGGACAGTCACGTGTGTTGATCGCTACAGATTTGCAAAAACAAGTGTTGTAGTTACTTCACCTGGGACACTGGGGGATTGTTTGTACGGAACAGTTAGTGCGTCGACACTGTACTTGGCAGGATATGGACGCCCAAATAGAACAGATGACGTCACAGTGTCACGCATGTGCAGAAAATCAGTCCGCACATAATCTTTGCGGGACCCTTTTGAACACTCGCTGGCTAATTGTGGTTTACTCATACAGCAAGTTTCCTTTTGCTATGCCCATGTACTCGACAACATACCGTAGCACGATTCAGGCATTGTCATCTTTTTTTTTTTGCGTTGAAGCCTTACCTGAATTAATAGTGTCAGACAATGGACCTCAGTTCACGTCAAACGAATTTCAAACATTCTGTGAACGCAATGGCATGTTTCATCTAACTAGTACGCCGTTCCAGCCACAGTCAAACGGCTAAGCGGAGCGTTTTGTCAGAACATTCAAGCAGCAGATGGCCAAACTTCGCTCCGCACGCACAAGGGGTCAAGCATCGTTCACACCTACTAGATGGACCATCACCGGCGGAATTGCTTCACAGCTGCCGTCATGGCACACTGCTTCACCTGCTCCACCCTCCTCAACATCCGGCGCCGCAGGACGACCACAAGTATCGCTTCGCTCCGCATGATACTGTCTTTTACAGGGATTTTAGCAGCAGCAGACGGTGGGCGCGAGGCGAGGTCGTCCGTCGACTTGGCGCTTGCATGTATCTTATTTCAGGTCCGGATGGCTTCCAGCACTGCCATCAAAATCAACTTCGCCTCTGTCACGTATACGATGATTGCAGTCTCTCTTCTCCCAGATTCACGGGTCCAGAGGATAACGCGGCCGCAGCAGCTTTCAGAGGGTGTCATCACGCCATCGCGGGACGACCGCATGGATAAGGAGCCTTCGCCCCCTCCGCCCCCTCTCGTCTTACCGATGGAGCTGCACCCACCCACACCGCAGCAATTTCCGCCCTCGTCATTTTCATGGCAGCAGGAGGTGGACGCGTGCCCTTCTGGTCGTTTTCCGGGGGACGTTCCCGGCAAAGCGCAGGCCGGATGGCCGGACGGCCAGAAGCTGGACGTCGCCTGCAGCCACAGCTTCCTGCCCATCAGAGCGTCCACGCTCCTGCATCCCTCGCCGTGGTCGCACTCCATACACGTCGACGGTCGCTTGCTTTGGGGGGATGAATGTTGTGGGGTAACCACAAGCACCGGGACGGAGATGCGGGTCGCAAGAGCAGAGAAGGCGGCGAGAAAACGGCGGCCAGTGGTGCACGGAACTGGACCGCGCCGCGTCAAGAGCGACACCTGGAGGAAGGGAATATAAACGCCGCTCCTGCTAGCCTCAGCAGGGCGGATCGGCTCCAGATCGTGGACGTTAGTTTCAGTGACGCGTGTCAACTTCCCTCAGTAGTTCACATATCAAGGACTCTAAATTATATTGCTTGTTGCTCCTCGTTTGCAACTACTACTTGTAAATCTCCAAAGGTTAGATATTGTCAATTGCTTTATAGAAATAAAAGTACTTATATTTTTTGTTTGAATTGTTGTATAGCATTCCAAGAACGCTAAATCCCTTAGGCACCCTATCAGCTACGAGTGAGCAATACCCCTTATAATGAAAAGTTCTTTTCATCGTGTCACCACTAACTCCCACAGTATCTAACTTCAACCTTTCCATTTCCCATTTCCAAATTTTTAAAACCACCTACATGATTAAGGAATTTTGCATTCCACGCTCTGCACATAGCATGCCGACTCTGTTTTGCCTGATGACGAGATCCGAATGGGGGTCAATTTTATGTCCATAATATTATAGCCAAGAGGATGTGATCATCATTTAACCGTATAGTAGACGTGTATGCATCATAAAAATTACAGCTGTGGTTTCCCCTTGCTTCCTACCATTCCCTGTGCCAGCACAGCAAAGCCATGTTGGCTGATGTTGCAAGGCCAGATCAGTCAGTCATCCAGACTGAAGCAGTGGTGCGGAGACACTGCAGTCAGAGGAGGCAGGATGGAGACATCGCAGCGGAGAGGCAGCGTCATTGTGGGACTGTGGCTCAAGCAGACATCAGCATGGACAGGCGCAATGGCTACAGAGCAGAGAACAGACATCGTTGTGGACTGGCACATCGGATACAGCGAGGTCTGGTGACAGCGTTTCAAACCAATGACTCTGTAATGATTGATACACATACAGGCAGCGGTATGGATCAACAGTCCTACAGTGGATGCAAGACCAGTAGGCAGACGCTGGGAGAGGATTCAGCATGGATGGATGTGATTGCTGTGATGTACAGACACTGTAGCTTCGACCATCATTGAAGTGGACAAGCACAGTGGCTGAGGTATGGTCGTGTGGTGGCTTGTGGATGCAGCTGCCCCGAGATAGATGCGGCATGGACAGACAAAGGAGTGGACGCAACGGTCCTACAGTCGCTTTGGAACTGACAGGTAGCAATGTGGATGCACGTCCCTGTGATAACTTCAACGTGGGAACTGGACACAGAGATGGTAGCCCAGTGAAAATTGCGATATGAGCAGCGCGCCTGCTACAATTGCAGCATCGACAGATAGCAGTATGGACGTGACCATCCTGTGAAGACTGTAGCTAAACATGCAGTGATATAAAGACAGCAACTCTCTACAGACTGCAGCATGGATAGTGGTGGCGTTGTCAAATTGTGGCGTTGCGTACACCGCTGTCTACTGCTCCCACCCACAATAATTGCACTGCTACTACAGTTGCTGATACTGCGCTGTATGAATCATCTCAGAGCCAACATACTAACTCTATTTCTAAGATCCCCAAACACATATTTACACACAGTCCGGACATGAACCTTAGAGTGAACTTGTTTAGTTGAGTAGGTAATTCGTTTATTAGTGTTCTGCACATATTTTCTACGTGTACAATTTTCTGGAAAATTTCCTCTTTACCAGCTCTTTGTTCTTCGTCTTCTGTATGGTCTTTCAGATTGCTGTGTTATACATAACCTAATGGTTCGCACTTCCCACTGTCTTCTTCAGCCATCACACAATGTATCACGGAAAATGCTTCTTTATTCTCTGTTGTCTTTCCTGTATAAAGGTAACCTCTGTCGCCCTTCTGAATCTTTACAGCATTTTCGCCAAAATTAACCTCAACTTGATGTTCTGTCAACCCAGCTGCCTCCAGTATACAATCCAGACGTAAGTTTGGTACAGCCAAAGCCTCCAATGCATGCGTTTCTTGCCCTCTTTCCAAAGCCAAAAATACTTGGCAATTTGTACATTTGATGACATCTCCTATTATGCCTACAATCTTACGTCCCTTGTGGGAAAACTTACTATGTGAACTCCATTTTTCAACATGTAACATTACCTGACTCAAAACTTGCTTGTACTTCTATAGTCTCAAATTTTGAGGTTATTACCAGTGATCTCTGTTCCTTTCCGCACACCTCATTCTGTCACAACAGTTCTTGTTGTTTCTAAATGGTTCAAATGGCTCTGGGCACTATGGGACTTAACAGCTGCGGTCATCAGTCCCCTAGAACTTAGAACTACTTAGACCTAACCAACCTAAGGACATCACACACATCCATGCCCGAGGCAGGATTCGAACCTGCGACCGTAGCAGTCGCACAGTTCCGGACTGCGCGCCTAGAACCGCGAGACCACCGCGGCCGGCTCTTGTTGTTTCTCCTTTAATTTATCTGTATATTTCATTAGTATTTTTGCTGGTCTTTCATCTCCAGTTCCACATTGGGCCTCTTGTAGAGCTACTACTAGCTATTCAGTTCACGAATACAGCCTCCACCTTTCTCTAGTTCTTCAAGAGTTTCATATCAACCTTTGTCCCACCTATACTGTATGTCCTCTGCTGTGGACAAAGCTTGCCTCGGGCCTCATTCATAGTGGTCCCACTTCTGCCAAGCACGCACACTATGGCCATTAATACCATCCCATCATCAATACTGTTCTAGCAGTAGTGGACACCGGAAGATCCTGCGGAAGATCGCAGCAGAGGGGTCAAAACGCCGATAGTTTTAGAAGAAATATGACGCGGACTAATAACCCAGAAGATTTTAACTTCAGGGATCTTAATCCTGTTGTTCATTACTTATCCCTGTTTCTTAGTAATTTCTGTGCTGCATGTTTATTCCATGTTGCATGATTCTCTGGACATGCATTTCTTTTTGGATCTAGTCGATTCCTTTAAAACCTCCTGTGCTGTTTCCATGGATTGCACTACTGTTCCTGCTAGTGTATGTTCCATGGCACTCCTTTTATTAAAACTGAAACTATTCATTTTTCATGTCGTTGACACATAGATAGATTTATGTCTTATTCCTTACCACCGAAACTCTTTAGCATTCTGTTCTCTCTTGAGCATCTTCGTCCAGTTATTAACGTAAATTTTATTTCAGTCTGTTTTTCTTCTGTCCGGTATACCTCTAGGAACGCTGCGTAAAAATTGGTGTAGGTCTCCGTTGCCTTTCATAAGAACATGTGTCACACATCGGCTTCTCCACTTAGCTTCCTTGACCTTTGTGTCTTCTGACCAACCCACAAGCCAACCTCGTTTGAAGTTTGTTCAAAGAGCTTTGGAGCTTTGGGGATCAAATTTGTAATTTGACTCAACCGAGAGACGTCACAGCCTACATCTATACCTCCACTTAGTACCCAGTGCGACTGCGTTAACTCCTCCTTAACCCATTCATGCATGGTTTCTTCAGTATTCTTAGGGTTCTCAGCAATTTCCTTTCTGGCTGTTTACACTTAATTATATAATTACAGAGACATTCTGCGCAAGTTTACTACATTCACCTTGAGTCTGATTACATCAATGCACCACTTGCACGTTGTGTTCTACAATCCCATTACCTTTCTTAGATGATTCAGTATTCACTCGGATATCCTCCCTAATTGCTTTAGACCGATTGAGCAGGCCCGTTTCCATATCAGAAAGTTTTCCTGAGTATTTGCTCCTAGTTCCTCACATTTGGCTTTACATCGTTTTATTGACTCTCTAATTTCCTCGTGCTCTTTCTTTATCTTTTCAAGTTGTTCCTTCCGCCTCCATTTTCCTTTCCCAGGGTGTCTGCCGCCCATCCTGTTTTCTTCCCCACTGCGCCTCCTTCTCCTCCTCTTTTCTTAACTGCTGTGCCTCTTTTATCATTAGTACATCGACTCACTAATAGTGGTTTTGTGTGCTTGTTAGATACGTCCATTTATTTCTTAGTTTCGTCCATTTTTTCCACTTTATTCTTGTCTCATTTCTTATTTGTTCCGTTAAATACTCCTTCAGTTTCGGCCATAAGTGTAGTTAGTAGCCGGCCGAAGTGGCCGTGTGGTTCTAGGCGCTACAGTCTGGAACCGCGTGACCGCTACGGTCGCAGGTTCGAATCCTGCCTCGGGCATGGATGTGTGTGATGTCCTTAGGTTAGTTAGGTTTAAGTAGTTCTATGTTCTAGGGGACTGATGACCACAGCAGTTAAGTCCCATAGTGCTCAGAGCCATTTTGTAGTTGGTATTCGTACATACTTTATCACAATAAACACTAAAGCATAATTCTAGCACTGTTTGCTCTAAATCTTGACTTTATTTCACTTTCTCAGTAATACCATCTGCTCGTGAATGCTAACCTCAGCAACTACTGTAAGGATTTTGATACAGTGTTTAGTAAAAGACAAACTGATTGAGGAGGAGAGTTCATGAATGTAATTTATCATCGCTAAGCAATGAGTGTGTTGTATACATATTGTTACCTGTTCCATGTTTAACTGACGTTGGAGGTCACATTCGTGAGATTGATGGGAGCTACGAGCAGTTCAGCTAACAGGCGGTATCTGGCGGGAAAATCAGTGAAGCAGGCAGCCCCTACAACTGCAGAGTCCATTGTAGCTTGACCAGAATCTGCGTCGGCTCTGCTCGTCTAGAGGTCATACTAGCGGTTATGCAATCAGATTTATAACCTAGCATTCACCTGTCAGTGGTGCGGAGATTCCCCAGAAAAGACATATGGTTCGGTTTCCGCATTAAGCAGAAGGTCCTCTTTACCCGATTGGATAACTGTGGTGGGTTAGGGACATGCAAGTCACTGAAGTAACGTTCAATTGAAAGGCTTACACCACGACTTTGTGCCACATGAGGTTATTATTACCAGAATCTTATAAGTCTATACATATCTTCTTGTACATACATACCTTTGCAGAAAACAAAGTTAACACACATTTTAGAGGCTTCCAGTTCATTCAAGATTTATTGTTGCGATAGTGGATATGGAGCACATCAAATTTTTACATTTATGGATCAATAGCACAAACTGTTCTCCAGTACCATGTATCAACCCATGGTGAAACACCGACATTAGCACGTGGTGTATGGAATATGTTATGACACGCCTGCTGCACCTGTTCACGCAGTTCTGTAAGAGTTGTTGGCTGACGAGTCACACTGTCACTTCGCATCCCACCATAGCACAAACGTGCTCCACTAGAGACAAGTCCGGAGATCGTGCTGGCCAGAGAAGTTGCTTCTTGTCTTGCAGAGCACGTTGAGTTTCAAGGGAAATGCGTAGGCGAACATTATCCTGTTGGAACAACACAGCATTTCCTGTTGCAATAGCGGCAAAAGAATGGGTCTAAGAATATTCTAAACGTACTGAGTGCTGGTTAGCGTTCTCTCCAGAAACACCAAAGATAAACTAAAGTTGTAACTTATCCCACCCCAGACCTTAAGGCCTGGGGAGAGGCCAGTGTCTCTTGGACGAATGCACTATATGAGACAGCACTCCAGGTCTACGGCGTAAGTGCAGACGACCATCACTTACGTGCAGGCAGAATCTTCTTTGTTCGCTGAAGACCACGGGGCGCCATTGCACCTTCCAAATGATCCTCTGACGACACCAATCGAGCTATGCCCGTCGAGGCTGTGGCTTGAGCGGAAGATAGGCCAGAGATGTGCGTGCCCGTAGTCCCACTGCTAATCAACGGTTTTCAACAGTTCATGTTCACATATCTTGCTTCACAAGCCCTCTTATCTCTGCTGTGGTAGCTGTACGACTTGCCACTGCTGCCCTTATAGTATGATGATCCTAAAGGCCGTCTGTGCTGCGTGGACATCCAGAATTTGACCTTTTTCAAGTTCCCTCAGTTGACTGTAAGGAGCATTAGTGCGTCTTTGTTGCATGGTTTTCTGTTTGCTTCATACGTTTGCATCACAATGAGCTTTCTGCCTGTGACCATTACCTCTCAAAAGGTAGGCACATTTGGCGCTCTGGTAGCTATGCTACTACGCTATCCATTGGAGGATGACGAAACCATTATCAGTACATCTCCTATCCCCCAGCAGGCATATACAGTCAGAGGGTCAAAATAAACGTTGTCTTTCGAGGTGTACAAGCCTTTTCTTTTCATATGACTAAGAATAGAAACATACAATCTGGAGAGGGTATTGATCTTATTTTCTAGGAGTTGTTGAAGAAGGGATTTTTCGTAATAACACACCTAACGGGGTGAAACAATGCTCAAAGGTTTTCGAAAATATGTCGCTATTAAGGCAATTGTCAAACTAGACTCACCGGAATTGGTCATAAATAAAGAAATACGTGTGTAACATTTTTGGAACTTTTTAACCCATATAAGGATTAAATAGTGGGTGAAACTTTTTTTTAATAGATCACTATTAAAGAACTACTAAAGTATTTTTAGAGCTATATCCACAAAAAATGGTGCTTGACTTCTCGGTTGAAAATTTAAAAAAAAGTGTTTCAGTGTTTTTGGAAATTCAACCCGCATGAGGGGGAAATACGCCCTGACTAATTAAATGAATCATCATCACCAAGCCTAAACTCCTAATGATAGAAGCTTGAAATTTGGGCAGGTTATTGATCTTATACCTTAGGCATCGTTTACCAAGGAATTGTTCGAAATTCCACCCGTAAGGGGGTAAAGTAGAGGATGTAATGCTTTTCGAAGATACGTCGCTTTTAAGGCAGTTTTGAAGCTAGAATTACGAAAATTGATATTTGGTCACTCAGTCAGAAATAAAAAAGTACGTGTTTCAGCAATTTTGAAAATTCAACCGCGGAGGGAAAGAAAACTGGGTCAAAACTATTCTGATTTGGAGAGGATGCTGATCTTATACTGTAGGCATCGTTTAGTTCTGGATTGTTCAGAATACGACCACTAAGGGGAGAAGTAGGGAATGAAAGGATTTTTAAAAATATGTCGCTATTAAGGCAATTCTGAAGTTAGAACTACGAAAAGGGGTATTTGTTTCCTCAGTCAAAAATTAAAAAAAAAATAAAATACAAAAATAAAAAAAAACCTGCTCTAGCATTTCTAAAAATTTCAACCACTAAGAGAGTAAAATACTGAGTGACAGCTTTTTCTAAAATAAATCATTATTAAATTACAATTAAAGCTACATAGAAGGAAATTAGTATTTGGCTTATCGGTTAGAAATAAAAAATATATCTGTTTTAGTGTTTTTGGAAATTCGGCCCCTCAAGGCGTAAAACAGGAGTAGAGATGTGTTACGAAAATATTTAATTATGAAAGCATTTTTGAAACTATCTGAAAAATTGTATTTTGCTTCTTTTCCCACTATCTGTTTTCTGTGGCCATTCCACTTAAGGTCGCTCTGGATAGTTACGCCTAGATATTTTACGGCATACTCTGTCTCCAACTGTTTGTCGTCAGTAGTGTAGCTGTACAGTACTGGATTTCTTTTCCTATGTATGCGCAATATGTTACATTCATTTACGTTCAGGGTAAACTGCCAGAGTCTGCACCATTCATCAGTTCTCTGCAGTTCGTTCTGCAAATTCTTACTATCTTCTGGCGTTGCTGTTTTGGTATAAACAACTGCATCATCTGCGAATAGCCTTAATGAGCAGCCGACGCTTTCTACTAGATCATTTATATATATTGTGAACAGCAACGGTCCTATCACACTTCCCTGTGCTACTCCGGATATTACCTTTACATCTATCGATTTAATTCCGTTAAGAGCGGCGTGTTGAGTTCTGTTTGCAAGAAGGTCTTGAATCCAGTGGCAGGTCTGCTCCGATACTCCGTAAGCTCGTATCTTTTTTCATTAAACTTCAATGCGGGACGATGTCAAATGTCTTACTGAAATAAAAAAACACGGCATCAACCTAAGCGCCTTTGTCCACTGTGCTGTGGATCTCACGGAGGAACAGAGCGAGCTGAGTTTCGCAGTATCTGTGTCTGCGGAATCCATGTTGGTTTTTATATAGGAGCTGTTCAGTTTCCAAGAATGTCATAATTCTTGAGCATAAAACACTTCCATAATTCTACAACAGACTGACGTCAACGATATAAGTTTATAATTGTGTGGGTCTGCCTTACGGCCTTTCTTAAAAGTGGGAATGACCTGCGCTTTTTTCCAGTCGTTACGTACCTTTCGTTGCTCACGCGAACTACGATAAATTACTGCTTGGGGGGGGGGGGGAGTTCTTTCACATAATCTTTATAGAATCTTATAGGTATCTCATCTGGTCCTGAGGCATTTTCACTATTAAGCGATTGTAGCTGCTTTTCAGTTCAACGATCGGTTATTTCAACATCTGTCATTTCGACGTTCGCACGACGATTGAAAGGAGGGACAGTGTTATGATCTTCCGCGGTGAAACAACTTCGGAAGACCGAATTCAGTACTTTGACCTTCTCTCTGTTATCTTCCGTTTCGCTTAGAGAATGAATAGATGATTTTGATCCACTTACTGATTTTACCTACGACCAAAATCTCTTATGGTTTTTATTCAGGTCGGTTGACAACGTGTTACTTTCGAAGTCATTGACCGCTTCTCTCTTTGCTCTCCTTACGCTCATTTTCGCTTAGTTCAGCTTTTGTTTGTGGCATTAAGAAATTTTAGCATTTTTGTGAGAAGGTATGAAACATATTAATTTGTATTAATGAATCTGAAATTTTTGTGTCAGTAAGAATGGGATCTTTTATTTTTAATAATATTTTACAAAACATTTGTGCTAATATAACTGTTTCATTTCTAGACTATTCATCTAAATCAATACAAAATCCAATGAACTTTTCATTTTCAAATGTGTTATAATGTGTATCCTACGGGTTTCATCTGTAATTCTTTCTCTCATATCATAATACTGATTTTAAGAGTGAATCGTTCTATTAATTGTGAGGTATACGGAAGATAATTAAATACACAATGTCTTCATGTAGATTTATTCCTTGTAATCTTTATTTAAATGCCATCTTTACATTTTCCTTTCTACATTCTATATTCCGTTGTTGTTTGTGACTGATAATCAATAGATGTGATTCATACATTTGTCTTACTTCTTCGTCGTAGGGCAGTAGGAGTCTGGAAGCTTCTCGCAGGTTATGAACGGTGGTATATCGCATGAGCATTTGATACACTTCCCTCCAGTTGACAGAAGTTCGTCGCCAATCTTCAGCTTGTGATCTCCGAACGAACACTGATCACCTACAACGTTTCACACACATGAGTACATCCTTACGTCTCGATCAGAGATAAGCGGAAATAAAACAATAAACATTGTCAAACACATACACAAAAATTATTAGGGTGAAAGTCACATGAGAAATTGTAAGTATTCGTAATTCTGTGTGAAAACATTTCACAATGAGTTCAGATGTGTTAAACTGTTATATGCACAGCAGTAAGGGCACTAATTTGAAAAACATGAGCTCCGTTTTTCAGTGCATATAGTAAAATTGAAAGAAAAAGTCCATATATACATTAACACGAATGGCTGGCGTCAGGAACTGTAATGTACGAATAGGACGGTAACTGCATCATGGGCTGAGAACTGCCAGCGTAACCTTATTCATTTTTCATGTGTCTGGCTGATATTTTTTTATCGAATGAATGTCAAATCACAATATCTTACTCGCAAAAGCATAATTATCCTCCTACTAAGGACATGCATGTTATCTAATGCGTAAAACAATCTTTGCAGATGAAAATTCGCCGGAGTTCCTGTTGCACATTGCTGAACAGATAATAAATATTTGCTAGAATTACGTAGTTTTGTTAACCCTCCCTTGATGAATTGTAAATGAATCTGTAGGTCATTACTTATGCAGCTAGGAAATTGAAGCACCAGGAAAAACCAGAAGGTAACTTCCGCTTGTTCGTTAACATAATTCAAACTACCATTAACATCAGTTTTCTGCTCGTTCAGCAGGTCATTAGCATCTCCATTTCTTAATTCCTTTGCATATCTATCCGTCCAACACATCTTCCAGAACCTGAAATCTCCTCCTTCCTCGCTTCCTCCCTCAGTAACGTTCTCTGTCCTCCCCCTCCTCTCAGCAACTCCTCAGTTCCCCCTCATCCATATAAGTAGTTCTTTTCTTCCTCCTCCATGTCTACATCTGCAATGCCTGGAGCTTTGCTCAGTCTTTTTTCCTCCTCGTCCACCTTCTAACACCATACATGAGGATACTCATCAGTGAAAAATATCTTGGTCTGGCTACTTTCCGCCACTAGTACTTTCTTTTGTAAACTAAGACGCATTTTTATCGGTGCATCCTATATGTTTTTATGTTTTAGGTGTACTTCACCATTTGTGTTAGGGAATTTGTGTATCTAGTAGTTATTCGTTTGTCCGCCCCGAAATCTCCATTTCCTCTCAGTTAATCATAGGTTAGTCTCTCAACTTCATTGGCAGCGTAGGAGAAAATTGCAGTATTAATAATGACGTTTGCATTATAAGCTATAATCAGATGAGAGGAATCGCAGATTTTTGCAGGACATGAGAATAAATGTTAAATCCACTGAACATCATAAAGGGTGAAATGCATCTGGAACAAAAATAAAGATTGTGGTAGGTCTGGGGCGTTTTAAGTTATAGAAAGATCTTTCTCAAATACTTATGCATATTTCTGCAGAAATCTCTCCTTTTATTACAAAATGTTTCTTTCGCCGTGCCTGTCCCTTTCTTAATATTAGTGTCTGTTTTGCGTCCTATGTGTTAAAATATTTGCACATCTTATAATGTATCTTCATTCAGTATTATCCTTGCCTTCCCATTTCCTCGAAGCCTTATTTCTTTTGTTTCCTTGATGTCGATTTTCATTCGGTAGTTTCTTCCTTTTATCGATTTTCGTTCGTTAGTTTTCCCCATTTAATCCCAACGATCACATTTTTCTGAACGACAAGAGTCGTCTGCAAACCTCAAACATTTACTCATTTTCAGTTAATTAAAACCTCCGGGCTAAGAGGCCTTGGTCGAACAGTAGAGTTTCTTCCTCCTGACGTTGCGTTCCCAACTGCCGGCAACGTCTTTCTTTTCCTGATTCAGCTCAGTACTTTCTCCTCGCAGTGCCACAGACATCTTTTGAGTCAAATGAAAATCACCTGTCGGGTAACGTACACGGCCCTAGGGAGCTGGTCGCAGGCGGTGCAGTTTTCCACAGGGAGGTGACACTAGTGGAATCACTTTACCACAGGCAGAGCGACTTACAGAAATTCAGTGTCTGGCACAAAAACTGACACTCGTGTCCACGATTGAAGCTTCGGCAGCTGCTCCTTTTCAGCAGGAATCATCCTCGGTCTGAAATTTGAACCTCGCCACTGCCTAAATTTTGAACGTAAATCAGCAATGCCAACCGAAGACTTAGGCATAAAAAGTTATCCTCGTTCTGCCAAAGGCCTTGTCAAAGAGGCAAAAAGGGCGGAGGAGCGGACAGAGATTCAGGGCACTCCCTTGACCTTGGGTGCAAAAGGCAATCGAAACCACTGAAGGGAAGGCACGTAATGTACATCCACAAGACATGTGGTCTGTAACTGAAAAAGTGTCATGATGATCTCTCCACTGGCATCTCACCATACTAGTCAGCTATCCAGATCTCAAGGAGGGAACAGCCATTGTTGAGGTGCACATGAGGAAAAAGACTGGACAGCCAACGCAAGGGTAACGTTCTACGAATCAGGACGAGGTATGTAATGTGTTTGAACGTCGTAGGGAAAATAGAAAATCTGAAAAGAGAAATGCTAAACCTCAAGCTAGATACAGTGGGAGTCAGCGAACTGAAATGGAAAGAAGACAAGGACTTCTGTTCAGACGAGTATAGGGTAATACCAACTGTAGCAGAAAATGGTATAAAAGGAGTAGGATTCGTTATGAATAGCAAGATTGGGGTGAATCAGTTATTCTGAACAGTTCAGTGTTTCTTCCCATCAGCAACAACAGAAAACCAACAACGGCAACACTACTTCAGGCATATATGCTGACGTCGTAAGCAGAAGATGAAGAGATACGGAAAGCATATGAAGATAGCAGACGGATAATTCAGTACGTAAAAGGAGATGAAAGTCTAATATCCATGGGGGATTAGAATACTGCAAAAGGCCGGGAGATAAGGAGTGATTCTAGTTAGATTACATCACGGTCAGGCAGAGATTCCGAAATCAGACATTCGATTATAAGGCGAAACCATGAGCTAAGATCACAATTTAATAAGGATGAAGAGTAGTCTGTAGTTCAAGAGACTAGTCATGAAGAGTCAATGCACAAGCAGGTGCGATACAGGAGTATTAACGAATAAAGAGACCATCTTTTAATTCTGTGAGGCTAAAGATACTGCGATAAAGATTAGCTCAGCAGGCAGTTCAGTTTAAGCGGAATGGACATGACTAAATTGGGAAATAGTTGGAAAGAAAAACACAGGTACAAGGAAGGTATTAGGTAAGAAACAATGGGTAACAGAAGACGAACTTCAGTTGATCGGTGAAAGAGGGAAATTCAGGATGAAATAAATAGGAACTACATGGAAGCTAAGGTGAAATGGCTGCCTGAGAAGGGCTAACTTCACTTGTAGAGAAGTCAAAACAACCTACGGTGAAATTAAAAGAAAGTGTGGTAACAGAAAGAGTGAAACGGGAATTTCAATGCTAAATGCAGAGGAGAGGGCTGATAGGTGAAAAGAGTACATTGAACGACTATGTGGGGAAGATTTGTCTGATGATGTGACAGAAGAGTTAGGTGTCGACAGGGAAGGGATGAGGGATCCAGTATAAGAATCAGGAACTAAAAGAACGTTGAAAGACTTGAGATGAAATAGGCAGAAGGGATGGATAAGATTCCACTGGAATTTGTAAAATAACTGGGGAAAGTGGCTACAGAACCACTAATCACGTTGGTGTGTAGAACGTATCAGATTGGTGACGGACCATCAGATTTAAGAAAAGCTTGATCTACATAATTCCGAAGATAGAAAAAGCCGACAAGTGCAAGAACCATCGAAAATCAGCATAACAGCTCACATCCAAGTTGCTCGCAAGAATGACATGCAGAAGAAATGGAAAAGGAAGTTAAGGTTTTGTTATATGACCATCAATCTGACTTTAGGAACGGTAAAAGCAACAGGGAGGCAGTTCTGACGTTGGGATCAAAAATGGAGGCAAGACTGAAGAAAAATCAAGGCACGTTCATACGACTTGTCGACTAGGAAAAAGTGTTCGATAATGTAAAATGGTGCAAGATGTTCGAAATTATGAAAAAACAAGGGTAAGCTATATGGAAAGACGGGTAATGTACAATATGTACTAGAGCCAAGAGATAACTATAACAGTGTAAGATCAAGAACTATGTGTTCGGATTAAAAAGGTGTATGACTGGAATATAATCTTTCGCCCCTACTGTTCAACCTACACATCGAAGACACAATGACGAAAATAAAAGAAAGGTTCAAGAGTGGAATTAAAATTCAGAGTGAAAGGATATCAATGATAAGATTAGCTGATGACATTGCTGTCCTCAGTGAAAGTGAAGAAGAATTACAGGATCTGCTGAACGGAATGAGTACAAAATAGGGACTGAGAGTGAATAGAAGAAAGACGAATGTAAGGAGAACATCTACATCTGCATCTACACGGATACTCTGCAAATCACATTTATGTGCCTGGCAGGGGGTTCATCGAACCACCTTCACCATTCTCTATTATTCCAATCGTATAGCGCAGGGAAAAAAACGAACACCTATATCTTTCCGTACGAGCTCTGATTTCCCTTATTTTATCGTGGTGATCGTTCCTCACTGTGTAGGTGTCAACAAAATATTTTCGCATTCGGAGGAGAAAGTTGGTGACTGGAATTTCGTGAGAAGATTCCGTCGCAACGAAAAACGCATTTCTTTTAATGATGTCCAGCCCAAATCCTGTATCATTTCTGTGACACTCTCTCCCACATTTCACCATAATACAAAACGTGCTGCACTTCTTTGAATATTTTCGATGTACTCTGTCAGTTCTATCTGGTAAGGATCCCACACAGCGCAGCAGTATTCTAAAAGAGGACGAACAAACGTGGTGTAAGCAGTCTCCTTAATAGATCTGTTACATTTTCTAAGTGTCATGCCAATAAAATCCAGTCTTTGGTTAGGCTTCCCCATAACATTTTCTATGCGTTCCCTCCAATTTAAGTTGTTCGTAATTATAATTCCTAGGTATGCAGTTGAATTTACGGCCTTTAGATTTAACTGATTTATCGTGTAACCGAAGTTTAACGAATTCCTTTTAGCACTCATGTGGATGATCTCACACTTTTCGTTATTTATGGTCAACTGCCTACATTAAAAAGGGAAGTAGCAGATATGAGAGCAGCGAGAGACTTACCAACAGGATTTGGATCACGAAGTAGACGAAGTTAAGAAATTCCACTGCCTGGGTAGCAAAGTAACCGATGATGGACTGAGTAGGGGGACATGAAAAGTAGACTAGCACTGGCAAAAAGAGCATTCTTGGCTAAAGCAAGTCTGCTAGCCTCAAACATAGACCTTAATTTGAGGAAGAAAGTTCTGAGACTGTATGTTTGGAGTACAGGTTTGTATGGTAATGTGAGAAAACTGTAACAGAAGAGGAACATTTGACATGTGGTGATACAGACTGTGAAATATAGCCGATAGCGATAGGTAAACTTTTTATATCTTTTCCGTCATTTCTTTTCCTTTGTTAGACTAAGTACTCATATCTTTGGTGTAGTGTATTTTGGTGTTGATATTAAAAGGTAACTGCAGTTTATTTCATTTTCTTTAGAGCATAAGTATGTTTCCTTATTATTACTTGAATATGGAAAGACTTTAATTTGTTTTATTTTATTTGCATTTGCAATATTAACTGTGCTGTGAAGAACTGCTATGTATATTGACTCCTCTTCCTCTGCGCGAAGTTTCTGGGAAATCGAGTTGTGGCACTTCCTGTGTTCTCCTAGTGGGTTTTGTCGTGTAGACTGTCTAAGTGTACGAAGTGCACTTACTTTGTCCGTCTCCTTAGCATTTGCGATAGTAAAAAGTCATCCAACATCACCATAACTATCAGCTGTGGCTTCAGGAACGTAAATAACGGCCCCGCAGACTCCTCAGAGTGGTGGATGAGGGGGGGGGGGGGGGGGGGGGGGGGGGAAAGGGTGGCATGTGGCATTACATACAGCGCTCAGATTCCACAAGTAGAGTCTTCACAGAATACCGTCGTCGGCAGATGCGCAGCCGGCAGGGAATGTGTGGGGAGAGCGATGGTGGTGGGGGTTTCGGGCAGACGCTGTAGGGGAAATGCTGTTCTGGACTGAAGCCTACGCTCACATTTTTTGTATATATTAAATGGAGCCCCTGCATGCGCACATGCGTGGTGACCATTCAGAAAGATCTTCCGTCACCTCTTCTTTCGTTAGTATCTAAAAGGAAATCCTCTGGAAATGCAGCCATTCATTTCCCCTTGGTTTGTTAACCATTTGTAACTTTCAGAGAAGTATCATGAGTGGCGAATTTTGAGTAAAACCTACACATTTCTCTTATTTCCATGTTAAAATTTGCCTCTATTTCCAAAACACAGCAGAGTTTACACAATGTCACCTCACTAATATTTTGTGCACATGCAACAGCGAGAGAATTCCGCAACAGTGGTTTCTGAAGTTCATTGAGAGAGGAACTGACGAGAAGTAAGGTCAGTAGCATATTTTTAAAAAGTACATCCTCAGTACAAAATAGACGTGCAATGCCTTCGCTAATGTCGTTCCAGACCTATAGAATTTCTCGTTTCACCAGCTATCGATAGCCCCTAAATATCACCTTTCACCGAAAAGATCTGTAGTCAGTGGAATAACATGGTTGATAATGAAGTTTTGAATAATAACCACATGGCAAAATACTCTCCTCTTTGCGCGCTATCATTTGCCAAAATCTCATTTGCATATGTCAAACCGTTTATGAAATATGAGGAATGTTGAGAATATTTCACTCTTGCTTTATCGCTGGCGCGGCGCGATCGCGAATGAGCGTGTCACATCAGCTCAATTTTCTCGACATTGGTAACAGGTAAGGACCTCTACCCAAGACCAATGAAAAAATTCAGTGTCTTAGTTAAATTTCATACGCAGCAACATATTACGTAATACGCACCAACGCAAAATCATAGCGAACGCTATTTTTCATTGCAAACTTTTTCGAATTTCGCGCGGTGTCTTCTTCCATGTAAATATCACAGAAACGTTGACCATTAATGAAATGAAGGCACATGATCCTGAGCCTGACGTATAAAGATGTAAGTAACGCAGAAATTCATAGTTCCTGTGAAATCGTCTGATAAATATTCCAGGGCGTGGCCTCGATTTTGTCATCGACCAGCCGAAAGGTGGCAGACACAGTCGGCCTCCCGTTCCGAACAAAAGAATGTACTCGCCCTGCGCATTGGACGCAAGTTGGTCAGTGCGCATCAGCCACCTTACCCTGCGTGGACTCAAACTAGTTTTCTGCGCGAGTGGCCGGTACGCCAGCTGGCGCTCTAGAACGCGCTGCCTTCTTGATTTTGTTTCCTTTAACTCTCGATGACAACAATAGACGCCCCTACTAACAATCCCATACGTTTATTTGTGTTTCTGTGACAGCCACAGTCTTAAAGGGCAAGTAAATTGATAATAGAAAGTGACTCTTACTTTAAAGTTGTGTATGTAAGTTGTCTGACTAATGCAATTATTTTCTCTGCATTAATGTAAAACGTGTTGGTACTTTTTATTATACTGACTGTTCTTAAGCTTTTGCATTAGTTAAGTTCACAATGTCAAGAAATAGGCTATATTTAGGTGGTGTGCTAAAGAGAAAGTAAATAGCCTGCCGAGATGAAGGAGCTAAAAAGATAGTGAAAGTACATACAGTCTTCCAGTGATCAGCTACACCTCAAGAACAGACATGCACTAAAATTAGTAATGAGATTGAACTTTAGGAAAAGTCTGTCGATTTAAAGTTGAAAATGGAAGTCAATATAGTTGCAAAATCGAAACTGGGAAAGATTCTGACTTTTGCAGCTTCATAGGGGACACGAAAATGGATAGCGTGGGGTTAGTATTGTAATTACACTAAAACTGCTCAGAAAATGGAACAAATTTGGCTACGCTATTCCCCTACTTTAAATGCCCCTTAATTGTGTAGCCTGCTGATTACTCGGAAATGAAGAAAAAACGGCGTCATGGACACTTTGGCGACTGGCAAGGTCTAAGCAAGAAGATAAAAGTATGAAAAAACTTTCGCTACACATTTAAATGTGTGTATTACTCACAGAATGTGGAAACATGGCAAAACCATTAACACAGATTTGTATAACAGGTGTGATGAAACGGAAGCCATTATTTCTAGAATACCGTATCTAACGAGAACATCAGCTCCGTGACGAATAGTTTCGGTGGCCTCATGAATATGCCATAGGGAATATAGTGGCAACTTTTTAATTATAATAGATCATCGCTCTAGATATGATCCTGCTCTGATGACATATCTTTCAAATGAAAAAAAAAGCTAAAACAAAGTTTTCAACCCACAAATTGAGAACGAGAGAATATAACTGCTGAATGGTTGTGTTTTAGAGCGGATCATCGGTGAAATTAAACAACAGCCACTCTGTTCTCTTGTAGACCCAATCCCTCATTTATCAAGGAAGTGATGTAAGATATTTGCCCTTAGATTTAAACGAACTAGATACACCCAGAGTTTGAAATAAAGGAATCGTTTTCAGGGTTTCGTAAAGTAAGGGGTATAATGCTGAGAGTTTTGCAAAATAAATAATAACTGATTTAGAGACGATGAAAATACAACTGGGTAGATGTATAGATCAAGGGTAAGATGGTGCTGTGTCTGTGAGTGGTAAATGTTTTACGGTCAAAAATATAACTGCAAATCCTGAGTTTACATATTGTTCAACAGAAAAGCTTAATCTGGTGCTAACTTAACTGTCGTGAATACAGCGGAGCTGCAACAGTTTCATGAGAAAATACAATGCATTTATGTTTTCTTTACTCCTTCACTGTTTCGACGTCAATAAGTAAATGGAACTGTAGCAAATTACAGACGAGTTACAACGGCTGTGAAGAAACTGTGCCCAGCCAGATGGCCTTCCAAATCTGATTCTTTGTTATCAATAAAATAGGAGTTTCATAAAAATTTTGCTGTGCCTATCTTGTCTCATTATAAACACCAAGAAGAAAGCAGAGAGGGAAGCAGTGTCTAATCTTATAAAAAATTGGAAACATCTGGCATTGTCCTGCCTCTGTATTTTAAGGTGAGCTTTGGAAAACATTAATCTACCTTCCCAACTACCGTAGTACCCAAATAATGATACAGATATTACCTCTCAGATCCTTCAGACTAAATAAAACTACTCACCTTATGAAATAATTTTAAACTTGTAGCCGAAGAAACGAAAGTACTGGCGAAAGTTTGTAGCATTGACACAAAGCTGACCTAAAGTGTAGAAATTTTTGGACCAGTTTTCTGCAGATCTTGAGTTTTGAATAAACTAAAGTCTTTTCAAGTGGCAGTTTTCAATGATTTTACTCATATTTTAAATCAAAAATGTTAAATACTTTATCACCCTAAAGAATGCTAATGATTATTTTTCTTTCTTACGTCCTGTTCATCATTTTAAATTAAAAAATGAAGATATCCAGGAAAGAGTGAAAAAAGTGATTAGAAAGTACTAATATGATTTCACGTGAACCTTTTAGCTTAGAAACTCTTATGTCGAAAGAATTTGAAAAGAAAGGACACGTGTTGTCAGTTAAAGAGCTTGTAAAATTGTTGGTTCTTGCAGGTACATTTCCAGCAAGCAGTTTAGCCCTGATGTTTGCACAGCCCGACAGCTGTTCTTGACTCTGCCAGTTATATCCGCCATGGCAGAGAGATCATTTCAGTGTCCGAGTCCAGATTAAGTGCTTTAGCAATTCTAAGCGTTGAACTTGAAACCTGCTCTATTTACTTTGATGCCGTTGTGAAAATGTTTTTGAGCGCTATGGTAGGAGAAAGATGTGTATGTTTTAACATGCAGCCTCATTTCACAACACTGAAGGCTTTGTTCGTTCTACAAATAATGTATCGATAAGTGAGTTTATTTCCCTCTTCACTTGAATTATGGCGTCTGAATGAAGAGTTTTTTCGATTTGTTCTTTAATTTTTTTAGTAAATAAGGCCAACAAAATTTATTTGCACTGGGTTCCCCAAAATCTTACTTACGCCACTGTTATTTAGTATACTACTACCGTTTTAGATGTTTGTTTGAAGATGCCGACAATTACAAGTAACTTTCTTTTGTGCAATGATAACTTTTTACCTTTTGTGCAATAGTAACTTTTTGTGTTACTTAATCCATGCTGGCATCTGAACACCAAGGCTGTTTTGGTAATACATATCACTGAGAAAACAACTTCCACCAACCACACTTTTTAATGTCGTATTTATATTACCGTGAAGCATGTCAAAAACTTTGATAAACTTATCTTTCACCCAGTTTCCATCAGTCCGCTGGCGATCGTCATTGATATTTATCAAAAAAAAGCTTACTAATAATTTTTCAACCGATAAAAACGGATGCTGCATGACACAGTTAATTAATGGTTTTTGTGGCCGTAAATAACAATGGAACTAAGGCAGTATTTTTATAATCATTGTTATGTCTGATTTCCTAAAAGCTTTAAATTAAACGCTGTAGAGACTGACCTTCGTTCGCCGTTGATGACTCAGAACGCCTTACTACAAAATCTTCAGCGGAAGCTGCGGAAAGAATAAAGTACACCAATAAATTCTATACTGTATTGTCTAAAGAACGATGTGTTACAGGTCAGTTGACATGTAAAGACATTTGCAGAGTGACTGTGATAATTCTTCATGTTGTAGACACAACCGAAACTGTATTTGCTGACGTTTAAAACATGCATTTATTACGCCGAAAGACGTGAAGTTTTTTTTCTTCTATAAGTAAAAAGCTACAACTGGAAATTGACACAAGTTAATTTGGTGCTACTTACGGCAGTGGAACTCATAAGTACAGCACTTGTTTTCTTCACTGTACAGTGGCGCACACGTACGTAGCTGTGAAATGGGCCATGTCAGACGATACCCGCAGCTGGGTCTGCTACACCACGGCCCTTTCAGCGTTCCTGTAACGTAATTGCAGTCAGTATTTAACGACAGCAGGACGTGCATACACTAAATACTTCTATCAACTACACGGATGCGTCACTGCTGCTTCTTGGGCTGTTGCTTCTTGTTCTCTACAGTCTAAACACTGGCTCAGTTTAGCTCTGCAAACCCGTCTAAACTGCCCAAGTCTGTCCATGCCCACATAACTACTGAAATCTATAGATCACCTTGAATGCTCCTGCAGCATCCTTGTCTTTGAATCATATCTCCCTTCCAAACTCCCCACCCACAAGCCCGTTCTTCACACTTCCTTCCATTACCAAATCAACTATTTATTGATGCTCCAGGATTTGTCCTAGCAACTTATCAGTTCACTTTGTTCCATATAACTCTTTTCCTCCTGGAATTATTCAGTAACTTCATTTACTGGTTGTCCTGTCGACAAATCTAATCTTCAGCATTCCTGTGTAACAGGTCAGTTTAAACTGCTATGTTCTTGCCCCCCCCCCCCCCCCCCCGTGAACCATGGACCTTGCCGTTGGTGGGGAGGCTTGCATGCCTCACCGATACAGATAGCCATACCGTAGGTGCAACCACAATGGAGGGGTATCTGCTGAGAGGCCAGACAAACGTGTGGTTCCTGAAGAGGGGCATCAGCCTTTTCAGTAGTTGCAAGGGCAACAGTCTGGATGATTGACTGATCTGGCCTTGTAACAATAACCAAAACGGCCTTGCTCTGCTGGTACTGCGAACGGCTGAAAGCAAGGGGAAACTACAGCCGTAATTTTTCCCGAGGGCATGCAGCTTTACTGTATGATTAAATGATGATGGCGTCCTCTTGGGTAAAATATTCCGGAGGTAAAATAGTCCCCCATTCGGATCTCCGGGCGGGGACTACTCAAGAGGATGTCATTATCAGGAGAAAGAAAACTGGCGTTCTACGGATCGGAGCGTGGAATGTCAGATCCCTTAATCGGGCAGGTAGGTTAGAAAATTTAAAAAGGGAAATGGATAGGTTGAAGTTAGATATAGTGGGAATTAGTGAAGTTCGGTGGCAGGAGGAACAAGACTTCTGGTCAGGTGACTACAGGGTTATAAACACAAAATCAAATAGGGGTAATGCAGGAGTAGGTTTAATAATGAATAGGAAAATAGGAATGCGGGTAAGCTACTACAAAAAGCATAGTGAACGCATTATTGTGGCCAAGATAGATACGAAGCCCACACCTACTACAGTAGTACAAGTTTATATGCCAACTAGCTCTGCAGATGACGAAGAAATTGAAGAAATGTATGATGAAATAAAAGAAATTATTCAGACTGTGAAGGGAGACGAAAATTTAATAGTCATGGGTGACTGGAATTCGAGTGTAGGAAAATGGAGAGAAGGATACATAATAGGTGAATATGGATTGGGGCTAAGAAATGAAAGAGGAAGCCGCCTGGTAGCATTTTGCACAGAGCACAACATAATCATAGCTAACACTTGGTTTAAGAATCATGAAAGAAGGTTGTATACATGGAAGAACCCTGGAGATACTAAAAGGTATCAGATAGATTATATAATGGTAAGACAGAGATTTAGGAACCAGGTTTTAAATTGTAAGACATTTCCAGGGGCAGATGTGGACTCAGACCTCAATCTATTGGTTATGAACTGTAGATTAAAACTGAAGAAACTGCAAAAAGGTGGGAATTTAAGGAGATGGGACCTGGATAAACTGAAAGAACCAGAGGTTGTAGAGAGTTTCAGGGAGAGCATAAGGGAACAATTGACAGGAATGGGGGAAAGAAATACAGTAGAAGAAGAATGGGCAGCTTTGAGGGATGAAGTAGCGAAGGCAGCAGAGGATCAAGTAGGTAAAAAGACGAGGGCTAGTAGAAATCCTTGGGTAACAGAAGAAATATTGAATTTAATTGATGAAAGGAGAAAATATAAAAATGCAGTAAATGAAGCAGGCAAAAAGGAATACAAACGTCTCAAAAATCAGATCGACAGGAAGTGTAAAATGGCTAAGCAGGGATGGCTAGAGGACAAATGTAAGGATGTAGAGGCCTATCTCACTAGGGGTAAGATAGATACTGCCTACAGGAAAATTAAAGAGGCCTTTGGAGATAAGAGAACCACTTGTATGAATATCAAGAGATCAGATGGAAACCCAGTTCTAAGCAAAGAAGGGAAAGCAGAAAGGTGGAAGGAGTATATAGAGGGTCTATACAAGGGCGATGTACTTGAGGACAATATTATGGAAATGGAAGAGGATGTAGATGAAGATGAAATGGGAAATATGATACTGCGTGAAGAGTTTGACAGAGCACTGAAAGACCTGAGTCGAAACAAGGCCCCCGTAGTAGACAACATCCCATTGGAACTATTGGCGGCGTTGGGAGAGCCAGTCCTGACAAAACTCTACCATCTGGTGAGCAAGATGTATGAAACAGGCGAAATACCCTCAGACTTCAAGAAGAATGTAATAATTCCAATCCCAAAGAAAGCAGGTGTTGACAGATGTGAAAATTACCGAACTATCAGTTTAATAAGTCACAGCTGCAAAATACTAACACGAATTCTTTACAGACGAATGGAAAAACTAGTAGAAGCCAACCTCGGGGAAGATCAGTTTGGATTCCGTAGAAACACTGGAACACGTGAGGCAATACTGACCTTACGACTTATCTTAGAAGAAAGATTAAGGAAAGGCAAACCTAAGTTTCTAGCATTTGTAGACTTAGAGAAAGCTTTTGACAATGTTGACTGGAACAATTTCTTTCAAATTCTAAAGGTGGCAGGGGTAAAATACAGGGAGCGAAAGGCTATTTACAATTTGTACAGAAAACAGATGGCAGTTATAAGAGTCGAGGGACATGAAAGGGAAGCAGTGGTTGGGAAGGGAGTAAGACAGGGTTGTAGCCTCTCCCCGATGTTGTTCAATCTGTATATTGAGCAAGCAATAAAGGAAACAAAAGAAAAATTCGGAGTAGGTATTAAAATTCATGGAGAAGAAATAAAAACTTCGAGGTTCGCCGATGACATTGTAATTCTGTCAGAGACAGCAAAGGACTTGGAAGAGCAGTTGAATGGCATGGACAGTGTCTTGAAAGGAGGATATAAGATGAACATCAACAAAAGCAAAACAAGGATAATGGAATGTAGGCTAATTAAGTCGGGTGATGCTGGGGGAATTAGATTAGGAAATGAGACACTTAAAGTAGTAAAGGAGTTTTGCTATTTGGGGAGCAAAATAGCTGATGATGGTGGAAGTAGAGAGGATATAAAATGTAGACTGGCAATGGCAAGGAAAGCGTTCCTGAAGAAGAGAAATTTGTTAACATCGAGTATAGATTTAAGTGTCAGGAAGTCCTTTCTGAAAGTATTTGTATGGAGTGTAGCCATGTATGGAAGTGAAACATGGACGATAAATAGTTTGGACAAGAAGAGAATAGAAGCTTTAGAAATGTGGTGCTACAGAAGAATGCTGAAGATTAGATGGGTAGATCACATAACTAATGAGGAAGTATTGAATAGGATTGGGGAGAAGAGAAGTTTGTGGCACAGCTTGACCAGAAGAAGGGATCGGTTGGTAGGACATGTTCTGAGGCATCAAGGGATAACCAATTTAGTATTGGAGGGCAGCGTGGAGGGTAAAAATCGTAGAGGGAGACCAAGAGATGAATACACTAAGCAGATTCAGAAGGATGTAGGTTGCAGTAGGTACTGGGAGATGAAGAAGCTTGCACAGGATAGAGTAGCATGGAGAGCTGCATCAAACCAGTCTCAGGACTGAAGACCACTACAACAACAACATGTTCTTGCCTTGATACAAGCATTCATTTGTCATGTTTACCGTCCACATGAGGCTACACTGCAAACAAATATATTCAGAATGTACTTCCTAACACGTAAATATACACTCTGAGACAGAGAAAACGTGTCATGGAGGAGCTATGCAAATCGGTCGCAAACTGATATAGATGTATCGACGGAAAATTCAAAATTGTAAACTTTGGCGGTCGATGGATGAATGTGTTGACCTGCAGCGCAAATTCACTGCACAGGTGGCAAGGATAGTACACAGGGGACATGTCAGTACCAGGGCATAAAATATTCGTGAATTTAATTTCGTGTACTCAGTTTGACAATGACTATGGCACAGACAAGCGCGTGAACAATACACGCAGATGTCAGCAATTCAGTGAAGATTTGTAGTTGGGCTCAAAGAAGCTGGTTGGGGTAATCGGCGAAACGCTCGACGTTTCAATACGAGCCATGCTACTATTCAACCATGTTGGCAGGAACAGGTGACTCATGACTTAACACATCGTCAAGAAAGAAGCGGTCAACGTAGAGACACGACACAACGTGAGGACTGAGCAGTCGCCAGAGAGGCATTCAGAGCCCCGGTTTCAGCGGTATCATCGATATGATGTGGAACTGGTGCCGAAGTGACCACAGGGACCATTAACAGGCTCCTCACGAGAAGGGCGCTGATTTCATGGCGTCCGCTGCGCCGACTGCCGTTGACGTCTGCTCATTAACAGGCCCTTCTGTGGTGTTGTCGGCACACTCGGCCTGAATCTCATCGACTGGGTTAGAATTATCTTCAGTGATGAGTCACGCTCCGAACTGAGCCCCGATGACCAGCAAAGACGCATCTACAGGGGCCCCAGACAGCGGTGGGATACCGGCCTCACTGTATCCCGCTGTACGGCCCGACAACCAGGAGTGATGATCTGGGAAACCATTTTATTTCATAGCAATACTCTTTGGTTGTCATCAGTGACACTCTTGCGACACATATTCTACGCCTCGTTTTTTTTCAGTTTCATGGAAAGCTATCCTGGACTTACTCTGAAGCAACATAACGCCCGCCCGCACAGGGGAGAGTTTCTACAGCTTCCTTTCGTGTTTCCCTCCGCAGTTAAGAACGTTTCGAACTCTGTGGGAAGGGCATCCAGTCAGCTCGTTATTCTGATGATGTACCGGTTCAGTGGGACAGAATTTGGCACGATATCTCTCAGGACATCCAACATCTCTATCAATCAGTGCCAAGACGAATAACTATTCGCATAAGGGCCAGAGGTGGACAAATCGGTTATTGACTTGCTCAATTTGTGGCGCTCTTTCTATAGAATAAACCACCCAGTTTGCCTGGAACAGTAACCACTTGTTTGTCTGTACGTGTACCTCACATCTACCGATTCCGGATCCATTCGGATAATTCCTTTGTGGTGCAATCCTTTCTTTCTTATTTTTTGTCTTAGCGTGTATACTGCCTCTCAAAAATGTGAAGCAACCAGAAGACACGGTAGAACATCAAGGTAATTTCGTTCACGTACAAAACTTAGGGTGGAGCGTAAATAAATAAATAAGATGCAGTTCTTTGTGACACGTAATACTTCCAGCACAGCGCATTATTTTTGTTAGCATTTTGACCTGTTACCGGGATTTGTTGGGTATGTAAGGGGCGTAAACACCATTAGATGTTAAGTGATCACTGTGAAGAATACGGAGATGTAGCGTGGTCGTGTGAGACGGCGTTATCTGCATGTGGCACAGTTGGAAAGAGGCTTTATTCGGGACCTCTACCTGGCCAACTGGTCACATCGTGCAATATACTGATTTGTGGGGCATTCAGATGCAACAGTGGCGCAATGCTGGAGTACATGGAGACGTGAGAACAGGTTCTGGTCGATCATGTCAGACCACTACAAGGAAGGTTCTTCGTATTGTGCACCAAGCACATTGTAGCCAGTTCACACCTGCACGTGACAACCGAGGACATGTAATGAACTTCCTGCAACCTCCTGTGTCATTCCATATTACTGATCGGAAACCAGCAACAGCTGGATTACGGAATTAGCATATGATGCGTAAGCTTCTGTTAACACCACAACACAAACGGCTGCTATCACAGTTGTGCCATGACTAGGAAAAACAGACAGCTGATGAATGGCATCACACTGTGTTTAGTGATGAATCGCGGTTCTGCACTACCCCTGACAACCACAGCCGGTGAATATGAGGTGAGTATGACGGGGATATGCGGAGAGGGCCCCATTTCTCTGATACTTTAGAGGGGTACAGCAATGTTACTCCTGGCGTCACGTTATGAGGAGCCACTGGATCTAGCTTCAGGTTTTGGTTGCACTGACCGAAGTAACTCTGACGGCATGTCCACGGTGCACGTCCTCTGTCCTCTTTTTTTATCTCTCGCACGACAATACTTTTTAACAGTGGTACGCTCGTCCACAGATAAACCGAGTTTCTATGAACTGTATTCAAGGTGATGAGGTATTCACTTAGCCTGCAAAACCCCTAGGTCTGTCCCCGATAGAACGTGCGTGGAAGCAGCTTGGACGTAAAGTACATCCCAGGGCCAGTATACAGGACATCAATTACCAGTTTACTTGTGGGCCAGCTTGCCACAGAAGAGAATACAACGGCTTTACGTAAGCTTTACCGAATCAAATCGTTCCATGCCTCCGAAGCGTGCGCAACGTCATAGCAGCAGCTGACTCATGTTGCCTAGTCATTTGCAAATTTTACTCGATCATTTATCACTGAAATAACATCATATTGTTGTGACTTAGCACGACAGCCAAGTCACAACGAGAGGAAGCCGGAAGGCACGCGTTAAGCTCACGCAGATTGGCGTGAGGTCTGGAACAGTTAAAAGGAAATGAGAACTTAGAAAATGGACGCAGTTGCTGTAATACTTAACTTTAATCCACATTTGTAGAACATCGCTCTTGTTACGGTACAAGCTTCATAATATTAATTATCAATTGAATACGGCGCCTTGCTAGGTCGTGGCAAATGTAGCTGAAGGCTATGCTAACTATCGTCTCGGCAAATGAGAGCGTATTTGTCGGTGAACCATTGCTATGAACGTCGGCTGTACAACTGGGGCGAGTGCCAGTACGTCTCTCTAGACCTGCCGTGTGGTGGCGCTCGGTCTGCAGTTACTGACAGTGGCGACACGCGGGTCCGACGTATACTAATGGACAGCGGCCGATTTAAAAGCTACCACCTAGCAAGTGTGGTGTCTGGCGGTGACACCACACATATACTCTCTTAATTTGTGAATTTTCATTTCTTATCGTCCTCCCCTTCTTGGTCCTTTAGTTTTTTTCGCTTAATGTGTTTTCGGTGTTAAAATACGTCTCCTTTTTCTGAAAATAGTCTCTAGCTGTTGCAAGTCAGGATTTTATATTCTCTATGGTGACGTTCCTCTCAGTTCCTTTGGTCGCCAAACGGGCTTAAATCATTCCCTGTAAAGGAAATTATTTCTTTAAGAGCAGTTAATGTATTCTGCATATGCAAAAGGAAACTGAAAATGTAAGAGATCAAAATCAAAAAACGAAAATTGGAGTATAGACTGAAAACAAATGCTACAATGGAAAAATATAAACTGCATTTGGAAAGAAATCTGCCTGTGCCAGGAACACAAGATATCTTTGTCTACTGTAATAGCAGTGCAAATTGATCGGGTGTTGGAGTACACGCAGAAATCAGTGTCTACATGGATGTTTCCCGTATTAATCTGAATTCAAAAAACTTGTATACAAATATCCGCTCCCATTCAGGCTGGTTTACGAATGATGGTGTTTACATTTAAATGTGGTGGACCGAACGCTGTGCACCTACCAACAGAACAGCCATTTGTGGTGTTTAAAATTGACATAAACGCTACTTATGAAGGTCGCTTGTTTCCAAGGTTTATAAACTTTAAGTATTATAAGAAAATGCCACAAGAATGTGATGAGAAGAGCTAGTAACACACAGTCAGAAAGATCTGGAATGTTTTAAATGCTTTGTTATGGAGAAAATAGAAGAAAAATTGAAGTACTGGATACCCTTACCCACAGTCATATTTCCAAGAAGAAGCAGAGTTTATTCCTGAAGGCGTAAGAGAAATATTTTTTAGAGAAATTTATATATGTGGGGCGAATCACCTGCAACAAGCTTCACAAATATTGCGGAAATGGAAAGTGCTATCGATTTGCGGTTTTCACAGAAACAATTGATAGTCATGGCTCTTACTTATAGCCGATACACAGATTGTAATAATACTTAGAAAGTGTATTTTTTGTGCAAATATACAGTTTTTTAATGGAACAGTGCGCATTGGCATTAAAAAACTAAAAGTAGGGTAAATCAGAATGTCAATCCTGTTTGTTGCAGGATGCTAGTGCGAGTCGTTTACGAGATATCGTATTTTGAAACGTTTCCACGCCGACATTTGTTTGTGTCATTCAATCTACGTAGCTGCTGGGTTCGATATTGTTATGTTTGCTGACAGTGTGCTTGTGTGTTCCTTGAGTGCACCGCGACTTGCTAGTCGGTTAGTGTGTGACAGTCCAAGAAGCAGGTTGAAAGCAGACGATGAGATTTGCCTAAGCATAAAAAGCCAACAGGCTCATGGTATATGGAGCGTTGCCTTCCCTAGAAAGCTGTTCGTTCTTGTACGGTTTATTTGGAAAGATAAGCCAATAGACGTCAACCATCTCCGAAACTATTTATCAACATCTTCAACCAGTTACGTGAATGTGGCAGTTTGATCTCTAGACAGCGTAACAGAAGGAAACAAGTGACGACATGAGAGAAGGAAATCAATGTTCTTGCTGCCGTTGCTGTTGATCCGCACGTTGGCTCCCACGCAATCGCACGAGGAAGTGGCATTGGGTATTATCAGGTAAGTGTCGTACGTATCGACATATGTTCCATGCCTATCACATCTCACTCCATCAATAGCTTCAAGGAAGCGATTATGAGAATTGTGTTAACTTCTGTACACGGACATTAAGACTAGATATTTCAGAAAAATGGTTCAAATGGCTCTGAGCACTATGGGACTTAACATCTATGGTCATCAGTCCCCTAGAACTTAGAACTACTTAAACCTAACTAACCTAAGGACATCACACAACACCCAGTCATCACGAGGCAAAGAAAATCCCTGACCCCGCTGGAAATCGAACCCGGGAACCCGGGCGTGGGAAGCGAGAACGCTACCGCACGACCACGAGGTGCGGACGATATTTCAGATGTATCATGTATCTTGTTTAGTGATGAACCCACTTTTACCAATCATGGCCAGTTAAACCACCGAACAACACTCCGCCAAGTGGGACGTAAGTGTACATGGTATGAGAACGTGTGGTTTGGGATACTGAAAATCAGGTCATAGGCCCGTTTGCCATAGATGGAATACTGAACTCGCTCAAGTATAGCTGCCTGCTAACAGACCATCTTCCACGGATGCTGGAAGACATTCCTCCGGAGACTAGGAGAAACCTGTGGTACCAACATGATGGCTTTCCAGCTCATAGTGCACGAATTGCTACAGTATGTCTTCACGAATTATTTACAAATCGTTGGATTGGACGCAGAGAACCTGGACCTTGGCCGGCCCGTTCCCCGGATTCTTCTGTGGGGAAAGCTGCAAGGCGCTGTCTGAAAGAACATATCAACTGCACCCGCTGATATTCAAGGACGTATTACTGCAGCCTGCTCGAACATATCCGCTGAAATGCTAGCAAGTGTGCATCAGACGTCCATACTAGACAGGAAGCGTGTACTGCCGCTGCCGGTGGTCATTCTGAACACAACTTGTCAAAGCTTCACCCTCCATTGCTGGTTGTGGACTGGAGTCGAGCTCGCGGCCGCGGATTGTATGTCCAAGGGCTTTTCCGTGGTTATTTCCGGTGCGGTTCTCCTCTTGCTACCTGCAACGGTCGTTCGCTGCAGCACGGTAATCCTGGATCCGACCACCTTGAGACTTTCTTCTTTCTTGCTGAAGCTAGTCGCATGTTTGTGCATTTATGTAGCTTCTCTGAACAAGCTGGTGTGATAGCTCTTCTCTACAGCCAGAATTACCGTGTCGGCGAATTTTACTACGTGGTCAGCCTCATAGTGTATTGTCGCTTATGCTCTGTGATCCTCTTCCGCATGTGCATGGTTTTCGGCATACTACTGGCATTGCAAGTGGGTCCCTTTTTTCCTTTGCCGGTCTTTTGTGTCGCTTTATAACTGGACTTTACGCCGTGCTTGCGCAGTGTACGACTGATTCTGTCATTCAGTCTGGGAATGTATGACAGAAAGACCGCACCCGATATTTCCTTTTTCTATGGCTCACTTCGTCAATTGCTTGACTCTGTTACACTTCTTATATAACTTTCGCATTGTTGCATTTTGCGTCTGAGGAGCTGCGTCTCACATATTCGTCTTGCTCGCGTCACGAGCGTATTAATCATGCCTCTTCTGGTCCGAGCGGTGATTTGACAGTTTGTACAGGTATCGGTCCGTGTGTGTCAGTTTTCGATATACGCCGTGTCCCGGGTTTTTACCATCCCTTGTGACCAGCACGTCTAGAAATGGCAGCTGTTTGTAGTTTTCTACTTCCATGATAAATTTTATATTGCCATGAAGGCTGTTCCACACAACGAAGGTGTCATAGACGTATCTGTACCACGCATTAGATTTACAAGGTGCTAACTCCAGTGCCTGTACTTCAAAATGTTCTAGGGACAAGTAGGGCACCACTGGACCAAGAGGACTACGCATGGCGAAGCTTTCCACCTGTTCGTAGAAGTTCCAATTCCACTTGAAAGAGTTCGAGATGAGACTTGCATCAAAAAATTTTGATTTATTGCTGGAAAATGGAAGCGATGTGCTCCAGAGAACCATTAGGAGTCGAGGTACTGGCGGAATTAAACCTGTGAGGACGGGTCGTCAGTTGTACTTGGGTAGCTCAGTTGGTAGAGCACTTGCCGGCGGAAGGCAAAGGTCTCGAATTAGAGTCTCGGTCCGGCACACTGTTTTAATCTGCCAGGAAGTTTCATATCAGCGCACACTCCGCTGCGGAGTGAAAATGTCATTCCAGAGATGCCAAGCGTTTTGCCAGTTTATATGTCGGTGAGACAGGAGCGATATCATTCGATCTTAATGGAACGTTATTCTTACGAACCGTTGGTTATCCACACAGCCGAAGTGGTAGGGTTTCTCTGTTGCGCATGTTCTTCTGTATGTCCACAGAGAGAGAAGACGCCTCGATTAACCGATTCATATTCCGTGTGATACGCTGCGTGAGATCTGCGCCTAGTTTTCGGTACGTCGTCGGATCTAACAGGTCCCGGATTTTCTGTTCATAATCTTGGATCTTCGGTCGCGTTTCCCTTATCGGCGGGCAGTACCAATAGACTCCTATCGGCGTTAAGATTCTTAATAGCTTGTACCTCTTCTGTCTTTAGGTTACAAGCTGGTGGTTTTGCTCGGCGCAGTATCCTGGCTGTTTCAGTGCGGATTTCCTCTGTTTTTTCACAAGTTAGGGCCCGAATGGCCGCTTCAGTATTAGTAATGATCTCCTCCGTAGGTATAGTTGCGTGGATTGTAGCGAAATTGCCTCCTTTTTGATGGACAGATTCTTCCTCTTCCGTCAATTGTCGTTTACTGAGGTTGACCAATGTGCGTGGAATGTCAGGAATAGCCTTGTCAGTCTGCTTCCGGCATCTTGCAAACTTCTTCTGTCGTTCAGTGCAGCGCTCGAGTTCGTTCTGTATGTTCCTACATGTTGTTATTTAGTGTGTGCTATTACAGCTATTGTACATGTGTCAGTGTGAGAACTTTCCAAGATACGATATCTCGTATACGACTCGCACTATAATCCTGTAGCAAACACATTTAACATTCTAATTTATCCTAAGATTAATTTTTTAAGGTCAGTAGGCCCGTTCCACTAAGAAAGTGTATGTATGCACAAGAAATGCACATTCTAAGAATTATTACAATCTGTTGATATGCCAACAGTACGAGCCCTGACTACTAATACATTCTGTGAAAACTGCACATCAATAACACTTTCCATTTCCACAATACTTGTGGTGTAAGTTCACCCTGTATACAGTTATTTATAAAATAACTGGTAAAAATGATCTGAGTGATTCGGGTGCAGATTTAAATTGAAAGTTAAAACTTATCTGGATTCTATTAAAACTACACCAAACACAAATAATAAAGACTTCTTTTCAGTGCTTAAACGTATATATAAAAATTAATAACAGTTCTTGTTTGAGAATATTTTTTTTTTCATTCACTACCATGCAAAAAACCATAAACGTCTGCTGCTCACAACGATCTAAATGTGAGTTTGGGCTGAGGTAGTGGGTTAGTTGGTTGAGCCTGAAAAGTGGTTGAAACTAGGTAGTTCAAACTGCAACAATTGTCGTTTCTTACCTGTATGATAATACCCCAGCACCTATACATAAGGCAATCGGTCCGGAAGAGAGGGAGATGGAGAACGGGTGGGTAGGATAGGGATGAACTTGACCTTGATCTTCGAGGAGCTCTGATTACAATGGAGACTCCGCCAGAAGTCGCTTCTTCTATTACTCACCATATCATACATACCATGTCGGTAGAGTTCAGTGCAATGGTTTGCAATTTGTATCAGTTTTACGTAGGTCTCGGCCTTCATGCATCTATTTCTGTTTACTGGCTATAAAGTAAAAGACACCAAATAATTTTGGCTATCGTTATTATTTCTGTAGACGCGAAATTGTTTACTCACCGTCATACCCCTTCTGACAGACACATCTCTGGCACTCAGACACGGTTCCATGAATGACCTGGCCCTCCAGGAACGTCTTGCCTTCGTAAGTACACTGTGTGACATTCCGTGGGCTCTTGGTGTCATTTGCTGCAAAATAAAATATACGTATTTAATTTACTAACAGTTTGATGTAACGTACATAAATGAAGATAAAAGTGTCTAAACTGCTACAGTCTATGAGTGTTTAGCAGAATTTTTGCACCCTAGCAGAAACGTATTTCTATTTTCGCATGGTGGGCGTCTTCTGAAGCAGCTGTTACGTGTCAGTTAACTTCATGTAAGCTACGATGGTTATTCTTCGTAAAACCAAAACGGTTAAGTAAATGGAGGACTTAACAGCAATATGTGTCTACTGCCTTTATAATGTCGTTTTTACTATACCGATGATCATGGCTTCAGCCTCTATTTCAAGGCCTCCTTTCCGGTGTCATCACACCAAAAACGGGAATCTCCGGAAGCTGTAATACATGCTTATGGGCAGTTTTAATTAACACCTCCAAAAAATTACTTTTGTAACTAATTCTTTTTTATTCGTTTTAATTTTCTATTTTTTATGTTTATTTTTTATTTGTCATTTTTTGCGTTTGTTTGTTTGAAATTTCCTGGCAGATTAAAAGGAGCGCCGAACCGGAAGTCGAAGCTAGAAACCTTTCCTTTCGCAGGCAAATGCTCTATCGTCTAAGAAATCCTTCTTTTCTTGCATATTTAGGGCCTCCCTTTTCCCATCACAGCCTGCAAGGGTACATTACCCTTACATAGTACCGATCATGCACTACGCAGCGATCATAAAATTAAAGCAATGACTGCAGTGCAGTCAACAATGTGCGAGTGGGTGAGCGAGAGTCGAGTGTTAAGAGTCCGTGAGTTGAAATCGGGTGTGCGAGAGGCCAGAGCGGGTGCTCGGTAACGAGGTTGGAGATTAGTGGCAGAATATAGGCGTAATGGCACACAGTATTTGACTCCTGTTGAGTGTTTCTAAATGTTGGTTTACGAAAGGGTGTTTTTAATTAATAAAATCCAGTAATTGTGAAAGGAGATGATATCATTTAGTAGCTTTCCTTAGATTTCACAAGAATAGAAGGACACGACAGTAAGCCTCTTGAAAAGGAGCTATTACCTATTATTGTAAAATAATTAAATATAACTTCACATTCAGCGTATGCGAATAATAAATTTCGGCACGTGCGTCGGACTTCGATTCCACAGCAATCTTCGGAAACGACGGAGAAGACGGAGAAGACAACACAGCAAACGGTGAGTCTGCAGCATTTCAGCACAGCAGCTCTTCGAAATTAAATGAATTCAACGTTGTGTAGGAATGAACAGGAATAGGAACAATCAATAGTGATACTGACTTTTAAGTAGCAAGTGAACGTTTCAATTAAGTGCAGGCATAAGTTGTAACGAACAGTGATTTTTGTGAACAGAGTTAATATGGCTAATTCAGAACAAAACGGTAGTGTTACTGAAGGTGAGGGAGGACGATTTAATAACGTGGTTGACGGAGTACAAATTAATGTGATGGAAAATACTACAGTTAATTCGACAGAGGACATTAGTATTGTCAGTTTTGATTTACCTTAAAGATGTTCAACACCAGTGGCTATCCAGCAAACAGGAACTGCTATTGTCAGTAAAGACTGCATGTGTCAATTGTTAGAAGCATTCAAAAATGCTTATGAGCAAAATAGACAGGTGCGAGTAGAAATAACAAAATTTTGTGAGGAACCCAAAAAGTTCCATGAGGAAACCAAAAATGATTATCAGACACTAACTAATGCGATTAGTAATTTGCGAGCGGACTCACCAGCTCATTTGAACGAAAGCATGATGAGCTCCGAAAAGAATGTCAAGACAGACATATGGCCATTAGCAGCGAAATTTCATATCTTATGGCTCTGAGCATTATGGGACTTAACATCTATGGTCGTCAGTCCCCTAGAACTTAGAACTACTTAAACCTAACTAACCTAAGGACATCACACATCACCCAGTCATCACGAGGCCGAGAAAATCCCTGACCCCGCCGGGAATCGAACCCGGGCGCGGGAAGCGAGAACGCTACCGCACTTCAGATCTTAAAATACAGGTTAATGGACGGTGCAGGCAAACGGAAGATTCTGTTAGTAAAGTTAATGACAAAGTTAAGGTTCAAGATGACGAAATTGTCAAAATTAAAAGTTCTTGTAAAACCAAAAAAGAGTCAATAATAAGATGGTTAGCGGCGTACAAACGCGATGCGATGAAGTAAGTGATGAGGTGGATGAGATACGAGAAAAGGTAACAAACAACGACACACTGTCAAAAGGAATTAGTAAAGAAATTTTGTGTGATAAAATTAATGCAGTATCACGGGAATCAGATAGCAATACTGTTGGTTTGACGCAAGTAATTGTTGACAATGGTATGACCGGTTGAAAATTTCATGACTATGAACCGAAACACCCACTTGCGTTCATTAAACAATTGAAACATGCGTTTCGGAGGCATTATAAGGAACGTGCTAAAATCGATACTTTCGTCAGTCACATGAAGGATGAGGCACATATTTGGCGTATAAGTGTATCCGACAATTACGCCAAGTATGAAAAATTTTCCCCCCCATGAACCATGGACCTTGCCGTTGGTGGGGAGGCTTGCGTGCCTCAGTGATACAGATGGCCGTACCGTAGGTGCAACCACAATGGAGGGGTATCTGTTGAGTGGCCAGACAAACATGTGGTTCCTGAAGAGGGGCGGCAGCCCTTTCAGTAGTTGCAGGGGCAACAGTCTGGATGATTGACTGATCTGGCCTTGTAACAATAACCAAAACGGCCTTGCTGTTCTGGTATTGCGAACGGCTGAAAGCAAGGGGAAACTACAGACGTAATTTTTCCCGAGGGCATGCAGCTTTACTGTATGGATAAATGATGATGGCGTCCTCTTGGGTAAAACATTCCGGAGGTAAAATAGGCCCCCATTCGGATCTGCGGGCGGGGACTACTCAAGAGGACGTCGTTATCAGGAGAAAGAAAACTGGCGTTCTACGGATTGGAGCGTGGAATGTCAGATCCCTTAATCGGGCAGGTAGGTTAGAAAATTTAAAAAGGGAAATGGATAGGTTAAAGTTAGATATAGTGGGAATTAGTGAAGTTCGGTAGCAGGAGGAACAAGACTTTTGGTCAGGTGATTACAGGGTTATAAATACAAAATCAAATAGGGGTAATGCAGAGGTAGTTTTATAATGAATAAAAAAATAGGAGTGCGGGTTAGCTACTACAAACAGCATAGTGAACGCATTATTGTGGCCAAGATAGACACAAAGCCCATGCCTACTACAGTAGTACAAGTTTATATGCCAACTAGCTCTGCAGATGATGAAGAAATTGATGAAATGCATGATGAGATAAAAGAAATTATTCAGGTAGTGAAGGGAGACGAAAATTTAATAGTCATGGGTGACTGGAATTCGTCAGTAGGAAAACGGAGAGAAGGAAACATAGTAGGTGAATACGGATTGGGGGGAAGGAATGAAAGAGGAAGCAGCCTTGTAGAATTTTGCACAGAGCATAACTTAATCATAGCTAACACTTGGTTCAAGAATCATAAAAGAAGGTTGTATACCTGGAAGAATCCTGGAGATAATAAAAGGTATCAGATAGATTATATAATGGTAAGACAGAGATTTAGGAACCAGGTTTTAAATTGTGAGACATTTCCAGGGGCAGATGTGGATTCTGACCACAATCTATTGGTTATGAACTGCAGATTGAAACTGAAGAAACTGCAAAAAGGTGGGAATTTAAGGAGATGGGACCTGGATAAACTGAAAGAACCAGAGGTTGTAGAGAGTTTCAGGGAGAGCATAAGGGAACAATTGACAGGAATGGGGGAAAGAAATACAGTAGAAGAAGAATGGGCAGCTCTGAGGGATGAAGTAGTGAAGGCAGCAGACGATCAAGTAGGTAAAAAGACGAGGGCCAATAGAAATCCTTGGGTAACAGAAGAAATATTGAATTTAATTGATGAAAGGAGAAAATATAAAAATGCAGTAAATGGGGCAGGCAAAAAGGAATACAAACGTCTCAAAAATGATATCGACAGGAAGTGCAAATTGGCTAAGCAGGGATGGCTAGAGGACAAATGTAAGGATGTAGAGGCTTGTCTCACTAGGGGTAAGATAGATACTGCCTACAGGAAAATTAAGGAGACCTTTGGAGAGAAGAGAACCACTTGTATGAATATCAAGAGCTCAGATGGCAACCCAGTTCTAAGCAAAGAAGGGAAGGCAGAAAGGTGGAAGGAGTATATAGAGGGTTTATACAAGGGCGATGTACTTGAGGACAATATTATGGAAATGGAAGAGGATGTAGATGAAGACGAAATGGGAGATATGATACTGCGTGAAGAGTTTGACAGAGCACTGAAAGACCTGAGTCGAAACAAGGCCCTGGGAGTAGTCAACATTCCATTAGAACTACTGATGGCCTTGGGAGAGCCATTCATGACGAAACTCTACCATCTGGTGAGGAAGATGTATGAGACAGGCGAAATACTCTCAGACGTCAAGAAGAAAGCAGGTGTTGACAGATGTGAAAATTACCGAACTATCAGTTTAATAAGTCACAGCTGCAAAATACTAACGCGAATTCTTTACAGACGAATGGAAAAACTGGTAGAAGCGGACCTCGGGGAAGATCAGTTTGGATTCCGTAGAAATGTTGGAACACGTGAGGCAATACTAACCTCACGACTTATCTTAGAAGAAAGATTAAGAAAAGGCAAGCCTACATTTCTAGCATTTGTAGACTTAGAGAAAGCTTTTGACAATGTTAACTGGAATACTCTCTTTCAAATTCTGAAGGTGGCAGGGGTAAAATACAGGGAGCGAAAGGCTATTCACAATTTGTACAGAAACCAGATGGCAGTTATAAGAGTCGAGGGGCATGAAAGGGAAGCAGTGGTTGGGAAAGGAGTGAGACAGGGTTGTAGCCTCTCCCCGATGTTATTCAATCTGTATATTGAGCAAGCAGTAAAGGAAACAAAAGAAAAATTCGGAGTAGATATTAAAATTCATAGAGAAGAAATAAAAACTTTGAGGTTCGCCGATGACATTGTAATTCTCTCAGAGACAGCAAAGGACTTGGAAGAGCAGTTGAACGGAATGGACAGTGTCTTGAAAGGAGGATATAAGAAGAACATCAACAAAAGCAAAACGAGGATAATGGAATGTAGTCAAACTAAATCAGGTGATGCTGAGGGAATTAGATTAGGAAATGAGACCCTTAAAGTAGTAAAGGAGTTTTGTTATTTAGGGAGCAAAATAACTGATGATGGTCGAAGTAGAGAGGATATAAAATGTAGACTGGCAATGGCAAGGAAAGCGTTTCTGAAGAAGAGAAATTTGTTAACATCGAGTATAGATGTAAGCGTCAGGAAGTCGTTTCTGAAAGTATTTGTATGGAGTGTAGCCATGTATGGAAGTGAAACATGGACGATAACTAGTTTGGACAAGAAGAGAATAGAAGCTTTCGAAATGTGGTGCTACAGAAGAATGCTGAAGATAAGGTGGGTAGATCACGTAACTAATGAGGAGGTATTGAATAGAATTGGGGAGAAGAGAAGTTTGTGGCACAACTTGACTAGAAGAAGGGATCGGTTGGTAGGACATGTTTTGAGGCATCAAGGGATCACAAATTTAGCATTGGAGGGCAGCGTGGAGTGTAAAAATCGTAGAGGGAGACCAAGAGATGAATTCACTAAGCAGATTCAGAAGGATGTAGGTTGCAGTAATTACTGGGAGGTGAAGGAGCTTGCACAGGATAGAGTAGCATGGAGAGCTGCATCAAACCAGTCTCAGGACTGAAGACCACAACAACAACAACACAACAACATAAAGAATTTGAAACAGCATTCTTGAAATAATTTTGGTTTAAAGGAAAACAGTGGGATGTAAAATCAAAAATTCTCACACCGCCGAACTATGCAAGACATCACGGTAAATGCGTGAATTTATGCAAAGGTACTGGAATGACAATGCGTACTTGGACGATCCGGTTAAAGAAGAAGAGCTGATGCTTATATTAATCCAGAAATTACCATTTTTGGTGGGTGAGAAGTTAGCACTCACACCACAGTTCATAATGGAGCAAGTGTGTTTGCTAATTGACCGGATGGAAGCGCTCAGTGTCGAACGGGAACAACGTGAGCGAAACAGTAACAGTAATTACCCGAATCGTCAAAAAGGGCCCATCGCGGGAAGAAATTCCAAGCTGCGGACGACCGATAGTGTTTGATGATGATAGACACAGAAGAAACAGATACAATGTACAAGACGGATTCAGGTCAAATCATCCGCCGAACTGGCCACGCAATCACAGAGAAAGACAGCATCGATCGCCAGAACGTGCAAGAAGCCGCGATCTCAATCAGCGAGATTCTGAACAGTTAAACTAAGCAAAGTTTCGGAGACGACCCGCTCCGAAATTCTGTCACAGGGACAAGGGTCGGATATTATGATAAATGCCATAAAGTGTGAACATGTAAATGACGTCAAAGAGGATTTGTGCCGAGAAGATGAAGAGACTACTAAAGAAAATCTGATGCCATTTGAAGAGGTAGAAGTATGTGGTATTGTTGTGGATGCATTAATTGATTCAGCTAGCTAGGGAAGTGCTATTTCTGAAAACCTATCTGCTCAATTAAACAATCTTTTAACCATTCCCACATTTCCTGTTAACGGCGTACGTATTTTCAGTGCAGCTGGAAACCGAAGCAAACCAATTAAAGGACCACTAAGATTTCGTATTCAAGGGGACGAATATGAGCACAGTGTGTTAATCGTTGGTTCTCTCAATGTCGCACTAGTTCTCGGAGTTGATTGGTTGTCAGAGATGAGATGCGGTATTAATTTTGAGGAGAATCGACTGCGGACACGGAAAGATAATGAAGAAAGAATTGTATTTAAGGGATTTATTGTGGGTGATGATAAGGTTGGCTCTGAGCACTATGGGACTCAACTGCTGAGGTCATTAGTCCCCTAGAACTTAGAACTAGTTAAACCTAACTAACCTAAGGACATCACACACATCCATGCCCGAGGCAGGATTCGAACCTGCGACCGTAGCGGTCTCGCGGTTCCAGACTGCAGCGCCAGAACCGCGCGGCCACTTCGGCCGGCTGATGATAAGGGCGCTGCGGGCGTGAAGATAAGGATGATAAGTTATAGAGGAGAAGATGAAACTGTAACTTTAAACAGTTCTGAGAACTACGCTAAGCAGCTAGAGAGGAACGAGAAGGGTACTCTAAATTGTGTTCGAACCAAGTTTCGAGTATTGGTGGATTTGACTGAAGCAGAACAAGAAGAACTGAGGCAACTACTGAGAGGCTACGTCGACATATCTTCAAAGGTAACGGGATTAATTGAGGGATGTGTTTGTAAAATTAAAGTAAAGGAACATGAACCATTCCGCAGTAAGCCATATGCGATACCATTGGCAAAAAAGGAAGCTGTTAACAAGGAAATACAGAGGATGCTGAATAATCAAATAATTGAGCGCAGAGATAGCGAATATTCAAACCCAATGCAAACTGTAGCAAAGAAGGATGGCACAGTTCGCATTGTTCTTGACGCCCGTGCAATGAATCGCATAATTTTACCACAGCGTGATGTCAGAAAATCTGGAATTTTTGTTACAAGGATTTAAAGGAGTCCAACATCTAAGTAGCCTTGATTTAACTAGTAGTTACTGGTAATTACTGCTACAAGAGAATAGTAGGAAGCATACAGCATTTCTTTATAATGGGAGAAGTTACCAGTTTCAGAGAATGCCTTTTGGTCTGTCGATTTCTTCATCGGCTTTTATGAGAGCACTGGACAAAGTTTTAGGCGAAGATTTGTCGAAATATGTGGACGATATTTTGATTAGCACAGCTTCATGGGAAGAACCTGTGGAAATTATTCATCGGGTACTTCAGGCATTTAGGGAAGCTGGAGTGGTTGTTAACCTGGAAAAATCGGAATTCGCCAAGTTGCAAATTAAATTCCTTGGGCATATTACTTCGTCACGAGGGATTGAACTAGATCCAACAAAAATGGACACAGTAAGAAATTTTCAGTCACCTAAGTATCGTAAGCAACTTAAGTCGGTTTTTGGCTTCTGCAACTTTTATCCTCATTATTTTTCTGGATGCTGCTTATCTTCTTATATCTTAATGGACTTGCTGAGAAAGGATGCTATATGGAAATGGACTCAACATCAGGAAGCATTTGATTTATTAAGAAACCAACTGTGTGAAACACCTGTCCTTCACCACCCTGATTTAAGTAAAAAGTTTTACCGTGGGACCGATTCAAGTGATTATGCTCTTGGCGCGGAATTATATCAAGTAATTTAAGTCAATGGAGTTATTGAACATAATACTATTGCATTTGCGAGTTGCGTACTCACGAACTGGGAGCGAAAACATACTGTCACGAAAATAGAAGCACTTTCTGTCGTTTGGAGTTTCGAAAAGTTTCGTTTTCACCTATTTGGAAGGCATACTGTCATAATGACAGATCACAAAGCATTATCATTCTTGATGAGTTGCAAATTGATGCACAACAGGCTAACCCTGTGGTCATTAACGCTTCAGCAATAAAGTTTTGAGATTCAGTATAAACCAGGAAAGCAGAACGTCGTGCCGCATGCGCTGTCAAGGCTATCAGAAGGAAAAGATTAATGTTGCGCATCCATGCCAGAAACATATAAGGATTCATTTTATGCGAGGTGTCGAAGGCGAGCTTCATATACGCAATATTCTGCGGAACATCTACATCTACATCTACATGTATACCCCGCAAGCCACCCAACGGTGTGTGGCGAAGGACACTTTACGTGCCACTGTCATTACCTCCCTTTCCTGTTCCAGTCGGGTATGGTTCGCGGGAAGAACGACTGCCGGAAACAAGAACAGCATGCAGACGAAATATTGAAGATGATTAAAGAAAAATATGATGATCCGAAGGCCGAGGGTAGCCACAAGATACGTCAATATTATTTAAAACAAGATGGCGTCATTTACTGTCGAAGCGACATGAATTCTGATCATTGGAGGCCATGTATACCCAAACATGTTGTGTACGAATTAACAATATATGTGCTCGTGAGCTATGCTCATTTTGGACCACGTAAATGTATACTAAAATTGCAAGAGAACGTCATCTCCGATAACATGGCACGGAAAGTACGATAAATTTTAAAATCTTGACGAGATAGTGAAGCCGATTACGTACATAGTCGGTAATTTAGTACTTATTCGAACTCGCATTAAATCGTCAAGTGCAAATGAAGAGATAAAAAAGTTTCATCTCTACCACCGAGGACCATTCAAAATTAGAAAACTTGTTCACCCTAATTCGGTTGAAACTGAAATGGTGCATCTGGTCAGTATCATAGCCTACAACATGTAGAAAACATTCAACTGCATCATTTGTAGGAAGTGTTGCAAGACAACAGATGCTCTGTCGAAAAGTGAACGTTGTGTTATTTGTGAACATATCATTTTGTCTGTTTGAAAGTAAATGGACAATAGTCGGTAACTATTGTGAGTTCATTATAGTGGACAATAGCAGATAGCCATTGTGAGCTAGATGCAATCAGTTTTAAACATTTTGTGCCATCAAGAAAACATTGTACAGTGCTTGAGCCACAGAAGCGTCCATAAGCAATAATAGGGACGCGTGGTGCGAGAGTTGTGTTTACTACACACTGATGTGAACGCGCGGTGTGTTTTGTTTCCCAGCCGCCAAATTCCCTTTCGTGTTTGTATGTTGGCGAACCGACATGGAGCCACCGACGTGAAGCGATGCGCGTGCAGCTCGGTCGTCACTTGTCGCTAGTGCAGCAGTGGATCTGCAACGCCTCCCAGGACATAGCACGCAGCGCGACCGTCGCTTGTTCCAGCGCTGCGCTAGTGCGGAACCATGGGATGCTGATCAACAAGCTTCATGACGCGGGAGTCGCTGTCATGATGCCGTAACGAGAATTCCACCAAATTGCAGAGACAACGATTCTACAGACCCCAGCGGCTTCTATGCCACAGCCTTGTAATTCATCGAAAGCAACGAATACGTGTGTTTTGCATCGCATCCTACAGGAAAGTAAAAAAGCTGAGTAACCAGTGATGTGGTGGTGTATCCCTGGCGGCGTCGATGCCACAGCCCAGTGCATCTTGAACCAGTGTGTTTGCTTGTGATTTACGACTCACTGCATAGGCAGGGACCTAAAGCAAAGTAATTAGATATGAAGTGCTATGTAACAAAGCGTTTCCAATGTGATTATTTGCTTATGGTTTACTCTCCAAGGTTTGTGCTTTTTGCCAAATTTATTGTGTTTCTGACCCTGTAAACTCTGTGCCAAAATCTAACAGTAACAGATTTTCAAAATATGCTGCCACTAGGACTATAAATTTATGTGGGGTAGTAACAGAATATTTTCCTGTCAATATTGTGCAGTAGTTAGAGTGGTCTGTTTATTATTTTGCTTACTTTCGAATCAGTTAGACCTATGTTTCTATTCATTGAATACTGTGATTTATATTCAATTCATTCTGACAAATTACATCAATAGTCAATAGTAACAGACAATTGTTAATTAATGTGTCACATTTAGCCATGCTATTTCAATGGGATGTTACAGCATTTGGTCTCATGCTGCTATGTTATTTCAGTGAGATTATGCAGTATACACAAGCATTTGTGAGTAACCTGAATTATCTTGTTGCTAGCTAGTGATTGATTGAATGAGCTAATTGATTTTAATGCAGTGTGATACTAACTTTAATTTATTAAATGCCATTTTCCATTTGCAAATATAAACAAATGTTGTAAATAGGGACTCCATTGAGAATTATTCTTAATCAGTTGAGGTTCTACATTGATAAACAAATAGTTTTGACTAACTACTGTAATTTTATAACGTTAAATTTTACATTTTTTGTCTTTTTTGTCATTATATGTATTTTTTAACTTCAGTATTCAGATCTAATGTCACCATTACATTTTATCATATAAAAGTATTATTTTGGTGGGGATACGTAAGGGCGCAGTACCCTTACATAGTATCGATCATGCACTATGCAGCGATCGTAAAATAAAGGAAAGATTGCAGTGCAATCAACAATGTGCGAGTACGTGAGCGAGAGTCGAGTGTTAGAGTTCGTGAGTGGAAATAAGGTGTGTGAGAGGCTAGAGATGGTTGCTCGGTAACGAGGCTGGAGTTTAGTAGCAGAATATAGGCGTAATGGCACATAGTATTTGTTTCCTGTTGAGTGTTTATAAATGTAGGTTTATGAAAGGATGTTTTTAATTAATAAAATCCAGTATTTGCCAAAGGAGATGTTATAATTTAGTAGTTTTCCTTAGTTTTCACAAGACCAGAAGGGCATGACAACAAATTTCATGAAAGGGCTATTACCTATTATACTAAATTAATTAAATATAACTTCATCTTCAGCCTATGTGAATAATAAAGTTTGGTGCAAAACTGGAGGGAGGTTATAAGCCCTTCTTTCGCTCACCACACATCACTTACTCTGGCCTAGATTCTCCACTGTTGAACTGTAATTCTTTCTGGTGTATAATATTTTCTCTGAAAAATTAAATCCAAATTGTGAGGCCCTCTTGTAATTCATTCTAAAATTTGACACATATTTATTTAATGTTATATGCTATTTGTTGTCTCACTACTAGCATTAAAGAAGATTAACTCTGCTGACCCCTACCGAGGCTTCAGTAACCTGCTCAGTCCTCATTTAACATAGAACCTACACCCAGCTTTTAATATTTATGGCACATGGCAAACTAATCTTGTTGTCCCTGAGTGTAATGTGCGCATTACACCATGTGCTTTGTCTTTATCACTTGTCTTCGTTTCTGCATGCTCCCAGTAGTCGCAGCACCTTCTTGAAAAAAGCTATTTATTACACTGTATGTATGGCTTCACAAAATAATTGTAATTTCTGCTTGTTTCTAGCAATTTTCTACTACAGTGTTTTAGAATATGATATTATAATATACAATAAACAATGAAAAAATTGATTCGTTATTTCTAGAGTATATGATCTTTCTAATGTAGCACTGGTTCCACACTCGCCAACAACTACACACCCACAAGAGAGAATACATCAGGAAGAGGAGACTGAAGAAGAAAGAAAAATCTGATAAAGATGATGCAGGTCCAAAGAGGAAGTGCCCCAGAACAACAAAGCCTGTGCCACCTAAACATAATTGATGTAAGGCTTTTCAGATGTAGGTTGCCTTGATATTAGGGTTTTACATATGTGCAGTGTGCTACATGAAAAACATATCTCTCTTTCACAAAAAACTGGTTTTTGCAATTTCATAAAAATGGCAAAATTATGAAGGATTTTCTGATTGTGTTTTCACATAAAATAAAATAACTTTTCTGGTCATTTATAAGAATATTTGTGTATTTCAATTACCAGTTCATAAAACCCATGAAAGCAAACATTAAAATCACTTTAATACTGGGACAAAAAAAAAACAAATTAGCCTCCAGACATAGTACAATCTAAATGCAGTAAAATTTTACTAAAAATAACTCCAAGTTTTTTATTTTAGTATTTGAGTTTATTTCATTCCAGAAAATGGCATTGACCATCAACATACATTTTTCATTTATAAAATCTAAGCTCAGAATTTTTTTCCTTTCATTTCCCTCAATCCACATGTGGAGGGATGAGCTGTCAACAGTACAACATTCCACTCTTCAGCCAAGAGCTTAAAAAAAAGTAACAAAAGCCAAACATAAATTATCAAAACGCGAAGAATTTTCAGTGATTTTAAGAAGTACAATTGAGTTTTGTCAGCAATTACATTGTATTTTTAAAAAATATTAAAATGGGAGGAGTAAATGTTAAAAAACACAATATATGTGCAGCTATTAACATACTGCCGAAAGGCAAACAATCTCTAGAGAAATAGCGCTGCACTCTGACTTAAAATCTGCAGGACCTGCAGTGGGAGAAAAGGATTTGGGAAGGAGAGAATGCATTCTATAGGACTGACAGTTATGGGCTGAAAAATACAGGCAGTCCTTAAGGTAAGGAACTACTGGAAAGAAGGCAGATGTTGGGATGAGTAGCAGGAAAACAGATGGTGAGGAGGAATCTAATGAATGGGCGGATACAAAGAATGGACAGGATGGGGAGAGGTGGATAAAGAAAAGGGAGGGGGAGATCTGATGTGAAGTGAGTTCAACAGGCAATTGTAGCTGGTAGGATAAACAAATGTTGGGGAGGGGGGGGGGGTGCGAGAAATGTCAGAGTCTGGGATAGGATCTGGAGTGTGTGCAGCTGGAGGGATGATGTGATGTGTTTGTAAACATGTGGCATTAAACTGTGATTGGTGATCACACGGGAAACATTATGGTTATTGGAATCTTAATTTGCAGTTTCTATCAGATATGCAGAGGTTTTCGATGCGAGTGAGGAAGGGTGGTACTTTGAAGAACTGGTGGAGGAACTATCTGGGGGAAGGTAAACATAAGTTGAAAATGAGGTGGAGTACATGACATTCAAGAATTTGGAGGGCACGACAAGCATAGACAAGGACAGGTCAGGTCAAGGTTTTCCTATGTGTGGAGGACAGTGACTGTAATTACCAAGTTTAGCCAGGTAGCAGTTTTAGCCTATTGTGGGCTTTGTGTTGGATTGTTAGTAGGTGAGATTTTCATTTTAGTTGTCGGTCAGGGTGTTCTACTTTATTACTGAATTGGATGGGATGGTCATAAATGGTAAGATACAGAAGGTGATCATTTTCCATACTGTAGTTATTGCCTCCCCCCCCCCCCCCCCCATGAACGATGGACCTTGCCATTGGTGGGGAGGCTTGCATGCCTCAGTGATACAGATGGCCGTACCGTAGGTGCAACCACAATGGAGGGGTATCTGTTGAGAGGCCAGACAAACATGTGGTTCCTGAAGAGGGGCAGCAGCCTTTTCAGTAGTTGCAGGGGCAACAGTCTGGATGATTGACTGATCTCGCCTTGTAACAATAACCAAAACGGCCATGCTGTGCTGGTACTGCGAATGGCTGAAAGCAAGGGGAAACTACAGCCGTAATTTTTCCCGAGGACATACAGCTTTACTGTATGATTGAATGATGTTGGCGTCCTCTTGGGTAAAATATTCCGGAGGTAAAATAGTCCCCCATTTGGATCTCCGGGCGGGGACTACTCAAGAGGACGTCGTTATCAGGAGAAAGAAAACTGGCGTTCTACGGATTGGAGCGTGGAATGTCAGATCCCTTAATCGGGCAGGTAGGTTAGAAAATTTAAAAAGGGAAATGGATAGGTTAAAGTTAGATATAGTGGGAATTAGTGAAGTTCGGTAGCAGGAGGAACAAGACTTTTGGTCAGGTGATTACAGGGTTATAAATACAAAATCAAATAGGGGTAATGCAGGAGTAGCATTAATAATGAATAAAAAAATATGAGTGCAGGTAAGCTACTACAAACAGCATAGTGAACGAATTATTGTGGCCAAGATAGACACAAAGCCCATGACTACTACAGTAGTACAAGTTTATATGCCAACTAGCTCTGCAGATGATGAAGAAATTGATGAAATGTATGATGAGATAAAAGAAATTATTCAGGTAGTGAAGGGAGACGAAAATTTAATAGTCAAGGGTGACTGGAATTCGAGAGTAAGAAAAGGGAGAGAAGGAAACATAGTGGGTGAATATGGATTGGGGGAGAGAAATGAAAGAGGAAGCCGTCTGGTAGAATTTTGCACAGAGCATAACTTAATCATAGCTAACACTTGGTTCAAGAATCATAAAAGAAGGTTGTATACTTGGAAGAATCCTGGAGATACCAGAAGGTATCAGACAGATTATATAATGGTAAGACAGAGATTTTGGAAACAGGTTTTAATTGTAAGACATTTCCAGGGGCAGATGTGGATTCTGACCACAATCTATTGGTTATGAACTGCAGATTGAAACTGAAGAAACTGCAAATAGGTGGGAATTTAAGGAGATGGGACCTGGATAAACTGAAAGAACCAGAGGTAGTAGAGTGTTTGAGGGAGAGCATAAGGGAGCAATTGACAGGAATGGGGGAAAGAAATATAGTAGAAGAAGAATAGGTAGCTCTGAGGGATGAGGTAGTGAAGGCAGCAGATGATCAAGTAGGTAAAAAGACGAGGGATAGAAGATATCCTTGGTTAACAGAAGAAATATTGAATTTAATTGATGAAACGAGAAAATATAAAAATGCAGTAAAGGAGGCAGGCAAAAAGGAATACAAACGTCTCAAAAATGAGATCAACAGGAAGTGCAAAATGACTAAGCAGGGATGGCTAGAGGACAAATGTAAGGATGTAGAGGCTTGTCTCACTAGGGGTAAGATAGATACTGCCTACAGGAATATTAAAGAGACCTTGGGAGAGAAGAGAACCACTTGTATGAATATCAAGAGCTCAGATGGAAACCCAGTTCTAACAAGGGAACCTCCCCATCGCACCCCCCTCATATTTAGTTATAAGTTGGCACAGTTCATAGGCCTTGATAAACTGAACACAGATCAATTGAGCAAACAGGAATAAGTTGTGTGGAACTGTGAAAAAATAAGCAAAATATACAAACTGAGTAGTCCATGAGCCACATAAGCAACATCATGGACAATATGAGCTCTAGAGCGCCGTGGTAGCGTGAGAAGCTGCTAAATGTGAGGTCCTTGATTCAAGTCTTCCTTCTGGTGAAAATTTTACTTTCTTTATTTTTACAAAGTTATCATCTGTCCGTTCGTTCATTGACGTCTCTGTTCACTGTAATAAGTTTAGTGTCTGTGTTTTTGCGACCGCATCGCAAAACCGTGCGATTAGTAGACGAAAGGACGTGCCTCTCCAATGGGAACCAAAAACATTTGATCGCAAGGTCATAGGTCAACCGATTCCTCCACAGGAAAACACATCTGATATATTCTATACGACACTGGTGACGGCATGTGCGTCACATGACAGGAATATGTTGCCGACTCACCTAACTTGTACACTTGGCGAATGGGTAAAAAGATTCTTTTACCTTACCCGATTTAGGTTTTCTTGTGGATGTGATAATCACTCCCAAAAAAGTGATGAAAACAGAAGAGTTTGTCACATAAACTGAAAATAAAAAGTTAAACTTTTCACTCGATGGAAAATTTGAACCAAGGACCTTTCGTTCCGCAGCTGCTCACGCTACCACGAGACCACGGCGCTCCTGCGGTCACAGTATCCTTGATGTTGCCTATGTTTTCATGGACTACTCAGTTTGTATATTTTGCTTACTTTTTCGATAGTTCCACACAACTTTTCATGTTTTCTCGATTGATCTGTGTTCAGTCTTTGAAGGCCTATCCACTGTGCCAACTTATAACTAAATCTGAGGGGGGGTGCGATGGGGAGGTTCCCTTGTAAGCAAAGAAGGGAAGGCAGAAAGGTGGAAGGAGTATATACAGGGTTTATACAAGGGCGATGTACTTGAGGACAATATTATGGAAATGGAAGAGGATGTAGATGAAGACGAAATGGGAGATAAGATACTGCGTGAAGAGTTTGACAGAGCACTGAAAGACCTGAGTCGAAACAAAGCCCCGGGAGTAGTCAACATTCCATTAGAACTACTGATGGCCTTGGGAGAGCCATTCATGACAAAACTCTACCATCTGGTGAGGAAGATGTATGAGACAGGCGAAATATCCTCAGACTTCAAGAAGAAAGCAGGTGTTGACAGATGTGAAAATTACCGAACTATCAGTTTAATAAGTCACAGCTGCAAAATACTAACGCGAATTCTTTACAGACGAATGGAAAAACTGGTAGAAGCGGACCTCGGGGAAGATCAGTTTGGATTCCGTAGAAATGTTGGAACACGTGAGGCAATACTAACCTCACGACTTATCTTAGAAGAAAGATTACGAAAAGGCAAGCCTACATTTCTAGCATTTGTAGACTTAGAGAAAGCTTTTGACAATGTTAACTGGAATACTCTCTTTCAAATTCTGAAGGTGGCAGGGGTAAAATACAGGGAGCGAAAGGCTATTCACAATTTGTACAGAAACCAGATGGCAGTTATGAGTCGAGGGGCATGAAAGGGAAGCAGTGGTTGGGAAAGGAGTGAGACAGGGTTGTAGCCTCTCCCAGATGTTATTCAATCTGTATATTGAGCAAGCAGTAAAGGAAACAAAAGAAAAATTCGGAGTAGGTATTAAAATTCATAGAGAAGAAGTAAAAACTTTGAGGTTCGCCGATGACATTGTAATTCTGTCAGAGACAGCAAAGGTCTTGGAAGAGCAGTTGAACGGAATGCACAGTGTCTTGAAAGGAGGATATAAGATGAACATCAACAAAAGCAAAACAAGGATAATGGAATGTAGTCAAATTAAATCGGGTGATGCTGAGGGAATTAGATTAGGAAATGAGACACTTAAAGTAGTAAAGGAGTTTTGCTATTTAGGGAGTAAAAGAACTGATGATGGTCGAAGTAGAGAGGATATAAAATGTAGACTGGCAATGGCAAGGAAAGCGTTTCTGAAGAAGAGAAATTTGTTAACATCGAGTATAGATGTAAGCGTCAGGAAGTCGTTTCTGAAAGTATTTGTATGGAGTGTAGCCATGTATGGAAGTGAAACATGGACGATAACTAGTTTGGACAAGAAGAGAATAGAAGCTTTCGAAATGTGGTGCTACAGAAGAATGCTGAAGATAAGGTGGGTAGATCACGTAACTAATGAGGAGGTATTGAATAGAATTGGGGAGAAGTTTGTGGCACAACTTGACTAGAAGAAGGGATCGGTTGGTAGGACATGTTTTGAGTCATCAAGGGATCACAAATTTAGCATTGGAGGGCAGCGTGGAGGGTAAAAATCGTAGAGGGAGACCAAGAGATGAATACACTAAGCAGATTCAGAAGGATGTAGGTTGCAGTAGGAACTGGGAGATGAAGAAGCTTGCACAGGATAGAGTAGCATGGAGAGCTGCATCAAACCAGTCTCAGGACTGAAGACCACAACAACAGTTATTGCCTGGGTTTTGGAGAGGTCGATCTTGAGGAGTCGTTGGTTACTCCAGGGGGGAAACTGATGTAGATTGGGAGGGACCGAGCGAGGTGGCGCAGTGGCTAGCACACTGGACTCGCATTCTGGAGGACGACGGTTCAATCCCGCTTCCGGCCATCCTGACTTAGGTTTTCCGTGATTTCCCTATATCGCTCCAGGCAAATGCCGGGATGGTTCCTTTGAAAGGGCACGGCCGGCTTCCTTCCCCATCCTTCCTTAATCCGATGAGACCGATGACCTCGCTGTCTGGTCTCCTCCTCCAAAACAACCCCAAGTTTGGGAGCGATCATTGGGGTTTCTGAAGTATAGGATGAAGGAGGAGGAAAGTGGTGTCATCAGCATACTGAAGGAGGTGAACTAGTGGGGGTGTTATGGGCGTACCAGCAATGCAGAGGAGATAAATGAGAGACAAGAAGATGGAGCTATGGAGCACTATGTTCACGACTGAGTAATGTACACTCAAATACCTCCACAGCGGGCTGTCAGGAGAACTACAGAATGGAATAAAAAAGCCTTCTTTTCAGCTTCTGAGCTATGTGTATGTGTAATGCTTAGCATGCTACAAAACTAGCAAACTGTTTGGAATCACAGTGTCATATTATCTCAGCTAAAAGGGACTTGGTTGTAGGCGAGCGGCGATGGCACAGTGCATGGTCTGAGTTAAGCCAGTAGCTGGTATGTACATCTATATCTACATCTACACACATACTCTGCAAGTCACTGTAGGTGCGTGGTGGAGGGTACCCAGTACCACAATTGGTCGTTTCATTCCCTGCTCCACTCGCAGACAGAACGAGACAAAATCGACTGTTTATATGTCTCCATATGCGCAGTAATTTGTCATATCTTATCTTCGTGGTCCCTACGCGCAATGTATGTTGGCGGCAGTCAGCTTCAAATGCCGGTTCTCTAAACTTTCTCAGTTGTGTTCTTCGAAATGAATGCCTTTTTCCATCCAGAGATTTCCACTTGAGCGTCTGAAGCACATCCGTAACACGTGCATGCTGATCAAACCCACTGGTAGCAGATCTAGCAGCTCGCCTCTTAACTGCTTTGATGTCTTCTTTGAATCTGACCTGGTGTGGATCCCAAACACTCAAGCAGTACTCAAGAATAGGCCGCACAAGCATCCTATACACGGTCTCCTTCACAGATTAACCATACTTTCCTAAAATTCTCCCAATAAACCGATGTTGACAATTCGTCTTCCCCACCACAGTTCTCACATGCTTGCTCCATTTCATATTGCTTCACAGCATTATGCCCAGATGTTTAAATGACGTGACTGTGTCAAGCAGGACACTACTAATGCTGTATCCGAAAATCGCAGGTTTGTTTTCCTACTTATTCTCATTAAGTTACATTTTTCCACATTAAGAGACAGCTGTCATTCATCACAGCAACTTGAAATTTTTTCTAGGTCGACTTGTATCAACCTACAGTCACTTATCGTAGATATCTTCCTGTACACCACAGCATCTGCAGCAGATAGCTGCCCACCCCGTCTGCCTGATCATTTATGTATAAGGAAAATAGCGACGGTCCTACCACACTTTTACGGGGCACTCCTGATGTTACCCGGTCTCCGATGAACACTCGCCATCGAGGACATCACACCTGGATCTATTACTTAAGACGTCTTCGAGCCAATCACGTATCTGGGAGCCTATTCCATACGCCCGTATTTGGATGTCGACCCCACTATCAAAATGAATTGCTGGTTTGTGTTCAGGTGTGTATACAGTGCTCCACTAAAGAAAACATTGGCTTCATTCACAGATCACACGTTTGTATCAGGTGCGGAGACTTCAGTGGCGACGAGTTCTGACCCTGTCACGTTTATGGCGACGTATTCGACTCTGGTTCCCATATTATGGACTCAAGTTTATGGAACTTTGGTTTCAAGAGCAGTCACTCCAAAGAAACAGTTCGCGGCTTCAGAGCAACGGCACAAAGAACAGCGGGCCGTTCTCCTGCTGCTCATCTCTCAGCAGCAGCTCCCTAGTCAGTCGGTGGCTACGGCTATGTCCTCCCCGCCGTTCGCTGCCTTCGACGAGTCTGGAGTCTGCGGAGAGCTGGGAAGTCCACCTTCACCGTTTTGAACTCTACTGTTTTCCTTATGGCATTTCAGGTGGGCAGCAAAGTGCTAGGTTTTTGAGTTCTCGTAATCAGTTATACGAAATCGTGCAGAAGCTGCATCGACTCTTGGCCTCTGGTGAACCATCTTTCGTTTAGCTCCGTGCTCTGATAACCAAATACTGCGATGAGCAGACACACCTTAATGCGGTTAGCCTACAGTTTCAGGTGTCTTAAGTGTTGTGGACAACTGTACACAGCTTGGACTTCCGACCTGCACCGTCTCACACACAACTCCAGTTTCAGTCGCCAGTACCGTGCGGAATCATTGCTTCGAGTTGTGCTTTTGCACTTTTCCACTGCCAGGGAGGTAATAGCTAAATCTTTGGAGAAGTTCGATCCTAGTCTTGATGAAGTGCTTCAAATTGCAAACACATTAGAGTTCGCTTCTGCAACTCAGCATGCTTTTAGAAATTAAACTAAGTTTCAGCAAGTTGTTAGTCACCGTCCCAAGCAGTGGGCAACTCGTGATTCCTATTCATCATCTTCTAAAAGTGAAAATAAAGTGATTTACAACTGAAGCGGTATTTTCAACCTCGGTTCTAAAGGTTTCTTGAAATTACTGCAACCAGTCGCCTGTTATTTTGTTCTTTAATTTTTTTATTATTCCATTAGCGTGTTTGAACCGCCTCGCGATTCATCATCAGATGCTATATGTATTAAATGTCTGCAGCAACGTGTTACTTGTGGCAAAGTGAGTAAAGTGGAGTACAGTTAACGTCACTGGAAAACATTCATCATGTTTTCCAGAATACGATGTACACCAGCATCCAACCAACGGATACAAATCACTATACGTGACTCCCACACTGCTGCAGAGAGTTAATATACACACCTCAAAAAAAGTTTTGTATCACCTCGGTTACGAGAGTTCTGGAACCTGTACAGAAAATTGTAATAGAGATCACCTTCTGAGGTGGTGGTCCAGATTGCTGTACACATCAGCTCCTCTAATACCCAGTAGCACGTCCTCTTGTATTGATACAGCACTGGATTTGTCGTGGCATACTATCCACAAGTTCATCAAGGCACTGTTGGCCCAGGTTGTCCAAAACCTCAACGGCGATACGGTGTAGACCCCTCCGAGTGGTTGGCGAGGCACGTTGTCCATAAACAGTCCTTTTCAATCTATCACAGGCATATTCGAAAGGGTTCATGTTTGGAGAACATGCTGGCCAGTCTAGTCGAGCGATGTCATTATCCTAAAGGAAGCCATTCAAAAGATGTGCACGAGGGTGGCGCGAATTGTCGACCATGAAGATGAATGCCTCTCCAATATGCTGCCAATATGGTTGCACTATCGGTCAGAGGATACTATTCACACTTGTGTTATGGCGCCTTCCATGACCACCAGCGGCGTACGTCGGCCCACTTAATGCCACTCCAGAACAGCAGGGGACCTCCACCTTCCTGCACTCGATGGACGGTGTGTCTAAGGCCTTCAGGGTGACAGGGTTGCATTCAAACACGTCTCCCACGATTGTCTGGTTGAATGCATATGCGACACTCATCGGTCAAGAGAATGTGATGCCAATACTCAGCAGGCCATTCGGCGTGTTGTTGGGTTCGTCTGTACCGTGCTGCAAGGTATCATGGTTGCAAAGATGGACTTCGCTAGCCGGCCATGGTGGCCGAGCGGTTCTAGGCGCTTCGGTCTGGAACCGCGCGACCGCTACGGTCGCAGGTTCAAATCCTGGATGTGTGTGATGTGCTTTGGTTAGTTAGGTTTAAGTAGTTCTAAGTTCTAGGGCACTGATGACCTCAGATGTTAAGTGCTCAGAGCCATCTGAACCATTTGGACCTCGCTATGGACGTCGCATCATGCACTCTGTTGCTCACACTTTGCGTCGTAACACGACTTACTGTGGCTGCACGAAAAGCATTATTCAACATTGTGGTGTTGCTGTCAGAGTTCCTCCAAGTCATAATCCGTAAGTAGCCGTCATCCACTGTAGTAGTAGCCCTTGGGGGCCGGAGCGAGGCATGTCATCGACAGTTCCTGTGTCTCTGTATCTCCACGTCCGAACAACATCGCTTTGGTTCACTCTGAGACGCCTGGCCACTTACCTTGTTGAGAGTCCTTCCTGGCACAGAGTAACAATGCGGATGCGACTGAATCGCGGTACTGACCGTCTAGGCATGATTGAACTACAGGCAATGCGATCAGTGTACCTCCTTCCTGGTGGAATGACGAACTGGTCGGCTGTCGGATCCCCTCCATCTAATAGGCGCTGCTCATGAATGGTTGTTTACATCTTTGGGCGGGTTTAGTGACATCTCTGAACATTCAAAGGGACTGTGTCTGTGACACAATATCCACAGACAACCTCTATTTCAGGAGCTCTGGGAACCGGGGTGATGCAAACATTTTTTCGATGTGTTGATGTACTATCTGATAATGAATCGCTATGTGGTTCAAAACTGGTAACTGAATAATAAAAAAATGAAGAACAAAATAAAGGGCGACTGGTTGCAGTAATTTGAAGAAACCTTTATTCATCACAGTCACAGTGTTCCTCATCCATACTGTATAAAAGTTTCATCGTCCTCTGACTCTGCTTCCAGGTCTCAGCAGAGTTCGAGGGAGTCTGGTTGGTCACTATCTTGTGAGAGATGTAAGTACAATACATCGCTTAATCTACTCAGGTCTCAGTGTCGGATGAACTCTTTTGTAATATTAATAGGGCGGGTCAGAATTGACTTCGCTCTTCAGTGTTGAGATGCAGCTTGCACACATCGAAGAAGCTTCAGTGTTGTTCCGATGGCAGTGGCGTACATACCTGAAATCGATGTCCGCAACGTGCAGTCATCTGCTCGGCCAAGCGGCCCTATTTGTGGTATTCCAGCTGACATGGGCGCTGCCGTGTGTTTAACCTCTTAAACTACGATTTAAGTTCCACCGACCTGGGCCCAAAATTTAAACATGATTGCCAGGCCTTCGAGGCATTCCACGGTTCGACAAATCGGTCCGACATTGTACCAATTCCGTGAGACTTACGGACTGTAATTAAATGTGTAAGATCCAACTGGTTTAATTTTGTGAAATATTTAATAAGTGGTTACAAATTCAAGTAACAGTTGTGTTATAAATACTACAAAGGATTTATTATCAATCAGTACAATGTAATATAAACCAACTGCTTGCAAAGTTGGTCAGAGGGAAATTAGAAAACGGACTGGTACGTCGTGGTCTGATGAAAGAGACTTCATTCTGAGAGGACGAAACAAATTTGGACACAAAGGAAGGCTAACCATCAAAAGTGATATTGGTGGATTGCAAAGGGCGTGGTTCTATTGGGTCTATATGTGAATAATAATAGTAATAAACCAATACCATTATCTCAAGTTCTCGAATACATTCAGAATTCACATAATTAGCACTTTTACAAAATTCAACAACGCAAATCAGTAGTCTTCAAAGGCGTGATATGGTTCGAAGTGTATGGTACATGTAATGGAACCCTGCATCTCTCTTGAACTCCCACGTTGTTTCACTAGGTTTCTTTTCTTCTTCTTTCGTTTCACCCTCTTTGGGGTACGCTGGATCAATCATTTCTTTGTGTGTTGTTCTTTTCTTAGGGCCCAGTATTTCTTCATTCTTTCTGATCTTCTTCTCCTCTCTTCTTCCGAGATGAAGGATTTGGACTTTTGTGTGGATTTGTCTTGGAACCTTATGTTTTCATCTTTAGTACTTAATTTAGCAGTTCGATCAATAAGTGAATTTTCTGAAATATTTAATTCCACTAGGTCTTTCTCAGTTTCTTTAAACCAGTTGGGCTTCGATTTTCGGTTACGGAAGAAGTCAAAGATTTGTTTAGTTAATCTGCTGGAATTCATTCTGAGAAGATGACCATAAAAATTTATTCTCCTTTTTCGCATAGAATCTGAAAGTTTTTCAATTTTCTTGTAGAGAGTTTCATTTTTGATGTATATAATCTTATTGTCTTGAAATTTTGGCCCAATGATTTTTCTTAAAATTTTTTTTTCCTTTATCTCAAGTTTCTCCATTTGGCCTTTGAAATTCATGTTTCTTTATATTTTATGTGAAAACTTTACACAGTCTTGATGGCCTTGATTTTGATGCTGCTGGGTCAACACGCTTAAGAAAACTAGCCCAGCATTTAGCATGCTGTATCTCCGGCATATCTCCGTGTGATACCTGTCTTTGTTCCTTTATAATCTGGTTTTGGTATATTCTTCAGTAATAATTCGGCTATTTTAATCCTATAATCAACATAATTCTATTTTCTCTCGTTATTTATTCTGTTGCACAAACTGCACGAATTGAAAAGACAAATATCGAAAAGATAAAACAAAGTTTTTCGATATCCTTTCATATATTTTCACATGATTGGGAAGCATGCTAGTACTGGTGTTGCTTATTGATTCCAATCATTTTCTTGTTGTGCTCAATAACACAACTTGGTTTCGATATACGATTGGATCCTTGAGTAGTCATTTCTATTGTTCCCTGTTTTGTCGTCATAATATGAACATCTCGCTCATCCCCATTGCGTCAACAATATTTCCATTTTACAGCTAGTATTCGACTGCAGCTCCTCATTCAGTATTCTTCCTCTTTAATTTTAATTTATATAAATCTTTTGGCATATTCTTTCTGTTCACAAGCACTGGCCCAGTCTCATTTGTTTTATAACTGTGAGATAGTGTCATAAATAGTTTTGATGAAGGGTACCAATTTTCTAGATGTGAAGTGTGTCCTCTGACCCACTGTGATAGGTCTTTGATAAAAGTTTCGGATTCGTTGTCATCACAATTTATTTTACCGAGACATGTATATATTTTGAAGTCATACTAATAAACTGACTCTGACTGACATAATTTTTCACGGCAGTGTGTCAGTGTTCGACGGATTGCCTGCTGCGATGAAGCAGCGTTCATGGTCAGTCTTTCTGCGGTCTCGTTAGTATGATTTACACAGACTATATTGATGCGGCCTAAGAGTAGCAACTCGCCATTGCGTCAACAATGTTTCTGAGTCGTATTTTTTCGCAGACAAGTAGAAAATTTAAAAAAACTAGCTCTTTACAGTAATTCGAAGGGTTACTATGTAATGCGTCAAACTGCAATAAATGAATTTCAGTGCATCCAGCATGGGATGGTATACATTGAAATTTTCATCATTTCCGTTCTTTAGTGTTTAATGTATGCTACATTAAGTGGGCAGCTCTTTACAGTAATTCGAAGGGTTACTATGTAATGCGTTAAACTGCAATAAATGAATTTCAGTGCATCCAGCATGGGATGGTATACATTGAAATTTTCATCATTTCCGTTCTTTAGTGTTTAATGTATGCTACATTAAGTGGGCAGTGTTTTTTTTTTATTTTTGTTGCTACAAGCCTCAATTATCCGACCAAGACATGTTACAAAAATTTTACTGGTCTCCTTGCCTATTGGTGAATTTAGCAATCTGAGATATTCTATTCTGTCGTAATTCCTGCTATTTCCGTACAGCTTCCTGGTGGATCTACAAAAAAACATCCTAACTAGGCTTTCAACTATGGACTTACGAAATTCAGCTCATGAGACCCGGAATAATGCTTACTTCATGTTCAAAATCGAAGTTTGGAAGATGTTTTTCTCTACGGAAATTTTTGGTGGCCATCCTATGAGTGAAGATGAGATACTGGGTCATCTGTCTGCGGAAAAGCCACACTACGATTTTTCTAATTGATGTGGAGCTGATTCCTCAGTCTAGTTTCTAAGATATCTGAGGAGATCTACGTATGCACCGAGAGTGGCGAAATACCCACCATTTAATCCAGTACCCATTACGTGCCTGAAATAGCTAATTAATGGCGTTTCAAAGATTCTTTTGATAAACTGAAACACCTTTTTCTTATTGGAAGCACTATTTATTTATGTCCCAAACGCGTTTCACAACTTAGGTTAAGACACGTCCAGTGGATTTATTCTGGAATAAAGCAGTTTCTTTTATGCATAACTTACAGAACAGGAAACACTTTCAATCATAAGGGCGTGTGCTATGTATGTTGCTCCGTATCCTGGATGACATCATCCAAGTGTCCGGACCGTTCGCCGGATAGTTAAGGAAACGGGAAGTGTTCAGCCACATGTGAAACGTCAACCACGACCTGCAACAAATGATGATGCCCAGGTAGGTGTTTTAGCTACTGTCGCGGCTAATCCGCACATCAGTAGCAGACAAATTGCGCGAGAATCGGGAATCTCAAAAACGTCGGTGTTGGGAGAATGCTACATCAACATCGATTGCACCCGTACCATGTTTTTATGCACCAGGAATTGCATAGCGACGACTTTGAACGTCGTGTACACTTCTGCCACTGGTCACAAGAGATATTACGGGACGATGACAAATTTTTAGCACACGTTCTATTTAACGACGAAGCGTCATTCACCAACAGCGGTAAGGTAAACCGGCATAATATGCAGTATTGGGCAACGGAAAATCCACGATGGCTGCGACAAGTGGAACATCAGCGACCTTGGCGGGTTAATGTGTAGTGCCGCATTATGGGAGGAAGGATAATTGGCCCCCATTTTATCGATGGCAATCTAAATGGTGCAATGTATGCTAATTGCCTACGTAATGTTCTACCGCTGTTATTACAAGATGTTTCACTGCATGACATAATGGCGATGTAATTCCAACATGATGGATGTCCGGCACATAGCTTGCGTGCGGTTCAAGCGGTACTGAATAGCATATTTCTTGACAGGTGGATTGGTCGTCGAAGCACCATACCATGGCCCGCACGTTCACCGGATATGACGTCCCCCGATTTCTTTCTGTGGGGAAAGTTGAAGGATATTTGCTATCGTGATCCACCGACAACGCCTGACAAAATGCGTCAGCGCATTGTCAATGCATGTGCGAACGTTACTGAAGGCGAACTACTCGCTGTTGAGATGAATGTCGTTAGACGTATTTCCAGATGCAGTGACGTTGACGGACATCATTTTGAGCATTTATTGCATTAATGTGGTATTTACATGCAATCACGCTGTAACAGCATACGTTCTGAGAAATGATAAGTTCACAAAGGTACATTTATCACATTGGAACAACCTAAATAAAATGTTCAAAGGTACCTAGGTTCTGTATTGTAATTTTTAAAAAACCTACCTGTTACCAACTGTTCGTCTAAAATTGTGAGCCATATATTTGTGACTATTACAGCGCCATCTATCACAAAGCGAAAAAAATGGTCCAACTAAAACATTCATATTTCTTTATGTACTGCACGAATATGTAATAAAAATGAGGGTTCCTATTTTAAAAAACGCAGTTGATATCCGTTTGACCTATGGCAACGCCATCTAGCGGGCCAACCATAACGCCATCTGGTTTCACCCTTCAAGCTAGACAAGTTTCGTTCTTTGTAGTTTTTTTCGTTTGACGCTTATTTCGAGAGATATTTGGCCCGGTCACGATCAATGGACCACCCTGTATAGAGGTTCGTGCGTCTGTGAAAATATCTATGCGCGAAGCATACAGCACGTACCACTATGCCGGCCGCTGTGACCGAGCGGCTCTAGGCGCTTCAGTCCGAAACCGCGCTGCTGCTACGGTCGCAGGTTCGAATCCTGCCTCGGGCATGGATTTATGTGATGTCCTTAGGTTAAGGTAGGTTTAAGTAGTTCTAAGTTCTAGGGGACTGATGACCTCAGATGTGTTGTCCCATAGTGCTCAGAGACATTTGAACCTACCACTATCTCTCTCTCTCGATGATGTATAAGTGTGTGTGCATTTCTTTCAGCGATGTTTTCATTATGTTAAGGCATTTTGTGTGGTAGGTTTATGTTCAGTCGGAGAGGTTTACTGCAGGTCCTTGAATGTGGAACGAACAGCTGTCATGCAGTGGATAAAACGTTCTGGTGTTCGGCTTGTTGGATTTTTCGTTTAGAGGTTATATGGGGGGGGGGGGGGGGGGGATTTACGGGAAACGTAAGTGAAAGGGGATTGTGCAGAACTGTTCTGACGATCATATGCTCATTGATCTCTAGACCTGTGTCATCGGGTGGTAATTTGGCGGACTCCCCTAGAGAGGTAACGGATGCACTACACAAAGGAAGCAGCTACTCGGGTAGCAGAGTATTTGTGGAGTGCACATGAAGGTATTTTTAGGCCAGGCGGAAGTTTGAGGAACTGCGACGAAATCTCGCCAGTCGATACGCAGAAAGGGAATTCAGACTACGTGCAGAGTAAAAATACTTCGACTGTCAAACTTTATCAGTATACTGTCCAAGTATTCGTATCAAAGTTCCCGGATTTACTGCCGTCGAGGAAAGTTCTCACGCTTCAATTATTTTCGGGACCGAGAACTGGCTGAAACCCGAAGCAGTAAGTTCTTAGATATTTAGCGGGTCACGAAACGTATGTCGGAAAGAAAGGTTAGACGCCACAATAGGGGAAGTGTTCATTGCAGTTTACAAAAATATTGTCTCTTTGACGTCGAAGCCGAGTGTGGCAGTGAAGTTACCTGGTCGCGTATAACAGGTCTAGGTGAAATCAATTTAAGCGGTGGATGTTTTTACCGGGCACCATGTTCCGCTGTGGCAGTTCAAGATTCATTCAAAGGAAATCTATATCCAATACCCACATCATACAACACTAGTGGGAGGCGACTTTAACCTATCGAATATAAACTGCAACGTCTAGGAATACATTGCAGACAGGTGGGCTTCCGAAGTACTTTTCAACACTTTTCTGAAAACTTGAGTAGCTATTTCGTCAGCCCACACAGAGTGGAAATATCTTAGACCTTGTAGCTACAAACAGGCCGGACATTCACGACAGCGTCAGTATAGAAACTGGGACTAGTGATCATGACGTTATTGTAACAGCTGTGGTTACGAAAGCTAATAAAGAAAGCAGTCAAGAAGGTTAGGAGAGTGTTGCTGCTAGAAAGAGCAGATAATCAGTTATCAGCATCTCCCTTAGACACTGAACTGGCAGCACTTACTTTCAGTAGGATGGACATAGAGGACTTATTTGCGTAGTAGGTGGATTGAGGACAGAAAAGACCAATCGTGTTTTAAAAACGAAATATTGAAAATTCCGAGGAGGCAAAGGATGTTGCACTCTCAGTTCAAAAGAGAACTCGCACATGACGACAGGCAAAGGTTAGTAGAGATTCGTGCGTCTGTGAAAAGATCTGCGCGCGAAGCATACATCAACTACCACCGTCATGCTTTAGTGAAATATCTGCGCGAGAACTCGAGAAAATTCTGCTCCTATGCAAAACCGCTCAGCGGTGCTAAGGCTTCCATTGAGTCACTCGTTGACAAGTGTGGTGAGGCAGCTGAAGACAGAAAAACGAGAGCGAAAGTTTTAAATTTCGCGTTTAAAAAATCGTTCAAGCAGGAGAATCGTACAAACGTAACGTCGTTCGACAATCGAACGGATGCTCGTATGAACGACACAGTAATAACCATCTCTGACGTAAAGAAACAACTGAGAGATTTGAAAACAAGTAAGTCAAAAGGTCCGTATGGAATCCCAGTTCAGTTTTACAGAGAATGCTCTAAGGCACTGACGCCTTACTTAGCTCGCATCTACAGCGAATCTCTCGCCCAGCTGAAAGTTCCAAGCGAATCCCAGTTCAGTTTTACAGAGAATGCTCTAAGGCACTGACGCCTTACTTAGGTCGCATCTATAGCGAATCTCTCGCCCAGCGGAAAGTTCCAAGCGAATGGCGCGTAAGAAGGAGAAAAGTAGGGACCCGCAAAATTACAGACCAATATTGTGGACGTCGGTCTAGTGCGGAATACTTGAACATGTTCTCATTTCGGATATAGTAAACTTTCTTGAGACCGAGAGGCTTGTGTCAACAAATCAGTAAGCTTTTAGAAAGCATCGCTAGTGCGAAACTCAGAATACCCTTTTTTCACACTAGGTACCGTGAACTGTGGATGAATGGCAACATGCCAAGTCCATATTTCTAGACTTCCGGAAATTCTCTGACATGGTGTCCACTGTAGACTGTTATCGAAGGTAGGAACATGTGGAACAGTTTCCGAAATACGTGAGAGGCATCAAGACTTCTCAAATATTAGAACCCAGTATATTGTCCTCGACAGCCAGTATTCATCAGAGACAAGGCTAAAGTCACTAGCGCCCCACGGAAATGTGATACGACCGCTATTATTTTCTATACACAAAAATTACCTAGGGGACAGAGTGGACAGCAATTAGCCGTTGTTTGCTGATGATGATGTGGTGTACGAGAAGGTGTCGGAGTTGAATGACTGTAGCAGAATACAAGATGACTTAGACAAAATATCTAACAGGTGTAATGAATGGCAGCTAGCTCTAAATGTAGACAAATGTAAGTTAAGGCGGATGAGTAGGAATCTATAATCTTCGGATACAGCATTTGTAGCGCCCAGCTTACTACAGTCACGTAGTTTAAATATCTGGGCGTAACGTTGCAAGCGTTATAAAATTAAACGAGCATGTGAGGACTATGGTAGGGAAGGCGAATTGTCGACTTCAGTTAATTGGGAGAATTTTGGGAAAGTGTGGTTCATCTGTAAAGGAGACGGCATATAAGACGCTATTCTTATGTACTGCTCGAGTATTTGGGATCAGCACCAGGTCGGATTGAAGGAAAACATCGAGGCAATTCAGAGACGGGCTGCTATATTTGGTAACGGTAGGTTCTAACAACACGTAAATGTTACGGAGATGCTTCGGGAACTCGAGTGGGAAACCCTCGAGGGAAAGCGACGTCCTGTTCGAGGGACAGTACTGAGAAAATTTAGGAAGCTGGCATTTGAAACTTTCTGCATAATGATTCTGCTGCCACAGACATACATTAGGCGTAAGGACCACGAAGATAAAATACGAGAAATTATGTCTCATACGGAGACATACAGTCGCTCGTTTTTCCCACGCTCTACTTGCGAGTGGAACAGGAAATGACTGGTAATGTTATAGGGTGCCCTCCGTTACGCACCGTACCGTTGCTTTCTGAGTGTGTATGTGGACGTAGATGTATTATCCTACTATTTTATCTATTAATGCGACTACTGAATCATTTGTCATATATACTTGATGTTTCAAAAGTGATTTCTTTTCGACTTTCGTTTTTTGTATATGCTATTCCTTATTCCGATTATTTTTCTCTTTTTCTCTAGAGTTTCCCTTGTGGTTTTATTGTCCGAGATGCTCTGCAAATGTGAAGTAATTTGTCCCTTACTTACAGACACTCATACATTCTTTTTTGGTGACCATCGAACGTTCTATCTCTTTGCCCGACGTATCTGCCATCATATAAGTTACACTGTAATTGATATACACCTGCATTTCGCTTCATGTCTACGTCTTTGATTAGTTTTGGGATGCATTATTGCACACAATTGGCTGCTGTGTATGTAATGCCCATGTCTCGCCTCTTGAAATTGTTAGTGATTTCGTGTTTGAGTTTGTGTTTCTGCATCTACATCTATGTCTACATAGATACTCCTCAAGCCATCACCTCATTGTTCCTATCGTGTGCTTTCGCTTATATTCTCCTGTTTATTCTATGTTCTTATGGTATTGGATGAGTGTATTTGTGTTGGGGTATGTTGTGTTGTTTTTGGTGGTTTTGTGTTTACTGTTACTATTTTTATTTTAATTTGACCCATTCCTTGTGGCTGTCTGCGTTATGTTAAGCCAATGGACCATGTGTCGAAGTGCTGTTTTTGTGAAGTTGGCTGGTTAAAGGCTTGATGTATGAATGTATCAGTTGTTGTGGATTATGATTAATTTCAAATATGTGCTACGTGTTTCTTTTTTGACTGTTATATCTAAAAAGTTAATTTGGTAAAAAGTTAATTTGGTATTATACCTTGAATTTTAAGTACCTTGGCGATAGCAACGTGACGTTTATCAATTTTTGATATGCTTCATCTAATAACCAGTGGAAGTCACTCATATATCTGAACCCAGAAAATTCTGTTGCATTCCTTTGCAATTAGTTTTGTAAAACTGAGCTGTTCAACATGGTTTACGAAGATATTTGCTAAAGTTCCTGAAACTGGGGAACCCAACGGTAACCATCCTCCAAATCAGAGGAAACTCAGATTTCGGACAGAATAAGGGAAACTACATATAGAAATTTATTAATGTAAAAACGCATTTGGAAGATAAATAAATGAAGACTATAGTAAGAAAAGTCGTTTATATACCTAGTGCGCACAATGGCCATATCAACAATCTTGACATTATAAAGAGTATTTTTACGAGGAACCATACCTTTCTCGTCAGTCTTCACCCATCAAAATTAAGCCGAAATGGACTTTAAAAAACGTCACCTTTCAAACCGTTCAGATTATTTATTCCTACTTACCACAGATAATTCCAGCAAAACAGTCCTGATCAACTCTGAAGCTCGGATAACAGACGGATTCCTTTCCTTCAGGCAACAGGTACTGAACGAAACCAGGGGGTAAACAAGCCCAATGCGCATCTCCCCTGCAGAAAAAGAAAAAGATCGACATGTAGTCTGAATTGTTTAAAGCTTCTGTTTCGAATAAATTGCGTTATTTTTTCAACATTTCATTGTTATGCATTTCCTAAGAAACTACTTGTTCACAATGTAAACGAGAGGATTTCGAGCAGAAAGAAGACGTACAAAATTGAGAGAGAATCGTTTTACAGCAGCTGCTAGTTTTACACCCAGAATAGCCCAGGAACGCTGCAGAATCGAACTAAGGCAAAACCTGAAGGGCCAATTTGATAAGTGAAGGACAAGATCTATTCCGTTGATGTTTCCTTAAATATCCATTCTGTAAATTTCATCGTTTCCCCGGGACGTACACTGACTGAATCGTTGGGTTAGTGTCATTTCCGAAAGATCGAACACTTGATTTTCATTTTCTGCCAGTGAACCTTATGAAAAAAAAGTGCTGCGACGTCCTTCAGACTCCACATTACTATACATTTAGGATCCTTTGTGAGTGGCTGCCTAAACCACTTCTTAAGCTACAGAATGAGAAAATCACATCAACCGCAACATGACGATGCCTTGTTGAACGCCCGGAGTAAACGAAAATCGAGAATGATTACGAGAATATGATCCAGAAAATGAACATATTGGCCTAGCAAGACGACGTGGTACTGGGTATTAGAGGTACCGGTGTGTACAGCAGTCTAGGTCACTACCTCTGAAGGTCTCGCTGTACGGTGTTACAACATCCAATGTGTGGCTTTCATGATCAGTGAAAGAGCGGAAGTGATGTTTATGTTGATCTGTATTCCAATTTTCTGTGCAGGTTCCGGAACTCAGGGAACCGAGGTGATGCAAAACTTTTTTTGGTATGTGTATTTTGCTGCCGAAATAGCAATATCTTGAGTGTCTCGTTTCCTAATGCACCTGCATAGCATCACTGATTAACATTGAGTACATTTAATCAAACTTCCTTTACGTTTGTTGATTTTCATGCCAGAACCCCTTTCCTCTTCTCAGCAAAAAATCTTTTCCCTTAAACTGATCTTTCAATTGCTTTGCGGCCTCGAAAAAATAAGAATGCAACCGGCAAATCGTAGAGGTTTTTCTTTCTTCTCCCTGAACATTAATTCCCTTCCCAAACGAGTATTGAGTTAATTAATCTATTGCCCTCTAATCATGCACAGACAAATACAACACAGTTTTTCTTAGCACTAAGTATACTACAGTGTATTTTACTTCATCTGATTAAAAGACGACACAAATCTAAAATTTAAACTTGTTGTTTGAGACAGCAGTATTTTAATGTGCTCGTACTTGAGTAACTTTCCCCCTTTTCTGTCTTAGACTACCAGAGAAATAGTCTTCTGCAAGTACTGACGCAGTTTCTGCTTGCAGTGACTACAGTTCTAGAACTGTCATTACAGGGCAGAATGCGAGTACTAACTTCCAGGGTCCTTCTTCATGGCTTTGGCAGACACACCCTGGCGTGCATTCAGACGTTGATCCATCATTCCATGCCCCATCTTCATACGCCTTCCCGTCGAGGTGACATTTTGTCTTGTCCAGTGATAGTAACGAATCTGTAATGAAAGAACATTTAACGATAAAGCAGCTGTCGATGGTCTGATCTATTCAGCATGTGCCTTTATTGATGAAGTAGTATGTGTAACAAAACTAGGATATATTTCCTTATCATATTTTTTTGAAGGAACAGTCCACTGAAATGCCGGTTTTCGATGTCCATGGAGCACAGTGCAGGGCTATTCACAAAAAAACCTCCGGGATTTCAGAAGACAACTTGAAAGGCATATGCACAGAGTAAATTAATTCCCGTGTTGTAAAAAAATATCATATCGAACGAGAGATGGTCAAATGTAGTATCGATTGTGTAGTAGCGTCGCTGCTCAACAGCGATCACTGATTGAAGGTGTTATGGGTGATATGTTAGAGTAACTTTAGATCGAGAGAAGTATTGAGGACTCTCAAGCGTAAAGTCGTGTTGTATCTGATGTGTGCTGGATATATACTTACTCGCTACGGGTAGTAATGATTTTTTTTATTTACAAGATCATATGATATTTGCTAACTGTAAAAGGAATCTCAACAGAAGTTGGAAATAACTAAGGTAAAGAAAGTTGTTTTGTTACTGATGCAATGCGCGTATTCATAAATGATTGAGACAATGTATAGCAGTCACACCCAATGGTTTTGTAAAGCTAATTGTTAATGTATAATCAGTTTATTAAGAGTGTTAATTGTGACCATTATTATTTCCAAAAAGTCAAAATAACAAGTTTTAAAGTTAGTATCATATTGTTACTCACCCAAGTTAGTACCAGTTCCCACCCATGTCATTTTTGATTAACTATTTTTCTCAAGTAGTTATCGTCTCAGTCATATTCGATTTTTTTTAAATGTATGCTAAGCAACAGCCGTGCACAGTAGCTGTTTGCTAACTATACAATTTAAAGTACTAACAGAGAACAGTGCGAAGAGCGTTAGCATTGAACAGATAAAGGTAATAAATTTTATTATTTACGTGGCTATCATACATTAAGCACTGGGGCCATTATTTTGAAATTGATCAAGGCTTTTTTATTACCAGGGTCCCTTTCAGTTTAATAGTGTTTGCACCAGATTCAGTTTTTGTGTTACGTAAATTCATGCAGTTTTGGTTTGGTTTAAAGAAGTTCAGTACAGGGCAAAGCGCATAGCGAAGAGCTAAAATCCACGTGCACATGCCGTTCCATTCTAACAGTCGTGATTCAGACTACTTTCAGTTAAGTACTTTTAATCCTACTTCAAACGTGCCTGTTTCACTTGGTCACAACTTTGTACAGATGGAAATTATTTTTGGAATCTTTTGAGATAATATTGTCAGGCCTACGGCCTGCTCTTCCTTACTTAGTTAAGTTTAGTTAGTAATTTTGAGCTGCGCATTTACTGTTCTGTGTCAATTATTTCTAACAGATCAACGGCAAAAATGCTCTTTATCTCTTTTCTGTTTTTCTTTCGTTGTATTTGTGCATCATGCGTGTAAAATGATTACTAGCGCTATGCGTAGCTCAGTCATGGACAATGCCGAAAATACGCATTTGCTAAGTAACTCTGTTGCAAGGAATACCAATTCTGACAATTCTGCATTGACGACAGTGAATCACATGACAGTCAAACTGCCTTGAATTGTCTTTACCTACCGATATCACCATTAATCAGACGGCACATTCCACAAATGAGGATGAAGCTGATACACATACTTCCTATGTACAAAATTTGCACTCTGATCGCTTACCTTTAGAATCCAATCAAACTAACAATACCCAAACCTCAACAGACATGTCAAATGCTGACACTGTTGAACATTTTACGCCAAATTCTTTAAATACTGATGGTCAGTTATCGAATAATGCCATTATGATGATGATTCAACAAATCATCGATGGCAATAAAAAGTTACAGCAGAAAAAAGACAGACGTTTTACTCAAATTAGTGACACGATTGTTTAATAAAGTTTCACATAAAGAAGAGGAACTGGCACGCAATATAGAATAACAAATTAACGAATGTTTTGAACAACAAGAAACGCGATTTAATGAACGCCTCAACTAGCCCTTAGAGACATGTAATCAATTTCAATATCAAGTTACACTTGCAATCCAAGCGCAAAATGAAACCATTCACCAACAAAAGATCGAATAGATACACCAAATTCTCGTTCACGAGAAAAATTCATAGACAGTTGCTACAGTAAAGTTTTCGGTGACTTTAAAACCGTACATGACGCGAAGACACAGCTTCAAAGCGATTTTATAGAGCATAAAACACAAGCAGAAAATCGTTTGAGTCAACACGAAACACATCAGGAAGAAATGCAAACTGTCACCGGTAGACTTGAACAACTAGAATATGATACTGATTCTGCCGTAATCAAATCTGGCATAAGCAAAATTAAGAAGTGTACAAAGAAACTGCATAAATGTGCAAAGAAACTGCAGAAACAAATGATTTCCATTATAAGTATTTCTTGTCAGTAGGTAAGTTTAAGGTACTCCGCAATAACAAAACAGATGTGCATCCCTTAGACGGGGTACAACCATTTCCATTCTCGTTACCACCTAACAGACCTATTACCAACAAACTGGAATCCATTTGCAGTTTTTTCGGAGGGTGAGCCCGTCAATAGAAAGCGCCACATTGCAAGACAATTCTACTCATTAGAAGAATTTCAAAATGGCATTTTGTCGGCTTATTGGTCGCAAACTACACAACGAGGAATTAAAGGTCAGTTAACCAGTTTACCTTCCTTTGAAAATTCTGTCTTCCAAACCACTGTGCAATTTTTTAGCACATGGTTGAACTAAATCAGCTTCTTACCGAGCCATATAGTCAATCAGCATTAATACAGCTATGCATCTCTAAATTACCGCTTTCATTACGAGTCTCCCTGTTAACAGGGCAACAAAAGAAGGCATTCCTTCATGTCGCCATCTTTTACAACTTTTGAGAGTACTGACTATTCTTTTGTCATTAAAACTTTCTCCCAAAACAGCAACAGTAACAACACGTATGGGTATCAAAACTCATCGGGAAATTTTCATGACAGACATAATAAGAGGTTTGGGAATGGCAACAACTTTCAGAATGATTTTCACAGACGTCAAAATTTTAGTGATCAGTACTCACAAAACTAGCAACAGTACCAACAGTTTGGTAGCAACAACCAGAATTTTCAACAACAATTTCACGATGGAAACATCAAGTTGAAAATTTGAACAACAATATCCTCAGCAAGATCAACCCGCCTTCAATGGTTCGCCGCAAACTTCCGTGAACACGCAACAGCATAGCATTAATACTACACAAGGCAATAATTTCATGTATAGGAACCAGACTCTGCGTTTCATCCGAAATGTTCCGTATCAGACTAATTACAGCAACAAACGATGAGGTCAGAATCAGAATTTTCAGCGTTATTATGGCAATAACAGTTTTTTTCAGAAACAACGACAATTTTAACAACAACCTCCACTGATTCTGAATGAACCTGACATACATTTACACCCACCTCAAAACTCTAATGACCACAATAGCAGAACTGTCAAATTATTGAGATGCCACAACGAGCTTCGACAAGTAATCAAATTCCGAATACTACATGACTAGAGAACAACCCCCTTGCTTTAGCCTGCAACGACGATCAGAATTAGAACCCTACGAAACAGTAACTGAAAATGTAATCAGTTTGACGACATTAGAGAAACGATTTTAAAAGAAAAGAATCAGACTAAGAAGACAGCTTCACATCTGACCATTGAAATACAAATATGTCACACAAATTTACTGCTGTGATAGATTAAAATTCGCCTGTTACTGCGGTAAGTGATGCTGCATTTAATAAATGTAATTACAATTATTCCTGTCCTACTTTTACACTGAGCAAAACAAAAGTATGTGGAGCAGTTTCTATCAAAGGTGTCGACGTTAAGCTTCAAACACATTATCTTTTTATGTACACGGTCACACATTTTATCCTAAGTTTTTGATTGTTCCCCGACTTAATGTTAGGTATGGACTTTCTGGTCGAACATAAAGCTATTTTGGATTTCAAAAACTCGTACGCAATGTTAAATGAAAACGGAATTTCACCAAACTTTATCATCTGAGGAACAAAACGTCAATAGAATTGAACTTACTTCTGTAACCAAAAATACACATTTGCTTAAATCTTTTTACACTGGGGCTTATGTACCAGACGATGTGTAATACAACGTTGAACAAACAATTACTAACAACGTAAGTGAAAGCTAAGCTACAACGATGATGACAGTTACATGACATTTTACCACAGCTTTCATGACTGTTTCATAACATTCTAGGTACTATTCTAATTTTCTTATATGAATTTTATGTCAAACCTCGCGATTCTTTCAAATCTATACATTATTCCACACCATTTACGTATGGAGAACAGCTCAAACAGGAACTTCGAGCCATGCTCCACCAAGGGATTACAGATTCAGCTTTTAGTCTGTACATAAGTCCACTGCACATTCTTATTAAAAAGGATGGATCATTACGCCTTGTTCTCGATTCACACCAGATCAACGACATTATAGTAACGGAAACTGATCGACCACAGACTTCAGACGAACTTTTACAGAAATTTCATGATACATCCGTTTATTCAATGCTAGATCTACAATGGGGTCTTTGACAGATTGAACTTCAGCCGAACTGTAGAAAATACATGGTATTTCTCTGTTTTGGCAACTGCTGTCAGTTTTGTAAACTGTCATTTGGTTCGAAAATATCCTCTGCTGCATTCAGACGAGGTATGAACACAGTAATATTGACTGAATTGAAAGACAGAATAACCACGTATATTGTGAGATTTTAACTGCGGAACCCACTTAGACTGACCATAACAATACTCTTCAAGCTTTACTTCAGACATTTCTTCAGCAAGGCCTCACAATTAGTCTTAGTAAATCCCACTTTGGTAACACTTCTATTAAATTTATAGGTCATGTCATTTCTGCCGATGGCATAGCGCCCGATCCAGAAAAACTTCAAGCAATTCGACATATTATGAGTCCTCCTTCAAAAAAGAAACTTCATAGCTTCCTAGGGCTGATCAACTTTTTCCGTCGCCTCATTATTCTGCACCAGATACGCCGAAATTATGTCAGTTAATTGGTAAAAATACTATCTGGACATGGAATGAACAAGCTCTTTCCGAATTCTTGAATTTTAAGGATGCACTCTTGAATGCACTGATATTATCGCACCCTGATCCTACTAAGAACTTTTCGATCGCCACTGACAGTTCCAAAATAGCCATCAGGAGACAGAAGATAGAAGAGATAGAAGAAGATGGCATCATTGTTATTAAAAGCATTTCATGTGAGAGCCGCATTCGGTCTGCTTCAGACATACGTAGTGATGTTCAAAAAATATTCAAGATAACATGACTTAAAAATATAGTCCTCGATTTGCAGACCATCCAGACTGTAACTCTACCTCAACAATGATTTTATCCTTGCCTTTTTCACCCATTACTTTCAATTTTATACTGATGATATAGCTACACTACGCTTTGTGTAACAATGCATATTATTATTTATAACTATGGTAATGAGCGTTATATAAATGGACACTTGATCTCACATACTAGTGCGTTGTAAATGGACACTTGATGTCACATACTAGTGCACTTAAGCGCTTCATTTCTTAACAAATTTGTAAATACTTAGTAATGTTTTCCTTTAACTCTGTATTACATAAGTCAGGCTGTTTTAATTCGCATGTACTTTTAAAGACGTAGATACTGTAACTGACAGCAGAACCAGGCTGGAACTACTAACAGACTAGTTAATCACCGTTCGCTGACACAGGTTTAGACCAGTATTCAGAAACTTTACCTCAGTGCCATGTTACCACATCATCACCACACTGAAGTTGAGTAGCTGCATTACATTTTAATAAATGATTGTTAGTTGTTACTCACTGTGTTGCCAACACTATTTTTGCTGTAGTCTATTTGCTCTGTGAAAAGGAAGTTGCTGCCACCTTAATATAGCAGCTGCTTTCTGTGGTACTTCCTGCTACTTTTATGTTGAGTGTCAAACTTAACCGGCCGCAGTGGCCGAGCTGTTCTAGGCTCTACAGTCTGGAACCGCGTGACCGCTACGGTCGCCGGTTCGAATCCTGCCTCGGGCGTGGATGTGTGTGATGTCCTTAGGTTAGTTAGGTTTAAGTAGTTCTAAGTTCCAGGGGACTGATGACCTCAGAAGTTAAGTCCCATAGTGCTCAGAGCCATTTGAACCATTTTTGTCAAACATATTTCGTAAATACAACGCAGGGAAAACTTGGTCGTGTTCAGAATGGAGGTACAGTACATCATACTGACTATCCTGTTGCATCATAATACAAAAGCAACTAACATAGCGAGTACCCCAAAAGGAGAAGGTTGTTTTCCCGTGCTACAGTAGCTATGGGCAGAGTTCATTTAACGCACAGTTCCTGATTGAGTGTTATGTGCGCCTGTCAGGCTGCACATTCAGGTGCAATTTGTTGAAGAGAGAGGTCTGTGTGTGTGAGGGGTAGACTGACAGAGAACCTTGGGAAATCCTCTTAACGACTGAGCTATTCAGCAATGTGCAACGCATATTCTCAGCTGTGGCTGTGCCTCTTTAGTACTTACCAGATCCTGCAGGGGCTATCCTGTATACCTGGATGTGCTAGTACTCCTGGGAGGATTTTTGGAAGGCGAGAGACAGACACTGATGGTTTTGTAACTGCTTGGACAGCTCTGTATGTTAGATCATCGCCTGTGAAGGACTGCGTTGTGTGTCCGAGTCCCATTCCCACCCACAGTTTACGACTGCCTTGAAGTTACACAACAACGCCCACTCCACTGCAGACTGAAATATTCATTCCGGAAAAAGATCCTGAGGCTGTGACTAAGCTATTTTTGTCCAGGACTGCTGGTCGTGCAGATACGCAAGAGAAGTTCTCTTAAATTTAGGAAAGTAGAAGTGAGATACTGGTCGAAATGAAACTTTGAGACTTGGCCGTCATGTATTAGTGAACGGCTTAGATAGTGTGAGAAAATTCCACCCCCTCTCCCCGGAATATGAGGTTTTTATTTCGAGTCCCAGGTCGGCACACAGTTTTAATTTACAGTTCTTCCTTCTGTCAGTGCTCCGCAGATCTCAGATGATTCATGAAAGACAAACAGCCAAAAGCCGTTATACTAATTTTTTATTACTTCTATTTTCTATTTTAAATTATCAATAAGTTCATAAATGTTATCGCCATTACTCGTCAGAGCGAACCTCACTGCAACAAAAAACACAACAACACTGATGTCTGGTGATACATACAAGTACCCTCATGACCTGGGATGCCCACAGTGCACCGTTTGGGTGTGACTGATAGGTAATGCACTGGATTGGAGATCTTTCGGAAACTGAAGGAAGTCGACCATTTAGTAAAAATTATCATCTGCTTCTTCTTGTTTTTTTGCGATTGATAAAGGTACGTCTCTCTCAAAGAGCAGTTCGAAGAAGGAATACCCCTACGATCAGTCGGTTTGTAGACCGAAAATACTTTTCACAAGCCTATTTTCTGCCAACCATAAGACATGTTGGCACTAGTTGCTCTTTTATTCTTGTATTTTTTTCATTAGCATCACATATATTTTTTACTGCGCGTCTTCGTATCAAGTCTCTGAAGTTATATTCAACAGTCGTACTCAGCAGCCACTCGTTCACTATTTCCACAGCCCCTTCTTTCTATACAAGTCCTATTTCTCACACAAGACGGAAGAGAGCAGGCAGTGCTGTTACTAGAAAAAATCATAGTGTCTTCTCGTTATTTGTTCTGCTGGAAAGCTTTCTGTTCATAGTGTCATACATCAGCTCAAACTTATTTGACTCATACTTGTTTCGTAAATAATACAGCATTTTCTTGCTGCAACTTTATTTTTCCCAGACGCGTTTCGCTCTTTTTCTGTCTCTACAGGCATCATCAGCGGGATCTATAACGATACAGTTTTGTTATTTTTAGATTATCAAACAGCTCAAGTCGCAATTTTTTACGTAACGCAACTAAGTAATTACTTACGTTTGATGTGATCTGCGTTTCATCTCATCTGGCCTGGAGGTTGCACTACCACTTTTTACCGGCACAAACAAACTTATTTGACTCACTTCGGAGATCCTCCTCACTTCGGAGATCCTCCTCACAGAGCAACAAAAGTCCTGACTTGGCCGACTACTTTATTGCAAATCGTAATCTTTGAACGGTTCCGACTTTTTCTTTTCAATACCAATACTCACATGAATTTATAGAAACATCTAGATCGCAGATTAAAGCTGTTAAAGAGATGATGAGTGGCCAGCTGTAGCAAGTAAAATTATGATTTAAGTTCTGCTCTGCAATTAAAAAATGTTTTATATTGCCTGAATTTTCTTTTACAGCTGCGTCAATTACACTACTGGCCATTAAAATTGCTACGCCACGAAGATGACGTGCTACAGGTCCGAAATTTAACCGAAGGAAGTAAATGCTGTGATATGAAAATGATTAGCTTTTCAGAGCGTTCACACAAGGTTGGCGCCGGTGACGACACATACAACGTGCCGATATGAGGAACGTTTCCAACCGATTTCTCATACACAAACAGCAGTTGACCGGCGTTGCCTGGTGAAACGTTGTTGTGATGCCTCGTGTAAGGAGGAGAAATGCGTACTATCACGTTTCCGACTTTGATAAAGGTCGGATTGTAGCCTATCGAGATTGCGGTTTATCGTATCGCGACATTACTGCTCGCGTTGGTCTAGATCCAATGACTGTTAGCAGAATATGGAATCGGTGGGTTCAGGAGGTTAATACGGAACTCCGTGCTGGATCCCAACGGCCTCGTATCACTAGCAGTCGAGATGACAGGCATCTTATCCGCATGGCTGTAACGGATCGTGCAGCCACGTGTCGATCCCTGGGTCAGCAGATGGGGACGTTTGCAAGACAATAACCATCTGCACGACCAGTACGTCGATGTTTGCAGCAGCATGGACTATCAGCTCGGAAACCATGGCTGCGGTTACCCTTGACGCTGCATCACAGACAGGAGCACCTGCGATGGTGTACTCAACGACGAACCTGGGTGCACGACGGCAAAACGTCATTTTTTCGAATGAATCCAGTTTCTGTTTACAGCATCGTGATGGTCGCATTCGTGTTTGGCGACATCGCGGTGCACACATATTGGAAGCGTGCATTCGTCATCACCATACTGGCGTGTCACCCGGCGTGATGGTATGGGGTGCCACTGGTTACACGTCTCGGTCACCTCTTGTTCGCATTGACGGCACTTTGAACAGTGGACGTTACGTTTCAGACGTGTTACGACCCGTGGCTCTACCCTTCATCCGATCCCTGCGAAACCCTACATTTCAGCAGAATAATGCACGACCGCATGTTGTAGATCCTGTACGGGCCTTTCTGGATACAGAAAATGTTCGACTGCTGCCCTGGCCAGCACATTCTGCAGATCTCTCACCAACTGAAAACGTCTAGTCAATGGTGGGCGAGCAACTGGCTCGTCACAATACGCCAGTGACCACTCTTGATAAACTGTGGTATCGTGTTGAAGCTGCATGGTCAGCTGTACCTGTACACGCCATCCAAGCTCTGTTTGACTCAATACCCAGGCGTATAAAGGCCGTTATTACGGCCAGAGTTGGTTGTTCTGGGTACTGATTTCTCAGGATCTATGTACCCAAATTTCGTGAAAATGTAATCAAATGTCAGTTCTAGTATAATATATTTGTCCAATGAATACCCGTTTATCATCTCCATCTCTTCTTGGTGTAGCAATTTTAATGGCCAGTAGTGTATATATTAAACAGATATTAGAAAGTTTCGATGATATGCACCACACATTAGTGTCACCCTATGGTTTGTGGCTGCATGCGGGGATCTGTCCTTGCCTTTCCTCATCACCCTCTCTCCTTAGCGTGAACACAGACTGCAGGAAGGGAGTGTAAGTACCTCACGAATTCCGCTAAGAGAGTGGGAGGGGAATGACTCAGTGTGTAATTAAAGAAACTGAGAAACTGGATGGGCCTCCCTGTATTAAGGTATTGGACAACTGTATTTAGAGTTAGGTTAGTTTTCCTAAATCGCTATAGGGAAAGCTAGGACGAATTCTGCTACGATACTATGACCAATTTTCACTCCAAACATTGTTAAACATAGTCAGCGCTCAGACTCTGTTGATATCTAACTAGACGAACTGTTAAGCTACAGCCTCCCCTGGATTCTGTTGTTACTTTCGTCAAACAGCATTTGTTGGTCGGTTCCCCGCTGATTATGCGGTACTCACTGCAATCGAAGCGTGTAGGGCAACATTCGCTGGAGCCGTCACTGCGTACACAGCCCAGATCCTCATAGTAGTGTATGGTGCGGTAGTTGGGGCAGTCCTGTACTCTGCATGTTGACGTCTCTGAACCTGAAAAAGAAATGTAAGAACCCTTTCTTAGACTCGTTACATGGTTGCCAGCGTCAGTACAAGATAAATATTTCTTAGACGCTTCCCGCATATCCGGCGGACATGCAGAATATCCGCTTCTCTGATTGTCTTCCCGCATCACGTTGAATAAACTTCACTGTAGTTCCTCAAGGCAAATGCTCGACATCACTATGGTAGACAGTAGCAGTCTCCTGTAAACGTAGAGCAATTGCCTTGAAGTAATATATAACCGATAATAAATAAACGAACAACTGTATTTTCATCTCTGATTTATTCCAGAGCCAACCGGATTCGGCTTTCCATTATGCCATCATGTGGCCCTCCATAGTAAGTAGCTGATCTTACAATGGAAGACAAAATATCATGCAAAAGCGAACCAGTATCCACATACACGCTTGTGTAGATACAGGTTCGCTTTTGGATATTTTGTCTGGCAGTATAAACTCAGCTACTATGTTACTATAGAGGGCCCGATGATGGCATAAGAGAATGCCGAATAAAGTGAAATTCGAAGACATATGGTGAACACATTGTGCTGAGGCAAACCCAAGAAATGCTTTCCCAAAATGTCCGTTCACAAGAATGTATTCGAAACATTAAGGCAAACTCGCAGTGAAGTGCTGCCACAAGCATTGTTCCTTCATGTCCACTGTAACTTGGTTTTTACACCATGAATGACCAATACAAACATTATGTTTAGGAACCTTTATTCTATATCACGTCATAATTATTGTATTACTTTGACAAAACTAAAAAATACTGACATGCTTACAATACTGACGTACATCTTACCTAAGCAATTACATGCTTCTTGCACAACATCTCATAAGACATGTTAGGTAAGGATGAGTTCGTGTGTCAGTAGGAACGATTTTAATTTGCTTTCAGGCCTTTATCAGCCCTATGCTTTCCTTCTGTAACTAGGTAAGTCCGTTATTGACGAATTCCATGCCCAAGTCTACATCAACATTTACATCTTTACTCTGCAAATCACAATGGAAGGAATGGCAGAGGGTACCACTTGTATCAATTCCTTTCCATCCGAATCTCATATGGAACTGAAGCAGAATGACTACTTAAAGCAAGCCACCGTGAGATTCATGTAATCCAGTCTTCGCCAGCGCTATGGCAGCGATACATAGGGTATGTACAGTTTATGCTACTACTGACTGTTGCAACATTGTAACTAAGCTCTCACGGAATTATCTTCAAGTCTCTACTAATTCAGTGTTTTCAGCCTACGCCCGGGATGGTTTACGGTAATGTACAACGTGTCAACTGAAACAAGAAAACTGTAGATTTCTTTAGTAAGTATAACAGTTCACTTGTATGTAGATAAAACGAATTTCATGAAACTGGATCTGCTTATTCACATCTTATCTTATCAGATGCTTGGTGTCCATATGTTTGTCACAGCTTGCTATTGAAGATAATGCACGATACCTTCACCTGACAGAGCAATAGCCCTTTTCGTCAGCTCTCAAACGATGCTGTGGTGCCGTTGTTCTACGTTACTTACCAGTCTTTTGCTGGAGGCCCTTGCACGCGCTCTCTCAGACCCCATCCAGCTTTCGGACGCTCCCCGCCCTTCTTTTACTTCCACCAATTTTTCATTGAACTGAGCTATGTCCCTACTTCTATACTGCCAACACACTTGCCATTCACGAAGGCGACCTATGGCTTCCTTCAGCATCACAGGTCAACAAATGTGGTTGAGGGGCTGCATTCCCACGTCGACTGGAGTGCCGTTTGGCGATCGGTGTGCGCTCCTTATCTTGACACTGACGTCCAATCTGCATGGTACGTTACTGTCAACGGAAAGCAAATATGCCCGTCACGCCCTCACGGGATTCACCTCGCAGACACCCTGTTGTGCGTCGCCTGTGGTGTTCTAGACAAGGACGAGCATCGCCTGGTGTGCGGATTGGCGCGAGGCGTCTGGCTCTTGGTGCGACAGATGCTTGTCCTAATTACCCATACGATTCCTCATCAGATACCTACTCAACTGCTCCTCTTTCCGGACTCGGGATACTTCCCACAAACGAAGAGAAACACCGTGAAGTGTCTTTTCAGAAAAGACACACACACTGATCGTTATCAGCAGAAAGATTCTAACAACCACCCAAGACATAAAAGAGGGGTAATTAAAAAATTAATAGACAGGGCGCACAAAATATGTGAACCAGCTCACTTAGATGATGAGATTGAACACCTTACAGCTACCACCAAGAAGAATGGGTATTCCAACAGACAGATCGTGCACTACGCTCTAGACTGACAACCAGGATGGACGAGGATCGACACCAACCCAAGGGGAAAGTGTTCTTAGCATTTATCAGTAAGGTCACTGATCGCATTGGAAAAATTTTAAGCAAGTACGATATGGTAGCTGTTTTCAGACCGACTACGAAAATAAAAGAATGTTTAAGATCCGTAAAAGATAAACGACATCCTATAGCTACACCAGGTCTCTATAAAATTCCGCGCAGTTGTGGAAAGGTCTATATAGGCACAACAAAAAGAAGCATCAGCACCCGTCTGGGTGAACATAAAAGGAACTGCCCCCTCGGACATATTGATAAATCGGTTATAGCGGAACATGTGTTTCAGGAAGGTGATCATGAAATAAAGTTTAGGGAGACGACCGTCATAGCAAAGACGTCGCGTTATTATGGGCGAATGTACAGAGAGGCAATTGAGATTGCCAAACACTGCAATAACTTTCATAGAAAAGATGAAGGCATTAAGCTGGATGGGATATGGATGTCAACATTGCAGCAACAGCGTGATAATCGATTAATTTCAATTGAGGAAGTTAGCAATATCAGAGATCATAGCACAGCCGACGTCACGTGATTGACAGCGGCGCCCTCTGCATGGCTTATATATACTGCGCTCACTCGCGCTCTCGTTGCAGTTCGCCCATTTTCCTCGGAGGATGCCTTCCGCAGTCGAAGGCGAAACGTCAGGGGAGATTTTTATGTACTGACCACGGCATCTCAGCCCGGAAGTGTTAAATGATGACAACACCTGCCGTGAAAGCCTTCATTCTATGGTCACCGTGAAGTGGATTTGTGGACACACAGTGCACAACGAGTTTGCTCACGACGAGAAATATGTCCAAATTCTTGGCATTTCCTTGATGAACGCCATTGCATAGTTGTCCACAATTTTTCTCAAGTTTCCTTTGTAGTGTTCCTTAACGCCAGTGTTGGGGTGTTCCTGCAATGAGAAGTTGATCCACGTCTTTTCCACTCTTAGAACCGGTTATTCTCTGGCCGTTGGAAAGTTCTTCTCCAAAAAACTATGCTACGATACTCTCACCGAGTCCGGCGACTTGCCGCACGCTCCTCCCCGGGACGTCGGTTTTCTGCTGTTCTCAGAGGACTTAATAATATTTTTGTTTTTAGAAAGGAAAATGAGTAAATGAATCATTGACGTTCTTTGTACCTTGACTCCCTATTCCTTACGTTCCCCTTGGTTCCTGTGGGTAGGGAATGGTGGCCAGATAACGGCTTACGAACCGTGCGCACTTTGCCCCACCTACTTTTTTGGGCGCCAGGAAGATGCCTTTGAATCTAAAAAAATGATTTAAGGGTAGCGTCTCATCACCCAAAGGCCATATAAAAGACAGCAGAGGAATGGACAGAGGTTCGGGGCACTCTTTTGACCTTGGGGTGGAAAAATGCCCCTAAAGACGGAAGGATCAGCAATGATCAACGACATGGGGTGCAGAAGGCTTTGGAAACGACTACCTGAATGACACATAGTGTTTACCCGCAGCACAAGTGGTCTGTAACTGGAAAAGTGTCATGATGTCTCTCCACTGGGGAAAGATTCCACACTAGTCCCCCATTCCGATCCCTGGGAGGGGACTGACAGGGAAGGGGTGACCATTAAGAAAAGATTGGCGGTCGGGTAACGTTCTACGAGTCTAGGGGCGCAATATTAGAATTTTTTTGTATGTGGCAGGGAAGCTAGGAAATCTGAAAAGAGAAATGCCAAGACTCATTTTAGATACAGTTGGGGTCTGTGAAGTGAAATGGAAAGAATTCAAGGGTTTCTGGTCAGAAGAGAATAGGGTATATAAACAACAGCAGAAAATGCTGTAACGGGAGTAGGATTCGTCATGAAGAGGAACCCAGGCCAGAGTGTAAGTTACTGTGAACAGTTGGGTGGTAGGGGTGGTCTCATCAGAATCGACAACAAATCAATGCCGACAACGATAGTTCAGGTATACAAGCCGATGCCGCAAGCTGAGGATGAAAAGGTAGAGAAAGGACGTGAGGATACTGAAAAGGCAGTACAGTACGTAAAGAGACATGAAAATCTAATTTTCATGGGGGATTTGTAGGCGGTTGTAGGGGACGGAATAGAAGAAAAGTTTATAGGAGAATATGGGCTTCGTACTAGAAATGAGAAAGGTGGATAACTAATTGAGTTCTGTAATACATTTCACCTAGTAATCGAGAATAATCTGTTCAAAAATCGGGTAAGAGATGAAGGCGTACTTGGAAAAGCCGGGAGATACAGGAAGATTTTAGGTAGATTACATCATGGTCAGGGGGAGATTCCGAAATCAGATACTGGACTGTAAGGCGTAACCCAGTAGCTCCTACTGACTAAGATCACAATTTTGTGGTGATGACGAGTAATCTGAAGTTTAAGAGACTAGTCAGGAAGATTCAAAACGCAAAGAAGTACTAAAGAATGAAGCTATGCCTGAAGTTCTCTGGGACTATAGAAACTACGATGAGGAATGGCTCAGTAGCCAGTTCAGTTGAAAAGAAATGAACATCTCTAAAAAGGGCAATTACAGAAGCTGGAGAGAAAAATCAAGACACTTTCATAGGATTTGTCGACCTGGAAAAAGCGCTCAGCAATGTCAAATGGTGCAAGATGTTTCGACATTATGAGGAAAATAGGGGTAAGCTATAGGGAAAGATGGGTAATATAGGATACGTACAAGTACCAAGAGGGAATAAGAGTGGAAACCGAGAACAAAGTGCTCGGCTTGAAAAGGTTGTACGACAGGGATGTAGTCTTTCGCCGAAGAAGCAATGATGGAAATAAAAGAAAGGTTCAGGTGCGGAATTAAAATTCACGGTGAAAGAATTCCCGTGATAGTATTAGCTGATGACATTGCTATCCTCAGTGAAGAGAAGAAGAATTACAGACTCTGCTGAAAGGAATGAGCGATCTAATAAGTACAGAATGTCGACTGGGATTAAATTTAAGAAAGACAAAACTAATGAGAATTAGTAGAGATGAGATCAGCGAGAAACTTAACATCAGGATTGATGATCACGAAGTAGATGAAGTTAAGAAATTCTGCAACCTAGGAAGCAAAATAACATATGAAGGATGGAGAAAAGAGGACATGAAAAGCAGACTAGCACTGGCAAAAAGGGCATTCCTGGTCAATAGAAGTCTACTGGTATCAAACACAGGCCTTAATCTGAGGAAGAAATTTCTGAGAATGTATGGTAGTGAAACATGGACTGTGGGAAAACAGGAACAGAAGAGAATCGAAACATTTGGGATGTGGTTCTACAGAAAAGTGTTGAATATTACGTGCGCTGATAAGGTGATAAATAAAGAGTTTCTCGACAGAATCGGCAAGAAAAGGAATGCATGGGAAACACTGACAAAGAGGAGTGCCAGGATGGTAGGACATCTATTAAGGCATCAGGGAATAACTTTCATGGTACTAGGGGGAGCTGTAGAGGGCGAAAACTGTAGAGGAAAGCAGAGACTGGAACAGAGCCAGCAAATAATGAGGAGATAGATTGCAAGTATTACTCTGAGATGAAGAGGTTGGCACAATAGATGAATTCGTGGTGGACCGCATCAAACCAGTAAGATGATTGATGACTCAAAAACAAGAAAAAAAAGAAAATTTTGCTAGTTTTCTGACTGCTGCTTTCAGGTATATCTGTCTAATGTATACAGATGATGGTTATTTGTGTTTGTCCCGTAACTTGTAAATTTGCCTAATGCAAAAGTTTCTCCCGAATACAACATACTCTACCTTTGTGACTGAAAGTATATGACTTACAATAAGACATTTATTTGAGCTCTGCTAAAGTGAAATCAGTGTAAGTCTTCGAACATTTCGTAGCGCCTGCCGATATTTGTTGGTGTAATGCATACACTTATGACGGTGTAATATTCTACCACGATACAGAGACGAACTAGAATAGTGGTGGAGATAATTCTCCTCTGGAGAATGGTTCTAGCTATGAAAGCCATGAGGCCAGAGGAGGTGGAAAACATGTCACATAGGCATGACCATTTACAGGAAATAAATATCCGCCCTGGCGAGCTGATCGACACTTCGTATCTCGTCACTGAATCCATTGTTACGCCGATTCTCAAATACAACTGTTACTTCGTTTCCAGGGACGTAGATTTTTATTTGGAACTCTGTTTGATTGTGTATCAGAGCATCTAGGCTTTTCTGATTTACGCTCACGCTATTTGCAGTTATAACGTTCGCACTCTACTGCCTAGGTCTCCAGACTTCGATAAAAGACGGAATGTTCTTCCATCATATTGGCAAATATGTCATACCATTTCAAAAACATGTCACATAGGCATGACCATTTACAGGAAATAAATACCCGCCCTGGCGAGCTGATCGACAGTTCGTATCTCGTCACTGAATCCATTGTTACGCCGATTCTCAAATACAACTGTTACTTCGTTACCAGGGACGTAGATTTTTATTTGGAAATCTGTTTGATTGTGTATCAGAGCATCTAGGCTTTTCTGATTTACGCTCACGCTATTTGCAGTTATAACGTTCGCACTCTACTGCCTAGGTCTCCAGACTTCGGTACAAGACGGAATGTTCTTCCATCATATTGGCAAATATGTCATACCATTTCAAAACTCTTGGCAGCTTGTTTACAAGAAGTAAGTTTTGAAAATACTATTTGGGAAGTTTACTGGCAGATACTGCTTTGGAAAGAATACATTTCGGGCTTGATGGAAACTTCAGTGATAGTTGAAATACAGAGTGACCAGCAAAAAACAGAACCCATAACGCTACCGATACAGAATCGGTGCCTTATGTCGGAATCGAATTTTATGAATCGTATATAATTTAAATGTTGTATTACTTAGCATTGCCGTTATAAATTACGTTCAAAATGGTCACTGTGGCCACATTTTTGCTCGACTGATCAGTTGATGTCAATTTCGTTTATTTCTCACTGTACTTCTACCTTCAGTTCATCAATATTGTAGGATTAAATGCATAAACTCCAAAGGAAAAAACTGAAAATTGACAACTGTGGGGAATGTGGAGTCCACTGCTGACATCTCGTTCATTTGTGATAGCTGCATTAATGACATTCGGCGAGACGTTTGACGTATGACACGTTGCTCCGTCTTGTTGGAAGAAACTCTTTCATTAACAGTCCAACGTGCACAGAATTCTGCTATAACTGCGAGGTAATATTGTGTATTAACAGTGTGGTAATGCAATATTGGTTCCAAAACACGATTATGTGAAACAGCAGACAAAACACCAATGTTCTCATCGTGTGGTGTAGGCTCGAATACTTCGTGAGAATTCCTCGCCATCCAATATCCGGTGTTCCGAGAATGAACAAGGCAAGAGAAGTGAAACCATGCATAGTTTCACATCGGATACACCGGATCTACTTGTCCCCCGACAAAGTTTTCGAGAAGCTAGTTGCAATTGTCAATTCGTGTCCTTCAGCTTTAGCATAGTTTTAAAACTGTATGCTTGCTAATTTACTTCGTGAAACATTTTACGACAAATTATATATTTAACACCAGGCTATCTTTTTTTTAACTAACGGTAATACTTTTTTAAATATTGGCAACGGATTGTGGGCTCCTATCAGAAGTTTGACTATATCGTTTTGCATTTGAAATATATCTTGTTTGACTAAACCTCGTATGCTACTCTTCCTAGGGATACTGGCCTTGGAAAATGTTTCTACAAACACTTGACGTGCTTCTTGAAACAACTGAGAAGTACCATATGCCACAACCATAGCTATCCCCTCCTGGATTCGATAAGGTATTTCACATAAAAACAAAGCCACTCACAATCCTGCACTGCTCTGGGACATATACTATACTGATACGCAGTCATGTGACATGAAACCTTCCCGCAGGTTAAAACTGTGCATCGGACAGGGACTCGAACCTGAAAACCTTGCCATCCACTGGTAAGTGTTCTGCTAACTGTGCTATCCGAGAATAACCCACGAATTGCCTTCACAGTCTTTTCCGCCGGTACCTTGTCTCCTACCTGCCAAACTTCACAGAAGTTATGCTGCATACCTAGGTGGAAGTAATCCTGTGAGGACAGGTCGTGAGTCGTGCTGAGATAGTGGTTAAGTGAGTACCAGGCAGTGACACACTAAGTAAAGCAAATGATAGTTCGTGTCCACCTGTCCTGGAACTATGCAGCATAAAGGTGTGCGCGGCAACGAGTGACGGATGCACTAATATCAGGGTGTAATGACTGAAAAGAGACATATTTAATACCATTTCACTCTCTGCAACCCGATAAAAAGTTTCATAGTAACTACTGCCTTTACATCGTTGGATTCATCTGTTTTTTTCTTCTTTATTGATTTTCAATTCCCCCCGAAGGGGGCGGGCTGGCAGCAGCTTAGTACGCTGCTCTTCAGCCTACACACTTTTTTAAAAAACGGAAGAAGAAAGCAACAAGAAAAACAGGCGATAAAACTGTGACTTAAAGTGTAAAACTGGCGGAAAAACGCGGAAAGGTAAAATAGAAAGCAAAAAGGGTTTGGCAATGTTAATAAAATACACAGGAATCAGACAAGTAACATAGTAGACACACAATTAAAAAACATGGCGACAGTCTGGTTTCTGTTTGCAAGAGATAAAAAATCACACCCAGCAACAGTACGATGGCCGTTTGCAACACTTCCCAAAAGACACAATACGGAACACTCACTGTAAAAACACTCATTGTAAAACACTGCACGAAAATGGCGGCACAAAGATGACACTTCCGAGCCAGATTGGGGGGGGGGGGGGGACCTGGAGGAGGGGGAAAAACAAGGAGGGAGGAGAGGAAAAAACGAAAAGGGGGGGAACCAAGGAGGGAGAGGACTCACAAGGGGGGAGAGGGGCAGGGCAGATGTGAGAGGGAATGAGAAGAGACAGAGGAGGGAAATACAAAAGGACTTGGGGGAGAGAAGGGGGCAGAGAGTGGGGAGGTGGGAAAAAAGAGTATGGAAGGGGGGGAGAGGGAGCCCAGGAAAAGGAGAGAGGAAAGGAGGGGGAGTGAGGATCTGATAGGAGGGATAAATGGAGGGAGAGAAGGCATCATCCAGGAGGGGGAGTTGATGGAAGCCACCTTGGGAAAGGGGATGAAGGGTGTAGAGATGGAGGGTAGGGGGGACACAACGGTGAAGGCGTGGCAGGGGGCGGGGATGGGAGAGGAGAGGAGCAACCAGGGGGTGAGGGGGATCAAGGCGGCGGGAGGTGCAGAGGATGCGGATATGTTCGATGAATAGGAGCGGATGGGGGAAAGGAATGAGGATCAGCTACACTGTTACAGTTACAAAGTGAGGCCATTGTTTTTTTTATTTTCTTGCACTAATTAGAGAGGAGCGTATGCGTCCTACACCAGCAGCTGCAGACGGACATGAAATTTGGATATTATGAATACAGGGCGGTCCATTGATCGTGACCGGACCAAATATCTCACGAAATAAGCGTCAAACGAAAAAACTACAAACAACGAAACTCCTCTAGCTTGAAGAGGGAAACCAGATGGCGCTATGGTTGGCCCACTAGATGGCGCTGCCATAGGTCAAAGGGCCGAGGGGTTCTAGGCCCTTCAGCTGGAACCGCGCGCCTTCTACGGTCGCAGGTTCAAATCCTGCCTCTGGCATGGATGTGTGTGTGATGTCCTTAGGTTAGTTAGGTTTAAGTAGTTCTAAGTTCTAGAGGACTGATGACCTCAGATGTTAAGTCCCATAGTGCTCAGAGCCATTTGAACCATGTGACATGGCGCATTATCCTGCCGAAAAATGCGACTGCGGTCGGGAAACATGAGCGTCATGAAGCGATGAATGTGGTCTGCATTGACCGTGATGGTGCTTTGCATGAGCTCCACTGGACCCATGGAGGCCCACGCCAATGTTCCCCCGAGCATAACGGAGCCGCCACCAGAACAAACCATTGACCAAATTTTCGCTAATTTTTTTTTCTTCCATGGCGTTTCCCCCGTGCGTCAGTAATATGCTGTTCGAATTTGATATCATTCTGAGTAGTAGTTCTCTTTCTACAGCGTTTTGAAACTGGATGCCCTGTATACTTTTTTGTAGGGTAGTTAATAATCACCGCTGGAACAATCAGATGGTGAATTGTCTCTGTGTGTGTGTGTGTGTGTGTGTATACTCACTGGCGGGGACCGTGGCGACCAGCAGCAGTAGCAGTGAGAAGGCAGACACGTGCAGCAGCACCCAGAGGCCGTCCATGCTGGATGTCGAGTTGCCACTGTGGCGTCTCATCAGCGGCGGCGCTCGCTATATACGGCACAGCTACGGGAGGGGGAACCAGATGTTAGGCTAGCAAGCAGCCTCCGATTCTCTGACGTCACTCACGACCGGATGAATTCGCACCTTCTGGGAGCAACTGTTCCGAAAAACCGACCGACGACAAGGAGTGCAATTACATATGGATAACCATGAACTTGATTTATTTCCTTCCGACTGACATCAGAAGTGTCCAACATGTATCGTCTTAATAACATTGTGTAATTTAATTTAATTTATTTAATTTATGTTTACTCATCGAAGGATCATCTCACAATGATACCGGAGCTGTCAATGTAATACAATACGAATCTAGAACTCATAGTATACGTCACACGGAATAAGTAACATGCTTTATGGGCATACAACAGATGGCCTATGATGATGGGGCAAGTAATTGTCCGTGGCCTTTAGGATCCATCGCGGGATTTCCCTATTTTAACTCACTTCCAGCTTGCTGGACGACGACAGCAACTTGGCACGGTTCAGTGAAATTACAGAACCGCCAAACTTGCACAGGTCTGTTGCTATTTAAATAGCTACGAGCTTCGGACTTCTGTCCATTATAAAGCCGTCCACATAACACCATAATGTGTGTACGCTAGCCATGCTACTGCCACTCATAAGTGGTTAAATGCAAGATACTATTTGCGTACAATAGTCCAGTGCTGTGTGAAGCAAAACAATGTTCTGTTATGGTAGAACATACATGGATGGCATAATAATACACTAAAGTGAGAAACTGATCACCATTTAAATGAAAAAAAAAACTTCTGTGCAAGTTTGACGGTTTTGCAGTTTCCCTGAATTGGCCTAAGTGGTTCAGGAAAACCATGGAAAACCCAAATCTGGATGGGCGGACAGAGCAACTCCATCCTTCCAAATACGAGATCAGCGTCTTAACAGATGCTTTGGCTCATTAAGCTACCCGATATTGAACGATGTTTCTTGATTTACTCGTACACAGAAATTGTTCCAGGTTAACTCGTAATAAAATAAAAACCTAAAGATACTGGCGAAAAGAATTTCGTCAGTGTATTATGCTCTTACGGTTTCTGAATCAGTTTGTAACGGCCAATTTCTTGTAGTGGCGTACTACGCCTGTGTACGCTCGAATTATTATTCTGAACAATAAATTATCGTTTCCACAGTTCTGTCGGGTGAGCGGGTCGGTATAAAAGTGGTTGAGTGTCAGACTAAGACAATACAAAGATCAGGTCGAAAGGTGTCCGTGTCGGCATTTGTTCTGCTATTTCAGTTTTTGGGTCCCTCATCATTTCCCGGTTTGATAGTCGTAACTTTGTAGCATGGAGGAGAGTGTTTGTTGTGATCGCCGGCGACGAAGGCCTGGGCACGCAACATTGTCCTTGTGGGGTCCTGCCCACCCGTCTCTTACAGGGTGCCTAAAGGATGCTGCTTTCTCGGATAGCTATACAACAATTCAAGCAAATCACATTAATGGTATTTATTACAATAAAGTAGACTGACAATATTTAACTTTGGTTTACAATGTCATGTCGTAAGCTATTGGAGACATGCAAATAATCGATGTTTAGAATGTCCATGCAAGTAATGGATATGGATCACAAGTAACATATCTTCTAGTGCTCCCTTCTAGTCCGGGTATACTAGTGTCCGTCTTTTACTGTCAGGCCGAAGCTGGCAGTGATGACGATGAGGTCCCATACTCCGAGGAGCGTGGGGGACGATGCGGGAGACCCGCAACCCTCTACTAGGCAAGGTCCTAGCGGAGGTGGTTTGCCATGGCCTTCCTCCGACCGCAATGGGGACGAATCATGATGATGAAGACGACGCAGCAGCCAGTCATCTCGAGGCAGGGAAAATCCCTGACCCCGCTGGGAATCGAACCCTGGACCCCGTGCGCGGGAAGCAAGAACGCTGCTCAAGACCACGGAAGCTGGCAGTAGCGGTTCTTATATTCTCTTCGGCTAGATGCCGCTCCTGTAGTGGTGCGGTCCTACTGGCTGACGTCGTCTCACAGCCTCCTCTGCTCTTGCGTTCTTCATCTTCGTGCCGTCGCTTGTCGTTACACCGGAGCAGTCCTATTCTATGGAAAGTATTTGGGTCGTACGAGATTTTTGCAATGCTGCTGGGTCAATTCCTTTTTCCTGGTCGCAATCGAATTAGAACCAGCCATGAGTGAGTTGTAGCTAGCGATTCTTTCCCCACTTATCTTTCATTCTTCCAAAGTTATTTTTCATACTTAAAACCCTTATTAGAGCTGGGTTATGGGTATCCGAATGCGGGATATTCTTATGTCGACAGTGTATATTTTCTTGGTTAAAAAATATTTTGTATCAAAACTATTGTGTGTTATGTCACATTATCGTTCTGATTACTTAGTGTGGTGTGGATTGAATAAATTCGTCAACTTCAGAATGTCTGAGTTCGTGGCGTAAGTACGTTACGTTCTGCAGATTCCTGCTCTACCTCCTGTTCCCCCAAACCACCAATACAGTTACGTCTGGCAACTATTTGTTTGCGACATACAAGGTGTTCCCTTAAGAGCGTGCAAAAATATAACAGTATAGATAATGCTCCACTGAACAGCGTGCGGTAGGGAACCTGGGGGCTAAGTAAATATGTAGGACGCTGTAGCAGAGGCAGCGAAAAATTCTAAGTCCCAATCAAGGCCACGCGCTGCTCGACGCGTAACACGTATCTAACACGTACTTAACGTATAGTTTCTCTAGCATTACAGTTTTCCATCTTATTCACAACTAACATGCATACAAGTTTCCTCGTACTGTGCTGTTTATTTACATGTACATTCTTTATTTCCTGCGAGGAAACAAGGAGGATAAGCCTGATTACTGGGAAGTTACGATGCAAGATTTGTTTACTTTACTTATCCTTGAGATGGGTCTGTTGTATCGTATTGACAGTGTCCCCTTGGCTGTTCGTGAGAGGATGCGGATACAGCATGACGATGCACCGCCTCGCTTCAGTGTAGATGTCCGCATCCATCTCAATGCTGTATTTCCTGGTCGCTGGATTGGAAGGGGAGGTCCTATTCCACGACCAGTGGCTTCACGCGACATGAATCCAGTTGATTATTTCATATGGGTATGTCTAAAGTCGCAGGTATATGAGATCCCAGTGGACACGGAGATGGTGTTAGTTGCCAGGATTGTATCTGGCTGTGATGTGATTAGAAACACACCAGCGGCATTTGTCAGTGTGCCTCAGAATCTTGTTTGCCAATATTACGCTTGCATTGAGATTGATGGCTGTCAGTTTCAGCACATTTTGCAAGATACAGCACAAATGGTACATTATTTGCGTCCATTATGATATTTTCAGTTAACTGTAAATAAAAAAATACTTCGAAATGTGATTTTATTCCTATAATCTCCTTAAGCTGGCTTCTCCGCACCCAGGTTCCTACCTCAAATTCTTCAGTGCAGCATCCTCTATGTCCTGTTAAATTTTTGCACACTCTTACGGATACACCCCGTGTACAAAATGGAAAGATGTTTCAAAGGTTTGCTGTCGGTCACTGTAGCCACCAGCGCTGTGTGTAATATTTTCCGAGCAATGTGGAAGTCTTAGGATGCTATTGGCAGCCGCAGTCGTATTGATAGTTCGAGTGCAACGGTGTATTGCCATAAGATTCTGTGTAGCAGTTCTGAAGCTAATGGCACCAAGTGCTTCCTTCAATTTTTTTATGTTGTCTCGTTGTCTCTGTAGAGCTGTACCACAGGAGCAAGGAGAGGATGTTGTTTGTGGCCAGTGTCCTCTTTCTATAACACAAACTGCACGCATAGATTAACTGGGTGCTTCATTCATATGAATGGTAAATTTACTTAACTCAAGACATTCATTGTGGTACAAGCTCTTCTGTATACCTCACGTGTTGCTGAAGTACAAAGTCAGCTATGTTCACAATTATCGTTGCCATGTGCTGCCTGTGTCTTTGTTATCCGCAGAGCAAACTGCTACTGCGATTCCCGCTGGGCTGCGACTGATGACACTGGAACGCACTCTGTGCTACAGACTGCGTCAGACTCGCCCTCCAGACCGCAGCGGCGATCTTAAATACTGGCAGCCGGGAGAGCATTGGCGGCGCGTTTCCTACGAGTCTGTTTTTGGCCTCTGTCGATCTTCTTGCAACCTCTATGGTGCATGGTGTGCTGGCGACACTTTACGTAAGCACAAATTTAGGAATGAAGTAGAAGTCACTATGGCTTAAGTCCGGGGAGTGTGGTGCGGCAGTTCCCAGTGCAATCGATTCAACAACTCAGTCACAGCTTCCGCCATATGCGCCCCAGCATACTCCTTCGAAATGATGGGTGCCTCCTGCAGAAAGTTTCGCCATTTCTGTCGCTAAGCTGGTTACAGGCTGTGATCCAGAAATCAGCAGCTCAGACAAAGAGGTGGTGACTCTTTCTGCAGGTCCTGCTCATTTGGATCAATGTAGGGCAATGCTCGGGAGCATATGGGGTAACTTGTAACTGATCCGTTCGATCAGTTGAGTTGGAAAGTGCTCTACCACACACCACACTCAGTGGATGTAAGTGCTTGTAACTTCCAGTTCATTCCTATGCTGAAGACAGCATTCCTGCAGTTTGCTTCTGAAGTGTTACAGAGATTCGTCAGGCAATAGACCACTCCACTCAAACTGTTAACAAAACTGGTGCTGTTAAGTGTATCTTACGACTTCCACATAGCTCGCATCAGGCTATGCACAGTGCTAGTGACCACAATGAAGAACTGAAAAACGTTCACACATCTATCCATTTTGTGGAAGTTGCAAACAAATAGTAGCCAGTATTTAAAATTCCACTCCTCATATCTTCCCTTCATTATTTTATTACTGATATGGCTTTATCTTGTTTAATGCAGTGATTGGTATTAATAATTATTCTTCTGATGTTACATGTAATTAGACAGAAGTGATTTTCAGACTGTCACAATACTTTTCATCATAAGTATAATTTATTTGTACTCAGTGGAGAGATATTCACAAACCTTTTCAGTGTCTTGTCTTTATTAAATGAGTATCACTTTCAACCAAAGTAGTAAATTTTCCTACCACTGCATTTTACCAGCATCCATGGTAGTTTCATACATGTATTATCTGAGACCGTTAATGTAGACAAAAATTCTTTGCATGAGTAATCAGAAATTTGTTATCGACCAAGCACACAGGCAACATCACCAAATAAAGCAGGTTCCACTTGATTTAAAACGCTCTTAATTACAGAGCCACAATAACGTTCGATCTTTTCACCATGAGAGAATACACGCTGCAGTTCTGAAAGTACTCTCTCGCAGATCGCTATGTAACGGTAAAACATTTTCATGTGGTGTGATTAGTTATTTCTACAAATAATTACAATTATACTTAGGTTGGAACTTAAATAGTGGCAGCACTGCTGTAGAGACACTATGCAATGGAATCAACTATTGTTGATGATAGCACACGATGTTGACATACCTACCTCACTTCTTAGTAAATGGACTCGCTTGTCCCACGTCACCGGGGTGCGCACAATCGATGGAAACACAGTCACTTGTGAGCGAGCGGTCTAACATAACAATGTCACTATGTTTTCAAAAGAGGAACAACGGAGTTGGATCAAGATTGAATGTGCCAGAGGTCGTACAGCACGACAGTGTCATCAAGGTCTTCAAGAGGCGTGCGGGGAATCAGCATTTCCGTACAGAATAGTGGCACGTTGGGTAAAAGCATCGGGCAGGTCGTCCTAGAGTCTCTCAAGAAGAAGTGCATGCTGTTGCTGCGTTAGTGGACAGTGATGGACGCCATACGATTTGTGAGCTCACCCACGAAAACGTATTAGCGCATACGAATGTGCTTCAATCCTGGAGGAACGCCTGGGCATATGAAAAATTGCACCACGATGGGTTCCGCATGACTTGACGGAAATGCAGAAATGGATGCGTTACGACACTGCTCAGACACACTTGGAGCGCTATGAGCCCAAAGGAGAGGCTTTCTTATGCCGTATAGTAACACTGGATGAGACATGGGCCACATCGTACGAGCCAAAACTGAAACGCCAATCCCACGACTGGCGTCATTATGGGTCGCCGCGAAGGTCGAAAGTGCGTCAGAGCCCCAGTATGGTGAAACTTATGGTGATTCTCGTGTACGATTGTGATGTTATCTTAACGCATTACGTTCCTCCCCGGCAGACCATCAATGCACAGTATTACTGTTCGTTTTTGGAGCATTAACTGCGACCAGCTTTACTAAAGAAACGGCGACACTTTCTGCGCAACCTACCCATCATTTTGCACGACAATGCGCGGGGGCATGCAGCGCAGGCTGTGGTTGCTCTGTTCGGTCGATGGGATTGGGAAGTACTGTACCATCCACCATATTCCTCGGACTTAAATCCTTGTGACTTTGATTTGCTTCCGAAGATGAAGGAACCATTTTGTGGCATTCGCTTCAGAACTGTTCCAGAGATTCGACAGGCAGTAGACCGCTCCATTCGCACCATCAACAGAACAGGCTCTGCTGAGTGTATACTACGCCTTCCACAACGCTGGCAACGGATTCTACACAACGCTGGTGACTACATTGAAGGACAGTAACAGGTGCACACATGTAACTCTATTGTTTCTATTGTGAATACGTAGTTGCCACTATTTAAATTCCAACCCTCGTACATAGTCGGACTTCCTTTTGCCAGGTAGAGGCTACAGACACGTTGTTGACGGTATATGGAAGTTTTGGCCTGGCCGCGAGTCATGATCAGGTAGCCCAACAGTAAGACGACCGCTCATGAAAACGGAAAATCCGGGTTCGACTCCAGGTCCGGCATACATTCTCGTCGTCGTCATTCCATTATACAGCTGATTGTGGCCCATATTCGCAAATGCGAATACATTTCATGTGCTTGTCAAAAAGTCCTAGCCGCTGAGCAACAGCTGTTAAACAGAGGTAGAATCCTGGTCTTCAAACCAAACCGCAACATTAAATTAATAGTTCAAAGTATAGGAATAAATCTTCGTTAGTAGTAAATAAAATGGACCGAGCCGCAAAATGAAATATTCACTGATATTTTGGAGAAAGAGTTCAATAACTGGGTCAAAAGGCAAAGCCGTCAGGTTGCTATAAGGTGAAAGGGGGAACAGCAAGGAGATTTAAACAGAGTCACTCGAAGACATTTTCTCAACAAACTCAGGTCACTGAATCCTTTGTTGAAGGAAAATTAAGTTAGAAATTGGCGAGTCTGAAACAACGACGTATCTAAGGATCATTGCCACATGAGTAGCGAACTGCTCGCGGTGCAAGCAGAAGTTAGCGCAATAAAATTAGAGCTCAGGAAGTTGAGGGAGATAATACCTCGCCGCAGGATCTGCAGCAGAAAATTTGAGAACGAACTGCGACCGTTATCCCTCCCTGGGGACTTCATAAAAATTACGGCTCTACAGCAACTGTTTCGAGTGTCTGCCGGACCAATGAGGAGATATGTCCCATTAAATTCATGCACCACCAAAATCTAGCAAAGTAATCAAGTACCACAATAACGACGATTTTCTTAATTAAAAATATACTGACAGCAATCTTTAAAAGAACAGTTAATCAAAACCATTGCATTTCTTAGTTTCCCAACACAATAATGCAGTGCGAGTCGCAAGCACTCAAGTGACTATTGATCAACGTACGAATGTTCTTTCAGTTGCCATATTCCAGTCTACATACGTCATCCAACTCAGAACTTCCTCGGAAATGCTTCAAAGTCCAGAGCTGCCTACAAGCAATAGGTGCTTGGATAACTCCGACAACTGTAAGAAATAATTCAGATCCACCGAAAATCGAAAATAGTTCAAAATCTAGCACCGGCCAGGATATCTTTCCGTGTTCCACAGTTAACAACTAGCAGAATTCCTCCAAGTCCTCACGTGCAGGCGTTTCACTGTTCGTCCGCCGACACTCGCTGGCATTACCATCTAGAACACTGGTCAGCAAGAAAATTCTTGCCCAGTCGCCCCTCTTTGGCGCTTTATTGACTGGAGCCTCGTTTCTCAGCACCATACAGATTACAAATTGCTTCGTCATTTACAACTCTGTCAGTTTACACAGGGCTAATATGCGTTCACTAGCGTGCACTTCGTAATGTGTTTAGCTTTGTTGTTCGTTGTATAGCCAGCGTAGTTAATTTTGTTTCTAACAGTGAATGTCAACCTTCATATCTGATACTAAGAACAACACTTCCAGAAGACAAGTGTGCTGTCATGTGGTAATTATTTTTCTGTATTCCATCTCCAAAGGAAGCAGGTGCTGACAGATGTGAATATTGCCGAACAATCCGTTTAATAAGTCATAGCTGCAAAATACTAACACGACGTCTTTGCAGGAGAATCAAGAATCTGATAGAATCCAACCTAGGGAAACTTCATTTTGGATGCCGGAGAAATTTAGGAACAAGCGAGGCAATGCCGCCCCTGTGACTTATCTTACAAGTTAAGTTATGGAAAGGAAAATTTACGTTTATAGCATTTGTAGACTTATAGGAAGCTATTGAAACCTTTGGAGTACTATCTTTGAAACTCTAAGAGAGCAGGGGTAAAATTCAGTGAGCGAAAAGTTGCTTATAACTTGTACTGAAATCAGACGGCAGTTATAAGATTCGATTGGCATGAAAGAGAAGCAGTGCGTGAGAAGGGAGCGAGACCGAATTGTAGCCTATCCCTACAATATTCAGTTTGTATATCGAACAAGCAGTAAAGGAAACCAAAGAAAAAATTGGAATAGAAATTAAAGTTCAGGGAGAAGAAGCAAAAACATTGAGGTTTGCCGAATAGATAGTTGTTCTGTCAGCGACAGCAAAGGACTTCGAAGAGCAGTTGAACAGAATGGACAAAGTCTTCAAAGAAGTGTATGAGATGAACGTCAACAAAAGCAAAACAAGGACAATGGAATGTAGTCGAATTAAGTCAGGTGATACTGAGAGCATTAGATTAGGAAACGAGATACTTAAATTAGTAGATGAGTTTCGTTATTTGGGAATCAAAATATCTGATGGTGCCAAAAGCGAGGAAGGTATAAAATGTAGACTCGAAATGCTAAGAAACGAGTTTCTGAAGTAGAATGTAGACATGAGTGTTAGGAAATCTCATTTTGAAGGTATTGTATGGAGTGTAGCAATGTACAGAAGTGAAACATGGACGACAAACAAGAAGAGAAGCTTCTGAGCTGTCGTGCAACAGAAGAGTACTGAACATTACTTGGGTAGCGCACGTAACTAATGCGAATGTACTGAACAGAATAAGGGGGAAAATTTATGGCACAACCTTACTGGAAGAAGGGATCAATTGGTAGTACACATTCTGAGACATGATGTGATCAACAGTATAGTATTGGAGGGACAGATAAGGCAGTGGGGTTTTAAAAATTGTAGAGAGAGACCAAGAGATGAACACAGTAAGCAGAATGAGGAGGATGTAGGTTGCAGTAGTTACTCGGAGATGTAAAAGTCTGCAGAAGATAGAGTGGCATGGAGAGCTGCATCAAACCAGTTTCCGAACTGAAGAACATAACAACAACTTTTATTTTCAAAATTCTTTATAACTTCTATTCCTAAAATGTAAAATTTAATTGTTGTGCAATAATCCAAACATGCTTTAAGGTGCGAGCAAGAAATATTCTCCCATTCTGTCACAGTAAAACACAGACTAATTATTATTTCAAAAATTGCTTATAATAGTTTCAGTGCAGACATATTTTATGAGTAATAAATACCAGGAAAATTAAATAATGTGCAAATAATCAGCAAGTTAGAACATTAACGTCGCAATTGATTCTTACAACTTGCCAATAACAGGTTACATGGTTAGTTTCATGACACTATGAAAAAGGTTCGTTATTCCACACTGTGAATCAAATTCAAGATACTATTGTAGTAAGCTTCAGAAATGACATTCATAAATGAGAGGAACAGAAAATTTACGTATCTTTTAAGTAAACATTTGATATTTATTATGATTCTATATTTCTTGCTTGCTCAACGAATAGGACTAGTGAGGATAAAACGTTAACGTTCTATATAGTATTTGCCTAATACATCATCATAGCAAATTCCTGGCAGAGTCATTGTTGAATGAGTTGGGTGGTATGCTTAAACAAATGCCGTTGCGTGCTATTTTGTATGAAAAATATCTGGCTACAAATGCTGTGTTCCTTTATGAGGCTGCCCAACATGTAAGAAATACAGTTGTGATGACATTGTCTTGGAATCAAGTTGAGGAGCTTACGCTTTTGTTTAATACAGCCTATCACGGTATCCATCTAGAAACTCGTATTAACTCTGTAAACTTTGTGGAAATTCTATCCCCCTACACAATAATTTGTAAAGAACATTCCATCACCAGAAATGGTTTTGAGTTTAAATTAGTTTGAGGGAAAATTGAGTCAGTGATTCCTGAACACACGGTAAAGAATTAGGTCAATAGGAGATTGGACATCAGGGTAAATGGTCATCAAGTAGATGAAGTTAAGGAATTCTGCTACGTAGGCAGCCAAATAACCAATGGCGTACCGAGCCAGGAGGAGATCAAAAGCACTGGCGAAAAGGGCATTCCTGACCGAGAAAGTCTACTAGTATCAAACATAGACCTTAATTTGAGGAATAAATTTCTTAGTATGTACATTTGGAGCACAGCATTGTATGGCAGTGAAATATGGACTGTGGGAAAACCGGAACAGCAGGGAATCGAAGCATTTGAGGTATGGTGCTACCGACTAAAGTTGAGAATTAGTTAGACTGATAAATTAACGAACGAGGCGGCTCTGCGCAGAATCGGAGAGGAAAGGAATATGTGGAAAACATTGACAAGGAGAAGGGACAGGATGATACGACATCTGTGAAGACGCAAGGGAGTGACTTCCATGGTACTAGAAGGAGCTGGAGAGGGCAAAAGCTGTAGAGGAAGACAGATACTGGAATACGTACAACAAATAATTAAGGACGTTAGGATGGAAGTGCTGCTATCAGATGAAGTGGTTGGCACAGGAGAGCAATTCGTGTCAGACCGCATCAAACCAGTCAGAAGACTGATGACTCAAACCAAAAGGAAGATGGGTGACTACAAGAAATATAATTATGTGGATTTCTTTGTTGCTATTAAATTTGCTATAAAATAGTCAGCCACTTCGGAGGGTAAGTTCTAAAACCAGATGTTGACGACTGGGACATGACCTCCTTCAGAAATGGCAGTGCAGAGAAAAAAAAATATGTTTAAAGCTAATGATATTGCATGTTCATCAAGGTCTTGACAGAGTCTTGACACAGCTAGTATTATCAAAGGTTTGTGCATCAATAATGTTTCATAGGCTGCAGTTTATGTTTAAAATGAAATTCTTACTTGAACTTCTTGTTGTTGTTGTTGTTGTGGTCTTCAGTCCTGAGACTGGTTTGATGCAGCTCTCCATGCTACTCTATCCTGTGCAAGCTTTTTCATCTCCCAGTACCTACTGCAACCTACATCCTTCTGAATCTGCTTGGTGTATTCATCTCTTGGTCTCCCTCTACGATTTTTACCCTCCACACTGCCCTCCAATACTAAATTGGTGATCCCTTGATGCCTCAGAACATGTCCTACCAACCGATCCCTTCTTCTGGTCAAGTTGTGCCACAAACTTCTCTTCTCCCCAATCCTATTCAATACTTCCTCATTAGTTATGTGATCTACCCATCTAATCTTCAGCATTCTTCTGTAGCACCACATTTCAAAAGCTTCTATTCTCTTCTTGTCCAAACTATTTATCGTCCATGTTTCACTTCCATACATGGCTACACTCCATACGAATACTTTCAGAAATGACTTCCTGACACTTAAATCAATACTGGATGTTAACAAATTTCTCTTCTTCAGGAACGCTTTCCTTGCCATTGCCAGCCTACATTTTATATCCTCTCTACTTCGACCATCATCAGTTATTTTGCTCCCCAAATAGCAAAACTCCTTAACTACTTTAAGTGCCTCATTTCCTAATCTAATTCCCTCAGCATCACCCGACTTAATTAGACTACATTCCATTATCTTGAACTTCTTAGAAATCAATATTTTCAAAATAAAATAGGTTAAAATGGAAGTGTTTTCTACTAGTCCCATTTCATCCTGATCAGTGTGCCAATCCACTATTTGAAAAAATAATCGTAACATTAAAACTTCAGATGGGAATAAAAAGTATTAATCTATATATGACTATTGACTCTACTTGTTGTTGTTGTTGTTGTTATTGTGGTCTTCATTCCAAACACAGACTTCACGCTACGCTCCATACTCCTCTGTCCTGTGCGAGTCTCTTCATTTCCGAATAACCACTGCAACCTACGTCTTTCTGAATCTGCTTACCACATTCATCTCTTGCTCTCTCTCTCTACGATTTTCACCCCCTCCCCCCCCCCCCCCCCACACACACACATCCGTCAGATACTTAACTAGTGATCCATTGACGTCTCGCAGTGTGCCCTATCAGCCGATCCCTTCTTTTGGCCAAGTTGTGCCAAAAATTTTTGTCTCCTAATTCTATTCAGTACTTCCTCATTAGTTACATGATCGATCCATATAATTTTCAACATTCTTCCGCAGCACCACATTTCGACAGCTTCTATTCTGTTTTTGTCTAAACTGTTTATAACCCACTTTTCACTTCCATACTTGGCTGCGTTCCAAACAACTACTGTACTTTCAGAAATGTCTTCCTGACACTTGAATCTATACTCGATGTTAACAGACTTCTCTTTTTCAGAAATTATTTTCTTGCCATTTCCAATGTACATTTTATATCCTCTCCACTTCGGCCATTATTACTTACTTCGCTGCCTAAATAGTAAAACTCATCTACTACTTCAAGTACCTCGTTTTCAAATCTGATTCTCTTATTATCATCTGACTTCATTCGACTACATTCGATGATTTTTTTAATGTTCATCTAATACCCTCCTTTCAGCACGCTGTCCATCCCGTTCAACTGCTCCTCCATTCCTTTGCTGTCTCTGACGTAATTAGAATGTCATCGGCAAACCTCTGTGTTTTTCTTTCTTCTCCCTGAAATTTAATACTCCAAATTTTTCTTTGGATTCCTTTACTGCTTGTTCAGTATATAGACTGAATAACATCGGGGATAGGCTACAACAGCCTCACCCCCTTCGCAAACACTGCTTCCCTTTCATACCCGTCGACTTTTATTTCTGCAGCCTTGTTGTAAATAGCCTGTATCATACCCCTGCTACCTTCATAATTTCAAAGAAAGTAGTGCAGTCAACAATTTCAAAAGCTTCAAAAGCTTTCTCTAAGTCTACAAAGTCTATATGTAGGTTTACCTTTCCTTAATCTGTCTTCTAAGATAAGTCGTAGGGTCACTATTGCCTTGAGTGTTCCTACATTTCTCTGGAATACACACTGATCTTACCCGGTGTCTGCTTCTATCAGTTTTTCAGTTCCTCTTAGGAATTCGTTGTAGTGACTTATGAAACTGCTAGTTCACTAATTTTCACACTGAGCAACTGCTTTCATTCGATTTGGAATTACCACATTCTCCTTGAAGTCTGAGGGTATTTCGTCTGTCTCATACACACATCCATGTGGTAAGTTCAATGTCACCTCACACCCCTCGCCCTGGATTATTAATAATCAATGTTCGTCTACTCCCCCCTCCCTTTAGTTATGTATGACATGTATCACTCAAGATCTATATGCTGCAGTGAAAGAAATAGTTTTGTCTGAGGCCACGGTGTGGACATTGGTTTTAATAACAACAATAACTTAATTTTATTACTAATCCTATTATATATGTTCTGGCATTTAGGATTTATACACCGTAGAAAGAAGAGCCACAGCACCAGAGTTATCCCACTTAAGAAATGGAAACAAATACTTCACTGTGTGTGTAAATGAATAACATCTTGCCATCTTCTGCAAAATGACAGTTAATATTAATTAGAGTTACTTTTAAAATGCCGCGTGTGGTTTGATTAGTGTGATTTTATGAAATTTACGGCATCCATGATGACTTCTATGAGTGTATGATGTCACAGGGTATGTACTGAAATATGTTGCCCTATTTGTAAAAACACTGTAATTTAATTGTGTCATGGCATATTGTACATTTTGTACATTTGTACATGGTTTCTCGACAAACTTTGTTTTTCTAGCAAACATCGCATCTAAACATTGGTGTACTTTTCTTTGCGAGTTCACCTAGGCCCAGAATCGTAGAGAATTCTCGTCATCAAAGTGCCTTCCTCTGCCACTTTTTCTCTGCTCTGTGGCAAAAGCTTGAACATTTCTCTTACCAAAAGCAGATGAAACACTGCTGTTGACATTTTTCGCCCTGTAAACTCTCTAAGAAACGTAGATTGAGTAAGTAGAAAAATAACTTTATATACGACTTCACGCTCTTCCGTACTGATATGATTCTGCTCAGTAGTCTGTCACCAAGATCAGCTACCCACATATTCGAATTATGTACGACCTTAACACAATGAGGTTCCCTAATTCGTTCACCAGCCTTTCTGTCAGTCTTTCTGTCTGAAACATTTCTGCAGTATTATAACTGGTCAGTATTTACACTTATGTCACACTAATTCACCGCCAGAAATACATCAGTGCACATAAACTGGATTTCTCCTCTTTTCCGTTTGTCTTACAGATTTTTCATGCTGCGTTTGTCCCTGTAAACAGTACCATAAACAGTACCACATGTGGTCTTTCCGTTGTTATGAAGCCTGAGTAACAGGCCTTTTCCTGAGTACCAGTTATCGACGTAAACAGTGTTTCTCTGTTTCAAATACGACCTGATGAATGTTGCCACTAATTCGCCGCTTTCCCCAAATTTTGGAAACCAATTTTCGTGGTTACACCCGTAAACACAATACAACCCAGAACTTAACCAGTCCGACAGTAGCACGATACAAATGTCTTTTTTCTAGCCTACTTCTCCATGATTTCTTCCTCTGTGCAACCACGACAGCTTGCGACTTTCTCAGTCAAAAGCGAAGATGAAAACAGCAGCATAAATAAAGTCACAGCAGCAAACGCTCACGGGCCGAACGTTGTAAAGTTTCTGAGCTCTCAGGGTGTACGTACGACTGCTTGGGCACTCTACCTGGACGCTGAAGGTCTCACGCGTTAACGGGTCCCAAGCATACAGAGACGTGAGCAGCATCTTGCTTATATTAACACCTATGTAGAATAAAGGCGTTGGCAAGTGGGGGCACGCAAACTTATATATAGCATCCGACAGAAGGAACAAAGGCACATTTAAACGCGTCCAGAGCTCTTGGTGACTATAGCAGCAGCACACAAAAACATGCCTAGAGCAGTTAGAGGGTTAATGAAGCACAAACAATGGCAAAAACAGTGTTCCACTATCTTTAATAACGCTTTACCACTCGTAGACTCTAATTGTCATAAATCTTGCATTCTACTTTTTCCTACTCACAGTTCTTGTTTACATGACCTGACTCCCCAGGGTTTCCACAAGTTATTTTTGGATAACCCTTTCTTAAATATTTCTGATGTAAATAGTCTTTCATTTCTTTCTTTGTTGGAAACCTGCCCTCTTATTCACCCATCTAAACTTTTATTATTAGAACAAACTTGCTTTATGGCCTGCCTATCCCATCACGAATCCACGAATTCAGTAGCCTGAATTTGGTAGACTGCCTCATGTAATGGTGCTATAGTTACAACGGTATTACATAATACTGCTCTTCGTCTACTACCCAAGTAAAATATGACATATCACTATTCTTCACTGTACCAGAGATCCGAAGTTTCCACACGGTTTTTAGTTCATTCTATGTTCTTCACCACTGATTTCTGAGTTCCCTGTTCGTGGCGATTCTGATTATATGCTGACTCCTGAAGGGCTCTGGGAGGAATTATATGGCAGATTCTAGCCCAAAAGGCTCTGAAATATGATTCTCTGGTACAGCGTGTAGTACCTCATCAAACAAACCACTTTTACTTCATCATTCTTAACACATCCAAATCTCTCATTTCCCTAGCCCGCTCTCTCTTCCCGAATTCAACAGCAAAATACAGAAACCTAGCTATCTGGCCTGCCGAATTCAAGGACAAATCCGTATATTCACACAAATAATCCTGCAATGGATTTTAATTTTCGAAAATAGAGTTTCAGGGATAGCTCTCCAATCAAAACAACTTCGATCTATCTGATTGGGTTCATTACAAGATTAACTTATCTTCCTATTGTAAGTCTGAAACAGTCCACTTTGCAAAAACTTTCTAAACCATGTTCCTGGCCTCCATCCACACCCACCAGGTAACGCACTGTATCCGCATAATGGTTAAATGGACCTGTAACCTCTGTTCTTGATTTGGACTTCAACCCCCTTCTAATTCAGTCGCGTCTAAAATTTTCTCAAAGGTGACAAAAATGCGGCAGTAGCCAAACTTTACAATTCTTGTCTCCCTAATTTATGGTCTGTATATTCTGGCATACTTGCCTAAATATATCTCGAGAGGTTTCTTTTGGTCCAGTCATCCTTCTTTGTAACCCATAAATGAGATCACTTCTGTGAATATAAGCTGAATCCTTCACATCAATAGGCATTCTGAAAAATAAAAAGGCAGTATAGCAGCCAGTACTTAATTCAAACATGAAACAACGCAATCAAACACCTCTGCTATCCCTTCTATGTGGTACTACTGGACGTAGGATGCAAACCTGGAACTTAGTGGCTGACTTTTACGAACTGAAGTATTTGATATACTTATTTAGATAAAAATAACAAGTCAAAATTTTAGTCTTGAAGATTTACCTGCTACCAAGTAGCTAACGATTTAAACACTTACACTTATCTCACTAATCGTTTTACTCATTGCTGAGTGTAGTGATCTCATTTCCTCATTCATTCTCACGTAGTTGAAATTTCAGACAGATGTCTCCATCCACAGCGATCTTCGGCCTTTCTCAATATGATGGGAAGAGGCAGGCTGGTAATCTTCTTCGCTTGATACAATAATCTGTTTGCTGCTCTCCCACGTAATCTTCTGCCCTCAATTTTTCTCTGCTCTATGGTCTTCTCTAAATTATCCCTTTTACTTCTCAAGATCTGCCCAAGGAACTGAAGGTGTCTTTGGTGGACACTAGAAGATAATCTTCTTGTTGTGGTACAGAGATACGTACAAAGACTACTAACAATTCAACTGTGGGACTTGAGAATAGCTGTAAAAGCGGCAAGTTTAAGACCAGAGCTTAAAAACAATATTTTGAACAAAACTGCAAACCTAGTAAAGGAGAAAGGGATTAATATTTATAGTCTTTCAACTAAAAATTTAAGAAAAAGTTTTCTCTTTATGAAAGATCTTTGATTGATCCTGGTTTGGAACCCAGACAATCTTGCTCAAACTTAGCTGGTAGAAACATCCACATTCGCTCTATTACACGTGCAAACTGTTAATATAATTCTTTGGTTAAACACATCATCATAATTCATACATATAGTGTACAACAAACGCAACCACTGCCCAAAGGTTTACCTGAAACAGGTTATATTATACACAAGACACAGGGACGTGTTAGCAACATCAGTTTACATGCATTTAGACAATCCTATATTGCAACATGTAATCCAATTACTATCGGCTAGTTAACCAATTTATATCAGCTTTTAGCGAAATACACATTTCATTCACTGTGATTAAGGTGGGATGTAAATCTAGCTTCCACCCACAGTAAAATACTGTATGTGCACCCTGTGTAACGCAAAATGAGCTACTACGTCTCGGCAGCAAGACTTATTGAGCTTCCTGGTTACAAGCATTCAGACAATCTTAGGCAACCAAACGATTGTGATTAAGGTGGAGCAGAATTAGCAAAAGCATGCCTTACAGTACCTGACCGAAGAACTCTGTTACTAGGAACATTTTACTTGCTGGTCACACAGCAACTTTCGCGTCCAACATGTCAGAAATCACATCCACAACTGTACACTCGAAACCGGCGAGATACCGATTCCAAAAGCCAAGTGTGCTCTCTGTCCGACAGAACAGGGCGCTACGTCAGTTGCAGCAGACCGTCACGTTGTTCAGTCCACAATCAACAACCAACACTCAGCTCACAGCCAACACCCACTACATCACTCAGAGCCGCGAGCTATCACTGTTTCTACCACCTGGAGTAAATACCGTCTCTGCCCAGTGATGTATCGAACTAGAGTGGCGCCAACCTTCTTACCACTACCAATAAACGCGCCATCCTTGGCACAAGTACTACAGCACGACGATCACTATTACCGATTAAGAATGTATCTCATTCTTTGTACCTGATGAACGAACTCCTAAAAAAATATCGAAATCAGAAAACAACACTGGACTCGTATGTGGTAGGAAGGCAAATAAAATGCCCGTCCATTCATCCAGATTTAGGTTTCCCATTTATTCCTTAAAACGCAGAGAGCGAATTCTGGGTTAATTACAACAGCTTCCAGCGAACTATACGATTCGTTCACTGTGATTAAGGTGGGATGTAAATCTAGGGGCATGGAAGACCTCTTTCTCCGTGTTGGATATATTTATTTACATAACGATGAAAAATCACAGTTGTAGCCCTGGAGATTTGCTTGGTGCCAAATAACTTATGGTTTAAACATTTACGATTATACTACAGAGATAATTTCAAGTCCATCAAAAAGTGTAAAGGCAAAGACGCCGACACTATTTACTTCAGATGTTAAGGACAACTGTAAAAACACCAAGCCTATAACCAGAGTATTTTAAAATAACAGAACTGTAAAATCAGTAAGGGAAGAAGGGACTAATTACTAGCACATCGTCTATAATTATCTCGTGATCGACGTTATTTTCAACTATCAACCTTTACTTGAAAAAATATAATAATTAGCCTTTTTTACATAGTTTTTTTATACCAAGACTTTCACCCACCGCCAAATAGTGTACTGTATTCTTCCTCATTATGCCGTTTTTCTTGACTGAATTTTCAACGGTGCAGCTTACTTCTGGTATATAATTTGTGATTCTTTTATATCCATAGCACAAATAGTTTTAATTTCATTAATGATCCACCGCAACTATCAGATTAGCAGTCACTTAAACGGAGATTCGATAAATATTTAAGTGAGATTGTAGTGTTTCGGACGTTGATTGTCCTAGAACGAGCAATACTGTTGTACCCACAGTGCCAGAACGTAGCCATACAGAACAGTCTTGAACAATTTTCCCTGCGATAGCCACGTCACTTCCTTTTAGTGTTTGTCCTGAAAAATGTTTCAATCTACACGTTCTTTGAGATATCTACCTACATCTAGTTATGCATTTGACGAACTACTTTAAAGTACGTGGTCGAGAAAAGTTCTGTAGTTGTCTGTATTACTGTAGATGCTGTTTCATCGTCTCAGAACACTATTCTCTTGCACGGCTTGTAAGTTCCTGTTGATGTTTCGTCCGTGCTTCCGATTTAAATTTGGGTTTTTCGAATCGAGTCTTAAGCAAAAACGCAATGCATTTCCTTTTGTTTGCTCATACATATTTCGAGCACTCTGTGTGATTCTCTATGCGTCTCGATTTATTGCTGGGAAACATCATACAAGATCATGCTTGCTTTTCTATTTTAGGTCTACAGACTATAAAACTTGCATTTAATTTAATTTCTTTCTATTGTTCACCTCAAATTACATTACTTCTGAAAATAGATTTTTACAGGTCGGCTAACTTTTAAACCTTTTTAATGTTTTGAATCACGTCACCTGCAAACTAGTCGTGAAGAAACTTGCTTACACTTGAAACAGCACCTCCCAGCAGTCCCCTCCGAACCGCCCCCCCCTCCATTTTTCATAAATCTCTCTCTCTCTCTCTCTTTCTCTCTCTCTCTCTCTCTCTCTCTCTCTCACACACACACACACACACACACGCACACACACACACACACACACACACACACACACACACACACATTACACCACATAAATCCTCCCTCAGCAGATACACAAAACTGTTTTGATCAAATCCCAATATTCTAAATTAGCGTCGCCGGCCGCGGTGGTCGAGCAGTTCTAGACGCTGCAGTCCGGAACCGCGCGACTGCGTCGGTCGCAGGTTCGAATCCTGCCTCGGGCACGGATGTGTGTGATGTCCTTAGGTTACTTAGGTTTAAGTAGTTCTAAGTTCTAGGGGACTGATGACCTCAGATGTTAAGTCCCATTGTGCTCAGAGCCATTTTAACCATTTAAATTAGCGCCACAATGAACATAAACAAAATGACGAACAAGTGAATATTAAGATCAATATAGCGCCTCTCTGTGCATATACCGACACAACTGTTTGCTTAAATCCCGTTTTGCACAAAACAATTGTAAAATGAAACATGAAAGCGAAACATAAGAAAAATGTGTGTGAAACGGTGTATACAACCGCAATACAGGAAGAAAATCCACTAGAGATGCTTAACTGGATGGGTAAAAGTATGTACAGTCATATATGCGATCATTGGTTTTGTTGTTGTTGTGGTCTTCAGTCCAGAGACTGGTTTAACGCAGCTCTCCATGCTACTTTATCCTGTGCAAGCTTCATCACCTCCGAGTAACTACCCCAACCTAAATCCTTCTGAATCTGTTTAGTGCAATCATCTATTGACCTCCCTCAACGATTTTTACACTCCATGCTTCCCTCTAGTACTACATTGGTGACCCCTTGATACCTCAGAATGTGTACTAACAACCGATCCCTTCGTTTAGTCAGGTTGTGCCACAAATTCCCTTTCTCCCCAAATCTATTCAGTACTTCCTCATTACTTACGTGATCTATCCATCTAATTTTCAGCATCCTTCTGTAGCACCATTGCTCGTCTACATTTTATATCTTCTCTACTTAGAAAATCATCGGTTATTTTGCTCCCCAAATAGCAGAACTCATTTACTATTTTAAGTGTCTCATTTCCTAATCTAAAACCCTTAGCATCACCAGATTCAATTAGGCTTCATTCCATTATCCTCGTTTTGCTTTTGTTGGTATTCATCTTATATCCTCCATACTAAACATCATAAAATAGGAGACTACTTCTGATTCAACAAAGAGATCTATTTACAAAAAGAAGATGTACTAATGGGTCCATCCATCAGTGGCCTACTTGCAAACATATTTCTGAAGCACACTGAAAACAAAATACTGAATAAATGTATACATCCAAAACATACATGGTTACTTACTGATAGAATTATGTGGACAACATTTGTTTGGTAGATGAAACGAACGCCTGAATAAAATAACTACACAGTGACATAAACTAAGTTCGCACTAAAATACACTACTGGCCATTAAAATTGCTACACCACGAAGATGACGTGCTACAGACGCGAAATTTAACCGACAGGAAGAAGATGCTATGATATTCAAATGATTAGCTTTTCATAGCATTCACACAAGGTTGGCGCCGGTGGCGACACGTACAACGTGCTGACATGAGGAAAGTTTCCAACCGATTTCTAATACACAAACAGCAGTTGGCCGGCGCTGCCTGGTGAAACGTTGTTGTGATGCCTCGTGTAAGGAGGAGAAATGCGTACCATCACGTTTCCGACACTGATAAAAGTCTAATTGTAGCCTATCGCGATTGCGGTTTATCGTATCGCGACATTGCTGCTCGCGTTGGTCGAGATCCAATGACTGTTAGCAGAATACGGAATCTGTTGGTTCAGGAGGGTAATACGGAACTCCGTGCTGGATCCCAACGGCCTCGTATCACTAGCAGTCGAGATGACAGGCATCTTATCAGCATGGCTGTAACGGATTGTGCAGCCACATCACGATCCCTGAGTCAACAGATGGGGACGTTTGCAAGACAATAACCATCTACACGAACGGTTCGACGACGTTTGCAGCAGCATGGACTATCAGCTCGGAGACAATGGCTGCGGTTACCCTTGACGCAGCATCAGAGACAGGAGCGCCTGCGATGGTGTACTCAACGACGAACCTGGGTGCACGAACGGCAAAACGTCATTTTTTCGGATGAATCCAGGTTAGATTTACAGCATCATGATGGTCAGATACGTGTTTGGCGACATCACGGTGAACGCAAGTTGGAAGCGTGTATTCATCATCACCATACTGGCGTATCACCCGGCGTGATGGTATGGGGTGCCATTGCTTACACGTCTCGGTCACCTCTTGTTCGCAATGACGGCACTTTGAACCGTGGACGTTACATTTCAGATGTGTTACGACCCGTGGCTCTACCATTCATTCGTTCACTGCGAAACCCTACATTTCAGCAGGATAATGCACGACCGCATGTTGCAGGTCCTGTATGGGGCTTTCTGGATACATAAAATGTTCGCCTGCTGCCCTGGCCAGCACATTCTCCAGATCTCTCACCAACTGAAAACGTCTGGTCAGTGGTGGGCGAGCAACTGGTTCGTCACAATACGCCAGTCACTACTCTTGATGAACTGTGGTATCGTGTTGAAGCTGCATGGGCAGCTGTACCTGTACACGCCATCCAAGCTCTGTTTGACTCAATGCCCAGGCGTATCAAGGCCGTTATTACGGCCAGAGGTGTTTGTTGTGGGTACTGATTTCTCAGTATCTATGCACCCAAACTGCGTGCAAATATAATCACATGTCAGTTCTAGTATAGTATATTTGCCCAATGAATACCTGTTTATCATCTGCATTTCTTCTGGGTGTAGCAATTTTAATGGTCAGTAGTGTAAAATTCACTATGAAGACAGAAACAGACACGAAATTTAATTTCCTAGGCGTCACCATACACAAAATCAACAAAAAACCTAATTTTTGAATATTCAGGAAACCTACAGCCAGATGTACAACCATCACAGTCATGCAGTGACGTACAAACTTTCAAGTTTCAGACACATGTACGTCAGGCTTAACAGAACTGCACTGGACAAACTCAGTTATACATAGATACTATACACAATATACCAAACAGCCTGAAGGAATGTTTCCAATATATCTATAACAACCAAACTGAACAACAAAATAAAAAATCAAATTAAAAAGAAGGAACCTTGAATAAATTATCAGCCGCAACAAAGAGCCACGAACACCAATACATGGTAAACACAGAGAACACAGGGAACCAGCAACACGTTACAAATAACAGAGCGTGGCGCATACAACGTACAGAACAGAAAACGTCCACAGGGTGAGGAATGTGCTGAAGAAAGAAGGACTAAAAGTTTCATTCTGCACAAACAACAAAGTACGGAAGAATCTAAACTCTAAGAACGCCTCTGCAGACACATTTTGCGAAGTTGGAATTTGTCATTTAACCTGTAGTTCGTGCCAATCTGTCTACATAGAACAAATTTTTAGTCATTTTAAAACTAGATCCGAAACCTCAGAGTCCTGAAAAGTGACTGTAGACGCTCCATTCTTGCAGATCATGTCATGCAAGAAACTCATGAGCCAAACAGCATTGAGGCTGACGTCAAGATCTTCAGAGAGAGCAATAGACTCTATCAGAAACTCACAATAGAAAATAACTGCCGATTACAAAAAGCAGTCGTACAAGGAAAGAACAGTCCTGAACGAAAATACAACACTGTGCAACAAAATACAATTTGTAGCTCTCAAAAAATTATGCAAAGACCCTTATCCATATGGAACATAGTATTCGAACATCCTCAAACTTCCAAGAACATCTGATTCTCATTCTCCTCCCCCCCTCCTTTCTTCTTAGCTTTCTTTCTCTCTGTTTGTCTGTCTGGCTCTCTCTCTCTCTCTCTCTCTCTCTCTCTCTCTCTCTCTCTCTCTCTCTCTCACACACACACACACACACACACACACACACACGTGCACAAACACGCACACAAACACACGCCGTGTGTGCATGTGTGCGGACCCACACAGGCACACAGAAACACAAAAGTGGATTATCCACGAACATGCACATCGCATCAAGTAAGTTCTTCCGCAGCAGCCACACCACAACACTTTTCACTGAACGTTCGAAACTATCGCTGCACCGAACATAAACAAAACGATGAACAAATGAGAACCGACAATAACACAGTGACTGTGAGTATGAAGTCTTCAGTTTTTGCTCAAGTCCCGTTTTGTGTATAATTCTTGTGAAACAAAAGATGGAAGGGATGGAAGGGAAATATAAAAAATTGTTTTGGAAAACATTGTTTACCATCGCAATATAAGAAAAGAACCACCAGAGATGAGCAACGGATTGGAAAATCTAAGTACAGAAAATGTAGGTACTGTGACATACGCGATCAGTTCTCACGAAGTACATCACATTTCAACAAGATTACTTTGTACATGACAAATTCTGAAAAAGATAAAAAGTCATAAAATAAATGAAAGCCGACTTATAAAAAACCATTATCCCTATTAATGTAATTACAGGTGAGTAATCAAAACAAATTAAAAATTGTGTACGTATTATAGTTTTTGGAAACCAAAATAAATAAACAGCTCTCAATTTTGCTCGATATTTTACAGAAACAAATTGAGACACACAGAAGATGACAACTGTCGCAACATGTCTGAATAAAAAATAAATAAAAAGCAACATTGTGTCTTTGCATAGGGCAAAATTTGAAAAACCTCATCTCAGAATAAAATCAACAAGGGAAAACTAAAATCTGTAATATTTTCCACCAGTTCTTTCACCAGAGCATGGCCATCTGCTTCTGATTCCACATGATACTTCTTATAGTATGTCTTCCGCCAAAGGTTGCAGTTATTATTTAATGTTAGACCGTTTGGAATTCTGGAATGCTGGTCTAATTTCCATACCTTTTCAGTGAGTTACCTTATACCTCGCAATGATTTCTATTGACAAGAAATTTTTCAAAGCATCTGATGTCATTTAATACTCGTAAAAATGTATATTTCCTTTGAAATTACTTCATTTTGTAGTTACATACATTTGCAATATAATAATAAACGGAAAGTTAGAAGAAAATAAATGTAATCAAAGTGCAGCGTGATGTATAAATATTTCTTTCACACGTCTGTAGACATTACATAGGTTTCATACCAATATATAAGCCACAGATCAAAAAAGTCACATGGTTTGATATGCTTCATGCAAGTATCACATCTTACAGCATCTGAAGATACACATGAAACATGAAGTAATCAAGTAACATTTGCTTTGTCAGTCGGTGAAAACGATTCTTATGTAGCCAACAGGTGGAAACTTATGGTGGAAGTGATCGTAGTGATTGTTAGGATCGTGATGATCAACATGACAGTGATCATTATGGTCATGGTTATCATCATGATGGTGGCTGTGGCGATCATCATGGTGATGATCATGGTGATGATCATAGTCATCATCATGGTGGTGATCATGGTGATCGTCATGATGGTGATCGTATTGATCATAGTGATGGTAGATGTGGACATCGTGGTGGTAGCCTTGGTGATCGTCGACCACCACAGGAGGGTCTTGAGGGGTCGACCATGAAGTGGGGACCCCAGTTGTCATCATGACCTGCACTGCCAGCACAAAGGGGACACCAGCAACTTGTCAAATGAAAGGCATATGCTGTAGTTTACACTGTGTGCTCTGAGAATATGGCAAATACTTGCAATATAACAAAGGATTTTCATCAGCAATCTAATTTCATGACTCTGCAATTTCCCTATTAATTATACTTCATATGTCAAAAAAGAACAACAAAATTCATTATTTGTTATTTGATATGGAGTAGACTAAAAATACTGGGCACATACATTGGTCAGTTTCTTCAAGAAGCTTGAGCTGTTTAATTTTTCAAGCAATGAACAGATAATTTTATGGATGGGTAGGTGCGGCTAACTTCACAAAATACTGGACAAAGAATATTCTTCATCAATTACATCCCAAGACAACATTTGACACTTTATACTAACAAAGAGTAATTCTTAACGTGTACCATTATTTGAGCTGGCTTTATTCATATCTCCACCTTTTCCTATCCTGTGCTTTTCATCTCTTTCACTACGACGCTTATCGTCTTCTGTAGCGCAGTCTGACAATTTGCTCTTTGTCTGCGTGTACCATTTCCTCCCTTTACTGTCCTTTCCACTACCAACTTCACTGTTCCTGGAAGCCGCTGCAGATGCGCCACTAACCTGTCGCTTCAGGCAACTGTCTTCGATAGTATGTAAATTTAAGGAGGAGGGGGGAGGAAGGAAAGGAAATTGAAGGGACCAATGATATCAGCTGCATCAGGACTTTGCGCAGCATCAGCGGCGAAGAGTCAAAATGTGTACCGGATCAGTGTTCGAAGCCGGGATCTCTTGCTCACTAGGCAGTTACGTTAAACACTGCACCATGCACACACAGTGTTTATCGCAAATCCGCAGACTATTTCGGCACGCCTCTCATGGCCGACCCACATTCCCACCTAGCACTACCTACACCAGGCCCCTGTGGATGTGCTCCATGCTCACTACTTCGAGATTCCTACAGGAGATCGCACGTAATCGTGCATCTGCACTGAATATGGTGGATTCATTACCCTCCTTCAATTGACGTAATATGTACCACAGCTGCGTGGTGTCTGTTCTTTCGGATATGTCTTCCACGCATTCATATATGTCTTCCATAGATTTCCTTCGACATGTACACCTACGTTTATTACAATACGTCGTATCTGTGGTACTCTTATATTGAATATTTCTTTCTTCGCCTTTCGAATTCCGATTTTTTTCACTTCGACCATTCATTGTTTGCAACCAGAGTGTATTATGCTCAAATTCATAGTTGTCAAGGAACATACGGAGCGCAGATGCAAAGGATTTCCGATAGTTCGACATTTTTGGTTTTGCGAAATGAACGCTGATGCGTTTAACTTTAAAACAGCTGATAACGTCATACGCACTGTCAGTCTGATTAAAATTATCTTGGATGTTAGAAATTTTGTTAATGAAACAATAAACAAACTATAGCACAGACTTTTCGACCATCTCTGCAGCGGTGCTCTGCAACACATCAGCAAGTAGTCACCTGAAGAGGACAGCAGGAAAGACAAACGAATTTTCACTGGTGTAGTTGCTTAGCGTTTCATGATGACACGGCCTAGCACTCAAGTTATTTTATTCAAATGAAAACAGTCACTCGATAATAGAGCAAAGCCTCTGACACGTGTCATAACAAACAAATTAAATTTTAGTTACCGATGTGTTGATCCACTTATCATTTAAGCAAATTTGCATGGAAGCAGCTTTTTAAAACATTATCATAAGTAATATCAAATATTTTACTTAAGATAGGACGACCAATAGAAGTCGTGCAGTGGTTATCACACTGGACTCAGATTCGCGAGGACGGCGGTTCAAATTCGCTTCGGGCCGTCAAGATTAGGTTTCCCGTGATTTCCCTAAATCGCTTAAGGAAAAGATTCCTCCCCCCCCCCCCTGGCCCCAGTGCCCCCACCCCCATTTTTCCGAAATCCGACCTTGTGCTCCGTCCCTAATGATTTCGTTGTCGACGGGACTTCAAGCCGTAATCTCTCCTCCCTCCTCCTCAGGATAGTACGAAAAGCTATATTCCGAATGCACTCACCAGAAGCTTGTCCAAGTTGGTACCCTCAGCGTCTCTCAGGTGTCAGGAATGTGGAGATGAGGCCCTACGCTCTCTTATAGTCCGACCAGCTAACTCGTGGGCAATCTGCGAACACTAACAGAGGGGCGGACGTGCGTCAGTCGGGTAATTGCTGCACAGGACCGCCAGGCACCGGCTGCTCTAAGGCCACTCCCTCCTTCCCTCCGCCAAGTTCAGCCGTGTGCTACGTCACTGGCCCTGCTCTGTTCGCACCATCCTATTTTTTCTCCAGTCAGCAATTATAGGTCACGGCAGCTCATGAAATTTCGGTATCTCGCATTTCTTTTACGCATCCACACTCACTCAGAGGCTCAAACGTATCCGACGTGCAGTCAACCACTCATTTACTATAGTCAAAGGTCACCTTTGTAGGGTTCAGTTCTATTTCCACAAGAAAATAAATTAGGTAAATCGTTTGCAGCTTTACTAATAACATCGTGGTCCATCATAAGACCATTGGGTTGGGTTTGGTGGTCTAGCAGTGAAGATCGTGCATGAAAACTGAAGGGTCGCAGAGGTACAACAGTGGTCATACCGAAGAGTTTGCATTGTGCTTTACGGCCCATTGTTAACCTCTCAGCTATGTGGACATCGCCGGAAACGACACGTGGTTCGGATTCCACGTTGCACTGTAGACCCCCTTTCGCCTGTTGGATACTGGGGTGGGTGAGGGACACGCAAGCCGACCACAAGACTGAAAGATCTGCACCAGGCCAGTGACCCACACGAACTTATTGTTATTAGCAGACAATGGTGCTCACCTATCGGTCTCGGTGAACTATACTTTGGAGCCCGCAGAGCAAAATATATCTTGTACTGACATGATTACGATAGTGATATACCAATTACGCTGTTCTTTATATGAGTTTTATTGCGTACATCACAAAGAGCTCACTTCGGCATATTCTCTAAACACGTCAGTAGGTGATAGTCTTGGTGGGATAAACTGTAACATATAACAGACTGGCTGAAACTTAAATACAAAGGGCACACTAGAGCCAATGAAAACAACCCATCCACGTCACTCTAACATCTGCTGTCATAAAATCCATAAACGAAGCGCTCAAAACTAATACGTGAGAAATAAAAATTAAAAATAAAGGACAATAATCTCCCCAAATGTCTAATGTAAACTGGTTCTGCCTCGGTGCCAGTGATGGCTATGTGATGGTTAGGCCAGTTAATGATCTGCAACGAACCTGTGTGCTTACTCTAGGCCTGTACCTGGAGTTATGGTCAAGGATGCGGTTTCGTATGACTGTGGGAACACTCTCGTGGTTATCCTACACACCTTCAAGTTTGTACGTCAGTCTGGTGATTCGACCTGTTGTGCTAACATTCAAGAACAGCATCCTGTTTTCCAATAGGATAATGCTCTTCCACCTGTCGCTGTTGTAACCCAACATACTCTACCGGCCAATCTTGGGCCTCTCGATCACCAGATCTATCTTCAATCCAGCACGTATGGGACATGATCGGATGACAAGTTTCAGCTACAAATAGCATTAACTGTCTCTGTACTGACCAAACAAGTGCAACAGGCATGGAACACCATCCCACAATCAGACATCCTGCTCCTGTACAACATAATGCGTGCACGTTTGCATGCTTGCATTCAAAATTCTGGCGGCTACACTGGTACAACGGTTATTAATGTACCAGCGTTTCACATTTGCAATGACCTGCCTTGCACTTACATTAACCTGTGATCTTCCAGTGTTGACTCTTGAATATGTTACCTAGAAAAATGTATTTCCGAAATTTCATTGATTTTTTACGGTATGGTTATTTCATTACAGCAGTAAAATATTTACCCGTTGTAGAGGCTAGAACATTATCAACAAATTCATGATTATTTGGGGAAATTAGAGCAAATTAAAATATTCGGCAGAACCCAGTCCTTTCGCTGCTTGCATAACTAAGGTACTTTGAGACTAGCTCCAACGAAAGTGTGGTTGTTGTTGTTGTTGTTACGTCATCACCATCGTCTTAATTATCTCCATCATCATAAACAACAACTGCTGTTTAACAATTCAGTAAGAAGAGCTCCCATTGATTTTACCCACACTCATCCTTATTACTCCAGCTCTTGCGTGTTTTCTACTTTGAGTGCCTTAGTGGGCACCTAATAGATATTTTATTCCTCTTGGGTTGCAACGAAGAACGTCATTCGTCTATCTGGCAATCTGTAGCCCGCTTACATGCCCTACCAACCTCCATAATGTAATAATCATGTGTGCTGCATCTGCAAACATATTCTGAAAAATAGTAAACAATCCCTGTTGCAGGTACGTTAATACAATTAGAGCAATTTCCTCTGAAAACCAAAATTTTTCATGAGGCTCTTGTTAAGCAGCTGGAAAAATATATACAACAACATTTTGTGCTTTTCGTTTGTAACCTGGTCACACTACATACTGTTACATTCTCACGTTTTCAAAAAGGTGTTTTAAACCCTTCTGAGTTGGTCTTTAAATCCAGTTCACATCACACAACATAGGAAAACCTACATTTTTTAAGTTGGTGACTGTGCCGAATTGCTAATTACTATAATATATGTGACTAATTTCGCCTGAGGAGGAAATTAGCAAGTGAACACGTTTCCAAAAGTTCCCATTTTTTATGGGTTTTTTTTATTCCAAAAAAGCTACGAGGGATAGCTATCTGCATTATATTTTTTCTAACGTCATTGGAGGTAAAACTACACTAAATTCCTAGGAATTACAGTTACGAACAACTTAAATTGAATGAACACATAGAAAACTTTGTGGGGAAGTTGAACCAAAGACTGCGTTTTACTGACAGATCACTTATGAGATGCAACACATCTGCTAAACAGACTGCCTACACTACCCTTCTCCGTCCTCTTTTAGAATACTGCTGCGCGGTGTGGGATCCTGACCAGGTAGGACTGACGGAGTACATCGAGAAAGTTCAAAAAAGGAAAGCACGCGTTGTACTGTCGAGAAATAGGGGACAGAGTGTCACTGACGTTATACAGGATTTTGTGTGGACGCCATTAAAACAAAGGCATTTTTTGTTGCGGCGGAATCTTCAGACGAAATTTCAATCACCAAGTTTCTCTTCCAAGTGTGAAAACGTTTTGTTGACGCCGACCTACACAAGGAGAAAGAATCATCATAATAAAATAAGTAAAATCAGGGCTCGGACCTAAAGATACAGGTGTTCGTTTTTCCGCAAGCTGTTTGAAAATGGAATAACAGAAAATTTTTGTGAAGGTGGTTCGATGAACCCTCTGCCATGGACTTAAGTGCAATTTGCGGAGTATCCAAGTAGATGTAGATGTAAATGAAAAGTAACACAAAACAGTTAGGGTGGGTGATAAATGGAATACTCACCCTAGATCCATTGTACATTTAAAAAATGTAAATATAGTGTGGCATTGTCGGCTGCGATATCCCACGGGGTGGGTGTAGCTTCCTTTAGGAGACGACGATCTACCTCCGTGCACATTGGCGCATCACCCAATAGCATGTGCACCCGGACATCGCATGTTGACGGTGACCGACGTTGGGGTGTGGGAGTATGGAGCACCAGTGCTGGTAACACGCTTATGTGAGGACTGCAGGTAGCTGCCATCCTTGCCCATCCTGGACAACAATATCGTTTCAATGCCGACGGTCCCATCACGACGCAGCAAATACAGGGTGGAGCAAAACTGTGTCACGAAATTTTAACCCTGGATAGCTGATGCCAGTAGGAACCAAAATTAATAATGTTGTGTAGGTCGACAACACACAATTTTTAAACTACAGAAACTTGGTGCCACGCTCTCCGAGTAGCCGCGACAACCATAGCGCTGCCCGTCAGCTGACGTACACCAACCAGATACCACATATAATCCAGTACACTAAAATATTTTTGTTAGAAGGAAGTTGTAACCTCGGCAGTTATCATATCAGACTCAAATGCATATCAAAACCCACGCTGTACTTACACCTCAAGAAGCATCTGTGTCTCTTGGCTGAATAACTGATACTCTTCACAATAATGAAACCGGTAGGTTGGCACTAGCCTGGCGCTTTTCAAAACCTTCCAACCCAGGGAAAATTTGTGCTGATGATGTACCTCAATTATACAATCATCAAGTAAATTTTAAAATCCCTGTCTCCAAGGTATAGTCACCAGAAATAAGGACTAATCTGAAAAGTGCGTAGTGTGATATTATGCCGATATGGTTTATACATTTTTATTAAATTAAAGAACAAGTTTACTGTTACCAGTCACTGTTTGTTTATCTACACGAAGTGTTTCAAAGGCTTAAACCTCCATCATCCGGTAGATTTACATTTGCTAGTATAACATTTGTGTGTGTGTGTTGCGCTACTATGTTTGGGAGGAACTTGTGGCACTGTCTAGTGTAGAAGCAAAACAGTATTTCAGAACATGGTTTCGGGTTTCTTTTGACAAAAGTCTGAAGGTATATCTAACGGTAAAAATAAAATAAGTAAAATAGAGTGACCACTGTAGATGACCGTTTTGTCGGAACACTGTCTTCAAATGTTTTATTTCACCCGACTGGCTTTCAGGCTCAGATACCACATGTGCTCTATCAACTAACGTACATAATGCATTACCGCATTTTGCAGGATAATAGCAGCCTGTGGCCTGCAGATATAGATCTGTATGCGTTAGCTTATGTGTCCCAAGGTTCTATCTGCTTTCCTTCGTACCAAAACATCAAGAAAAGGTAAAGTACCATCATTTTCCACTTCCATTGTGAAGTTTACATTCGGATGGAGCGAATTCAGATGCTGAAGAAGCGTAGGTAGAGTATGAAGTCCAAGTGGCCACACCACAAATGTATCATCCACATACCGCAGAAAACAAGAGAGTCTGAGAGTGGCTGACTGTAGTGATATTTCTTAACAGTCCTCTATAAAATAATTGGCCACCACAGAAGACAGAGGGCTTCCCATGACGACACCGTCCACTTGATTTAAAATATTGCTCATGAAATAAGAAGTATGTTGATGTAAGCACTTGTTTAAATAATGCTACTATGCCCTCCTCAAACTTGTTGCTAATGAGCTCCAGAGAGTCCTGCAATAAAGACACAACATCGAAACTTACTAAGAGATCCGACGATTGCAGTCTAAGAGTTTTCGGGCGACTCATGAAATCTTCAGAGTTTCGAGTATGATGGTAGAATTTGTGATGTCTGCTTTGTAGCTCACACTAACCAGCAAAAAAACTCTATTGAATACACATCAAACTAAGTATATGAGGTACTACTACATGTTAAAAGACTATCGATAACCCTAACTTCTGACAAATACGATTAAAAATCAATACCCGCTAACTATAGGTCAAGAACGGACATGGGAAAATTTAGCACTTAAAGATGTTTAACTGAAAAGTAGTTCAAGATTCCCTGCTGGGTAGTCACTCAAAACATTTGTACATTTAAAAACCATGAGGATATCCTGAAAATAAACACATAAAACTTACACGGTTAAGACAGATTCACGTGGATCAATAAATTATTGTGGAACTAGAACCTTCACATGTAAGTCAGACGGCTCAGATACAAGACAAGGCTCGAAGATGGAAAGTTCTTAACGTGGAGGTAGCGGTTTCCTCCGATCTTTGAAGTTGGTCTTCATTGCCTCCGGGCGCAGCAAAGTCCATTGATGTACTCTGATGCTTCTACCATCTCGCTTGGTGATGGGCAACGACTCGTTGCTGCCAAACAGGATTGTGGCAGGGGCAAAATCCGCTTAAATGGCGCGAGACGTGTATCACTATATTGCGGCACCCTTGTCCATGCACTAGGGAGTACAGTGGTCCCTCCGCGGGGGTAGCGGATTACACTTAGTGACACTACTCAATGCTAGTAGGACACGTGGTGACAAGGGTAGGTGACAGCTCTCTACTCGGCTACCCAAAGACAGCGAGTTGCAGTTATTTCTCTGTCAGAAGGAAGGAAAGAAAATAATAATATGTTTGACATAGTGTTAACTGTTGGGGTTGATTTAAATTGTTACATTATTCTTACAAACCAGTTTCTCCAAGATCGTTAGTAAATCTTTTTTGATTACCGGTTTCGACAGATATGTGATGCCACGTCAGATCTGAAACTTTAATAAACAGACATTCCAAGTCGAGGTGACTAATACATGTATGATTTCATTTAAATATATTACTAAAGCAATAGTATGTACCTTCTAACATAAAAAGCAGTTCATGATCTTAAATACTTGCAAGGTTCATAGTGATACTGCATCACATTACACTAAAAGGTAGGAAGGAATATCAGCATGTCAAACACAAAGTACCACAAATATTAAACACAAATCATGTTGTGCTAATGTCCTAGCGCACTCGTTCAGTTAACACCACAGTGGCTACTGAGCTAGAACGATATTTGCACAGATGAGTGTATATACAAAGGTTTACATTGCGGTATTCCACAATCGATATGCACTAACATAAAGTCCACACTATATGTGCCACAATAAAAATTCTTGCTCCATTACAGTCACATTAAAAATACTTTTGACGGATTTAGGTAATATTTTCAGATTACAAAATTTAGGAGAAATTATATTTTGGATATTCACAATGTCATCTTTCAAAATGTAAATTTACGGTAAAAAAATGAAATGATTTATGGCATTTCTGGCCGGGAGGCTCCATCTAGGGAATTTCAGCCACCGAGTGCAACACCCAGTCCACGAGGGGAGAAAATCTAGAACCCGGCTGGGAATCTAACCCGGACGCTGTGCATGTTGGGCAAGCAGGTAAACACTTTTTTCGTTGTTGCATTCTTTAATTAATTTTTTGGGATACATTTGCAAGATTATTTGATGTCATTGTCCAACAAAAACAAGTGGGTTACCGTCTAATATATGTAAATGTTCTCAAATATTGTGGTAGATAATCTCCAGAATGTATCACACTTACAAAAGCATATGTCAGAGGTTATATCATGTTTAAGAAGGGCAGGAATCCTTAAGCAATATATTCAAAAACTGATCTGATAGAAAAGCAATATAATGACATTTGCAAGTTGTTTATATAATTTCTCTCGTTTCGAACTTTTCCTTTGGTGGGAGACTTTAATGACAAGTTTTCTTGTAGAGCCCTTACAGTAGTGGCTAAAAGCTGAGGATAGTGTTTTCTGCAATCACAGTAAAACGATTTTGACGTGCTGGTTTGACATAAGAAAACGATGATAGTATCACAGACACAATAAAATTATCTTTGTCACATGAGTGATAGTATTTTACACTGGAATATATGCTTAAAAACAAATAAACTGCTTCATAAGTACAGTATTAAATAACTACAAGTATGCTGGTGGTCTTAACCACATCACAGTTTAAGATTTTTAAGTCTTTATAATTTATGTGTGGTAAATTGTAATACTGACATAAGTTATCAGGTAAGGACAATAGATTCTTAGAAACCTATTTTAGCACAATCGTTCTTTGTGCAGAAAATGAATCACAACTAAACAGCATTTAAGGTATTGTTAAACTTTCGATTTTGAACAGCCCTCAGATCATGTTATTTACAAAGTTCACTGCTGGGCAAAGAAAATGTATTGTCGTATATTCCAGCACACAGATGTGAGAGTGAAAATATCATACTGATTCTTAAAAAATGTGTTTTCTATAGAACGTGTACACACAAGAGCCTTTCAGTGTACACCCCGATGAATACAGACACGACGGCAATGCTTTGCCTGTGAAAGTCCTGTAAATGACATTTCTGTCTTATGAAAGTTACTCAGGAGCAGTCATGGAAAAAGGTTGTCCTGAAGACTGAAAACAATTATATGAAAATAAATACATTAATAATAAAAAGCTTTGAGGTAAAAGGTGATGCTGCCAGCGGTGTTCTTGGCTAGATCCATTTTCAATTTTTATTGTAGTTCAACAATTCGATATCTTTGTTTTTGTTCGAATGTTGGTAACTCTGCTGTATAATCACTTGTAGCCCACAAAATCAAATCTCACGTGTGTTCTGTACATTCTGCAATGAAGCTCCCAAATGGACGAACATCTCCATCGTTTGCTAGTTCTAAATATTCATTGTATTTCTGCCTGTCTTGATTTGGAATAATAACAGGTGGACAGCCAGCCTGCATTAGAATTGCATTCATTAACAACATAAATGTCCTCCCATTACCAGCAGAAAAAGGATGGGTGTGCACAAGTTTGTAATGTGCTAATGCGGTAAAACGGATAGGATGCATATTAGCAGCTTGTTCTGAATTCAACCACTGTGCAAATTCTTCCATCAAAACTTGAATTTCATGCGATTCTGGAGGTACGTGGCCACCAGCATATACTTGCGTCCGACAGAATGTCCCTGCTTCAACGGGATCCACAAAACCCATTACTGTGTGATGAATTTCAAATATATCGTTTACAGTTACTGTTCCAAGCCTGTTAACAAGTGTGGCATTCATATATTTTAACGTAGCATCAAGTCCCCGATTTTAATTGTGTTCCCTAATACTCTTTCCACCGATGGCCATTCTTGCTTCCACAATGGATCGAATTTATGGCAGTGTCACTGTGTTCCCTTCAATGGCAACAGTGTGATATATATGCTGGAAATATGCTTCCTTTTAGCGCGGCGAAAAGTTGAATTAGAATCTGGAATTGTCGACAGTCGATCACGTTTTTCATCAATTCTTCCTAAAGTAAGTCGATCCATTTCTTCAACAATTCGAGCTGTTCGTTGTCTATTAACCAGGGCTCCTGGGTGGCTAGGTGATACTGTTAGTGCTCTGAAGTACAACTGATCAAACATTACATCATTTTCAGATTGTTCTAAAAATTCACCATAATGGTTTAAAATATCAGTATGCTTTGGAGTAAGAGCAACGGCACTATTTCTCACCTCTAAGGCAGGGTGTAAAGAACAGACAGCTTCTGAATCCAATCTTACTGCTTTGCATTTACTCTTAACGTCTTCAGATACATTAGATACTCTAAGAACTAATCCCAGAATTGTGCCATCGAAACGTGCATGAGGGCGTCGTCTGGAAAAGGCAAAAACGTTTTTTGCGGGGATTTAAATCCATGTTGACTGCAATGTTCTTTAAAGTATTCTGACAGCAAAGCAAAAAGCAACGTAAAAGCAAATTCTGATATGAATATGAAATACATGCAAAATTTATTCATGTCAGCGGAAAACAAACAAGATGACTCCTTAAAAAGAGATTTGTAAAGTGTAACGCGCTGAATATAGGAATTCATTTAGCACTCTAAGCACTGAGAGCATTTACTGAACGACAGTATATTAAAACATTGCAGTATTATCACTTGAAAACAGTTGGGACTGTTGGTCATGTGGCAGGCATCCATCGTTTCTTTTCATAGCGAGCAACAGCTGTCAAAATCGATGCGAAATTACTCATCCTGCCACAACAACAACCACCTCTCGTACGTCATGCTCTAAGAATATGCGGTGCAATGTTACCACTCAGTTAAGCAGGCGGGCAACGATAAAAATATTGTTCACACTATTCATCTACGCCCAGTGTAGGCATCGACAGCAACTAACAAAAATAGAACACCATGGTTACTGTCTGCAAAACAATGCAGACCACAATTACTGGATCAAACATTTCTGAATACAAGATTTTGTGGAGCTCGTGGTATAATTCGATATGGCACGTGATGCCCACTCAAAATTATATTCATAATCCAAATCATTGACGTAGGATATGGCAATGAACACGACCCTTCTTACATAATCAATCTATAACAGAATGTTAGATTACATAAAAATAAACGTCACACCAAAGAAAATAAATGCAGGAAATTATACAAGTAAATGATGTGCTGCTCGATGTCTACATACTAGAATGTCCATATCGTACAAGCTCAGTCACCATTATGGTGTGCGCTAAGACATCAGCACAACATTATTTGTTTTTTATATAAATGGTATTTTATGTCAGACATGCTGATATTCCTTGCTATCTTTTATTGTGATATGCTGCAACATCACTCTGTGGCTTGCAATTTTTTTTGACTGGTTTGATGCGGCCCGCCACGAATTCCTTTCCTGTGCTAACCTCTTCATCTCAGAGTAGCACTTGCAACCTACGTCCTCAGTTATTTGCTTGACGTATTCCAATCTCTGTCTTCCTCTACAGTTTTTGCCCTCTGCAGCTCCCTCTAGTACCATGGAAGTCATTCCCTCATGTCTTAGCAGACGTCCTATCATCCTGTCCCTTCTCCTTATCAGTGTTTTTCACATATTCCTTTCCTCTTCGATTCTGTGTAGAACCTCCTCATACCTTACCTTATCAGTCCACCTAATTTTCAACATTCGTCTACAGCACCATATCTCAAATGCTTCGATTCTCTTCTGTTCCGGTTTTCCAACAGTCCATGTTTCACTACCATACAATGCTGTCCTCCAGACGTACATCCTCTGAAATTTCTTCCTCGAATTAAGGCCGGTATTTGATATTAGTAGACTTCTCTTGGCCAGAAATGCCTTTTTTGCCATAGCGAGTCTGCTTTTGATGTCCTCCTTGCTCCGTCCGTCATTGGTTATTTTACTGCCTAGGTAGCAGAATGCCTTAACTTCATTGACTTCGTGACCATCTATCCTGATGTTAAGTTTCTCGCTGTTCTCATTTCTACTACTTCTCATTACATTCGTCTTTCTCCGATTTACTCTCAAACCATACTGTGTACTCATTAGACTGTTCATTCCACTCAGCAGATCATTTAATTCTTCTTCACTTTCACTCAGGATAGCAATGTCATCAGCGAATCGTATCATTGATATCCTTTCATCTTGTATTTTAATTCCACTCCTGAACCTTTCTTTTATTTCCATCATTGCTTCATCGATGTACAGATTGAACAGCAGGGGCGAAAGGCTACAGCCTTGTCTTACACCCTTCTTAATACGAGCACTTCGTTCTTGATCGTTCACTCTTATTATTCCCTCTTGGTTGTTGTACATATTGTATATGACCCGTCTCTCCCTATAGCTTACCCCTACTTTTTTCAGAATCTCGAACAGCTTGCACCATTTTATATTGTCGAACGCTTTTTCCAGGTCGACAAATCCTATGAAAGTGTCTTCATTTTACTTTAGCCTTGCTTCCATTATTAGCCGTAACGTCAGAATTGCCTCTCTCGTCCTTTTGCTTTTCCTGAAGCCAAACTGATCTTCACCTAGCGCATTCTCAATTTTCTTTTCCATTCTTCTGTATATTATTCTTGTAAGCAGCTTAGATGCATGAGCTGTTAAGCTGATTGTGCGATAATTCTCGCACTTGTCAGCTCTTGCCGTCTTCGGAATTGTGTGGATAATGCTTTTCCGAAAGTCAGATGGTATATCGCCAGACTCATATATTCTACACACCAACGTGAATAGTCGTTTTGTTGCCACTTCCCCCAATGATTTTAGAAATTCTGATGGAATGTTATCTATCCCTTCTGCCTTATTTGACCGTAAGTCCTCCAAAGCTCTTTTAAATTCCGATTCTAATACTGGATCCCCTATCTCTTCTAAATCGACCCCTATTTCTTCTTCTGTCACATCAGACAAATATTCACCCTCATAGAGGCTTTCAGTGTATTCTTTCCATCTATCTGCTCTCTCCTCTGCATTTAACAGTGGAATTCCCGTTGCACTCTTAATGTTCCCACCGTTGCTTTTAATGTCACCAAATGTTGTTTTGACTCTCCTGTATGCCGAGTCTGTCCTTCCGACAATCATACCTTTTTCGATGTCTTCACATTTTTCCTGCAGCTATTTCGTCTTAGCTCCCCTGCACTTCCTATTCATTTCATTCCTCAGCGACTTGTATTTCTGTATTCCTGGTTTTCCCGGAACATTTTTGTACTTCCTCCTTTCATCAATCAACTGAAGTATTTCTTCTGTTACCCATGGTTTCTTCGCAGCTACCTTCTTTGTACCTATGTTTTCCTTTCCAACTTCTGTGATGGCCCTTTTTAGAGATGTCCATTCCTCCTCAACTGTACTGCCTACTGCGCTATTCCTTATTGCTGTATCTATAGCGTTAGAGAACTTCAAACGTATCTCGTCATTCCTTAGTACTTCCGTATCCCACTTCTTTGCGTATTGATTCTTCCTGACTAATGTCTTGAACTTCAGCCTACTCTTCATCACTACTATATTGTGATCTGAGTCTATATCTGCTCCTGGGTACGCCTTACAATCCAGTATCTGATTTCGGAATCTTTGTCTGACCATGATGTAATCTAATTGAAATCTTCCCGTATCTCCCGGCCTTCTCCAAGTATACCTCCTCCTTTTGTGATTCTTGAACAAGGTATTCGCTATTACTAGCTGAAACTTGTTACAGAACTCAGTTAGTCTTTCTCCTCTTTCATTCCTTGTCCCAAGCCCATATTCTCCTGTAACCTTTTCTTCTACTCCTTCCCCTACAACTGCATTCCAGTCGCCCATGACTATTAGATTTTCGTCCCCCTTTACATACTGCATTACCCTTTCAATATCGTCATACACTTTCTCTATCTGTTCATCTTCAGCTTGCGACGTCGGCATGTATACCTGAACTATCGTTGTCGGTGTTGGTCTGCTGTCGATTCTGATTAGAACAACCTGGTCACTGAACTGTTCACAGTAACACACCCTCTGCCCTACCTTCCTATTCATAACGAATCCTACACCTGTTATACCATTTTCTGCTGCTGTTGATATTACCCGATACTCATCTGACCAGAAATCCTTGTCTTCCTTCCACTTTATATGTTACAAGGTACATACTAATGCTGCAGTAATATGTACGCTGTTTGAATGAGGTCGTATATGTATTAGCCACCTCGACTTGGAATGTTTGTTTATTAAACTTCCAGATCTGATGATGACAGCACAGCTCTGTCGAAGCAGGTGATCAAGAGAGAGATTTATAAGTGAACTTAGGGAACATGTTTTTTTAAGAACAATGTGAAATAATAATAATGGCTTCTTATCCAAGGGTTACATCAGAAAAATGAGTGCTCGGACAGAAAAGTCTTGGTGCGTCCCCTTCGGAGAGGAAACGTGTGGTTGTGGTTCGCGGAAGATCATACACGTTACTGGAGGCACAGGCCCCAGAAATTTTCATTGTTACTAGCAGATCATGTGACCATCGCTCAGCTCCGCACTCACATAACATTTCGACAGATGCTGTTAGTGATGCTACCCATTCAGTCAGCGACTTGAGGACTGGGTGCGGGCTGTGCACCACGCCGTGAGACATCCCTCCCATCCTCAGAGGACTGCTGCCGCCAGACCAAGCCTCTACACGCTGCTCGAGCCTCGTTGGAATAGACAGCGGCAGCTGCCAGCCACTTGGGCTAGCCTATGGGGACGTCGATTAATTACATGAGCTCAAAATGGAGAGTGGGGGAATGTCTCAAAATCTCACCAATTCTCAGTTTCATGGGACATCTACATCTACATCATACTCCGCAGGCTAGCTATTGGTGCGTGGCGGAGGGTACTTTCGGTACCACTATCTGATCCCTCCAACCCTGTTCCACTCGGAAATAGTGCGCGGGAAGAATGATTGTCGGCAATCGTCTGTATTGGCTCTAATTTCTCGAATTTTCTCCTCGTTGTCAACACGCGAGATGTATGTGGGGAGAACTAATACGTTGTGTGACTCCTCCTGAAAAGTTCTGTCCCGAAATTTCAATAGTAAATCTCTCCGTGATGCACAACGCCCCTCTTGTAACGTCTGCCAGTGGAGTTCCTTTATCTGCTCCGTAACGCTCTCTCGCCAGCTAAACGATCCCGTGACGAAACGCGCCGCTCTTCATTGGACCTATCTCCTCTATCATTCCTATTGGGGCAATGAAAATATAAAGTTAATTACAAACAAATTTAATGATTTAAAAATTAAATGGTAAAACTCACTTTAGGCGGAGGTGGGATCCCACCACATATCACCGAATATCACCAGTGGGAAAGGGGAGTCCATAACAAAACTCGTAAAATACCATGTAATTAATGGACGTTCGCTAATTTAGCTCCACTATCATCCAGACTGCTGGCCCTACCGCTCGCCAGGGACGCGCTGCTGTGCGAGGTTAACCGCTCCGTTCCGTTGACCAGCCGCATCTGCAGTTGTGCCGGCCCTCTTGGAGTGAGACATCAGCACATTGCTTGTGACAAAGAAAGTATTAACTACATTAACTTGATAACAGTGCATAAAGATATCAAGAATAAAAGCTATTACAAACATGTTAAATGATCCCCCAATTATTGATATAACAGGAGGTTACAAATTTACTCATCACATCAGAGACTCCATGTCGAACCCAATGTGAATAATTATTTGTAACTTTTAACCTTACGTACGCTTGCCCATGTCACGGCGCAGAGGGTGTAAAAGGAGAAACTTTGGGCATAGTTCTTAGACACATAACCCAGAGATTGCAGGTTTAGTTCGTTGTAAGTCGTTAGAACCGGCCCCTCTAGGTACTGACGCTTAATAATTCTGCTATAAAGTCATGGATATACCTTTATGCCCACATACTAATATGTTTGCACAAACCGAACTTATTTAGACCTACCGATACAGAAACCTCACGCTAGCCGGCTTTCTTAAGGTACAAAAGGAAACCCAATTAGACTCCTGCAGGTGGCATCCTCATCACCTCCAAAGTCTGCTCGTAGCTCTTGACAAACAATTTACTAACTGCACTAACTTGATAATAATACATAAAAAATTATGATCAAAAGTTTTACAATCTCATCACGTCATTTCCTGCTACAGATCTCGTAGCACGCCACACACATCTAACAACAACCAGCGTTATACCAAATACATGGATCACATTCGACTGTGCTAATTGTTAATAACCCTTCAGTGGGGAAACGGTTACAACTACTTTATTTTGGGAACAAGCACGAAAAGTTAATAAAGTTTTGACACACCTTCATTATACACCCTACCGTCCACCTACTTCTTTTTATTCTTATTCAATTATTGCATCATCAGTCGAATGAAATTTTGGAAGATTAGTTATACCTTCTATTGACTCTACCTTTCCGTTCCTTGGAAATAGTACCAGACTTACATCCATCCTCTTTCCTCAGCAAGGTGGCCATCACATAACTATTTCAGAACAAAAGAACAGAGCATATTACGTTAGTCAGATAGCTATATACCGCTCACTTGCGCTTCGTGTATGATTGCTGGATGCCACACGTGTCGATATGGTCTGTTCTGACACCTTGCTGGGAGTCCCCCATTACTCATCTCGCTTCTTACTTGTATCACTACAACAAAATTAAAAATGAAAAAGACATCGTGGTCCATTACATAGCGTCCTCATGTGTTGTCGACGTTGGCCGATAAATCCTTACAGTGGTCCCAAGGGCTCACTTAGCGGAGACAAAACATCATCAAGCTCCTCTCCAACTCAACACATAAATTCTGCTACGCTGTGGACATCACAAGACAAAATCAAAGCAACCACAATTCCGACGAGCCAACGACGTCTATAATCTGGCCTTCAGCGAATAACAAACGCTCAGCTCTTAATCACTTTACCTAACGTATGCACAGGCTCGTCGCCTCCTCCAATGAATCCTTAATAATGCAATGAGAATCCCATATAAAACAGTGCGCATCTTGTACGCTTGTAAAGTATCTCAACTCAACTATTTAATTAACCCTGCATGAAAAAGACGACACCATCAACATACGTCTTAAATCACTGGAGAATCGATCTCCGGGAAGACACTCCTCCTACACTTTTGGCAGACAACTCAAGCTGAAAGCGACCATACACGACACTCATAATTCATCATTCTAGATGACCCACAGAATATACACAATTTCTACCACATGGAACATCCAGACTTTACCAATAACTACGAATTTACTGTCAGGACGTTTCTCATACAGCAATAAATTTGACCAAAGTGACGTAATTAAGCTACAAAACCACACTTCCCATGCTAGTTGTCTCATTTGCTACACTTTTATTCAATGAACGGTTTAATATAGCTGATATGATGTATATCACATGATGCCCATGACTTCAGCGATTCCACATCTGGCTCCTTATCGTGCACGACTCTCTGTATGCAGAGAGCTTCAAAATAGAGATAAAAAACCTTATGGCACAATGTGTTTTGTTTGTTAGACAGTTTGTGAAAGAAGAAGTACCTTCTCAGTAATTTCATAGCTTGGAATTTTTGCTTTCTTATCCACTCGTTGCTTTCCTTTATAGCCGGGCTCTGGATGGATATGAGAATTACTTCCTTGTGTCAAGAATGCTGATTGGATGGGAATTTTATCAAACCCGAGCTCTATCCTCTTACTCATTTTCTGGAAGTGGAGTAGGAAGGCATCCCACAACAAATGACGTTTGCCACAGGACAGAAGGCAAAAGGTATCCAGGTCATGCATAATTTTTTTTGCAAGGTTTTGAACTAGGAGGGTAGGGGTGGGTGGGAGGAAACTGGGAATCGAAATGAAACATTTCCATACTTTTTTATCATTGTCTTCTGCGTCAACAGGCGAAACTGCGCGCCGTTATATGAGATCAGTTTGTCAACTCACCCCACCTGCTGCAGAAATCCGTTCTGGAACATATTCGATGCCTTCTTCGCCGTAGCCCTATGCTACGGAAATAGGGTTAAGAATTTTGAAGTCAGCTCCGTGTGGAGTAGAACGTAACGGAAACCGATCCTCGACCTCGGTAATGGGCTAGGAGATCGATGCGCTCCTAGCTGACACATTCTCTTTAGCGGAATTGGAAACCGGGGCCTGATGCGAAGTCTCGGTTTCTTTTGTCTTCTGGCATAGTTTGCATTTCTAAAATGCTTTCTGGGTAGTCAGTCCATGTGATTAAAGTAACATGTGGATTGCAAGTTCGAAAATACTTACAAGGTGCGGAATGGACATGGACCAAATGAGCACACTAAATTAATCAACGAAATATTTCGGTATGTTTAATAACCAGATTGAGTCTTCTACCATTTTCTGACGAAACAGAACTTCATCATGCAAGAGATGAAACAGTCTAACTACTGGCTGTTCACAGTTCCGTACTTTTAATTCACGAAGGGCCGGTTGCTTTTCCTGTTGTCTTGCTATGCCATCCAGTGATGCTGAAATATAGTTTTGGAAAGCTAGCCGCTTCATATAGAGAGGGCTTTAGCGCTTTTCCTCTAATTCTTCTTCTATCGTTTCATACAATCCAAGAGAAGAGCGAGACAACACGTCTGCTAAGAAGTTAACTGAGCCCCTTGCATGCAAGGCTGTGAATATGAATTTTTGCAGTTTGCAACACTTTTCGCATAGTATCAATCCGATCAGTCGCAGAGCAACAAAACTCTTAAGAAATGCTATCAATAAGTGCGGTTCGTATTTTTCACTATGTGTTAAAGATTTACACTCATAATTGACATAATAAATTTCCATATGTTTTTCAAGCTCCTGACACTTGCTCACTAATGTAATAGGAGAATTAATCTTTTCAAAAATTAGCGACGTTTGTTGATAATCCAACATTTTCACCATGACAAACTACATAATAAGAAAATACTAATAAACAGCAAAGCAGTCCAAAGTGCAATGATTGTCAATATAGTCTGTTACAAACCATAACTCATCAATAACCATCAAGGTTACCAAAACATGGAAGCAACATTGAAACTCAAGAAACATATAACTTATGAAATTTTATATTACAAAGGCGACTTACTTATTTGAAATTTATACACTCCTGGAAATTGAAATAAGATCACCGTGAATTCATTGTCCCAGGAAGGGGAAACTTTATTGACACATTCCTGGGGTCAGATACATCACATGATCACACTGACAGAACCACAGGCACATAGACACAGGCAACAGAGCATGCACAATGTCGGCACTAGTACAGTGTATATCCACCTTTCGCAGCAATGCAGGCTGCTATTCTCCCATGGAGACGATCGTAGAGATGCTGGATGTAGTCCTGTGGAACGGCTTGCCATGCCATTTCCACCTGGCGCCTCAGTTGGACCAGTGTTCGTGCTGGACGTGCAGACCGCGTGAGACGACGCTTCATCCAGTCCCAAACATGCTCAATGGGGGACAGATCCGGAGATCTTGCTGGCCAGGGTAGTTGACTTACACCTTCTAGAGCACGTTGGGTGGCACGGGATACATGCAGACGTGCATTGTCCTGTTGGAACAGCAAGTTCCCTTGCCGGTCTAGGAATGGTAGAACGATGGGTTCGATGACGGTTTGGATGTACCGTGCACTATTCAGTGTCCCCTCGACGATCACCAGTGGTGTACGGCCAGTGTAGGAGATCGCTCCCCACACCATGATGCCGGGTGTTGGCCCTGTGTGCCTCGGTCGTATGCAGTCCTGATTGTGGCGCTCACCTGCATACGCATACGACCATCATTGGCACCAAGGCAGAAGCGACTCTCATCGCTGAAGACGACACGTCTCCATTCGTCCCTCCATTCACGCCTGTCGCGACACCACTGGAGGCGGGCTGCACGATGTTGGGGCGTGAGCGGAAGACGGCCTAACGGTGTGCGGGACCGTAGCCCAGCTTCATGGAGACGGTTGCGAATGGTCCTCGCCAATACCCCAGGACCAACAGTGTCCCTAATTTGCTGGGAAGTGGCGGTGCGGTCCCCTACGGCACTGCGTAGGATCCTACGGTCTTGGCGAGCATCCGTGCGTCGCTGCGGTCCGGTCCCAGGTCGACGGGCACGCGCACCTTCCGCCGACCACTGGCGACAACATCGATGTACTGTGGAGACCTCACGCCCCACGTGTTGAGCAATTCGGCGGCACGTCCACCCGGCCTCCCGCATGCCCACTATACGCCCTCGCTCAAAGTCCGTCAACTGCACACACGGTTCACGTCCACGCTGTCGCGGCATGCTACCAGTGTTAAAGACTGCGATGGAGCTCCGTATGCCACGGGAAACTGGCTGACACTGACGGCGGCGGTGCACAAATGCTGCGCAGCTAGCGCCATTCGACGGCCAACACCGCGGTTCCTGGTGTGTCCGCTGTGTCGTGCATGTGATCATTGCTTGTACAGCCCTCTCGCAGTGTCCGGAGCAAGTATGGTGGGTCTGACACACCGGTGTCAATGTGTTCTGTTTTCCATTTCCAGGAGTGTATTTCGATAGAATGCGCAGGTGATGGAGAATTCAGAAGAACTCTCAGTTTCCGTCAAACTTGACGGATTCAAGATTATTCGAAACGAGTAAAAATCTATTACGTCGTAAAAAACATACTCAAAACACAAACGATTCATTTCAATGCCAAAAACAAAACTCTGTAATTTTATATTTTCCAAATAATTAAACAGGACCAGAAAATCTTCATTGATAAGAAACATATAATAAAAATATAATTAGTCAAATTAATGTACTGTTTAGCAAACGAAATTGTACAGTCATATTCCTATAATTGAGCACCAATATTTAAATATTTAATTTATGTAAAAGACCCTTTAATATCTGTCCTGATTTTAACACCAATATGGGTATTGCTAAACACCTATGTATGAAATTAACATTGTAAGAGATCGTCTGATACTGGAAGTTTCAGGAGGACCTCAATTTTTCTGAGGCAGAACAACTTGTAAATGTGTATGTGCTAGAGGCTGGACATACATGAAAGTTACTCTGTAATTTTAAGTATTGTAGAACACTGGTGGAAATGATGCACTGTACACACCTGTCAGTCTGACTCCTCACAAAAACTGTAGTACTTTATGGACAGTAAAGTCAAGTGCTCTTCTCCCACACAAAAAGAAACGGAACCTCTGGAAACCCCACGTGATGGTAAGTGCTTTATACCTGGAAACTGAGTAGTTCTTTTCACATTTAGACAGAAAACAGGTTCCAAATGAAATTGATTTTCTCCCCATCTCTCCTTCCTCTTCAAAGTCTTGATACATGATTATGCCCAGTCTACTTCGGGCTACCAGTAATCATTCAGAAGTCCCATGATAAATCGTAGCGTGCAAGGATGGAAACCTCCACAAGTGCTCTCATCAAAGCATCTTCATCCCTCACATATCGCATTGTACTAGTGTCGACAACGTTTGCATATTAATAGATCTTCTTTAGAAATTCATGAGCCCGAGATAGCCATATAAGTGCTTTCCTGTTCGTGGTGTTTGGTACAGTCCTATCGCCACTATTTTCAGTGGGTAGGCCGGCCGCTGTGGCCTAGCGGTTCTGGGCGCTTCAGTCCGGAACCGAGCTGCTGCTACAGTCGCTGGTTCGAATCCTGCCTCGGGCATGTATGTTTGTGATGTCCTTAGGTTAGTTAAGTTTAAGTAGTTCTAAGTCTAGGGTACTGATGATCTCAGATATTAAGTCCCATAGCGCTTAGAGCCATTTGAACCATTTCAATAGGTAAGGTGAAAATGCAAACCAAGTAATTAGGCGTCCCAAAAATAGGATTCAGTCATACCAAAATCAGACTTTTTAAGAATACAGGGTAGTTTTCCGGCTCAATATTATGTAAACATCACTACCTATTTCTTTCAGGCACTGTTTATATTGTATGTGTTTTACAGACTTTTTGTTGATATCAGGTAGCGCAGCACAGTTTCTAAAAAAATCAGAGGTATTTTGAATGTTTCTGAATCTGCTTAGAGTTATTAAAAAATTACAAAGAAATTGAAGCAATTTTACGGAGATCAAATTGTTACCAGATATGCATGACGTGATGGCTGGGGTTCTAGACCTATTATGTGTATTACAAGGATAAAAAATATCAGATCTTACATTTTAATTTTTATAATTTTTTTCCTAATAAAAATGTTATTTTTTCTATAATTTAGTTGATTCTGGAATAAAGCTTAGGTCTACTACGTAAATATTGACTATTGGAAGTTACAGAAAAAAATTAGAGCAATGCTTTATAAACTTTAGGAAATATTTGTATCTGAATTCTGAGAAATACAACTTGCGAGAAATTGTGAATGAAGATATGAGTCCAATTAAACTGTGTCTCAGAACATTACTGGAGCACAGTCTTCATCCTGCAGCACTTCTTCATCTTCAAGCTTCCTCTTGGCATTCCTTTTAGTATTAATTTCTTCTCTGGCAAGTTGAAGAGCGTATCTCTCAGCTTAATGCACCCGTTGTCTGTCACACACAAGCAATTGATCGTTCATATTAGAGCCACATTGTATGCCCAAATTTCTCAGGACTTCTAACCTTCCTATCACTACATCATTGAAACATATCACTGCATCTATTACACCAACGTTTAATGTATTCTTGGGTATTCTTCCCCATATGTAATGGTTGAAACTTTAATTTGTATTCTGAATGCCCCCATGGAGACATTTACTAAGCAAAACAGGGTCACATAGGTCTCTAAAAATTGGTTTTATTTCATTCATAACAGGCTCGGGAAGAGAATGCTTACGATGGTATATTTGACTACTTTCTTCAGCTTTTTGGTAACCACACCAAGAATCTGCTCCTTTAGGGCAAAGTCCGTGAACAGGGTGGTCACCTGTGGACAACTTATGAAAGTAGGTGGCCCATACAGCTTCTCTTACTGCCGTAACATCATTCAGAGGTGCAGTTCGTCTAATGACCAGTCCATAATAACTCTGAAGAAGGTCTATTTCAGTTTCTGTCAATCTGCCTCGCCAGATGAGATTTTCCGTCAGACAGCAATTTTCCTTTCACTTCACTTCGTAGCTTCCTCAACCTAGCACCCATCCTCTTTTGCAAATGTCCACAATACTCCAGTTTTGTTATCAAGGTATCACCATAAACATTCAACTCATTAATTTTATTGAAAGCTGTAGAGTCCCCATCTCCTAGGTACTTCGCATGTCTAACGTTATAAATTGGCACCGACCTCTGGAACACCCACTCACCACAGAGACCACACAGGCGCCCAGAACCGCCACTCAAACAGCTGACACACGCCCACACACCAGCGGCCGTCAACACAACCAACAACTCACAGGCCGACACGTCCAACATATCCCAACATTCCGAATAATAATGGACACAATATTCCCCGGACTCACGACCACCGAAAGAGTCTTGAAGATTAAGGGGTGTGTCGCACAACTCTTCACGCAGTTCATGTTGGGCTCAGTGAACTGGACTAGCATCCAAGTCACTATCACGCCACTATTTACACCAATTCATGAATAATACCCCACACCAGCCCCAAAACGGAGACGCCAACACAAACTCACAGATCCTGTTTTGGAATGCCAACGGGATCGCAAACAAAAGAGCCGAAATGGTTGCGTTCATGGAGCGAAAGGGTATCCGAATCGCCTTAGTGGACAAAACCTGCTTACAACTCCCGAACAGCTAATCATTACAGACTACTGCTTTTATCGTACCGACCGATCGGATGGCAGGAGGTGACGCCTTTCGCAAAGGTCCCAAGTTCCAGTCTCGGTCCGGTACACAGTTTTAATCTGCCAGGAAGTTTCAAATTAGCGCACACTACGCTGCAGAGTGAAAATTTCATTCCGGTACATTGAGGAGTGAACCGTGATTTTACTTTCAAAACGTTTTCTTAAGAATTTACTTTATTTACTAGCGATTCATCAAGAACATTAACACATTTAATCAGACTATGTGAGCGTGGAAATTGTTGCCAGTGGGTGGGTAACTGATGAAACAAATTAAATTTATTTCAAAAACTGAAATTTTATTCCTAAAAGTCCTTTTTTTTCGAAACAGATTTAAAATTATAATCAGAAAGCACCCTTAAAATATCAGGTTACAATTTACTCAGAGGCAGAATAAGTTTTTTTTTTTTTTTCAGTATGAGCTTCTGGGCTGAGAACCTTGCCGCTACTTTTTAACACGGCCGTAGTCACGACCGCTCACAACAATCTCTGAAAGACTACACTGGTGCCAATCTGCAACACACCAGATTACTTTAAACTAAAAATTTTAACAACTCACACAAACACATAAACTATGCACCACGTAGGAGGGATGGAAATGGTACAAAACACTCACATTAAAATTATTTGCCACTGAAAGTGCAACTGGTTTTTAAAAGAACTCTTACGGTGGAAGGGTGGCAACTTTCTATACTAAAATGACCATTTAAATAGAAACCCATGAAATGCAGTCTTACATACAATGTACAAACATGCTCTCAAGATGATAGGCAAGATAAAAACATATTTCAGGAATTCGGCCTTTACACCTTAAGCAATAAATTCGTTAACACCGAATCCGACAAACATGACAGAGGCAGCTATTAACGTATGGCAGAGAGGCAGACAGGCAAACAAATGCGGACGAGAGACAGAGGAGCAAGGTGGGGACGAGAGACTGACCAAGAACACAAGTAGAATTAAAAAAGTAAATGAAACAACATATCACGAATCACTTAACTTTCAATAAACGGCGATGTCTGGCGAAGACCTGGCGCAGCACCCCCAAAACGCTCTCCCGAACCGTCCGTTGCCAGCTGCTTCAACAGACGCAGGAAGGCGCGCCGATCTCCCGTTTCACGGCGTCGCAGCTCGCGCCGGCCAGGCCGATGTCGTGGGTTGACTCCTGTTGCTCTCGTGTCGGCCGCGAAGCCGCTACTCCTCGCTATACGGCGCGGGCCACTGGACTGACGTGGCGACCTCACATGCGCCGACGCTCAAGACGGACAAGTCATGTTGTGTCCCAGTGCGCGACCGACCAACCGATCGATCCAACCGCCAATGCCCATTGCCTGAACAAACTAGAGCAGACTGGCGACCTAGCACATACTAGCACTCCGGACGACAGACAGACGCTGACTGCCCACACTGACCTGGCTGACCAACTGACCAGACTCGCCCCGACTGCACCGACTCAGACTGACAGACTGACCGATTAGGGAGCGCATAGCGCCCCTTAAATGCACGTGAACAGGCAACTTTTCCCCTTTCCCACCAGATGGAGACACCAAAGCTGCGATTGCCACAGTGGCGCCACCGCCAAAAACGGAAGGCGACTCCTTTACACTACTACAGCAAATTTCACCACGGCTCAAGGAGTTCTCCAGATTTCCTGACTTGTCAGCGTCTGGTATTATAACGGTATTTATGGAAACGGAAGGCGACTGCTTTACACTACGCGCTGCGGCGCGCTCCTCAAAACAGCAAATTTTACCACGGCTCAAGGAGTTCTCCAGATTTCCTGGCTTCTCAGCGTCTGGTACTATAACGGTGTTTATGGAAATCGGGTCGAGCACTAAAATGATTGTACCATCTCACTTCTCCGTCAATCACAAAGGTTATTGTACAAAGAAGCAGCTGGTACAATGACACCTTGATGCAGCACTACTCGAATTTTGACACAAACTTTCCCCTTATAAGTCAGCGAAATGGGATATGGGCACTCAAAAAATTTCGTGCGCTCCCTCACAGCGAATTTATACTATTTCTCCATGTCTATCATACCATCATCGTGAATTGCGTCCAGTTTCTCCTGATTTTTCCTTCTTATTTCACTTTCCGTTGAGACCTGCCCATCTGATAGGTGTTCATCTCTTTTTTCATAATGTTTACGTGGTTCCACTTTCAGTTCTTCTCATTCGATAAACAGTTTTCAACAGTTTGTAGGAAGTTGTTCCTGAGGCACTATTTCCTCAAAAAGAATGTTGGTTCAAATGGCTCTGAGCACTATGCGACTTAACTGCTGAGGTCATCAGTCGCCTAGAACTTAGAACTAATTAAACCTAACTAACCTAAGGACATCACACACATCCATGCCCGAGGCAGGATTCGAACCTGCGACCGTAGCAGTCCCGCGGTTCCGGACTGCGCGCCTAGAACCACTAGACCACCGCGGCCGGCAAAAAGAATGTGTATTGGGACAAATTTCCATAACACAAACTGTCTGCATCGTAAGTTCATAACTGGATCCAAGATCGGCGTTGCCTCCAGTTTTGTTGCAACTAAAAGGTTCCAGTCCAGTCTGTATTCCTGCCACAAAAACACAAGACAAACGTGTTGTTACAAATTCATGCCCACTCCTGCCAGTGCTTCACGAATTTTGGTCTCATGAAGGTTTAATGTCAGCCAATTACAGTCCTGCAAACTTTGAGGAAAACCAGATTGTGATATTGCTGAGAGCTGACTCTCACTGTCTAATATAGATTCCGGTCGTACACTTCCTACTATTACAGACACGATTGAATGAAAATTTTGCGTTATCATATTCTCCTTTTCCTTAAATCTTCATACTAAATGACGTTAAGTGCGCTTCATCCATGGTTGACATGGATTCCTCATCGATTCTCCATATTTCTGTGATGAGGGGCCAGCAACTGAGTTTGATTATGCTTCAGATTAGTCTCTTCCAGCCTGAACCTATGGTTGTTGTTAGAGTGATACTGGTTCCAGCGCCATCTGTTCGGCTGGCACAGCCAATAATATCCCCTAGCGATAGTTTGAAAACGATTGTTTCTGCACTCATTATGAGATTGATGCAGTCCTGAAAAATTGCACGCTGGTTCGTATTGTCGATACCAACTGTCTATTGCAGGAAGTTCTTGAAAACTTCATTTTCTTCACCACATTGTCCAACAAAAATCTGTTTATAATTTGGAGGGCTTTCCTGATAACATAACCGAATAAAGCCTATATCGACTGGATGGCACGTCCAGGTTCTGATTCTGTTGTAGCATAGATCATAAAAATTTCGCTGGGCTGTGAGTTCCAGATCCCTCGAAATTTTGACCTATGATAATCTCCACTTTCACTCTTTCTTGTACATTCCTCGACCAGTAGTTTCCGAGGAACGCATCCCAAAAATCCTTTATGATATCCACTGCAGTGTGATTGGAAACATTTACCCTCCTGTTTCTTATCACACAAGACTGCAGACAAACTCTAACCGGTGCATTGACGACCAGGAAGGTGGAAAACACCGATCGTGGTGTTCGAACCAAGCCTTGGGATGCAAACTGTTTCCAATGTCCTTGAAGGGCTAACACTTTTGTACTGACAAGTAATGTTTTTTTAGTCAAATTGATGCAATTCAGATGTCATTGCTTGTACGGCTGTGCCCATGAATTGGCCACTATCAATCGTGACTGGAGGAACCTGATTTGTCATCTCTAGACTCCTGCACATTGTTTCTGATTTCAAATATGATGCTTCTGCTTAGTGTGAGCAATTGTTAGTGCCTGTGGCATCACCACTACAAACTAACACTTCTGCTACCTTGGTCTCGAAACCACCATATGCCTCATCCAAACACTGTGCTTTCTTTCACAGTTGTTTGTCTAAATTTTCTTGTTGTTCTTTGAATGTGACAAGTGATTGACCTTCCAGTGCTTCTCATACTGGTACCAGACGAATTACTTCCAATACTTCATGCATAGTTCTTACCTGTTCCCTTATAATGATATGAATGACAAAGTAAAGATGTTCTATATGATCTATATCTTTCCAATTTCTGCTGACATTTATTGAATTTTATTCTCAAGTGTAGTTTCCAGTATTTCTATCTACTCGTACTTAATGTGACTTTCATGTGCATCTTGCCAACATTCCATGTTTTTAATCTCTTGTTTGATCATCGGAATCTCATCGGACCTCAGTTGATAAGTACGACAGATCTGTGTGAATTTTTTTATCTCCCCCTCTTGTTTCCTTGGCCTAAATTCCTGCTTCATCCATTCTTCTCTTTAGCTGCTGAACTAATTTCTTAAGTAAATCAAGGATTCCAGTCTGTACATGATTTTATTCTGCGGGTTCAGGTGACGTTGGTATGAACGAAATTAAGTGAGCATTTCGTAAGGCTATAATGAACATTTCTGCAATGTTGCCCTCCTCGTAGTTCCTAACAGTTACTATCGCATCTATTAGATAAGGAATTACCACATTCTTATCTTCGTCAGCTAATTCTAAACTGTTTACTGATTTTATTTAAATCACTCTGTTGCTTGGAAATTCCGGTTCGATGGGTAACTGCACCTGCACTCTGGCAACTGGCACCTCCTCTCTAACATGATCTGTTCTACTATGTTTTATCTAACCAATTATTTCGCTCAAGAGCCTTCTCCAATCCAGACTGACTTCATTCATCCATTGAACTGTGGATATCTGAAAGAAGAAGATTCTTGCCTCAGACAATATATTCTCAAATGTCTACGTAACACAATATATATCAAGATACAATATACATAAAAATGATTCCCACCAAAAATTTTGCAACGTATGAACGCCGTACAGAGCACCAAAACAAACTGGTGCAACAAACCTGAATAACGAAAGGAAAAACATGGAATTAAATAAAGTACACAGTCCGCTAAAAATAGCTCCCCTCTTCGAAACGAAAGCCTTAATTCACAATCCAAAACCTCTCCATAATATTTTGAACAAAACCACATAAGACTTTCGCCCAGATTTGGTTGTTCACTCATTCTCTAACAAATTCGAGACCAACTCCTCTTTAATTTGCGTATGGAGTGCTAAAGCAACCGCATAACCAAAATTACCACACATTCATCAAGACGACTGAATAAACAGCACACAAAGTAAAATCGTAAGCTTGGCAAATTTAATACGGTAGTGCAAGAACTTGTGAAATGCGATCAGATGTAACTTGATGATTGAATTGTAACAGAGTCCATCAGATCAATGCGTGATTGGATTTTACTGACTAAAGACCAACATATTTAACGCAAGTTGAAACTTTTCTTACTAAGTTAGAAAAATACTTACTTGAAAGAAACTATATCTGTACCACTGCCAGTTTAGGCGTCAGAAAGTTACCTATTGGCAAGATCCTAGACAGGGTGGCCAATTTAATGCACGATGTGACTTTGTTATGGCTAAATACAAACAGCGTCATTGATTTGTATATAATGATCCGATTTGATACGCAGACATATTTAGTAAACTCATACATATTTAGTAAACTGAGCGGTGGAAATGGAAAGAGGAGTCCTGAGAAGTGAATTTGCCAGAAGCCAGGTGTGATGTGAACGCAACTACTAGCTCAACAGGTGCTCCTAGGTTACGCAAACTAGATTTAATGCCATTTCTATCACTCCGGATCACGTAAAAAGGTATATTAACCCCATGAGGTAAGTAATCTACTTGACAAACCAACTGCCGTGCATACTGGAACCACGTCAAAATAGCTTTCTCATGTCAACAGGGGTTTCAGTCTATTGCGAACAGTTATAGCATCTTGCACAGGATTATGTATGTTACTTTATAAGTTACCGAATCAAAGAGTTTGATGTAGTAATCATAAGATTTATACATGAAACAACAAGGGTTTTTCGTATGCTTTGATCTTAAATTGGTGGACAGGTTATCAAAGCCAGCTGAAAATTTGGTTATTATGACCCCATTGAGTCTGTAACTGTTATTGCAACTGAAAAAGTTTATTTTAGGTGGAACGAGACTGAAAACGATTTGCTTGACGAATTTTGTAAGGCACCTGTAGAAAGTAGAGTAAATGACTCTATTATAGCAATAAAAATTTTGGGTGCAGTACTGCACTGTCTTCTGGGCAATGACAGTCAAGCAAATGCGTTGTCCCAAGCTTTCTTTGAGTATATTCCTAACAAGAAGAAGTCAACTGTAACGATACGATCTGCTTTAAGAAACTGAAAAAATATCCAGGCTAGAAAAGCACAATGCTTTGATACTAATAGAAATGAGTGATGTAAATATCATCATCCTTGTTTAAATAAGTTGGATTTAAGTGTGGCTATGTTACTTGGAAATCATTTCTTATCAAAGAATCAAGAAAATTTGATTTAAATGAGAGCCAAGTAATATGAGGAGTATATAATAAGCACTACAACACATTTTGTTTTATCGACCAATTTCTGTTGAAAAAATGCAGAATTTGTTGTGGAAGATCGAGCAACATTCCTGCGTCTGCCTCTATAGTTTCATGAAGTTCTGGTAGGTGGTGGCACTATATGCAGTCTTCAAAATGGCGTCTGTAACAGAGGTATGTTCCAAGCATGGAAATGTCATTGAATTTCTTTTGCCGGAAAACCAGAGCATCACACATATTCAGAAGCGCTTGCAGAATGTCTGCGTTCACCTGGCAGTGATCAAAAGTATGGTGAATCACTGTGCGAGACATCTGTCATCACAGCAACGAGGTCACTGAAACCTGTCTGGTATTCCGTGTGCCGGCTGCCCCACAAAACTGTGACTCTTACTGTCTTGGAATGTGTAGACACTTTCATTTGTTGTCAGTGACAGATCACAGTCAAACTGCTCATCTGGTCGTCTCTGGTGGTAGTGCTGACAGACTTGTCCAACAGTTTCATTTCCTCCTTCGAGGTGCAACGCTCAACTCTGAAATCAAACTGTTGGACTAGTCTGTTAGCAAGGTTAAGGAACACCGTTTGGTAGCACAAAGAGTGCGGAATAATGTGACATATTGGAATCCTGAATAAAACCAACTAGCTTTCATTTAAAAAAGAAAAAAGATGCATTACCTCTTGAACGCACCTCATGTGTAGTTAGCCAAACTTTGAAATAAATACTGTGTCTTTAGTTGAAAAGCATGTTGTTAATGATAATGAAATATGTAACTATCATTTAGTGTAATAAAGCCTGCATGGAGGGGGCAGGTGGGTGATAATTGGTGGAAGACACTGAGTTTATGCATATACAGCAAGGACTGTCTAAATAAATTATAATTAACTGCCGCATGGCAGATCATCACCTGAGAATGGTCCGATCGATTTGGCTAACATTTTATTGTGTTCGTAATTGTCAGCAAAAGGTTTCTATGAAAGAAACTTTCTGAAAATTCCAGCGGGAAAGTACGAAATTTGGATTGTATTTTTGTATTAAAATCTTACGGAAAGAAATGTAACGGTCGGTTTGAATGTTCTGCTGTCCGATGTTCTCATAATATGGCGTTCAGTTTCACAGCTCTACTGTAGCATGTTCTCATAACAACAAATTGCGAGAAAGAATACAATTGAAAGTGATATTTCAGTGTGTTACCGTTGGTGATCATGTCTTTGGTGCGCTGCAAAGATCTAATTGACGTCAGTTCGCGGTAATTTTGTGTGTTACAGATATTCAATTGATATCACATTTCGTTTTAACAATTTCCAGCAGTGAGGCGTCGAAATATCGATCGGCGTCCACCCAATGCTGACCAATCACATGATCGTCGAATCAATTAGACTGACGAAGAAGTTAGACAGCGTTTGGATGCAAATCCATTTAGAACTTATAATCGCGGAACAATGAATTTCGATTCATTTCATTTTAGTAACTCAATCATCTTACTGAAATTGTTTCGTTTCAGTTCACACAAATTCAAGGAAAGATTCGTTTAGATGAGTGCCTTCTCGATCAACTGACTGAGTGACCGACTGACATAAAACACACCGTCTAAGCCATTGACGAGATGCACATGTTATACAGTAAAGACTTTCTGTTAAACCGGCTGCGAAAAAGGAAATGCAAACCTATGCTATGAAAATGTGCAGTTTTTCTTTTCGCAGTCGTTTTTAACAGAAAACGGAAGAATTTTGTTTATGGCTAATTACCTGTCCGTGGATTAAAACAATGTGAAATATTGTCATTGAAGCTACTGTCTTCATAGATCCAACACCTGGGAAGTTCTCTCTCTCATACCCTGTGCACTAATGATTCCAACCGATTTATCCATTCATTTGGACTTCTGTTCCCAACTAAGGTTCGCTTTGCAATAATAACAAATAATTTGAGAGAGAAGGGAGAAGACGAGATGGAAAGAGAAGAAAATGAAAGAAGAGGAAGGAGGATATGGACAGAAAGATGAGGGAAGAGGAGATGGATAGAGATAATGTGGGACACAGGGAGTGAGGGAAGGTGATGGACGAGATAGGTGGGATAATAGGGACAACGGGATGGAGAAGTAGGGGAGGGATGGAGAGAACGGGGGCTATCCACAAAGTACATTACGTTTTCGTTTGTGTCCGTTAGGGGCGGGGCTAGCGCGACCATCTTGGTGTCATGGCATTCCGCCGCTCAGTCGGCATCCTTCCGTGCTAGTGAGAGGTTCGTGCTGCACTCCGTTGAGTTACTATGACAGTTTGAAATGTCAGCGTTAACTTAAAATGCCGCGAAGTGTGAAGTGCGTGCTGTAATAAGGTTTCTGACTGCAAAAAACTGTACACCGATAGAAATCTATCGGCAGCTTTGAGAAGTGTATGGGGACAACATAATCACTGAAGGTGAAGTGCGTCAATGGGTCATAAAATTTAAAAATGGCCGAACTAACGTTCACGACGAAGAGCGAAGTGGAAGACCCAGCATAGTGACTGCCGAACTTGTCGAAAAACTCGATGCCGCGGTCCGTGAAAACCGTAATTTCACAATAACGGAACTCTCTATGAGTTTTCCACAAATTTCACGAAGTTTGTTGCACGAAATCATTACCGAAAAGCTTGGTTACCACAAGTTTTGTGCAAGATGGATACCAAAAATCTTGACAGATATTTACAAAAATCAGCGAATGGCTGCAGCGTTAACGTTTTTGGACGCTTACGAGAAAGATGGCGACTCATTACTCGATCGCATCGTTACTGGTGACGAATCATGGGTTAAGATGTGAACTGCGAGACAAAATTGCAGTCAATGCAGTGGGAGCACACAAATTTCCCCCAAAAACCCAAGAAATGCATGCAGACAATGTCGGCAAGGAAGGTGATGGCGACTGTCTTTTGGGACAGAAAAGGTGTGATTTTTGTGGATTTCCTGGAAAGAGGCACTACAATAAACTCTCAAAGGTATTGCCAAACTCTGCACAACCTCAGAAGAGCAATACAAAACAAGCGCAGGGGAAAGTTGGGCTCAAAGATCTTGCTGATTCACGACAACGCCCGGGCCCACACGGCAAATGCCACTCGTGAAGTTCTCGAATCTTTTAAGTGCGAGTTGTTTCCTCATCCGCCGTACAGTCCCGACCTGGCACCGAGCGACTTCCACTTATTCCCAGCAATGAAGAAGTTGTTGGCTATGCAGCGTTTTGATGACGACGCACAGCTTCAAGAAGAGGTAACCACGTGGTTGAAGGCGCAGGCGGCCAAATTTTACGACGAAGGAATTTCCAAGCTCGTCCATCGATACGATAAGTGCCTTAATTTAAATATCAACCATGAAGAAAAGTAGTATTTAAGTGTGGCTTTCATCTGTATATAATAAAACGTTTTTCGAATACTTTATTTATTTTTAATTCCAAAACGTAATGTACTTTGTGGATAGCCCACGTACATCCAATTCCCATACATACTCGTACTGAGCAATTGCGAAGTATTGCTGGGTTCGCTAGTTTACAATAATAGGTGTTAATGCGTCAGGATTGGCCAGAAGGGGAAAGTGGTAGGCACCCGTTGAGGTGAAGAAGAAAAAATAGTTTAACCTGTGAAGTTTTAATGCCGTAAAGAAAGGCAGGCCTGGAGAAGCCACCGGGACTGAATGGGCAGCCGCCCAAGACAGCAGGAGAGGAGGCAGTCTGATCGGTCTGGAAGCTGCCAGCAGCAGAGAGCGAACGGCGTGTCCGCTCCCGGCAACTGGCCGCGGTTCCGCCCCCACTTTACCTCCAAGCCTCCCTATTGGTCGGCCAGATCGTAAGACGCGTAGTTCGGTAGCGTTACCTCGTCACCAACACGTGAGTTTAGCTGCTGATGGTTCAACACGCGTGTTTCAGGGTGGTTCTATCCGGTTCTGGGCAACGTGACTGAGACGCTGTAGCTTACTGCCAGGCAGAAGGCTCTGACGAACATAAAGTGAAAAAATAAAAATCGAACGTTATATTAATAAACCCATGCAGTAACGTCCCCCTCACTTTACATAGGTAAGCCACATGAAAATGCTTACAGGCGGGAGTATGCAGAAAGTAAGAAGGAATTCTGACTCAGAAACACTGCGGATTTGAAGAAAGTTGTAGATAGTGGTAATTAGTGTAAAGATTCGGCCACTCTTTGTCGAATACACAGTCTAGTGAACTGTGCAGTTCCGGCTGGATGAAATGTTATTACTTTCAAACAACATTCCTTCTTCTTCCGTTTCATATCAACACAATAATTTCCGGTCCTTAATAAGGAAAAATTTTATGTCTTCATGGTTGTAAATAAGGTATTAGTAAGAGTCTTCTTAGCGTAATACTTATTCATCGATTAGGACGTACCTGATTTGTGACATAACAACCACGAGAGAGAAGTTTACAATAGTACAATTAAGCTTTTCAAAAAAAATACTGTAATTTCAAATAAGAGAAGAGATTATAGTAGGAAATAGATGCTGTAATGCCTGAAAGTAATAGCAGATAGGGAAATATTTAAATATTTTGCATGAAACGTAGTGAAAGCTGAAGTTTTCTAAAATCTATTATAAAGGAATCTGCGCAAAGTTGTATTTTGAGCCCTGAGCACTATGGGACTTAACTGCTGTGGTCATCAGTCCCCTAGAACTTATAACTACTTAAACCTAACTAACCTAAGGACATCACACACATCCATGACCGAGTCAGGATTCGAACCTGCGACCGTAGCGGCCACGCGGCTCCAGATCGTAGCGCCTAGAACCGCACGGCCACTCCGGCCGGCATTTGTATTTTAAATTGCTTAATATGTTGTGTGTAGTGGGAAAATTCAGTAAGCATGTGTCATGTACAGGCAACCAAAGCGTTTTGCTATTACTTGAAATAGTTCTGAGGAAGTGGTACGATGCTCACGCCACAAATTTGTGTACACAGGTCAGCGGGATGACGGCGGGAAAAAGGAAAAGAGGACATTAGGTCGAGTCATTCACTGAAAAAAAATGAGGTGTAATGAGTTAGGTAGGCTGTCGTAATCAGTGTAGGAGACGAAATGGAGAGCAGTTTTATTTTTGTTTCTCTCGTGTCTCAAGAACTATTTTAAAAATATGCATACTTTGTGTAAGGAAAAGAGTAAAATTAAGCTGTAGGAACTGACAAAAACGGATAATAATAGGGGCAGATAAAATGGTTAAGAAACGCAGATTCTTAGGAAATGTAATTGTAGCCAAATAGACACGACTTTTTAATGAACGTAACGAAAATGCGAAGTACAGTGTCGCGCACGGAAAACCGGCCCCGAGGACAGACTGTTCCCCCGTTACTCAGGAATTGTTGCCCACCACGAGCAGATTCAACAATAAATAGACAGTCATGTAGTAATTATATAATAAAGCAATAACAAATAAGCTAATGGAGGCGTGTGTATTTACTGAATTGATCTTTCACATTCAATTACTTTAGGTGCTGAAAATGACCTCCCTGTGCTGCAACGCACATTTTCTCAAATATGACAGATCAAAATTTCATTGCGGATATAGTCCTTCAAGTCTTCTAACGTCATTGTCCCACAGATAAAAGTCGTAACAGGTTAGGTCCGGCGAACCCGATGGCGATAATCCTCTGCTGACCGTTCTTTCCTCTTTCAAACCTACATTTTGGATGTTCACAAATTTTTAGACTTAGATCAATGTGAATGGGTGAAACAGTACCTGCTGCATTACATTTACGATTATGAACAAATTTATAGAACAGCAACCACTGCCAATAATAACAATTATAGTAATAGCTGTCATTATTATGTATAATAATTATATAATAATAATAATAAAATAGTAATAATAATAATTATTATTACAATTGCTATTATTTACATAAATTGTCTGATAAAAAGGAAGACTGTCTCTTGTAAAATTTTGTTATTTACTACATAATTAGGTAGACTTTCGGGCATGAACGAAATAATGTGTAATGTTTCACTACTTTCGTCTCGTCAGCCAAATATTAATATCACTAAAGATTTATCAGAAGAGGTTGAAAATTGAGCCAACCAGCTGCAAATTTCCAACTGGTTGGTTGATTTTTCAGCCTCTTAGGATTTACACAGTTGCTCTTTCGCAGGCATGTTTAACATTTTGAAAGTTTTATCAACGAGTCTCATTTTCTGCATCAGATAAACGGCATAATCTCTTATTATGAAATGTCCTAGCCTTCTGTATAGTCTGCACGAAAGTTAATACAGGGTGTTTCAAAATTAATATAGCTGCTTTAATACGTTGTAGCATTTGCAAGCTCCAAAGCCTACAGACTACGGTCTACTTACCAACTTTGCAAACAAAATGTTGGTGCCTGACCATGAAGCTTTTCTGGATCGTATCATATTTAGTGATAACCCGACATCTCATGTAAGTGCAAATGTGAACACACATGGTGTGTACGTCTAGGGGTCACCAAATCCCAACGAGACGGCACTGTTGAAAAGAGACTTCGCTAAATTAAATGTTCCTTGTGTTATACACCAGCGGAAAGTTTCAGAGCCTTTCTTTTTCTGTGCAGCAACTGTAACTGGTGCTTCGTATCTCGATGCGTTAGAACCATGGTTCTTTCTTTATAATAGAAGAAGCTGAACAACAGAACTTTATTTGGCAGCAGGATAGTGTACCGTCTCTGACATTACACACTACACTATTGGTTAAACGACGTTGGTTGCAAGGGGCGGGATGACAGGGCTTGTTACGCATCGCCTCCACCGTCACCTGATCTGATGCCAAGCGATTTTTTACCTTTGTGATTCATAAAGGTTCATGTGTATCTACCTGCGCTGAAAGCTGGAGCACCTGACTTCAGAAACAGGACTGAAACAGTTTGTGCAACAATGGCCACAGACACACCGATCAAGGTATGGGAAGAACTCGCCTATCAGCTCGATGTGTGCTGTGTTAAGAATAATGCTCACATTGAATAGTTTTAAGAAAAACTGTTTGACTTGTTCTTTCATTTAATGTATTCTTGTAATAACGAACCTGAATGCAATAAATGCTACAAAGCCTTAAAACCAGTATGTTAATTTTGAAACACTCTGTATTAATACACGTTTCACTGCACTGTAGCTACACATTAAATAGAGAAAACTATACTGCAACTTGACTGACATTGCCTATCTATAAAGAAAATCCATGTGTCAATTTTTCAATCACGCAAATGTCTTGATGACTCTATGATTGAATTCTTTAGTGTCATTCACAAGGCTTTTCTCAATTGCAATCACTGCCAATGCTGGAAGCCTGTTTTCTGTCGTTGTGTTTCTAAGAAGGATTTTATCCTTTTCACTGTTGGGAAACAACGTTCAGGTTCAACTGTTGTAAGAGCTCTTCTTCTAAGTATCCTCATTAGTTCACATACCTGCGAAAATGCCTCTAGATCCAAGTTGTTGTCTAGTAGATGCTGCAGCACTGCAACAGCGCCATGTGCACATTGAAAGTCTTTTCTGCTGTAGAGTACTTCTAGCTCCGTTGTCATCTGCACTTCGATAACCATGGGTAGTTTCAGTAGTAACGTTAAGTTCTCTCTCTCAGGAAAATTTATAGAAAATATAGAAAATGAGCTCACATCTAACAATTTAGATGCCACAGGGTGATTCGTGAATGAAAATCTTTCATTCATGTGACTTATTATGGCGTCACAAACTTCCTTCGCATCTGCTACTTTATTTACTGATTTCCTTTCCTTCTCAGTTTGTTCTTTACAAGACGACGAAACTTCTTCAATGGCAGTAGTTCTTATTCATGTAAGTACATCTTCAAACTCCAAAAAAATATTAACTGGTGGTTATTGCTTCAAGTTTCCGATGTTGTAGTTTCCTGAAGAGTATGTCTGCATGTGGCATGATTCTATGAAAAAATTCTAGCCAAAATAAGAACTCAGGGTCTTTCATACTGCAGAGGAGGCCTAAACTTCCTCGTCTGCTATCTTCATCTGCAATATCGGAGAGGATAATGTCTTCTAAACACTCGATCATACTTTCCTTGTTCACTTTAACTGTGTTGACTGTCCGAATGTGAAACACCCATCTTTTAGCTGCTATCTGTGGTAGCCTAGGTTTCACAACTTGTGTCTAGCGCACTTATTCTGTGTGACGACCGGGAGGAAAAAAAGTGGAAAGCCAGAGAGATGAGAAAAAGTATTCCAGCAGCTTTGTTTATAGGTGCAGCATTTTGCAGGACCAGATTAAATTGATAAGCATATCAGTGAACATAATAAGTCCTAGGATATACCTGCTTAACCCTTGCCTGAACACTGTTAATGCCACTGCTCATAACAGCAGCACCAGCATAGCATTGTGCGATAACCTTTTCCTTCTTTTCATGTTCATGCTTTTGCAATTCAGTATTTATCACCTTAAATAACGTTTCAGTATTCTGTGCGTCAGGGTTAAAGAAGCCCCAAAACTCTCCCCAACAGAGCCACGAAGTTCGTATCTATACACAATAACCAGTTGTTGCGTAGTAGACACACGTATTGTTTCGTCCGCCATTATAGCTAGTCAACGAGCTTTTAAAATTTCTTGCATTATTATTTCTCTACATACACGTTGCATACAATCCGGCCTCGTGGGGTAGCCGCGTGGTGTGAGGTGCCTTGTCACGGTCCACGCCACTCCCCCCATTGGAGGTTCGAGTCCTCCCCCGGGCATGGGTGTATGTGTTGTCCTTAGCGTAAGTTAGTTGAAGTTAGGTTAAGTACTGAGTAAGCCTAGGGATCGATGTCCTCAGCAGATTGTTCCCACAGGAGCTTAGAACAAATTTCCAAATGTTTACAAACAATCTAGAAGTTAACTTTGAACTGATTTGTATGCACCTTTAAACACAGTTGGTGTGTCTGAGTGTTTCTTCAATGAGCTATCAATCGTCCTTTTAAGTGTACAAGACGAGGAAACACTCCTGAGTTTTCTGAATCTTCCCTTTCATCGTGACCACTTAAAGCTAACTTGAATGCCCTGCAAAATTTAATGCAGTCTGGTAACCTGAGAATATGTCTATTCCTGTCGACCTGCTCGTTATGTTTACTCACAGACTTTCTGTATATGCTGAGTACTGATATTCACTTTACCAAACATTGAGAGTTCAATGTTAGCATTTTTTTATAAGTAGTAGTTTTCGTAATTACCTCTATTAGTCCACGAATTAACTTCTGGGCGGAAAATCAGACGTGGGAAAGAATACAGTCTCTGTCTTACGTTGCACCCACAGAACCACTTATGCTTATTGTACACTTCTTTGTTAAATGTTCGCTTGTAGTCACTTTTTTTTTTTTTTATTTTGTCTCATTCTCAGTCAACAGATTTGATATGGGGGGGGCAAGTTCTTTTACGGCTGACTTGCCCTGGTAATTTATTTTTCTGTTCGCTCTTAAAATGGATTCAACGGAGTTCATCTTCACACTGCACACGAAAGCCGAATCACGTCACCCACACAGTACCCAACCAACTTCAAACACAAACTGTCATTTATAAAAATTAAGAAATTATTACATTGAGATAGTAACACCTTAATGTCTACCAACACGGTCACTTTTTTTTCTTTATTGTATTTCGATTCCCCCCCCCCCCCCCCCCCCCCCGAGGGATGCTGGGCTGGCAGCAGCGTAATACATCGCTCTGTTGTCTACAGATAAAGTTAAAAAAACAAAATGAGGAGATATAACAATAAAAAGAGGAGATAAAATGGTGACTGTTTAAAACTGGTACATGGCGAAAAAGTTGTGTAAAAAACATAAAAACAAAGGGGTCAGTGATGCTGATTTAAAACACTTAGGAAACAGACAGGCACAATTAAAAAACATGGTGATAGTCTGGTTTCTGTTAGCAACACTTTAAAAATGGGATGCACAACACTGATCACTCACAGAAAATGCTGCACTATACAGTACAAAAGCGTAAGGGTAGGGGGCAGGGAGGACCTGGACATACGAAGGGGATAAAAAAGGGGGAGCTGATGGAGGGAGAGGGCACAGGAAAAGGATAGAGCAGGGCGGAAAGAAAAAAGGAGTGGGGAAGACAGTGGGGATAGAAAAATGAGAGAATGGAGTCAAGGAGTGGATAGGTGGAAAAATTCAAGAAGGAAGGGGGAGAGGGAGCCCGGCAAAAGGACAGAGGGAGGGAGGGGGACGTGAGGATCATAGTTGATAGGAGGGATAAATGGGAGGGCATCATCTGGGAGGGGGACTTAATGGAAGCTACCTCAGGAAAGAAGATGAAGGGTGTAGAGGTGAAGTATAGGGTGGACACAAGAGTGAAGGCTCAGCAGTGGGCGGGGGTTGGAGAGAAGCAATCAGGGGATGACGGGAATCAAGTTGGCGGGAGATGTAGAGGATGTGGACGTTTTGGAGGAAAAGGAGCAGGTTGGGGGGGAAAGGAATCAGGTCATAGAGGATCCGTGTGCGGGGTGGGAGGCGTATACGGAAGGCGAGGCAGAGTGCATGGCGCTCAAGGATCTGGAGGGCTCATAGAATATGGGAGGGGGGGGGGAGGGTGGATATCCAGGTGACAGATTAAGGATTTGTAGGTGTGGAGGATGGTAGAGGGGTTCAACCCCCATGTCTGCCCAGAGAGGAGTTTAAGGAGACAGAGGCAGTTGTGAGCTTTGGATTGGATAGAGTGGAAATGAGGGATCCAGGTGAGGTGGAGGTCAATGGTGTGTGAGGGTGGGGGAGAGACGCACAGGACGAGTGCAGATGGTAAAGAAAATATCAAGGAGCCAGAAGGAGCGAGTGGTACGACCTACGATGTTTGCCTAGGTCTTCTAAGGATTGATTTTGAGTCACTGGTTACACCATGTGGCAAAAAGGTCAAGGTGATTCTAGAGAAGGCGTTGGCACCTTTGAAGGGTAGGATCGAGGGCAAGGAAGGCGGTGTGATTGGCATAAACAAGGTCACCTGACTACATGTAAATGAAACTAACTAAACTCTCCTGTTAGGAACATAAAAGGATTACTGTATGATACAATCCAAAACTTAATACACTGTAACTCATTAACCAACCCACAAAATAGGTTTTCCTGTTAGTGTAAGTGTAAGACATACTGACGTCCGATTTAATTGTACTATATATTGAATGAATTAGCACATGTGACGAGTGTACTATCATCTAACGGGATATACGTCAGTTACTAAGTGAATGGAAATAAATGTTTGTCGCAGTGTGCCATCATCTAGTGGCATTGACATAATCTTGTAGTTGAGTGGTAATGCCTAGCCATGGACCCCAAGAATTGTGCGCGTTGTTTATCTACTCCATATGTAGTTGATCCATAAGGCAATTACATCATGCCAATCGCGCATGCACGGAAGCTCCTTAAAATGTACACAACTGAAACTATGCTTGTGCCACCTGATCCCAAGTTACACGGAGTGAACAGGTGTAGGAATTTGGCATAGCGCAGTAGATGTAAGTGCCGTATGTTTCAGATTACTGCATCTGTATTACGTTTAACGGCATTCGAAGAAAAATAGCCAATATACACTCCTGGAAATGGAAAAAAGAACACATTGACACCGGTGTGTCAGACCCACCATACTTGCTCCGGACACTGCGAGAGGGCTGTACAAGCAATGATCACACGCACGGCACAGCGGACCACCAGGAACCGCGGTGTTGGCCGTCGAATGGCGCTAGCTGCGCAGCATTTGTGCACCGCCGCCGTCAGTGTCAGCCAGTTTGCCGTGGCATACGGAGCTCCATCGCAGTCTTTAACACAGGTAGCATGCCGCGACAGCGTGGACGTGAACCGTATGTGCAGTTGACGGACTTTGAGCGAGGGCGTATAGTGGGCATGCGGGAGGCCGGGTGGACGTACCGCCGAATTGCTCAACACGTGGGGCGTGAGGTCTCCACAGTACATCGATGTTGTCGCCAGTGGTCGGCGGAAGGTGCACGTGCCCGTCGACCTGGGACCAGACCGCAGCGATGCACGGATGCACGCCAAGACCGTAGGATCCTACGCAGTGCCGTAGGGGACCGCACCGCCACTTCCCAGCAAATTAGGGACACTGTCGCTCCTGGGGTATCGGCGAGGACCATTCGCAACCGTCTCCATGAAGCTGGGCTACGGTCCCGCACACCGTTAGGCCGTCTTCCGCTCACGCCCCAACATCGTGCAGCCCGCCTCCAGTGGTGTCGCGACAGGCGTGAATGGAGGGACGAATGGAGACGTGTCGTCTTCAGCGATGAGAGTCGCTTCTGCCTTGGTGCCAATGATGGTCGTATGCGTGTTTGGCGCCGTGCAGGTGAGCGCCACAATCAGGACTGCATACGACCGAGGCACACAGGGCCAACACCCGGCATCATGGTGTGGGGAGCGATCTCCTACACTGGCCGTACACCACTGGTGATCGTCGAGGGGACACTGAATAGTGCACGGTACATCCAAACCGTCATCGAACCCATCGTTCTACCATTCCTAGACCGGCAAGGGAACTTGCTGTTCCAACAGGACAATGCACGTCTGCATGTATCCCGTGCCACCCAACGTGCTCTAGAAGGTGTAAGTCAACTACCCTGGCCAGCAAGATCTCCGGATCTGTCCCCCATTGAGCATGTTTGGGACTGGATGAAGCGTCGTCTCACGCGGTCTGCACGTCCAGCACGAACGCTGGTCCAACTGAGGCGCCAGGTGGAAATGGCATGGCAAGCCGTTCCACAGGACTACATCCAGCATCTCTACGATCGTCTCCATGGGAGAATAGCAGCCTGCATTGCTGCGAAAGGTGGATATACACTGTACTAGTGCCGACATTGTGCATGCTCTGTTGCCTGTGTCTATGTGCCTGTGGTTCTGTCAGTGTGATCATGTGATGTATCTGACCCCAGGAATGTGTCAATAAAGTTTCCCCTTCCTGGGACAATGAATTCACGGTGTTCTTATTTCAATTTCCAGGAGTGTATCTACGAGGTATCAAAAGTTTGGACGTTCACATGCTGCTGTGCTCTTACACAGCACCCGCTGCTGGGTACTGCAGTTAACCATCAGCAAAAAAGATGTTTAGTTTGAAAGAAATATTCTCTCTGTTGATTTCTATTACATTAAACTAACTATCGAGAAAATGAATTTGGATTTCGAGTGTACTGTGTTCACCCTTAGCATTGTAAGAGAACAGAAACTAAGGCTACGAAATTTATGTCTCATGGATTATGGAGGCGTGATCTGTGTGGAGAAAGAGGCGAGTTAGGACACCAATCGAAGTGACTCCTCCCGTATCCCTTGTATAGAAATACAATGGCGAGAAGAACGCACATCCTAGTGACTTCCACCCTCTACCCAAAGTAACTGTGTGATGACGGCGTTATTCACGCCATAGTGTCTACGATCTATAAAACTGATGAATGAGTACCAAGTTTTATGTGCGCAGTATGTATTGTTTCTTTTTTTCAGGTACCTTAAATAATGAAGTGAAACATTTTTGCAAAACCTGAGTGCAAAAGATGATTAAATGAACAAGAAATCTAAAATTTTATCTCTTATTGATGTACATGTATATGATAATAAGCTGATTTTTGTTTTGAAAGTATATTTGTAACTGTTTTGTATTTTTACTAATCGTCGTCATCACCATAATCATCACCAGCCAATTCGATCACTTGCTGATAAACCTCTTTGAGTCGGCGTCCAATACAGAATCATTGCAGGTTCTTCCCTTCTGCCGATCTTGAGCTACCTGTTGCCATTTTAATCCGTCTGTCTTTGTCATCTCCCTGTCCCATCTGTCTGGTGATCTGCCCTTTGTTCTTTTTTGGTAGACTTGGCTTGCTTTGACCAGCCGCCATCATTTCTTCGAGCGACAAGATCAGCTCATTGCTATTTCACGGTCTTCACTCTTTCCATAATGTCATTGACCTTTGTTGCCTGTCTGGTATCAACTACTATATTTCTTTTTTTGTGCAGCCCAACATTGACCTTTCAGTTCCTATTTGGGCTAGTAATACTTTCCTGACAATGAACTCATTTAATGTCCACGTCTCACAGCCGTAAATTATTACTGGAAGCATACATTGGTTAACAACTGTTTTCTTCAGCTCGGCCGACATCTTGGACTTCAAAACTGAAGAGTATCTTTCATAAACATCCCAGTGTAATTTAAAACGTCGAAATATTTCTGGTTTTAGGTTTCCTTTCATATTTAGTAGTTGACCCATGTAGACATATTCTGTGATTCTTTGCAGTTGCGCACTTCCAACAGATATATTTACCTCCAGTGTCCATCATGATCTTGGTTTTATCATTGTTCATTTTCAGAGCAGACTCATGCAAGTTCACAGACCAGTATTTGGAGTTCTCCTACACTATTTGCCGACAGTACAATATCGTTAACGAATGGTAGGTTACTTAACCTCTTTCCCAGAATTTGGATTCCCTTCGTTCCCCAATCTAATTTAGACATTGCTTTCTCGAGAACTACTGAAAACAGTTTTCGAGACATACAGTGAGTATGTTTTACACCTTTTCAATTGGAAATTCATGGTGTCTTCTACTACGTTCACAGACGCTGTGGATGTTTCTTACATTTTCACAAGCTACGACATGGTCGCGAATTGAAAATGACCCGAAAGTAGAATTAATTTCCTTTACTTCACGTCCATGATCACAAATTTTTATGTCATCAGACTACAAATTTCGATATATAATAGCCATCTTCAGATCTGTGTCATAAAAACATGTCCTTATATACTGGAGCCATAGTGGCATCGTCAAATGCTAAACACAAAATCAACGCCAGCATCGTCAAACATATATAAATAAAAGTGTACACAAAGGTCATCTAGTCAGCAGCACTACTGTTCAACATGTTTTTATGAAACAGATCTGAAGACGTTGATTGTAGAACGAAACCGGTAGTCTGATGACATAAAAAATTGTGACCTTAGAGGTGAAGTAATGGAATTTTTTTCGTGTTTGTTATATAAGACTTATGCAGGTATGTTCTATCCGTGAGTCTCAAACATCTTTGAATGACTGACACTCGAACGCCTTTTGAAAATCTATGAAGGCAATGCAAAGACGTAAAGATAGATGATATCCGTTTGTTCTACTAACTGTTTCACTTAGAGTGGGGATATTGTACTAAACCCTGAGTGGAATCCAGCTTACTCAATGGACTGGGCCAGATCAATTGTAGCGCACAACCTGGTAGTGAAAATTCTAGTAAAATCTTTTTACAGTATGGACAGGAGGCTGATAGAGCGGAAGTTCTTTATAGCTTTATTTTTACCTTTCATATACAATAGGATTATTTCGGCTTTATTTCAATATATTGGTAATTTTCCACTATGCAAGCACCTTGAAAACATTTTAGCTAAATGCTTTATAGAATCGTCATCCACCATCCTTAAACTATTGACTAAGAGTTCATCACTACCTGGAGTGGCTCCTTTTTACATCCTGTCTATAGCATGTTTGAGTTCTGAGGGAAGTATTTCTGGGATTTGGGAAGTAGAGATATACAATTCGTCTAGGATTAAGATATTATCATTGAATTTACTGTACAGGTTGCTATAAAAACTGTCAATATATTCGAGCATTTCTTTGTTGTTTGCAATTCGGCCTTAATCTGTGTCTAAAAGTATTACCAGATTCTTCCCAGTCATAAGTTTCCACATGTCCCTCTTTAAATTGACTATTTTCAAGAGCAGTTTTTAGCGTATCTTCTTAATAGTTTTTGATGTCATATTTCATGCCATTTCTCAGAGCCTTGCACATTCTGTGTATTCTGTCATATCTTTATTTCTACTTCGATTTTTCTACTCTGTTCAACCAATTTTATCGTTTTATTTGCAAGCCTCTTCGGTTGATTTTGAGATCTGCCCAAATCACCCATTCATTAACTGTTATGATTAGTATCTTTGCTATTGCTTCTGCTTCATGTTCTTTTTTTTCTCTTAATTCTTTCTTGAAGTTCCTCTTTCCTCTTACATCTTTTGTATTCAATTCAAATTTTGCTCTTATTAATCGATGATCACTGTTTGTATTGAACCTGTTCAGCCCAGAGACATCCTTAGCAGTTTGAGGCCTCTTCTTAAGAATGAAGTCTATTTCGTTTTACACATTGAAGTTTTAAATCTTGAGACTAGGATGCTTCTTGAACATCGTTTTGATAAGAAGTGTTTCCATACATTCTACAGACCGAAACCCTTTCATGTCTGTCTTTTCTTTCATATATTCCACATTTGTCAATCACTGAATCTTCTTCCTGGTACGTTCCAACTCTGGCATTAAACTTAGCAGTCATACATCTACAAAAGCCGTCTTTATGTTTTTCATAGGTTTCTTTCAGGCACTTAAAGATGGATTCCATCTCCTCATCTGAGTGACTAGGAGTAGGTACATATGTTGGAAGTACATAGATTTTATGCGTTTATGATATTCTGAAGACCACACATGTAATTTTGCTTTACTAGTAAGTAGGAAAATTTTGTTAGTTGCAGATGTTCAGCGAGACACGAGGTTTGAGTAAGTACTTGCTTCAGATGTTCGATTTTGTTCTACAAATTATGTCAGAAAATAAAATAGGGAAGTAATGTGGGGAAACAAGCACTTATTGAAACGTTTAGTGGAGTATGAGTTATTGATTGTTTTTTCATCACTCGGCCAAGGTCAAGATGGCAGCGCCTAATACATGCCATGAAAGAGCGAGCAAAGAGATTTCGCAACAGTCTTATGTGAGATTAAATATTGAAATATTGTTACAAAACTTCGCCAGATTATTTAGAACGAACCCATTGTCAAAGGTTTCGAGTCTCAGCATGATATGACTATTAGTCTGTTCAAAATTCCCCATTTTAAGAAATTTTAAAAGTAAATATTATAAGACACAGAAAATTGTACTTTTGGAATTAAATTCAGCTGGTTACAAATACCTTCTGTAGGAATGTTCATGAAACAAACTCTTTCACCTTTTCAATTATTCCACTGTTTCGAAATTTTAAATGCCTGTAATTTTAACATTAGAGAATTCTACCTTTGAAATTAGTTTCAGTTTATCATAAAAAGGTAAGATAGAAGTTTTCATGAAGCTACTCCCTTTGCTTTTGAAATATTAAGTGAAAATCAAGTTTCACACAAGAACTATTAAATCGAATTGGACTGACTTACCTCACTTAATAAGATACAGAGCTAAAGTGACAGCTCTACATTTGATCTAAGTAATAATGAAATTGTACCAATTTTGTACAGTATACACTGGTTATAGATTCACCTAGAAAAAGTTGAGATGGTTGTAGATTTTCAAGTAACAACAATATCGATAATTTTGTAGTAAAAAGTGGTGCTGGATTGGCGTGGCTGCCGACACTAGAAGCATGTTTAAGGCGAGTATTTCCTTTATTCGTCCGCGTCGCTAGTATATAAAGACAGTCGTGTCTGTACTTGGAAGGTATGCTATCGGCGTCAGTTAGAAGAATGTGCCGTCATTTTGTTCGGGTCCTTTTATGCATACTACAAATATTTTAAGTTCTCCGGTGATCTACCTCAACTATAACATTAAGAAGCGCTTAACCGGAAGATTCAACAGAAATTTAAATTCGTTCTATGAGACTTCAGGCATCAGGTATTCTAGAACACCAAATATTATTGAACTCACATAGCATGATCTTTGCAACCAACACAGCCTCGATGAATTTTCTCCGAGAAAGTCTTGTAACCGTCCTGTTAGTTTTTAACCTGAGAAATATGTATGTCATTTAACGTACATGTTGTACAGGACATCTTCCCGTGTCGTTCGTAGGTCTATTTATACACCAGACAAACTACTTTAGGGTGTGCGATCGACCAGACTTGGTACACATATCCCTTACTGTCAGGTAACAATGGCTGTGACGGCAAGAACCAGCTGCGTACCACGATTCAGAAGATATGACGTCATAAACATATAAGAAGCTTGTAAAACTGTCACGTCATGCATGACGTTTAAATGTATTAGTTCTGTGCTACTAACGATATTCACAATATATTTGACAGGCAGTATCTACATATGGCGCTAAATGTACCTACAAAAATATATCACGGCACCACACATAGTCAGGAGATATGACGTCATAAACAATGAACTCCTTGAGAAACTGCTGCATCGACCATGACGTTTACATTCATTAACTCTTTTTTACTAACTCTGTTCTCAAAATATTTTGCAGAGAGTATTCAAATGTGCCGCTTAATGTACCCATAAAATGATATCATTGTGTGACATAAATATCAGGAGATATGACATCATGAACACTGAGATGTGTGGAAAACAGCTACAACATTCATGACACTTAAATTCATTATTTCTTTGCTACTGACTCTATTCGCAACATATTTCGCTGACAGTATCCTTATATGCCAGTGAATACACCAAGAAAACTATATATCGTTGTAAGAAACATAGTTCAGCAGATATGCTGTCATAAGTACTGGGATACGTGAAAAAATTGCATAGTATGTGTGAAGTTGTATTACGTTTATTCTTCACTACTAAACCACTGCTACAGTGGAGTCAGCTTAAGGAAACGCGTAACAACTGGCAGCGCTTTAGACAGCTTTTAACTGCAAAACACAAACGACTGTAGGCGAAAATAATTGCAGTCTGTAGAGCTATGAAGAGCCGTCGACATAGAGAGGTTTACAAAATCACGTTATAGACACGCGACGCAGCTGCGCGCGGCATACAGAAAATGTCTCGGAACATGATTCTTAATTTGGATACTGTGCTTCTACATTTTTATATTATGCGTATTTCTTTGTACGACTCTTTCGAGATTTCGGAGGTGTTTTCACGAGTACTTGGATTTGAAATTTTTTCGAGTCTTCACTGCAACCACAGTTCACTCTTTTGTTTTCATTTCTAATAAAAAATTGGCAGAATGAAGACACGGACAATGTTGAGTTTGTCAGCTAGAGAAATAGGAAGGTAGGAGGAAAGGTAGAAGAATATAAAAGTAATCGAAATGCAGTAAAAGATATAAAAATTTATTTCTAATGTCTCTAAATACCAAATGGGTTTCGTTACTACATGAAGCGCTTAGCAAGTGACACTTGTCATGGCATCCGACGATATACACGAAACGTGAAGTAGATCGCAGCTAGCAACATTTACTGGGTCGGCCAGTGAAGACCATTCTTACAACCGATAATCATATGTAACCAACAGGTGGAATGCTGTGCTGGAAGTGATCGTCGTGATGGTTACGATCCTGATGATCGTCATGATGGTGATCGTGGTTATCAAAGTCTATGAGGACGCTTTGGCGATGGTCATGGTCGTTGTGGTCGGCAGCCAACACGGGAGGGTCTTTAGGGGTCGGCCATGAAGTGGGGACTCCAGCTGTCATCATGAACTGCACTGCCAGCACAAAGGCGACACTAGCAGCCTGTAAAACAAAAGGCACGTGCTTTAGCTTACACCTAATATTCAGATTTGTTGCCTGCAGCATGCTGGATATTGGGGACGTACAAACACGGGACAACACAATAACCTTCACATCATTTCCAACGTTATGACTACACAGTTTTCTCATAGCGTGCTATGCATATAGCAACACAGGGCAATAAAATGCATTACTTCTTGTATTATACGCATGTATTATTCTGCGATTTCCATATATGGCTCCAGGCAAAGCATTTTGCCTGGATGGTTCCTCTGAAAGGGTACGGCCGATTTCCTTCCCCATCCTTGACACCATGCGAGACTGTGCTCCCTCTTTTATGGTCTTCCTTCCTGACATTTATCAAACAGTTTCTTCAGGGAGAGCGAGTGGTTTAATTTTCGAAGCAAAGAACAGTGGATATTCTATACGAACTGAGAGAAGAGGCTATCCCCAGAAAAATAGGGACACAGAATTCTTTTAATCATGATCTGTGAATTCATTTGCACCCCAGGGTAACACTTCGCGTTTCTCACCGAAAAGGAGTGTTTCCTAACATATACATTTTGTTTTTCAAGTCACTACCATTTCAACTGGTTTGATTTAATCCAACATCTTCGATAACCTGTATTTAATATTCTGGCCTTTGCCTTCTTGCACTATTTTCTCCCTTTATTGTCTTTTGCACTATTAATTCCACTACTTCTGTATGCCCCTGTAGATGTACCTCTAATCTGCCTTTTCAGGTAACTGTCCTATCCATCTCACTTCAAAAAGTCGTTTAAGTTCGTAGGCATCCATGGTCAGCGTCAATTTGAGAAAATTATCTTGGGTTTTAGGACGCATCATTGTAAATCACTAGAAGAACTATGACTCCGACGTTTCGACCCTTTTCCCCGCGGTCCCATGCAGTACCTCAGCAGTTAGCCGCGCTGAAAAGCACTGCTGCAAAGACAACCAAAACGTCCGTGTTTCATGACGACGCGGCCTAACACCCATTTTCTCTGTATGTCCATCTTCTCAGGGATGGTTGCGGGACTCGGCTGTTCGATAAAGGATGTCAAATTAAACAAGTTTCAGCCGTCTAGCTTCCAAACTTATTTTATTTGGCTACCAGTTTCTGCGATTTACTACGCCTTCTTCGGACCCCTGACCGACGTGTAGGAAGATTCCACCTCGGTTCTGATCAAAACAGGGGCCAGCAATACTGGTATTAGTAGATTTCTGCTTGCTACAGCGATACCTTCAATCATTACCTGCTTTGTTGAGTCGGCAGATGATGGTTGAAGGTATCGCTATAGCAAGCAGAAATCTACTAATACCAGTATTGCTGGCCCCTGTTTTGATCAGAACCGAGGTGGAATCTTCCTACACGGTCAGGGGTCTGAAGAAGGAGTAGTAAATCGCAGAAACTGGTAGCCAAATAAAATAAGTTTGGGAAGCAGATGCCTGAAAGGTGTTTAATTTGACATCTTGTAGCACCTACATTATTTTATGAAAATAAATACGTCACTTGACGATGGAGCAAAGCCTCTTAAACGGATCATAGATGAGAACCTTGGACCTACGCAAGTATGATTCGCGCCCTGAGAGTTCCGTACAAATTTAATTACGTGGATATATACCAGCAAGATATTGGTCCCGGGAATTCAAAGACCGTGTCATAATTCTACAGTAGTTCATCAGATTATCCCCAGCATACAAAAAGAACCGAGCAGTGGATTTCGCTTTATATATAAATCGTGAGAGGATATCTCATAAAACATTTTTTGACTTATCAAAATATGATTACAACTTACATTTTACGTTTGATTGCAGTAATCTTTGTATATTATGGTTTTGATGGATGATGAATGCCATGTAAGTTCAAATGGCAAATATATTTTTTTGTGATATGTTTACAGTTTAACAAGTTTCAGATTTTTTACTTCTCTTTTCTCTTGTACCGTGAAACTTTGCTTCTTGCCATATTTCATGATTCTATGTCAGCGTGAAGTACCCTATAGGTAATGAGTGAAATTGCGAGTGTCAAAATACATGATAGAAATAGCCGTATCTTTCGAATACACTGACTTATAGGCTTACAATTTTATGCTGGCAAGGGATCATACACGTCAATATGCGACATAAATCTGAATATGACACGTAAACTGTTCCAGAGAAAAAAGGTCTTCAACGACAGACAGACGGATAAAAAATTACAAAAATATGTTTTTGTGTGATATAATTATGAATTAGCGATTTTCGGATGTTTTCCTTCAACTGTATCGTGGAACCTTCTGTCTTGCCAAATTTCATGATTCTAAGTCAATGGGAAGTACCCTGTTGGTTTTAATGAGTTTACGAGTCACAAAATGCGTGACATAAATGGCCCTATCTTTGAATTGCAATGACTTAGGAGATTGCAACTTTTACAACGCCAAGGGACCATAGGCCTTAACATCAGACATAAATTTGAAATTGATACGTTTACCCGTTCCCGAGGAAAAGAGTTCTAAACAGTCGGACAGAAAGACAGACAGACAGACAGATAACAAAGCTATCGTTTTTACAGACTGATGCACGAAACCCTGCAAATAATCATTAATTTATGTTAATTCGGTTATAATTTAAGCATACTTGCGCGGAAGAACGTTATTAAGACATTATTTTCTTTAAAATCAATTATTTTATTTACGGTAACAGGAAAAGCTACATTGCGAATGCACTCACCAGAACCCTGTTCATGTTGGTACCCTCAGCGACTCTCAGGAGGCAGGATTGTTGACATGAGACCCTACGCCGCTCTTTTATAGTCCCATCAGCAAGATCATGGCCAGTCCGAGGATATTTCCTGAGTAGCGGACGTGCGTCAATCAGGTAACTGCCGCCCAGGACCACCAGGGACCGGCTGCTCCAAGGCCACTCCCTCCCTCCAACAAGTTCAGCCGTGCACTACGTCACTGGACGTGCTATTTTAGTGCCATCCTCCTCTTCCTCCAGTCTGCAATTATAGGTCGTGGCAGCTCGCAGAAATTAATGGTTCAAATGGCTCTGAGTACTATGGGACTTAACTTCTAAGGTCATCAGTCCCCTAGAACTTAGAACTACTTAAACCTAACTAACCTAAGGACAACACACACATCCATGCCCGAGGCAGGATTCGAACCTGCGACCGTAGCGGTCACGCGGTTCCAGACTGTAGCGCCTAGAACCGCACGGCCACCCGTGGCCGGCTCGCAGAAATTAGTGGCTCACGTTTCTTCCTGGTAACAGCCTCCCCTTATCTATACTTACAAGTGAATTCGAACAACGAATCTCACGTGTGTTTAACTAACGATATACTACAGTAAAACTTCAACACCCTAAGGTGCAGTTCTGTTTCCACAACATAAAAAATTAGATGAATAATACACAACGTATTACTCTTCACGACACAGTGACGACTGATTTGGTTGCCAGTCAGGGAATTGGTTGATGTGTAAGCTGTGTCGTCCGAACAAGACACAACCAGTGCAAAAGCACTACAGACGCAAAGATCCGAGCTGGTGCCACTGCCATACAGACTCGCCACTTGATCGAGTTCCACCAGCGCTAAGGACGTCGCTGAGGCTGAAGATATCGACTTCGCCTCGGCCAATTGCCGGCCGAGTACAGTCCGTCAATGGCCGGACGACAACGGACGGACAGAAGCCTACTCGGAAGATAGAAGAACAGCTCTCGACCATGTGGTTATAGACCATCGTCCAGTGTTGACGTAGGCAAGGAACGTGGTTTAATGAACTCTTAGAAGTGAACAGACAGTTGTCGTAAATTGCATTTTCTATGTACTGTGAAGTTTATTTACCAGTATTTTTGCACTTAGCCATTGAGGATCCTTTTTGTGTTATATTACAAGCAGTGTTGCAGACTTCATAATTCGACATGTCACAAAGATAAGTAACCCTTCTTAAATCTTTTGTATGACTTTGTCACTAATTTGTTGGAGTGATATAGAGACTTCGTTCTCCTATAGTGTTACCTGACCGTGGGGCATAGCTGTGCAATAGTAGCAGGGAGAAAGCCGTTTCACGAACTCGGCCTACCGTAACAACAGTGGCAACTCGGCCTCCACATCATTAGCAACCAGGCCTTTATAAAACTGGCGACGAGGGTTCACAAAAGCGTACATGTGTAGAATCCCTTTTCTGTTCGACGTCTGATCCCTACTACCTTATTTTCGATATAAAAAAATACCGGTTTTCATGGTATTTTCGTCATGGTCCCTTTTCAGGTGTATTATTAGGCAATTTATTTCATTTTTATAGCTCTGTTCGTCTTGTCTGTTTTACTTAACAAAAAAGAAATTGGTGCAGCCAACGGCTGGAAATGAATTTTTTTCTTCCATTTTCATCGCTTGAAGCCGTGTAGGATTGACTCCGATTTTGTTTCTTTCTTTTTTGAGAAGCCCGTTTCAGGTTCCAAAGAAAAAAAAATAAATGTAAAGAAGTACAGAATAAGATAGACCAGTACATGTGAGAGCCAGCACAGTGACAGACAGAGGGAGGTGGATGTAGGGAGGAGGGGGCATAGATGCCAGGCCTCGGGTTTCAACTCTCCCCCACCTTGTCTCCATCCAGCTTGAAGCTGTGTGTCTGCTCTTTCCTGGTGCTGCAAGAAAAAAAGGAAAAAAAAATACAGACGTTCGTGTTTAGAAACAGAATGTTCGCGGTATCGAATCAAAAAAATTAAGCAGAAGATCCCGGGATCGAATCCAGGTCCGGTATACACACTAAAACACACACACACACACACACACACACACTTCCATTGTTGCAGGTGCGCTTTCACTCTTGCCTTAACTGAATGAGGTAGACTTACTATTCACATGTTCACCACATACTGAGGAGACATTAAGTGAAAGATAAATGCTGGTGTTTTATATTGATTCGAAACTACACTCCTGGAAATGGAAAAAAGAACACATTGACACCGGTGTGTCAGACCCACCATACTTGCTCCGGACACTGCGAGAGGGCTGTACAAGCAATGATCACACGCACGGCACAGCGGACACACCAGGAACCGCGGTGTTGGCCGTCGAATGGCGCTAGCTGCGCAGCATTTGTGCACCGCCGCCGTCAGTGTCAGCCAGTTTGCCGTGGCATACGGAGCTCCATCGCAGTCTTTAACACTGGTAGCATGCCGCGACAGCGTGGACGTGAACCGTATGTGCAGTTGACGGACTTTGAGCGAGGGCGTATAGTGGGCATGCGGGAGGCCGGGTGGACGTACCGCCGAATTGCGCAACACGTGGGGCGTGAGGTCTCCACAGTACATCGATGTTGTCGCCAGTGGTCGGCGGAAGGTGCACGTGCCCGTCGACCTGGGACCGGACCGCAGCGACGCACGGATGCACTCCAAGACCGTAGGATCCTACGCAGTGCCGTAGGGGACCGCACCGCCACTTCCCAGCAAATTAGGGACACTGTCGCTTCTGGGGTATCGGCGAGGACCATTCGCAACCGTCTCCATGAAGCTGGGCTACGGTCCCGCACACCGTTAGGCCGTCTTCCGCTCACGCCCCAACATCGTGCAGCCCGCCTCCAGTGGTGTCGCGACAGGCGTGAATGGAGGGACGAATGGAGACGTGTCGTCTTCAGCGATGAGAGTCGCTTCTGCCTTGGTGCCAATGATGGTCGTATGCGTGTTTGGCGCCGTGCAGGTGAGCGCCACAATCAGGACTGCATACGACCGAGGCACACAGGGCCAACACCCGGCATCATGGTGTGGGGAGCGATCTCCTACACTGGCCGTACACCACTGGTGAACGTCGAGGGGACACTGAATAGTGCACGGTACATCCAAACCGTCATCGAACCCATCGTTCTACCATTCCTAGACCGGCGAGGGAACTTGCTGTTCCAACAGGACAATGCACGTCCGCATGTATCCCGTGCCACCCAACGTGCTCTAGAAGGTGTAAGTCAACTACCCTGGCCAGCAAGATCTCCGGATCTGTCCCCCATTGAGCATGTTTGGGACTGGATGAAGCGTCGTCTCACGCGGTCTGCACGTCCAGCACGAACGCTGGTCCAACTGAGGCGCCAGGTGGAAATGGCATGGCAAGCCGTTCCACAGGACTACATCCAGCATCTCTACGATCGTCTCCATGGGAGAATAGCAGCCTGCATTGCTGCGAAAGGTGGATATACACTGTACTAGTGCCGACATTGTGCATGCTCTGTTGCCTGTGTCTATGTGCCTGTGGTTCTGTCAGTGTGATCATGTGATGTATCTGACCCCAGGAGTGTGTCAATAAAGTTTCCCCTTCATGGGACAATGAATTGACGGTTTTCTTATTTCAATTTCCAGGAGTGTATATAAAAACGGAATTAGACTCACAAGTCATTTCTCCTATAAATAATAAAACGCCCTCAAGAAGATAGCTGAAAAGCTACAGAAAAAGAAAAAAGAGAAACAAGGAGATTGTGGATAAAAGAATAAAGGCAAAAAGGGGCACGAAGAAATATGTCTTTTCCAAACCAGAGCAAAAATTTCGCAGTGTGGTATATTTCCAAAGAGCCGTAATTCACCCCAAGAAAAAATATGCTCACCTAAAATCCTAACCCTGGTAATAAGGTATCTTGAGCACAATAACCTCCTCCTTGCCAACCGGCACGAATTCCGAAAATATAGACCATGTGAAACCCAATTCGCACCTTAGTTACAGGACATAATGGATCAACACAGCTAGGTACGTACAGTAGCCATTCCTCGATTTTCAAACAGGATTTGACCAAGTACCAGTTCGAAGTTTACTATCGGAACTGCGATCTCATTGACTTTCAATGCGAAATTTGGGACTGGACTGAAGTTTTTTTAATTATTTTTATTTTTTTATTTTTTTTATATAGTAGACGCAGTAAGTTACCTTGTTGTTGTTGTTGTGGTCTTCAGTCCTGAGACTGGTTTGATGCAGCTCTCCATGCTACTCTATCCTGTGCAAGCTTTTTCATCTCCCAGTACCTACTGCAACCTACATCCTTCTGAATCTGCTTAGTGTATTCATCTCTTGGTCTCCCTCTACGATTTTTACCCACCACGCTGCCCTCCAATACTAAATTGGTGATCCCTTGATGCCTCAGAACATGTCCTACCAACCGATCCCTTCTTCTGGTCAAGTTGTGCCACAAACTTCTCTTCTCCCCAAACCTATTCAATACTTCCTCATTAGTTATGTGATCTACCCATCTAATCTTCAGCATTCTTCTGTAGCACCACATTTCTAAAGCTTCTATTCTCTTCTTGTCCAAACTATTTATCGTCCATGTTTCACTTCCATACATGGCTACACTCCATACGAATACTTTCAGAAATGACTTCCTGACACTTAAATCTATACTGGATGTCAACAAATTTCTCTTCTTCAGAAACGCTTTCCTTGCCATTGCCAGTCTACATTTTATATCCTCTCTACTTCGACCATCATCAGTTATTTTGCTCCCCAAATAGCAAAACTCCTTTACTACTTTAAGTGCCTCATTTCCTAATCTAATTCCCTCAGCATCACCCGACTTAATTAGACTACATTCCATTATCCTTGTTTTGCTTTTGTTGATGTTCATCTTATATCCTCCTTTCAAGACACTGTCCATTTCATTCAACTGCTCTTCCAAGTCCTTTGCTGTCTCTGACAGAATTACAATGTCATCGGCGAACCTCAAAGTTTTTATTTCTTCTCCATGAATTTTAATACCTACTCCGAATTTTTCTTTTGTTTCCTTTACTGCTTGCTCAATATACAGATTGAACAACATCGAGGAGAGGCTACAACCCTGTCTTACTCCCTTCTCAACCACTGCTTCCCTTTCATGTCCCTCGACTCTTATAACTGCCATCTGGTTTCTGCACAAATTGTAAATAGCCTTTCGCTCCCTGTATTTTACCCCTGCCACCTTTGGAATTTGAAAGAGAGTATTCCAGTCAACATTGTCAAAAGCTTTGTCTAAGTCTACAAATGCTAGAAACGTAGGTTTGCCTTTCCTTAATCTTTCTTCTAAGTTACCTTATATGAAGTATTGTTGGGTGCGCCCCGTTGAAATGACCCTTTCTGTTCATGTTGTATATTCATGATCTTGCAGACAGTACTAATCGTAACTTTATACATTTAGCAGACAATGCAGTTATCTACAATACTATACCGTCTCGAAAAGAAGGCCGTGCAAATATACAGATAGATCATGATAAGATTTCAAAGTGATGCCAAGACCGACAACTCTTTTTATATGTCGTGAAATTAAAAACTGTGCCCTACGACTATAAATATCACTGAGTCCCAGTTGAACTCGACAGCTCATAGAAATATCTGCATGTAACAGTTTTTAGGAATGTGAAATGTAATGACAGGCTCAGTCGTGGGTAAGGCAGATTTTAGACTTCGGTTCATTAGTAGAATACTACAAAGGAGATTGGCTACAAGTCACTTGTGTGAGCAATTCTAGAATATTACTCCAATATGTGAGACCCATACCAAATAGGACTAACAGAGGACATTAAACGTAAACAGAGAAGGGCAGCACGAATAGTCACGGGTTTGTCTGAAGCATGGGAGTGTGTCGTGAAGATGCTGAAAGAACTGAACTGATGGACTATTGAAGATGGAAGCAAAATATTGCTTGAAAACCTGCTTAGAAAGCTTTAAGAACCAACTTTAACTGATGAGTCTAGGAATATATTACAATTTCTTATATTTCGCTCCCAATGGGAGTGTGAAAGCAAGATTAGACTAATTAATAAATCATTCTTCCTATAACCTACATGTGACTGGGATTGGATAAAGGCCTAATGGTTGGTACAATGGGATGTAAGCTCTGCCATGCATCTGTGGTGATTTCCATAGCAGAGGTGTAATTGAAAAGATTTACTCCTACCCCTCTGATGCCACAGCTTCCACGATTGTCATTTTTATTTTGGAACCTAAGGATTCACTTGCTCTACGTTTTAAGGATATCATGAGAACAACTGCATCCGTATTTTAAAACTCTGCTTACCAGAAAATCTATACAGCATTGTCTACCAGTTGGGCCTCTGAGGATCGTGTTGTTTAAATTGTGATAAAGTAACAAAATCTGGCTACTTATGATGTAAATGACTTTGAGGTATAAATTCTTTTAAAATAATCTTAGTTATTTAAAGTTTGCATTTTAAAAACACAATTTTTATACTTTTACTGGTGATTTTTATTCTTATTGCAACTCTGCACAGGTTTACAGACAATAGCAGAATGTTCTGAGCGTTGAGGTATCTTCCTTCTGTACACAAAATGCACACACATCCTTTTCTTAGCTTTCGTTTTCATTGCCTTTCCTAGATCCGATCCTATTACGGAATTCATTGACTTCTTTACCACTGCTAGTTGCTTTCCCAAACTGATGATGAAAGTCCGATGCATAAATTTAATTGGTATCCAGCATCACCGAAATTATGTATGCATTCGTTACATTTACATTGATCATGTTGAAGAACGTCAAAATGGCCGGTACTTTGTTTTTCTCTTCACCCTGTAACATCACGTCTTCTGGTCCAAGGTGTCAACGCCGCCCTTTGTTGTATATCGTTATAACTTCAGGCTTCTTTACCTAAGAGGCAATCATCACATCTGGTTGAAAACCAAATGATATAGCTTATATTTCATGTCAATTAGGTGAATAAAATCGGCGGGCAGTTTACCTTTGTTTTTCAGATAGTACCGACCAGTGTCAGATTTTTTGGGAACAAATAATGAGCTAAATCAACGGATGTAAAAAAATAATCATTGGTGATATTACGTCCTCACTAAAAAAATAATCAAATGCTTTTCAAGGTCAATCACCAGGGTTTTCACAACATTCTCTCCGAGTCACACGGCTCCGATTTCTTCCTCCTTCCCCAGATAAACTTCCATATTCCAGTAGTAGATTATCACACTGTCACAAACTGCCTACAGTTTTACTTCGTATCTACTAGGTTTTGATTGTATATATTGTCGAAATAGAGAGTAACCTAGGAATGTGACCAGTGCACCCCTAAGGGCAACGTCCCACATCTCAAAAATTTCTCAGATTGGTTCCAATTTGTCACTTTACCTATGTTCAGGTAGGGCTGCTGCGTTGTCAAAGCACAATAACTGCAGAATAGCATGGAAGCTGTTGCGAGACATAATTTCTGTGAACGATGGTGAGCCATTCTCAAAACTCAAAAACTGACTGACGTCTTCATTTCTTGACTTGTAAACTCCGGTCAGGATTAGAACACTAAAATTTTTTTTCATTTCATGCATGTCTTTAACCACCCTGTCCTCACATACGATTCGACCTTCCTTGTTGATCCACATAAACACTTTGTCAGTGAGGGGTATACGAAAGATCAACATAAAGAAAGATTCTTCATTACCACAGTTTCTAGTCGAATAACTTGTAGGTGCCTGGTCTTCTTTCAATACATCCTTTTTACTCTGCCTACCATGAATTCCAGCTTGAGGAGCTATAGCCCATATTTTTTCAATTCCCATTAGGAGAAAATAATAAGTCACACTCAACAGAATTTGCATTAAATTGTTCTTCTTAAAGTTCGTAAAGGGACTCTTCATAATCATCATCTTTGTGTAGTTTTGAGTTTTCAGCAACATCTACTTCATAACCATCCTCACTGGAAGATTCACATTCAGTAGGTGGGTTTTCAGAGTCAGGAGACTGCTCCAAGAATTCCCTTATCTCCTCATCTCATAGTCCTGTTCTCTGTAACATTTACAGTTTGTAGAACAGACAAATGTTATGAAATAATGCACCAAAATAAACATGTGCTTATCGCAAGGAGAAAGAATAACAGTGCAGGACGACAATGGCAAATGACATAACATGCGCAGCACAGACAGACATCTGGTTGTTGAAAAATTGCTTCTAACCGCACAGGTCTGCGAGGCCTGTACGGAAGGAAACATGCATCAACACTTTAACACAAATCCATAGGTATATTTTTGTAATTTTTCTAAAATGATTATTAACTTGACAAATTAGGAAAAATCATAAAATTTCGTTAAAATGACACAGATAGTTACTAAGAAAGAAGATATTAAACACCACAGACGAGCCTCTGAGGCCTGATGGTAGGTAAGTGATTAAGAAAAATGTGGGGAGAGCCCGTTCCATGAGCATCGCAAAGTTGATGAGCACTGCGCTGGCCATTGTGCCAGTCTTTGGTGGGATGGCTGAGAGCCGCTGCTAGGGCAACACATGTGGACAACGCCTCGACGCCTGTGTGGTCTGGGGACTGCATCGACACAGTATATCACACCAAGTCCTGCTGCTCGAGTGTCTGAAAGGAAGTGCAGACGGCCATCTCCCACACACACACACACACACACACACACACACACACACAGACACACACACACACACTAAATTAAAATTGTGGGAAATTAATAAATCCTAGATGGTGGTTCAGTTTTCCGCCTCTGGTATGTTATCACAAAATTTTACGAAACTGAAAATCCTGTGAAGCTTAAAATGAACAGTGGCCCACAGATACGTCAGAATTTCAAAACCGGAAGATGCACACTACACCTCTGGATAGCACTTCTGCAATATAAGGTTGCACTGCTACATTTTTATAATTCACCACGAGAAACTTATGTGTAAGGTGGGTGGAATATATTAAACAGACCAACATCATTCATAACCAAGCACCAGTTTTGACAAAACGTATGAATTTATAGGTACAAGAAATGTATACACTCTAAAGCTGAGAAACAAATCCATTGCTAATTACACAGGGTGAAACTAAATTCCATATACAGACTCTGAGGGCAGGTGCTTCACGCCAAAACAAGATAAAAATGCTGGGTTCTAAAATAAATACCTGAAGAACTATGAGAATTTTTTTTTTTACTACAAGAGATGTTGTTTACAGTAGCGATGATAGTTCAATCACAATCGCTAAAAACATTGAAAACTCAAACGACGGAAGGAAAACGGTATTTTACGAGAATAGTCCTCCTGTGCACAGTCTTTCGTGATGAGCAACCCTGCCATCATAGGAAAATGGCCAGAAGCACCCTGATGGCTGCACGCTCAGCACAACAGCCCAGAGAGCCACCAACAGCGCAGTGACTAACGACTGCACACTGACAGCTCGTAAACACGTACCAGATGTGTGCGTCGCACCGGGTGACAGGCGCCAACCGTGACTACACCTTGCAGCCGGCCCCACACACACACACACACACACACACACAGACAGACCACTGTCCCACCAACAGGTGAAGGCATGACTCGCTTCTAGCTGCCCACTTAGCTTTGCAATTACACAAACTTCTGCCATAAGAAACTTTTACGGCAATACATCATTATTTGCAAGCAACGAAAATCCTTGGTAGATTTTTTTGAAGTATGTGGCATCAAATTCTTACGAGAAAAGAGATGTAGAATTACAAGACATAACGAGCAACAGAGCAGTTTCTGCATTCACTTCCGTATAAATATAATGTGCCAGGATTACAATCAAGACACTTGAACTAAGGAGAATGTCAAAGCAATTCAGGGGCTTGAGACATTCCACTCATGAAATATTATTAAGAAAGGGTAGAGAACATACATTTGTGACAGATAAGCGGGAAGATTTCCAGACGTGAATGACCATATCACGTAAGAAAGCCGTAGAAAGAAGACATCAGGACGCATACAGAATAACACAATCGTTTTGCACTCGCTAAAGTAGCCGTATTTGATGGTTTAATGTTACTTTAGGCAAATTCTAACGGCACAGCGGTGTCAAACAAAGGTTGTTCCTTCAGGGACGAGAGCTAAGACCACAGGCCAGAGCAAATTAATTTTTTTTACTGAAATACGAAAACATATGAAATTTTCTGCCACGAACGTGCAACTTACGTAAGCACACCGAAGCTAATAGAAATGAGTGTTCCAACAGAAGCACAAAGCTGTTCACCCATCACTCCATAAGAAAGGGAATAACTATCACTGATACATGCTACCCTCCACTATCAGACATATGATGTCTTGTATTGAATGTATGTAGCTGCGATTTGGAGTGAGACGAAATAGATGCTTGAAGTGACACTTAGACGAACGCACCTAAGACCATCTTGACGCTTACTATGACCACACAGAGTTCAGAAAATGTATAGCTAGCATATCGAAAACCAAGGGAGAAAGTTTCGAGAGAAGTGCATGGGAACATCAGGATTAAGAAAGGCAGTACCCAAAACAACAGAAGAGAAAATGAATGTACACGCTATGGCGCATACAGACAGCAAATAAGACAAGTTTGCATCAAAATCTGTGAAATTCGTGCCAATATGGGCTTATATAAAAGATTCCTAGAAAAAAATGCTTGGGCTGAATGAGGAGTAGTTGCACTGCTCTGCAGGATACCTAGCTATAAGTGCATTGTAGACACAGGATCATCCCACAGGGTATCTAAATAATTTGTGACGATTTCACAGGTGTATTTCCTTCAATAATAATGTTTATGTGGTAAGTCGTTTTGCAAACCCAAATTTGAGGCCATTCATAATACTGAGATTCTGCTGTTGTGACTTACACTGCATTCCACATGCCGGCGTAAGACTGTCAGCGGATCGAACATGAGGGGAGCAGTGCTATGAAGTATCCTTCAAGGTTTCCAGAGATTTCTGGTAACACATTCCTCTAAACTCCGGGTGAGGAGCTACCGTCCAACTATGTTCAAGAAGCGTTCCGGTCAGACGAATTTCGTGGCGAAGACGTCAATCTGACTGCTCCTCAGACCGCCACAGTTCTTGCCCATAAAGGCTGTCACTAGTCAGGGTCAGACTGATACCCTCGTAGTTTCTGAGCTGTTTGCGGTGCCCAGCACCTGTCTCTCGCCTCAGATGGGTGGTATACAGCCACCCAACCAGCAGCACAGCAATAACGTGCAGCCGCAATATTCCAAAGCACTAGCAATGTATACCAAACATGCGAAGCCTTGGTATTACTGGGGTAGCAGCTATCCTCGTGCCTGTGACATCATTTCTCACCCCCAAAGGCCACGAGACCGATGCCTACTGGTGACTGTGGAACATGGATGCAGTGGGTTGACCATGGGTTGCGCACTGGACGAGGATGTAAACAGTTGCCGCTTTAGCTTGTTGGAATAATAAAATGTTTACATGCGCACCTTCTGTCCGACCACGCATGTCTTCTCGTACAGCTGACGGTGCAGCAGTGCCTCATCTGCCTCAGGTGAAAGAGGGCTACTTGCAGGCACCTGCGACTCAGGGTCTAGGAGGGCATTGGTTCACACCTCTAGGGCAGCACACTGCAGCAGAGAAAATATTGACGGACTTCTGGCAGTAGCCAACGCACAGTGGGATCTAGTTCGATGCGTGCTGACATCTCAGCCTGACCGGGCGACCAGATTTTATACACGACAAAACAAGCCTTGTTGCAGTTGAGGTCACGTACTCAGTCTGTGTAGCGCCGTTGAAGAGTGTCAGAACGCTAGTTATTGTCCCTCTCCCTGAGTCATGAGTGTGGGGATGCTGGATCAGTAAATTAAAGCTTGCAGATATCACTAAGCGCTTGGATTTCTGCATCAGGCCCTGGCTGGTGTCTACACAAGTACAAATTGAAACAGTTGGTCCTGTGCCACACTTGGTAAGGTGGTAGCAGTTGTCTCATATGTTGTTGTTGTGGTCTTCAGTCCTGAGACTGGTTTGATGCAGCTCTCCATGCTACTCTATCCTGTGCAAGCTTTTTCATCTCCCAGTACCTACTGCAACCTACATCCTTCTGAATCTGCTTAGTGTATTCATCTCATGGTCTCCCTCTACGATTTTTACCCACCACGCTGCCCTCCAATGCCAAATTTGTAATCCCTTGATGCCTCAAAACATGTCCTACCAACCGATCCCTTCTTCTAGTCAAGTTGTGCCACAAACTTCTCTTCTCCCCAATCCTATTCAATACCTCCTCATTAGTTACGTGATCTACCCACCTTATCTTCAGCATTCTTCTGTAGCACCACATTTCTAAAGCTTCTATTCTCTTCTTGTCCATACTAGTTATCGTCCATGTTTCACTTCCATACATGGCTACACTCCATAATAATACTTTCAGAAACGACTTCCTGACACTTAAATCTATACTCGATGTTAACAAGTTTCTCTTCTTCAGAAACGATTTCCTTGCCATTGCCAGTCTACATTTTATATCCTCTCTACTTAGACCATCATCAGTTATTTTACTCCCTAAATAGCAAAACGCCTTTACTACTTTAAGTGTCTCATTTCCTAATCTAATTCCCTCAGTATCACCCGATTTAATTTGACTACATTCCATTATCCTCGTTTTGCTTTTGTTGATGTTCACCTTATATCCCCTTTTCAAGACACTGTCCATTCCGTTCAACTGCTCTTCCAAGTCCTTTGCTGTCTCTGACAGAATTACAATGTCATCGGCGAACCTCAAAGTTTTTACTTCTTCTCCATGAATTTTAATACCTACTCCGAATTTTTCTTTTGTTTCCTTTACTGTTTGCTCAATATACAGATTGAATAACATCGGGGAGAGGCTACAACCCTGTCTCACTCTTTTCCCAACCACTGCTTCCCTTTCATGCCCCTCGACTCTTATAACTGCCATCTGGTTTCTGTACAAATTGTAAATAGCCTTTCGCTCCCTGTATTTTACCCCTGCCACCTTTAGAATGTGAAAGAGAGTATTTCAGTCAACATTGTCAAAAGCTTTCTCTAAGTCTACAAATGATAGAAACGTAGGTTTGCCTTTTCTTAATCTTTCTTCTAAGATAAGTCGTAAGGTTAGTATTGCCTCACGTGTTCCAACAGTTCTACGGAATCCAAACTGATCTTCCCCGAGGTCCGCTTCTACCAGTTTTTCCATTCGTCTGTAAAGAATTCGCGTTAGTATTTTGCAGCTGTGACTTACTAAACTGATAGTTCGGTAATTTTCACACCTGTCAACACCTGCTTTCTTTGAGATTGGAATTATTATATTCTTCTTGAAGTCTGAGGGTATTTCACCTGTCTCATACATCTTGCTCACTAGATGGTAGAGTTTTGTCAGGACTGGCTCTCCCAAGGCCGTCCGTAGTTCTAATGGAATGTTGTCTACTCCAGGGGCCTTGTTTCGACTCAGGTCTTTCAGTGCTCTGTCGAACTCTTCACGCAGTATCATATCTCCCATTTAATCATCATCTACATCCTCTTCCATTTTCATAATATTGTCCTCAAGTACATCGCCCTTGTATAAACTCGCTATATACTCCTTCCACCTTTCTGCCTTTCCTTCTTTGGGGGTTGCCATCTGAGCTCTTGATATTCATACAAGTGGTTCTCTTATCTCCAAAGGTCTCTTTAATTTTCCTGTAGGCAGTGTCTATCTTACCCCTAGTTCAAAATGGTTCAAATGGCTCTGGGCACTATGGGACTTAACATCTATGGTCATCAGTCCCCTAGAACTTAGAACTACGTAAACCTAACTAACCTAAGGACAGCACACAACACCCAGCCATCACAGGGCAGAGAAAATCCCTGACCCCGCCGGGAATCGAATCCGGGAACCCGGGCGTGGGAAGCGAGAACGCTACCGCACGACCACGAGATGCGGGCTTACCCCTAGTGAGACAAGCCTCTACATCCTTACATTTGTCCTCTAGCCATCCCTGCTTAGCCATTTTGCACTTCCTGTCGATCTCATTTTTGAGACGTTTGTATTTATTTTTGCCTGCTTCATTTACTGCATTTTTATATTGTCTCCTTTCATCAGTTAAATTCAATATTTCTTCTGTTACCCAAGGATTTCTATTAGCCCTCGTCTTTTTACCTACTTGATCGTCTGCTGCTTTCACTACTTCATCCCTCAGAGCTACCCATTCTTCTTCTACTGTATTTCTTTCCCCCATTCCTGTCAATTGTTCCCTTATGCTCTCCCTGAAACTCTCAACAACCTCTCGTTCTTTCAGTTTATCCAGGTCCCACCTCCTTAAATTCCCACCATTTTGCAGTTTCTTCAGTTTCAATCTGCAGTTCATAACCAAGAGATTGTGGTCAGAGTAGACAGAGTCAAAACACATTCCCAACTAAGAGTAGTAATTGTATTAGTAGTGGTAGTAAAAATTCATTCCGTGGATTCAAACATTGCATGACTGCATCTCTGTTTTGATAGATGACACTATTGGTCTTTAACTAACACTGATGTTTTCTGTACATAGACTCTGGTGTGTCTGGTATATGAGGAGAGATCTATTGAACAGTATGATTAGTAGCACAAGTGGAATGTGTAATGTAGCGTTCTTTGACAGTAATCATAGCGCACACTTCAAGAGTATCAGTACTTTCCCATTTGGAATTTGTCTAATATTAATACATGCAGTGCCAGAGTTTCTGGTAAGTCGAGTGCCACACACTGCACTTACATCTAAAGATTCATGCTTTACTGTGTGATTTTCATAGTACATAGAACTTATCCACCGGATTTGTGACGAACGCAACTTGGTTTGGAAAAGGAATAGTGAATTTTGTCTGCTGTAGACACATCTATAAGGGCAGAGCAGACACCGGATGTTTCTGTAGGATTTCTAAAGAATTTCTGATGAACATTGCTGTGGTCCCTTCAACAAGATCACTATAGATTTATGTCCACATCAGTATGAATTTTGTCTCCTTTCATCTCTATGTAGATTCATCATACAACATATTACAACAAAATTGTAACAAACCACCCCACACATCGTTATGTTATAGAAAACTGTAGCAAATTACCCAGTGTTACAGTTCAACTGAAAAATATGGCTCAAAATAACTCATGTTACAGCAAAAACTGTAACACATTGCCCCATATTACAAAACAAAGTAACAAATAATTGCATGTCACACTGTAATTGTAACGAATGTCACAAGTTATAACAGCAAAACTATAACAAATTACCAAATCAGTGACTACTGAGCAGGCTCAACGAATTTTGTGTCAAAATTGGTTTGTATAGTACATATGTTGGAGTCTGCGTTATCGACTTCCATACAGCGTAGCACTTTAGAAAAGAAATGGAACTAAGTCGTTGAAAGCATCACAACCCTCATTTATTCCCTATTCGAAGGTCTACTCTTGCATGTTACTGGATTCTTTTTCATTAAAAAGTTCAACTGTTCGTGGGAAATTGTCTATGCTGCTCTTGTAACAACGTGGGTCTTCCAGTATTCTGAGCAAACATGTCCATAATTGCAATTAAATTGTGACGCAGCTCGCAACATTTTCTGTGGGGGGTAATTTTATTTTACTGTCACAATAACATACGGTTTCAAAAACTACATCTGGTTTGACTTCACAAGCACACATCATTTCACTGCTGATGTGTTTACTGTGGCTTTAATTTAAGATGAACGATGCTCTGAAAGTTTATATGTACTCCTGTGGCACACACACACACACGCACACACACACACACACACAAACACAAACTTCCACAAGCACAGTGAAAACAATTCCTTGATGGTAGCGTTGCAGCTTGACACTTCATAATGTCAATGTTAACTCCACAATCACACATTCCCAACTGACATAATTTTTTTTTTATTTTCGCGTTGCAGTGTGGTTACCCTTCTAAAAAAATAATGTGTGGCCGGCGTGGTACAGCTGGTTGTGGAAACTAGTACTTCAGCTTTTGGTGCTATAGAAGACTGTGGGACCAGTGGTTTGAATCTATGCAATGAATCGACTACTACAACTGCCACAACTATGACTACACAGTCTGTGTTACGCTGGCAACCACATATACGTATCGATTAACTTCTTGGGTTGGTGTGTATATATCATCTCCAGGTTCCTCCGGTTCCGTTAGCACACCAGGAATTTCCAATTTGCAAGGCACAGTGATTCATTTAGTATTATTTCGTTAATTGCCTTACCCTGTGTGAGAAAATTTGTCTCCACATCCCTGATGAGTGAACTTTGGTAGGTATTGTTGGTCTCCTTTAAATAGTGCTGCACCTTTAGACTGCTTACTACTTTTAAGGAAAGAGACCAGAAGTAACATGTCAAAGTGGTTTACGGCATCAGGTCCCTGGTGAGTGAATAACATGTTTAGACAAGTTCATCCCTGCAGAGGAAAATATATTTGTGTTGGAATAGCATCACAGAGCACATTTTCATACTGTAGGAAGTAGGTCAGCTGTGAACATAAAACAGAAAATCACAAAATAGTGTGCATGTTCCCACACATCAGAAACTGCTATCTTGTACATGAATACTTGAGCAATGCACTACACGCCATTAGCTAGTGTGGTATCAATGGCTGCACTTGGTAATGGGGTGGGTGACCATGGTGCGGCAGTCTATGAGGCAGCCTGGAGTCATCATGAATTTGGTCAGCAATGGGAAGGGGAAGACTGAGTGGCTGCAGTAGAGAGACTCACGTGACATTCTGCAGCTGACTTGGGAGACAATCTAATCTCTGTTGGTCCATTATGGACAGGGGACATCGGCTGGTTATTAACTGTCAATGTCAATGAAATGCACCAACATCCGAGTAACATAAGATGTTATTTTATTTTATTTTGAAGTTTACCAGTTTCAGCATTTCATTATGCCATCATTGTGTCAACTCCATCAAGTTTCCGAATGAAGCACTAGTGTAGTGACTGAATTCACGACATCCAGTGATATATGGTTGTATATGACATTTTCGTTTATTTGGAGAGATGCATAAGGGACATTAAGATGGCATAATGAAATGTTGAAACTGGTAGCCTTCAAAATAAGATAAAATACATCTTAAGTTACTTGGCTGTTGTTGAATTTCAGTGATATTGACAATCTAGAGTAAGGGTGAATGTAGTAATAAGGAAAAGAAAAAGCAAACTTTGGTGGAAACAGCATGGTAAGTTTCCTCATAGGAGATTGGAAAAGTGTGTGCTGCCGCTACGGTTCCAGCACTGAGGCTCAGTATACATCCATAAGCAAAACTTATGTAACTACTGTTTGTTAACAGCTGGAGGGATATTCCACCTTATGTAAGACACCATTTGATTATTTTCTCTTTACCCAAATGTTTTGGAATTTTTCTGATACCTTCAATGGGATTTTTTATTGTTCAGTCCGAAAATTACTGATATTAGACGCCTTGATATCACCCATGTGTACAGAGGTGATATCAAGGTGTCAAACGTTTTCATTATTTTTTCTTACACATAATTGATGACACATGTTACGTAACAGAGACAAGAAATATTGCATTTTAATGCTATGGCGAAAGTGATGCTTAGAGTTTAGAAAAAAATAGTGATATAGTTTTACATAAACTACAAATGACACCAACGAGTTAATTTGTGGTTGTAGATTTATAACTAGCATACATTTTTACAACCAGTCATTTGCAAACAATCGAACTGATTTTCTTCATCTGAGACCGAAAATCACTTTATTTACCATGGCCTAAAAATACAGTATTTCGTGTCTCTATAGTGCAACACTTGTCATTAACTGTATACTGTACGTAAACCAACGCAAAAATATCATCCCTAATTATAACTTCTTTAATGATACAAAAAACTTTTGGCTGAATTACAAATGTTACCATGGCATAATAATTTTCAGACTGAAGAAAAAGATATCATAAAAAGTGCTGAAGTATGGTAGGGTAAAGAAAAACTAAACAGATGGTGTCTTCTCTAAGATGGAGTATCTCTAGTCTTTTTCTTTTTTCTTGGCGAACAAAATATAATTACATATTTGGTTAACTGAGCATCGAATACATTTCAATGCAATAGAACAAATGTTATTTTAGAGTTGTTTTACTTATAATATATGTTCTGAGTAGTTAACACTTGTGACTGCTTTGTACTCTTTGTTCTCCTGTTTTTTCATACATTTCATTTGTCTCGTTCTCAGCAGTTCGTTCAGCGTTGCAGGGGCTTTGTATATGTTGTGTTGTGGCCGAATTCTTCAATTAAAAATCTCTCTTCTTTTAATTTATACAACCAACAAACGACGGAACTTCTAGAATGAAAGTAGGCCGAGTGTCTTGGATTTGTATATTGCTTCTCTCAAGTTGTTTCCAATGTAAAGTAAGGTGACTGACCGGTATTTGGAAGCAGTGTAGTGAGCCAAACACTAGTGATTCGTGCCTCAAGGTGAAGGCTTGTTCGAAAAGAAACGGCCGAGGCGGCGAAGGAACGGCCAGTCCTGGGGGTGAGCGCCTTGTGGTCTGACAAGGTCAGTGAGTGCTGTGGTACAGGTTCGGAGAACAGCCGACGTCTCTGCCAGTGTTAACGTCTGCGTCATCGGGTGGCCGTTGGCCGTCAGAGCCCTGCCAGAAATAGCAGCGCTGGGCATGCAGTAGGTGCCTCGTGTGCCTCAACCTAGCTAGCTGTACGTCACAACACGGGGGTTCCCCTGTCTAGCGGCAGTGCTTTGCCCCGCTGTGACGTAACAGCGGCTGGGCTGCAACAGAACGCCGCCACCTGTTCTGTGTCCGTGAGGCGACACACCGGCCTTCCTTCCACCTTGCTCGCTGTGGTGAATGTCAATGCCGCGTCATTCAAGTAGCATTTCTTCGAAGGTGCGACACTGATTACTGTACAGAACCAAGTTCAGATTCGTTCTAAGACGCTGGTAAGAACGGCAGGAATGGAATGAGTATGCACATAGTATGAAAGAACCCATTGTCATGGTATGTGTGTGCATGGCTATTGTCGATCCGAACTCTTACGTTATGCTGGCACATGATATGTCAATACTATCCAACTCAGGACCAGTGAAACAGCAATTCACTTTAGATGTTCTCGTTTCAAAGGACACACGCAGACCAATGTAATACATTGCTCCTATCTGATACTAATTCACATCCGAAGTTTTTTTTACATGCCCAGATACATGCACTACCTCCACGACTGAAACAGCTACACTTTTTAGACACACAGGGTGGCTCCATGATTATGTCACAAACTCATAGATGGTGGAGAAGGTTAAATGTATTTCGAAACGACTGAGTCGAAATTTATAAGCGACAATAGTTCTGATATCTCTAACAGTAGATCTATTCTACTGCAAGCTCATCTCCTTCCATATTTCGGGAGGAGGTAGTAAGAAACAAGTACAGAAAAAAACTGTTAAACGGGGGATCCAAAATGCATACCTTATCAGCTACGAGCGTTTGTTTAGTAGAAGGATTTGTTAATAGCAGCAAATATGAAGAAGTGCTCATAGCTCTCAAGGCTTGCACTTTGACGCCCATGTTTACTGGACACTTTCCCGTTATTTTGGCCCGTGCTACCACCTCCCAGAATATGAAGAGTAAAAAGTAACTGAGGTGTTTGACTTTTAATCGTTTTTCAATTTGCGGTTCCTATGACTTGTATGTCATCGTCATCACCATAATCTTCATGAGGGTTTAGGCAGGTGGGTCTGTCGGCTTCTTCAAACAAAATCGTTCTCCCACACGATCCTCCAAATTTTTCGGCATATCTTGTATATTTTTTTTCTTCTCTTTACCGAGTAACATGTAACCTGGCACAGATCTAAATAATCTTCTGATGTCTGCCTCTATTTGTCGTATGTTTCCACAGGAATGTCATCACATTGAAAAACCCGATTTTCATTGATTTTTGCATTGTTTCCCCCTATATCCTTTTAATTCCGCCACAAATGATATGAATTTCTTTTTTATTTCTCATTAATGTCCACTTCACTGCAGTAAAATACATTATGTCCTAAGAATTAGCTGTTTGTACGTACGTATGATTAAATGATTTGTAATTATTTTTGTTATTAATCTCACTGCTTTCCTTTCATGCATAATTAGTATATCAATATCTTACGTACATACTCCGCAAGCCATCGTACGGCATGTGGCGGAGGGTACCCTACACCACTTCTAGTCATTTGGTTCTGCCGTCAGCTTCAGATGCCGGTTCTCTAAATTTTCTCAGTAGAGTTCCTCAAAAAGAAACTTCAGTGATTCAAATCTGATTTCCCGAAGCATCTCCGTAACACTTGCATGTTGTTCCTACCTACCGGTAACACGTCTAGCACCCCGCGTCTGAACTGCTTCGATGTCTTTCTTTAATCCTATCTAATACGGATTCCAGACACTCGAGCTCTACTCAAGAATAGGTCGCATTAGCGTCCTATTTGCGGTCTCCTTTACAGATGAACCACACTCTCCCAAAATTCTCGCAATAATCCGATGTCGACCATTCGCCTTCTCTCCCGCAGTTCTTATAGGCTCGTTCTATACGACTTGACTATGTCAAGCACGACTGTACTAACAGTGTACCCGAACACAGACGATACGTTTTTTCTACTCACCCGCATTAACTTACATTTCTCTATGTTTAGAGCTGGCTGCCATTCATCACACCAGCTAGAAATTTTGCTGATGCAATGCGTCGTGTTAAACTAAATACTAGTATTGATCTGTTAATGATTCACGAAAGTGTGATGTTTACAGTTCCTTTCTTTTAGTCTATGCAACCCGCCACAAATTTCTCTGCTATGCCAAACTCCTCATCTCAGAGTATCACTTGCAACCTACGCCCTTAACTATTTGCTTGGTGTGTTCCAGTCTCTGTCTTCCTCTAGAGTTTTTGCCCTCTACAGCTCCCTCTAGCACCATGGAAGTGATTCCCTGACGTTTCTGACATCTTAACAATTGTCCTATCATACTGTCCCTTCTCCTTGTCAGTTTTTTCCACATATTCCTTTCCTCTTCGATTGTGCGCAGAAGTTTCTCTTTCCTTACCTTACGAGTCCATCTAATTTTCAGCATTCATCTGTAGCACCAAATCTCAAATGCTTTGATTCTCTTCTGTTTCAGTTTTCCCACAGTCAATATTACGCTACCATACAATGCTACTGCTCCAAACGTACATTCTCCAAAACTATGCTAGTAGACTTATCTTCTCCAGGAATGCCCTTTATGCCATTGCTACTCTGTTTTTGATGTCCTCCTTGCTCCGTCCGTCATTGGTTATTTTGCTGCTTGGCTAGCAGTATTCCTTAACTTCATCTTCTTCATGACCATTAATCCTGATGTTGTTTCTCGCTGTTCACATTTCTGCTACTTCTCAATACTTTCGTCTCTCTTCGTTTTAGTCCCAATCCATACTCAGTAGTCACTAAATTTTCATTCCATTCAGCACATCCTGTAATTCATCTTCACTTTCACTCAGGATAGCAATGTCTCAACGAATCGTATCATTGATATCCTTTTACCTTGAATTTTAATGTCAGTCCTGAAGGTTTCTTTTATTCCCATCGTTGCTTCTTCGATCTCCAGATTGAAAAATAGGAACAAAAGACTACAGCCCTATCTTATCTCCTTTTTAATCCGAGAACTTCGTATTACTCGTTCTTGGCTCCAGTACTTATTGTATATTTCCCGTCTCTCCCCCTAGCTTGCCCCCATTTTTCTCAGAATTTCGAACATCTTGCATCATTGTATAATGTCGATTGCTTTTTTCAGGTCGACAAATCCTATGAACATGTCTTGATTTTTCTTTAGTGTTGCTTCCATTATCAATCGCGCAGTCAGAATTTCCCCTCTGGTGTCTTAAACTTTCCTAAAGCCAAACTGACTGACGTCTAACACATCCTCAGTTTTCTTTTTCATTCTTCTGTATATTATTCCTGTAAGTAACTTTGAGCCGGCCGGTGTGGCCAAGCGGTTCTAGGCGCTTCAGTCTGGAACCGCGCGACCGCTACGGTCGCAGGTTAAAATCCTGCCTCGGGCATGGATGTGTGTGATGTCCTTAGGTTAGTTAGGTTTAAGTAGTTCTAAGTTATAGGGGACTGATGACCTCAGACGTTAAGTCCCATAGTGCTCAGAGCCATTTGAACCAAGTAATTTTGATGCATGATCTGTTAATCTGATAGTGCTATAATTCCCGCACTTGTCAGCTCCTGCAGTCTTCGGAATTTTTCCGAAAGTCGGATGATATGTCGTCAGACATTCTACATACCAGTGTGAACAGTCTTTTTGTTACCACTTCTCCCATGATTTTAGAAATTCTGATGGAATGTTATCTACCCCTTCTGCCTTATTTGATCTTAAGTCTCCTGTTTCTTCTTCTATCATATCAGACAAATCTTCCCCCTCATAGATGCCATCAATGTACTTTTCAACCTACCGCACTCTCCTCTGCATTTAACAGTGGAATTCCCGTTGCATTCTTAATGTTACCACCCTTACTTTTAATTTCACAGAAGGTCGTTTTCAGTTTCCTGTATGCTGAGTCTGTCTTTCCGACAGTCATTTCTTTTTCGATTCCGTCACATTTTTCATGCAGCCATTTCGTCTTAGGTTCCCTGTACTTCCTATTTCTCTCATTCCTCAGCGACTTGTACTTCTGTATTCTTGAATTTTCCTGGACATTTTTGTACTTCCTTCTTTCGTCGATCAACTGAAGTGTTTCTTCTGTTATCCATGGTTTCTTTTCTTCACAGTTACCTTTTTTGAACCGATGATTTTCTATCGAACTTCTGTGATTTGCCCTGTTTAGAATTGTCCATTTCTCTTCAGCTGTACTGCGTACTGTCTGTTCCTTATTGCTGTATCTATAGCCTTACAGAACTTTTAAGAGTATCTGGTCATTTATTAATACTTCCGTATCCCACTTTTTGCGTATTGATTCTCCCTGGCTAATCTCTTAAACTTCAACCTACTCTTCGTCAATACTAAATTTTTATCTGAGTCCATATCTGCTCCTCGGTACGATTTTCAATCCAGTGTCTGATTTCGGAATCTTTGTCTTACCACGTAATCTACCTGAAACCTTCTCGTATCACCCTGTCTTTTCCAAGTATACCTCCTCCTCTTCTGATTCTTGAACAGAGTATTCGCTATTACTACCTGAAACTTATTGCAGAACTCAATTAATATTTCGCCTCCCCCATTGCTTGTCCAAATCCCATATTCTCCTGTAAACGTTTCTTCTACTGCTTCCTCTACAACTGCATTCCAATCCCCCATGAATATTAGATTTTCATCTCACTTTACGTGCTGTACTATTCTTCTGATGTCCTCGTACACTTTCTCTGTCTCTTCATCTTCAGCTGAACCATCGTTGTCAGTGTTTTGCTGTCGATTCTGATAAGAAGAATCCTATCGGTAAACTGTTTACAGTAACACATTCTCTACCCTACCTTCCTATTCACGTCGAAGCCTACTCCCGTTATACCATTTTCTGCTGGTGTTGATATTTCCTGATACTCAACTGACCAGAAATCCTTGTCTTCTGTCCATTCCACTTCACCGACCCCTACTACGTCTAAATGGAGCCTTTGCGTTTCCCTTTTCAGATTTTCTAGCTTCCCTACCTTGTTCAAGTTTCTGATATTCCACGCTTCGACTCGTAGAACGTTATCCTTTCGTTGGCTTTTCAATCTTTTTCATGTAGTCACCTCCGCCTTGGCAGTCCCCTCTCGGAGATCCGAATGGGGGACTATTCCGGAATATTTTTCCAGTGGAGAGATAATCATGACACTTTTTCAGTTACAGGCCACAGGTCTTGCTGATTCACGTTACGTGTCTTTAATACAGTGATGTTTTTTGCCTTCTGCATCCGTATACCGTTAATCATTGCTGATTCTTCCGCCTTTGGGGGCAGTGTTGTATCCCAAGGACAAGAGAGTGCCCTGAACGTCTGTCCGCCCCTCTGCCCTCTTTGACAAGGCCGTTGACAGAATGAGAGTCACTTCTTATGCCGGAAGTCTTCGGAGGCCAACACTGATTATCTGAATTTAGGCGGTTGCTTCCGAACCCGGGATCTAGGACGTTTTGATTACTAGTCAAAGACGCTACGGCTAGTCCACGGGTACCCTCTCTGTAGAAATATTCAGCTCATGCAGGTTTTGCCCAGTGCCACAGCACAATAAATTTCTCCATTCTCATATAGTTTTGCTGTATAAATGCCGCTGCCGTTGAGCAGACTCATTGCTTGCTAATTTGCATGGGCGCTAGAGTAACACGAGTATTATTATCATTGTCAGAGTTCAACTTCTTTTAAAAAGAGGGTGGAAAGTCATTTCTTTACTCATGACACACTAGAGTAGTGGTTAGGCAAAGTACTCTGCCACCTGTCGAGCAAGTCGGCGACTTTACCCAGTCATGGATTAAAATGATACTTCAGTAAGTATTAGGGCTTCATACTTTTGGTCTTACACCAGAAATAAAGCTAGCTCCTGTCGCACAATCCTTACCAAGGTTTTTGGGAGGTGTGCATTCAGTGTAGTGTAAATGTTGCACTCAGAATTCCCCTCTCCCCATTCCCGTCCAACATTCCCATCAGGGATCCTCTCGTTCCTACTCCCGTCTTGCTGTGACTTGACTGAAACGTAATAGGCTTCTACAGTGGGTCGCACCTCAAACATCTCTCCCTGCTCTTGAAGGTTGTGGATGAAAAGTATGAAAAATTAAAGAGAAGTACGGGTTTTGACTTACTACCGGGGACGAGACTACTACAGATAAATGTACGTCAGGTGATATGTGGACTTCTCTCTGATATCTGTGTGTGTGTATCTCGAAGCAGTAACTGACCAAACCAACTCGAGATAAGTGACAGGACATAGTGCACAATCACCTTAAACTCATATGCATAATTGTCAAATTGTGAATCAAAGATTTTGGATTGATTGACAAATTGTGATCCCCTGTAAGAGTTGTATCAGTACTCAAGCATTCAGTACCGAGGTGTTCTGTGTGCTAAAGATGTGTTTTCTTCACATGCAGCTTAATTTTTTATTTACATATCCCAAAGTGCACTTTTCTCCACATTTCTTTCACAAGTGTGTGAAATGGACGAGCTGTTGTCAAGTAATGCAGCAGGCTGAGATTGGGGCGGAGAGAGTGCCATTTTGGAATGTTTGGTGCGGAGTTCCATTTCCGGCACTCTTCTGATGACCAAGGGGAAACAATCATAGACTTTTTTTGGACTGGTGTATTGGAACAACGTTAGTTTATTTCTGGGGAAGTACTGTCCTTGGTGAGACCAAGATTATCATTTCGTGTAAATATGGTCGTCCATGGTCACAGATAAATATTAAAATGTTGTGTATGCATGGCTGCATGTTTCAGAAGTACCGGACGACGCTTTAATTTCTGCATAAACTGCGCGTTAAATGTCTGCGAGTATGAGTACAGAGCAACTGAAAGTGCAGTGATTGGACGGAACTAAACATGTGAAGTATGTTTAAGAAGTGTTGTCCACCCGTAATGAAAGCGTTAGCTCTCATAACCCTCGTCAGACCGATAATGGAGCACTGCTCCCCAGTATCAGACTCTCATCGGGTAGGATATGTAAAAAAAAAAAAAAAAAAAAAAACTGGAAAAGATACAAAGAAGAGCAGTGTGTTACGTCACGGTTTCGTTTCTTAACCTCGAAAAAGTTACAGAGATTGTCATCCTGCTGCTGTGACAGACACTACAGGAGGGGCGTAGTGCATCACGGTATAGCTTAGATTTAAAATTCCGAGATGGTGCTGTCCAAGAACAGTCAGGTAACATTCGCGAATGGAAGGAGCGGTGGAAGTGACAATGATACAAGAAGCAACTCTCCGCTACACACTGTTATGTGCCATGTGCTGTAGACGTTTCTTAAGCTCTCCTTTTTATGTCAGTTTCTCTGTAGTGTTCAGTGAACGAAAATGGAGTTCTTACTCGTAGGCGGAACCCTAGCACTGGTGTAATTCTGGGTCGCCCCGTGGGAGATAAAGTGTTTTTTTTTTTCCTTAAACAAATGGTGACAGTGCAGCCTTTGAAATATTGGTGCTTCTGAGAGCTAATGTCTTCTTAGCTATATTTCTGTGAACTGGTTTGAAGGCAAGGGAGCTCCCAATGTTCTTCTACACTCCTGGAAATTGAAATAAGAACACCGTGAATTCATTGTCCCAGGAAGGGGAAACATTATTGACACATTCCTGGGGTCAGATACATCACATGATCACACTGACAGAACCACAGGCACATAGACACAGGCAACAGAGCATGCACAATGTCGGCACTAGTACAGTGTATATCCACCTTTCGCAGCAATGCAGGCTGCTATTCTCCCATGGAGACGATCGTAGAGATGCTGGATGTAGTCCTGTGGAACGGCTTGCCATGCCATTTCCACCTGGCGCCTCAGTTGGACCAGCGTTCGTGCTGGACGTGCAGACCGCGTGAGACGACGCTTCATCCAGACCCAAACATGCTCAATGTGGGACAGATCCGGAGATCTTGCTGGCCAGGGTAGTTGACTTACACCTTCTAGAGCACGTTGGGTGGCACGGGATACATGCGGACGTGCATTGTCCTGTTGGAACAGCAAGTTCCCTTGCCGATCTAGGAATGGTAGAACGATCGGTTCGATGACGGTTTGGATGTACCGTGCACTATTCAGTGTCCCCTCGACGATCACCAGTGGTGTACGGCCAATGTAGGAGATCGCTCCCCACACCATGATGCCGGGTGTTGGCCCTGTGTGCCTCGGTCGTATGCAGTCCTGATTGTGGCGCTCACCTGCACGGCGCCAAACACGCATACGACCATCATTGGCACCAAGGCAGAAGCGACTCTCATCGCTGAAGACGACACGTCTCCATTCGTCCCTCCATTCACGCCTGTCACGACACCACTGGAGGCGGGCTGCACGATGTTGGGGCGTGAGCGGAAGACGGCCTAACGGTGTGCGGGACCGTAGCCCAGCTTCATGGAGACGGTTGCGAATGGTCCTCGCCGATACCCCAGGAGCAACAGTGTCTCTAATTTGCTGGGAAGTGGCGGTGCGGTCCCCTACGGCACTGCGTAGGATCCTACGGTCTTGGCGTGCATCCGTGCGTCGCTGCGGTCCGGTCCCAGGTCGACGGGCACGTGCACCTTCCGTCGACCACTGGCGACATCGATGTACTGTGGAGACCTCACGCTCCACGTGTTGAGCAATTCGGCGGTACGTCCACCCGACCTCCCGCATGCCCACTATACGCCCTCGCTCAAAGTCCGTCAACTGCACATACGGTTCACGTCCACGCTGTCGCGGCATGCTACCAGTGTTAAAGACTGCGATGGAGCTCCGTATGCCACGGCAAACTGGCTGACACTGACGGCGGCGGTGCACAAATGCTGCGCAGCTAGCGCCATTCGACGGCCAACACCGCGGTTCCTGGTGTGTCCGCTGTGCCGTGCGTGTGATCATTGCTTGTACAGCCCTCTCGCAGTGTCCGGAGCAAGTATGGTGGGTCTGACACACCGGTGTCAATGTGTTCTTTTTTCCATTTCCAGGAGTGTATATACGATACTTATATCTAGATAATTATATTTATAATAATAATAAAACTGTAAAACCAACGCGTCTTTCAGTTTCTCCGTTTAAACATGCTAATCTCCAGAACTACAAGATAATTTTCATGGGATTTCTCAATTACCTAGAGCATAGATTTGGGCAATGTGTAGTCTTTATTTATTCGAAATCGGATCATGGAGAAAAAGATAATTTATTTTATCTAAAATCGTCGTGACTGAACACGCTAGTCTCCAAAATCACTACAGAGATTTTCATAGGATTTTGACAAGTATCTCGAGCGTAGCTTGGTGCCACTTTTAGGCTTAATTTAATTATTATAGGAACTTGACTAAACCATAATGTCTGTCTGTTTGCCTGTTTGAACACGTTGTTCTCCAAAGCTACTTGACGAATTCTGGTGGGGTTCTCACATGTAATTTGAACGTAGCTTGGGGCAACATACACTCCTGGAAATGGAAAAAAGAACACATTGACACCGGTGTGTCAGACCCACCATACTTGCTCCGGACACTGCGAGAGGGCTGTACAAGCAATGATCACACGCACGGCACAGCGGACACACCAGGAACCGCGGTGTTGGCCGTCGAATGGCGCTAGCTGCGCAGCATTTGTGCACCGCCGCCGTCAGTGTCAGCCAGTTTGCCGTGGCATACGGAGCTCCATCGCAGTCTTTAACACTGGTAGCATGCCGCGACAGCGTGGACGTGAACCGTATGTGCAGTTGACGGACTTTGAGCGAGGGCGTATAGTGGGCATGCGGGAGGCCGGGTGGACATACCGCCGAATTGCTCAACACGTGGGGCGTGATGTCTCCACAGTACATCGATGTTGTCGCCAGTGGTCGGCGGAAGGTGCACGTGCCCGTCGACCTGGGACCGGACCGCAGCGACGCACGGATGCACGCCAAGACCGTAGGATCCTACGCAGTGCCGTAGGGGACCGCACCGCCACTTCCCAGCAAATTAGGGACACTGTCGCTCCTGGGGTATCGGCGAGGACCATTCGCAACCGTCTCCATGAAGCTGGGCTACGGTCCCGCACACCGTTAGGCCGTCTTCCGCTCACGCCCCAACATCGTGCAGCCCGCCTCCAGTGGTGTCGCGACAGGCGTGAATGGAGGGACGAATGGAGACGTGTCGTCTTCAGCGATGAGAGTCGCTTCTGCCTTGGTGCCAATGATGGTCGTATGCGTGTTTGGCGCTGTGCAGGTGAGCGCCACAATCAGGACTGCATACGACCGAGGCACACAGGGCCAACACCCGGCATCATGGTGTGGGGAGCGATCTCCTACACTGGCCGTACACCACTGGTGATCGTCGAGGGGACACTGAATAGTGCACGGTACATCCAAACCGTCATCGAACCCATCGTTCTACCATTCCTAGACCGGCAAGGGAACTTGCTGTTCCAACAGGACAATGCACGTCCGCATGTATCCCGTGCCATCCAACGTGCTCTAGAAGGTGTAAGTCAACTACCCTGGCCAGCAAGATCTCCGGATCTGTCCCCCATTGAGCATGTTTGGGACTGGATGAAGCGTCGTCTCACGCGGTCTGCACGTCCAGAACGAACGCTGGTCCAACTGAGGCGCCCGGTGGAAATGGCATGGCAAGCCGTTCCACAGGACTACATCCAGCATCTCTACGATCGTCTCCATGGGAGAATAGCAGCCTGCATTGCTGCGAAAGGTGAATATACACTGTACTAGTGCCGACATTGTGCATGCTCTGTTGCCTGTGTCTATGTGCCTGTGGTTCTGTCAGTGTGATCATGTGATGTATCTGACCCCAGGAATGTGTCAATAAAGTTTCCCCTTCCTGGGACAATGAATTCACGGTGTTCTTATTTCAATTTCCAGGAGTGTATATTCTTTGTTTCATGAAAATTGGATCACGAATAAGGGACAATGTAAACCAAAATTTTATAAATGTGAAAGTGTGTTTGTCTGTTACCTTTTTGCAGCTAGACCACTCAACCAATTTTAGTTGAATTTGGCGTGAAGATAGCTTTAAAGTTGAGGAAGAACATAGGCTACTTAAGAAAGTGCCTAGTACAAGATATTTATTGATTTGAAGAATATTACGCGAATTAGGGAAAAATAACTTTAGCATATTTGTGAACGTACTTTTATCGATTGATATGTTCTGTACAATACGTTTCAACACAATGAATACAATGCTTCTACAATCCTCAATGTGTTTAGTCCATACTTCCACACTGTAATATAACACATGTGAAAGTAACCGTTACTTGTTCACTACAAAACTGGTGATATGGTTTCGATGAAATCTGGTATGGAGTCAGCTTGAAACCTAAGGAAGGACATAGGCTACTTTAGAAAATAAAAGAAAGAAAAGTCAGCACCTAAAAGTGTGAAGTAGACGATGGACTCCTTTTTTCCCATCAGTGGCCATAAACCACTTCACAAATTATCAAAGTTCTTGCATAATTTACACGTTGCATAATTTACAGCTACTTGAATAGCACGATGTGAACATGCCCACCCCTCCCCATGGCCCTCTTCATGCACCGTTCGGTAGCAAAGGCTGCGTGCGTGTCGCCTCTTCATGCACTGGCGTAGTTGGAGGGGCGCACAGCAAGAGCTATACTTTTCCAGAGAGCCAGACACGTGGTGGCAACCAATTTTATTGCACGTAGAATAACTTACTTACCATCACTACCCGTCATAACAAAACAGCTGATGCGCTAGAGCAGTTGCCTATTGGTAGTATTTGTGAAGGCATTTTCGGGTCTGATTTTTGCCTCATAGGAGAGGAAAAGATCTCGAAATCCTTGGTACGAACGGAAGCGTGGGTACGGATGGAATACAGCTGTAGTAGTTATTTCTGTTGGAACAACATTTCCTGGGTCAGAACCATATTAGGGTAGTCTAACCGCTTTTAGCTGTTCGTATGTGCTAATGGCAATGGCTAGCATGGTTACCCGCCTGTAGCTTTGCACAGGTAAGTATGTTTCATTTTTCCAGACAAATGCTTGCGAGCTGAGAGTGGGACAAAAGGGTTCCCAAATGGAAACATTTGGGAAAAAAATTCTCTTTACAGCATGTTTCTTACAGCAAAGAGTTCTATCTATCTATCGCTTGCGCCTTGTCCTGCGGTGACGCAGGTTCGGCCATGGTTAAGCGGAGTTGGCATGTTAATGTCAAAGGGTGGCCGGATGCCCTCCCTGCCACCACCCCATAACCCCCGCGACGGAATGAGTGTACCCCAGCTGTCTCCGTCTAGCGTAAATAGTGAAGCAGCGTGAATGTGTTCCAAATGTCTGCTAGTCGTGGAACTGAAACGGGACGTGGGGACCAGCCCGGTATTCACCTAGTAGGATGTGTAAAACCGCCTAAAAGCCACGTCCAGTCTGGCCGGCACACCAGCCGTCGTCGTTAATCCGCTGGGCGTATTCGATCCGGGGCCGGCGCGCCTACCCGACTCCAGGAAGCAGCGCGTTATCGCTCTCGGCTACCCTGGCGGGTTCTTACAGCCAAGAGTAACTTCCCGAAAATCTTACTCGGAACCAGTGCATCGGAGCTGTTTTTAATTTATTTCTAGGAATGTGTCACCCAGTCCAACATGTAAAGGTCTTGTGACTGTGTATGAGCATCTGTTAAGATGTGTAACAAAGTAACTTCAATACTTGCCTCATTGCTCCAACCTTGCGCCGTGCTCTGAATCACAAGAATTGCTAGTTCAAGGTCGATTCCATATCTGAGCCTCTTAAACTACACTGCTGGCCACCGTAAATGCAACACCCTGAAGGAAGCATCCGAATCAAGTGAAATTTACGCCATGGGTTTGCAGCGATGAGATATACAACTGATTAGAATTTCAGCGCAGACGCACATCACGCGCGCCTGTGGCGCCACCTCATAGCGCCATTTAAGGCTTGGCGATTTCGACGAGTGTACGTTCGGCACGTGTGTTTACCTTGTGGTTGTTTCACAAGACGATCAGTTATGCCTCGTAGACAACAGCGAACATCTTTTGATCAAGTATCCGAGTTCGACAGGGGAAGGATAGTGGCTTACCGAGATTGTGGACTATCATACAGAGAAATCGCTAGTCGTGTTGGACGAAACCAAACAACTGTAATGCGGATATGTGACAGTTGGATGCAGGAGGGTACGACGGACCGACGTGGTCGATCGCATTCACCTCGGTGCACCACTGCACGTGCTGATAGGCAAATTGTGCGCATGGCCGTGACGGATCGCTCAGTGACATCCCGAACCATAGCACAGCACATCGCGTCTGTAACGCATCATCCAGTGTCTGCGCGTACCATTCGACGCCGTTTACAGCAGAGTGGTCTGTCCGCAAGACGTCCATTGCTTAGTCTACCATTGACGCAGAACCACAGACGTCTCCTTCGCCAATGGTGTGATGACAGACGGATGTGGACGGCAGAATGGAATGAAGTTGTCTTTACTGACGAGGCACGCTTCTGTCTGCAGCACCACGATGGTCGGATTCGAGTGTGGAGACACCGTGGAGAGAGGATTCTGGACAGCTGCATTATGCACCGCCACACTGGTCTTGCACCGGGTATTATGGTATGGGGCGGTTTTGGATATTACTCTCGCACGCCTCTCGTACGCATTGCCGGTACTTTAAATAGCCGGCGCTACATATCCGAGGTGCTGGAGCCAGTTGTCCTTCCTTACCTTCAGGGCTCGGCCACAGCCATATTTCAACAGGATAATGCGCGATCACACGTGGCACGCATTGTCCAAAGGTTCTTCGTCAATAACCAGATTGAATTGCTTCCCTGGCCGGCTCGCTCTCCGGATCTTTCGCCGATAGAAAACATGTGGTCCATGGTTGCTCAACGAGTGACCCAGATTACATCCCCAGCTGCCGCACCAGATGATGTTTGGCAACGTGTGGAAGCTGCTTGGGCTGCTGTACCCCAGGAACACATCCAACGTCTCTTTGACTGAATGCCGAGACGTGTGGCAGCGGTGATCTCCAACAATGGCGGCTACTCTGGCTACTGATTCTGGCAGGAACCACATGTCACAGACGTCTGTAAACGTAATCATTTGATACTTGGTCAACATGTTATCTACAAAATAAATCTTGTTGTGCTACCTCTTGTCTTTCTTGGTGTTGCATTTACGGTGGCCAGCAGTGTAGCTATTAATTTCAGTTCCTTCAGAACGTCAGATGTTCCAGGAAGGTCCAGTGTCAACGCAGAATTCGTTGCCAACATGAATGATGCACGTGAAAAGATAGCCCTTCCCTGAAAGAAGGAGGCACGGGTGGGGAGGGTAGATCGCTGCCTGGTACAGACAGCAAGTGGCCGCTGCTTTTGCGTCACAGCAACAATAAAAAAGAGACGCCTCAGGAGCGGCCGGGTAACAGATCCGGTGTTGTGACGCCCAGCACAGCAGGCACGCAGGAGAGAGCACTGGTTTCCGGAAACCTGTGTGTCCTGATGACGCAGGAGTAGGTGTCGTTGTCGCACGCACCAGGGCGCAGTGAGTAGCCAGAGCGAGCGATACGCCCCGACTCTAAGATTCATTCATTTCCTCCTCGGGTTCCATAGATGCCATGAAAAAACTAGTTAAATCCGATGCGTGTATGGAAACCGAAATGTCGTGGGATTTTTCATTCTGCTTTCTAACCTAGCCTTCACTCCTCACGGTGGACAGCCCATTAAAAACTGAACACAGTACAAGCATGAAAACAGGAAGAAGATATACTGAGCAGTGGGTAAAAAAAACAAAATAGACCCAGTGAACGGTCCAAGCACAATAAATGTTACATAGAGGAGTGTGGAACAGTCCCGGCGTTGTCGTAAAGTGGTCACGGCGTTGGACTGTAAAGCAGGCAAGCCGTGTTCAAGGTTCACTCGTACAACTTCTTTTTCCGCTGTTCACTGTTTTCAAATTTGTGTCTGTGCCCTTTGCAACAGCGAGGTGTAAGGAAAGGACCTATAATAAAAGTTGATTCTGCACAACTACTCTATCAGCAATCGAAAGAAAGCGACTTTCGGATGGGAACCTTTGATGGCAAGGCGACTAGTCAACGGAATCCTCCACCAAAAAACACGAGTAGTGTGTCATACAAGGCTTCAGTGACAGCACTTGTGTCATATGATACGAATCTCTTATCGAACCTAATTTGTACGCCGGCTGTGTGAGTGAGATATGCCTCCTTGCCCGATTTAGCTTCTCGTATGAATGTGAATGTGATCACTCCCAAGGAAGGTAGTAGTTTCTCACAGAAGCTGCGACAAACGAACATAACACTTACACAATCTCACGGTTTTTCTGTGCTCTGTCAGAAAATATGTTTTTGGCGTTTCTGAAGTTGCGTCCCGGTTTCGAAGCTTTGACTCTTGAATTCCTTTGTTGTAACATAGGTCACAGTCATTTATTTGTTGTCTTCATTTCTGTGAGACGTCTATGTGGTATCTCGCCTGCTCTCGCAATTCATCACATCTACTTGCGACAGGAATGCATTCTGACCACATGACTCATATTCTATAACCAACACATAGTATGACAACTGCCAAGACAACAGAAAGAGAATGAACTTCTCAGAGATTGTAAGGATAGTTCACAATGCTGTGAAAAAAAATGAAAACAAATGACATAAGGGACTTTTGAAACCAATTCGCGCAGTTTGCAGTCCATCCGCGAGACCACAGAACCACGACGCCGTGGCTGGTGTACCTCACTCGATGTTGTACTTGAACATGCACCGATCACTGTTTCTATTTTGCCTTTTTTTCGTAATTCGATACACCTTCTTCATGTTTGCACGCTTGATGTGTGTCCAGTTTTTGGAGCGCTATCCACTGGCCCTTATTACCACGAAAACTGACGGGAAATGCGATAGGGTGGTTCGCTTGTCGTTCCACGTTAAACTGTGGATTCCCTTTCCCCTGTTGGATAAGCGTGGTACTTGTTGGAGACACACAGAATCGCCGAAGTGGCGACCAATAGAAAGACTTGGATAGGCCACTGAGTCACACGAAAGTGCTATAATTATTATCAAACTGGTGCACCGTCACGGATGTGGAACGAGTCCGAGATATACTGAGGCCTTGACTTGGGACCCTGTAACACAGGAGGATGTACAGTTTAAAATTAAGTAGTAAAAATGATCATGTGACCAAGTCCTGACTTAATCTCGTCATGTTACACAGGAAGCGTGTTAATGAACAGTGCTCCACATGTGGGATTCTGAGGTAAAAAGAAGGAAATTAAATTTCCTCTCCAACTCAAAATCAATAAAAATGTACTGACATATTTGAATTAGAAACAGTCTTGGTTTCAGCTTATTCTAAAAGAAGGAAATTAAATTTCCTCTCCAACTCAAAATCAATAAAAATGTAGTGACATATTTGAATTAGAAACAGTTTTGGTTTCAGCTTATTCTTTTATTTACAACATGTTCCACCTTCGTTGAGGCCTCTTCAGATCATAAAACGGCTGTGTGCTAGAGTGAAGCATGCGTCGAATCAGAAGAACCCGCAGAGACCTTAATAAAGTGGTAAGAGCAGGCTAGAATGTGCAATAGTAGGACCACACTCGCAAATAGGTGTACACATTTAAACATAACACACGGCGGTCCACCGATAACAACAAAGCACACATACTGTAGGTTCACGCGTAAGTCGTAAAATGTCGTTTTGGAAACATGCCCATTTCAGAACTTTAATATATTATGTAAGAAGTAGGAATCTGCAAATATTGTCACGTGCACTGACTGAATGAGAGCGTGTGTGACTACTATTTTACAAGTCAACAGAAAAAAGTTTGGTGTTGATGCAAATCCTGTCAGTAATGTGGATCAAAGACAATAGTCGGAAAAATATCTCATTTCAAAGCGAAAACAAGCAGCACATATTTGCAACTGGTAGCCTGATACAGCGAGGGGCGTTCAGAAAGTGATGCAACACATTCTTTTTTCTGAAGGCAGATTGGCTTTATTCGAGATTCCAGCACACCATATTATTTCCCAGTCTTTTGGCTTCAGAACCCTATTTTTCTAAACAATCTCCGTTCAGTGCGATGGCCTTACGCCACCTTACTAGGAAGGCCTGCATATCCGTATGGTGCCACTGTCACTGTCGAAGCCGTAGTGAACGTCTTGCTGCACCAACCATCTCCCCATCACCGACGTACTGCTTCCTACGGACTGTACCCTTCATTGGGCCAGACAGGTGGAAGTGCAAGAGTTCGAGATCCGAGCTGTAGAGTGAATTAGGAAGAACCGTCAACTGAAGTTTTGTATGCTCCTCTCGGGTTTGCTGACTTGCGTTATCGTGGAGAGTGAGAAGTTCGTTTGAATTTTAAGTGGCAACGAACACGCTGAAGTAGCTTCTTCTGTTAACTGATTGTAGCACAGTACACTTCCGAGCTGACCGTTGTACCACGAGGGAGCACATCAAACAGAATAACCGCTTCAGAATCCCTCAAGACAGTCACCATGACTGTAGGGTCCTTCTTCGCAGGACAGATGGTGTGGTATCACTGCACTGATTGCCATTTTGTTTCCGGTTCGAAGCGATGAAACCTCGTTTCATCGCCTGCGACGATGTTCTACACAAAAGTATTACTATCAGCCTTGGAGAGCCCAAGGAAATCCGCACAAATGGTCCTTTATTTATCTTTATGGTCTTCTGTTAGGCTACAAGTAAGCCAGCAGGCACGCACCATGCGGTAGACCTACTGGTGGAAGAGTGTGTCAGTACTACCAGCCGACAAGTTGAGTTGCACAGCGAGGTGTCTGATTTTGATTCCTCGGTCACCTAGAATGAGAGTGTCCACACTTTCGAACATTGCATGAGTCACAGCTGTGTGCTGCCGGCTGGCACGCGGGACATCGGACATGTTTGCGCGATCTGGCTGCAGCGATGACAGACCCCTCGCCCAACGACTCATCGTACTTTTGTTCGCTGCCAGGTCTCCATAGACATTCTGCAAGCGTCTATGAATAGCAGCGATGCTCTGGTTTTCTACCAACAGAAACTCAATGACAGCTCTGGTGCTTGGAATGCACATCCGTTACAGACGCAGGCTTGAAGGCTACGTATAGCGCCACCACCTATCTCGACTTCATGGAATTACAGTGGTTGAAGCTGGAATATTCCATGATGTCCGAAAAAATTCTACGTTTTTTGAAACGAAATCGCCCAGAAAAAGGTGCTGTGTTAACTATAGAACGGCCGATCCCGATCCACTGTCCCATCTACTGCTACCTATCCACAGTCCTATCCACATCCATTCTCTCTACTTGGAGATTCCCGCAGGAGGTCGGACGTAATCTGCTCCACATTGAATGTAGTGGATCCATTGCCCATTGAGGCGAATCAGTTATATAAAAACGTGCTTTCTGTTCATTCGGAGCTGTCCGAAAGAAAAGCCACCAAGCATTCATATAAATATCGAATAAATGTAACCTCTGAGTGTTTCGTTGAGAGGGTAAATTAGCAAGAACTACAGGATGAATGAAGAGATCCCATTAATGGAACACTCGCTTATATGTAACCTGTTGAATGTTTCGAAGGAGCACCGACATGGAGGAGATACGGAAACGCTCACCGGCATGGCAGAGCGGTCTCTGGTCTTCCGTGGGCCGTAATGCTGACAGTACCACGTGACCAGCACGTCCAACGTCGTGCGTGGGTTCGGCAACGAGTGTCGGCCAGGGCGGCAGTTTGGCTCGACGGGTGAGAGGCAGGCTGGCCACGTCACGGGCACGACTCAGCTGGGTCGGGGCCAACGAGGCTGGGGGCGGTGACGTCAGAGCGGGAGTGCCACGGCGCTTGCGGTCTGGGAGCTCACCTAGCCGGCGGCGCTGTCAGAAGGAGCAGCGTAGAGCTGAGGGCCGCTCCCACCCACCTCACCGGCTGGCATACACACAAAGCTCTCAGGAGAGGCAGCAAGGCGAACAGGCATCCCCAATCACCGGGCCGATGGGCTTAAACATTGTGCTGTCAACAGACCAAACGCTTTGCAACGCGCGAGCTACACACCGTGCAAGGGCGACAGCATGACAGGCAGGGTACGCCGTCATGTTAGCGTTAACTTCTTGTCAAGAATGACTCGCACCATTTTTTGCTTACGTCACCTTGACACTTACAGTGCAGGAACATTCGCTTGTTTACACCATGAGCAGAGCGTGCCGCTATAAAAAAAAGGGGGCTGAGTGAGAACATATTCCCATACTGGTTGATGAACAGGGGATTCATTGGTGAACATTGTCGTGTCAGTTAGCCTGAACAAAAATTAGTTGATGACTGTAGTGGATGAATAACTTACTATCCACAGTTACTTACACTGCTAGGATAGTCGGCTGTGTGTCGGACAGTTTACTCTGCAGTGGAAATTTACCTAACAACAGACGTGTAGTATAATAGTTTCTTGAAAAGTAGAAGGAAATTATGTATCTAGTGTGCACCAGTCATGATGGGCCCAAAGATAGTAGTCGTAATTCATGACGTTGTTATTAGTAATTGAACATCAAGGGAGTATGAGACATTGCAATTTGGATGCACTACTGGAGCTCACACGTGTTTGATTCGTGCAGTAATGGACCCGAAACTTCGTGGCAATGAGTCGTTATCGTGCTGAACTGTATTATACATCGCGCAGGCGGATGCCAGATAGTAGGAGACAATCGACAAGACTGATGCGAGAATCTTGCACTTGTTGTTTCACTGGTAACGTCGAGACGGCGGCTAGAAATGTGGACTAATTAACGAGGTTATCAGGCACACTGAAAGACAGTAACACAACACGACTGTACCAGCGAGGTCGTCGAAGTTAGCTTACCTCAGAGTTACGTTGGAAGAAAACCCTCCCCGTCTATGTCCCTAGGCAGTGACACCGATGCTACGTTCCTGAGACGATTTGATATCTGTTAATATTTTATGAGTAAGATGTCTTAGCGATCAAAGTTGGGTGTGTGGAAACGGGTGCACATAACTGCTATGGTTTACATATGATTCAGATAAATAGCCAACCTGTCAGACAGGGTTCTTAGTGATCTGTGTTCTGGCTATGCGTGTCTCACTAGTGCTGATGTATTTTTACTCTACTGGAAGTTGTGTGTTACACAAGTTTTCACTGTGGTCATGTTTTGTGTTCATTTATGTATTTCTTGTATTTTTTTGGTGTTGATAGTGTATTGTTGTATAGATGTGTTTGTAACTCTTTTACACGAATTCTGTGTTTGTTGTCATTGTTGAACATGTCAGTCACGGAAATTATCTCGCATATTGTAGAAGCATATTGTAGAGCAATTGACAGGAATGGGGGAAATAAATACAGTAGAAGAAGAATGGGTAGCTTTGAGGGATGAAGTAGTGAAGGCAGCAGAGGATCAAGTAGGTAAAAAGACGAGGGCTAGTAGAAATCCTTGGGTAACAGAAAAAATATTGAATTTAATTGATGAAAGGAGAAAATATAAAAATGCAGTGTGTGAAACAGGCAAAAAGGAATACAAACGTCTCAAAAATGATATCGACAGGAAGTGCAAAATGGCTAAGCAGGGATGGCTAGAGGACAAATGTAAGGATGTAGAGGCCTATCTCACTAGGGGTAAGATAGATACCGCCTATAGGAAAATTAAAGAGACCTTTGGAGATAAGAGAACGACTTGTATGAATATCAAGAGCTCAGATGGAAACCCAGTTCTAAGCAAAGAAGGGAAAGCAGAAAGGTGGAAGGAGTATATAGAGGGTCTATACAAGGGCGATGTACTTGAGGACAATATTATGGAAATCGAAGAGGATGTAGATGAAGATGAATTGGGAGATACGATACTTCGTGAAGAGTTTGACAGAGCACTGAAAGACCTGAGTCGAAACAAGGCCCCCGGAGTAGACAATATTCCATTGGAACTACTGACGGCCGTGGGAGAGCCAGTCCTGACAAAACTCTACCATCTGGTGAGCAAGATGTATGAAACAGGCGAAATACCCTCAGACTTCAAGAAGAATATAATAATTCCAATCCCAAAGAAAGCAGGTGTTGACAGATGTGAAAATTACCGAACTATCAGCTTAATAAGTCACAGCTGCAAAATACTAACACGAATTCTTTACAGACGAATGGAAAAACTAGTAGAAGCCAACCTCGGGGAAGATCAGTTTGGATTCCGTAGAAACACTGGAACACGTGAGGCAATACTAACCTTACGACTTATCTTAGAAGAAAGATTAAGGAAAGGCAAACCTACGTTTCTAGCATTTGTAGACTTAGAGAAAGCTTTTGACAATGTTAACTGGAATACTCTGTCTCAAATTCTAAAGGTGGCAGGGGTAAAATACAGGGAGCGAAAGGCTATTTACAATTTGTACAGAAACCAGATGGCAGTTATAAGAGTCGAGGGACATGAAAGGGAAGCAGTGGTTGGGAAGGGAGTAAGACAGGGTTGTAGCCTGTCCCCGATGTTGTTCAATCTGTATATTGAGCAAGCAGTAAAGGAAACAAAAGAAAAATTCGGAGTAGGTATTAAAATTCATGGAGAAGAAATAAAAACTTTGAGATTCGCCGATGACATTGTAATTCTGTCAGAGACAGCAAAGGACTTGGAAGAGCAGTTGAATGGAATGGACAGTGTCTTGAAAGGAGGATATAAGATGAACATCAACAAAAGCAAAACAAGGATAATGGAATGTAGTCTAATTAAGTCGGGTGATGCTGAGGGAATTAGATTAGGAAATGAGGCACTTAAAGTAGTAAAGGAGTTTTGCTATTTGGGGAGCAAAATAACTGATGATGGTCGAAGTAGAGAGGATATAAAATGTAGGCTGGCAATGGCAAGGAAAGCGTTTCTGAAGAAGAGAAATTTGTTAACATCCAGTATTGATTTAAATGTCAGGAAGTCATTTCTGAAAGTATTCGTATGGAGTGTAGCCATGTATGGAAGTGAAACATGGACGATAAATAGTTTGGACAAGAAGAGAATAGAAGCTTTCGAAATGTGGTGCTACAGAAGAATGCTGAAGATTAGATGGGTAGATCACATAACTAATGAGGAAGTATTGAATAGGATTGGGGAGAAGAGAAGTTTGTGGCACAACTTGACCAGAAGAAGGGATCGGTTGGTAGGACATGTTCTGATCACCAATTTAGTATTGGAGGGCAGCGTGGAGGGTAAAATCGTAGGGGGAGACCAAGAGATGAATACACTAAGCAGATTCAGAAGGATGTAGGTTGCAGTAGGTACTGGGAGATGAAAAAGCTTGCACAGGATAGAGTAGCATGGAGAGCTGAATCAAACCAGTCTCTGGACTGAAGACCACAACAACAACAACAACATTGTAGAAAACATTTTTTTTTACATTATGAATTTAGCAGATTTTTGAGGATGTTATCAGGATATTAGGTAATCTTATTTAGGGTGTTCATTTTTTTTAGTACTGAGTCAAGAATTGTCATCTATTGGTTCCATGAAAGTTTACACACTGTTTTAGGACTGTTTTTTCCCACACGATGCTTAGCATTTCACTAATAAGTATGTTTGTGTTTCCTTCCAGAATTAACTTTGAAGTATAATACCACGATTTCATTAGATAAGGTTGAGAAGTCTAAAACAGGTGTCTCATCCATTATAGGATTTGCATTGATCTATTACAATGTATGTAACTCTTGCGAGTCATTGATTAACTTGCTTTTATGATGTGAGATGTTAGGACTGACAGCTCCATCTACATCTACGTCTACGTGATTATTCTTCTATTACCAATAAAGTGCTTGGCAGAGGATTTAATTACTATCTTCAAGCTGTCTCTCTACCTTTCCACTCTCGAATGTTGCGCGGGAAAAACGAGCACTTAAATTTGCTTTGCGAGCCCTGATTTCTCTTCCACAGTTACTAAAAGCTACTTAGGTAATTAAATACAGAAATAAAGATAGAATGGGCATGGCGTGGAGCTTAAAGGTCTCCCTCACGTCATGTCAAGGTAAAGAAATGACTTGGACTGTCTTTCCACTGCAAAGGCAGTCAGTGTCCATTAGGTAGGGGTGATGAAGCGGTGCTGGGAGTACGCTTCATGAACGTAAAGCATGCTTAAGTTACATATATCCTGGTTGAGGGATACCAGAAGCTGATTATCTGATTGCAGAACACGAAATTTTTTCTTTTTCTTGTCACCTCTTAAGTAAAACACCCAACTGATGGCAACGGAGACGGGTCACTAAGTGTTTTCTTTCAATAACTTTTGCATTGTATCACTCTTCCTCATCCTCTCTGCACCTTTCTCAGTATGTATAAGGGCATGTGGTATGAACTTGATTGATTTTGGAAGGTGAAGGGCTGTTCCAAAGATGATGCAGTAGGCTTCTCAGAAGAGAAACTAGGAAAGCTAGAAACAGGGATTGTTTGAGAGACCGTACAAAGATCGGTCCTAAGGAGTGCAGAGGACGGAGCTTGGCCTTCAACCAGCAGGAACATTGTAGTTCGAACAATGGCCGTGGTATCCTACCGGATACGCTGGGGCACTGTTAGATGAGTTATGCAGCTGTGGAGGCGCTCCGTCTGGATGACGGTAAGATGTGGTGAAAATGCGGTATATCGTCACTGACATGGTTCCTGCGTGTTACGTAAGTCTGTTGTGGCTACAAATGTAGATAGTGGTGTAATCATGATAATTTTAATCGAACAGAGAGCTTTGTGGGTGTTAGCTGTAACGGGTTTGTTCTAAAATGAGCTATCATTTCCTCACACTATGTCGTGAAAGGTAGAGGCTAAAACTTTTTGATTTGGTCATAGGGTAGAAGCATTAACCCCGTGGTATGATATTGTAGTACAAAATTAACTTTTACGAGTAGTTCTCTTTGTAACACTGATATATGTTGGTGCCACTTCCATGAGACACCCTCGGTGGGAGAAACGAAGTGTTATGCGACCAGAAAGAAGTATCAAAATGTTTTCTGATGGTAACAGAAGTAGGATCGCTTTTTTTTAATGATTTTTTCGAAATTTGATGGTTTTCTTCGGGGTGCTATGTTCGCGCTGAATGTACGCGCTGTCTGCTACAGCGCACATTCACACGTGGCGCATACACTGTGTGTACATATTCCGAATCAAAGGAGGTATGTTAGACATAATCAACATTACTTTTCTATTGATTTGGTGTGTGTTAATGGTAACGGTTTTGTTTTCGTACTACGGCCGCTTGGAGTACGTGAGTATGTCTGTGGCTTATACAGTGTTACAAAAAGGCACGGCCAAACTTTCAGGAAACATTCCTCACACACCAAGAAAGAAAATACGTTACGTGGACATGTGTCCGGAAACGCTTACTCTCCATGTTAGAGCTCATTTTATTACTTCTCTTCAAATCACATTAATCATGGAATGGAAACACACAGCAACAGAACGTACCAGCGTGACTTCAAACACTTTGTTACAGGAAATGTTCAAAATGTCCTCCGTTAGCGAGGATACATGCATTCACCCTCCGTCGCATGGAATGCCTGATGCGCTGATGCAGCCCTGGACAATGGCGTATTGTATCACGGCCGTCCACAATACGAGCACGAAGAGTCTCTACATTTGGTACCGGGGTTGCGTAGACAAGAGCTTTCAAATACCCCCATAAATGAAAGTCAAGAGGGTTGAGGTCAGGAGAGCGTGGAGGCCATGGAATTGGTCCGCCTCTACCAATCCATCGGTCACCGAATCTGTTGTTGAGAAGCGTACGAACACTTCGATTGAAATGTGCAGGAGCTCCATCGTGCAAGAACCACATGTTGTGTCGTACTTGTAAAGGCACATGTTCTAGCAGCACAGGTAGAGTATCCCGTATGAAATCATGGCGGTGAATCGAGGAAGTACAGCACATACTGACGAAACTAAAATGAGCTCTAACATGGAAATTAAGTGTTTCCGGACACATGTCCACATAACATCTTTTCTTTATTTGTGTGTGAGGAATGTTTCCTGAAAGTTTTGCCGTACCTTTTTGTAACACCCTGTATAAGGCAGGAAGATATTGGTGCAGTGTGTCATGTCTATTCAATTGCAATTTATTGAATGTTAATTTTGTGAATATTAATATACAGTGTCTAGGTGTTTGAAACAGGCATGTGAGTCTTAATGATCTGTATAGTTCCTTTATCTCTTACGTTTCGCATGCAGTCCGATCTAATCTACAATAATCTGACTATGGTAATGGACTTCAGCCGCTCTCGCTATTGCAATTGACTGGCATATTTGTTGAAATATTTTAAAGATATAACATACCTTTGACTATTCCTGCCTGCACGTATTTGAGTTAGGGGAGAGAGAAATATATTACTTCATTCCCTCCACGATAGACGTCCATATTATCACAATCAGTCAAAACTGATGGTTCAAATGGCTCTGGGCACTATGGGGCTTAACTGCTGAGCTCATCAGTCCCCTAAGACTTAGAGCTACTTAAACCTAACTAACCTAAGGACATCACATACATCCAAAACTGATGTTGACTGAACTTAATTAGTTAACGTCCTCTCTTGGCTCAACTCTCCAGCGCGGTTGAATACTGTGTGTGCTCACGTATTTCGGTATGTAGCTTCGCAGACCTGGCTCATGATGCTTTCACTTAAATTTGTATAGCAATGATACTTCGCGTACTGCTTCGCTGTATACTTCAGCATGTCGAGGCATGGGGATGTTACGCTCTAAACAGAGAGACCCTGCCGATCTCCCTATAGTGTGACCATTGATAGCGTAAGCGTGAGAAACCAGTTAGGAATTTAATCATAAATCAGAAGTAATAACAAAATATGTAAATCAGTCGAGAGCATGTTCAAATACGCAATAAATTTTCAATTACGTTAAAATACGTGTTGTAACTGCAGATAGTCACATCTCCAATCCCAGTTACTCGATGATTAACTTCATTTCAGAGTTAGAAATGTGTAGGAGCTCCACTGTAGCAATCTGAAGTGATTCTAAATTAAATATTAATTCCCCCCTTGACAATCAGTCGAGAGCATGTTCAAATACGCAATAAATTTTCAATTACGTTAAAATACGTGTTGTAACTGCAGATAGTCACATCTCCAATCCCAGTTACTCGATGATTAACTTCATTTCAGAGTTAGAAATGCGTAGGAGCTCCACTGTAGCAATCTGAAGTGATTCTAAATTAAATATTCATTCCCCCCTTGACAATTCAATAGACATCTGTTGTCACACATGAGTAAAGCAAGCAGTTACCGCCCACATTACTGACCGCGTTGGTTTTGGGTGCGTGTCGTGCTATCCGTTGCCACTAAATAAAATTAGGGACGTTGTAATTAATCACACAACAGAAAGAAATTTTCAAGTGCACGTAACCTTACCACTCAGTAGCGGGTGGGGGGGGGGGGGGGAGAAGAAAAAATTGTAATACAGAGCGTCAGTATTACATGAGCTCAGTTCAATCAAGCACTCCGTCTTCAGGCCATAAGTGGCCCATCGGGGCCATCCGACCGCCGCGTCATCCTCAGCTGAGGATGTGGACAGGAGGGGCGTGTGGTCAGCACACCGCTCTCCCTGTCGTTATGATGGTTTTCTTTGAGCAGAGCCGCTACTATTCGGTGCAGTAGCTCCTCAGTTGGCATCAAGAGGCTGAGTACACCCCGAAAAATGGCAACAGCGCATGGCGGCCCGGATGATCACCCATCCAAGTGACGGCCACGCCCGACAGCGCTTAACTTCGGTAATCTGGCGGGAACAGGTGTATCCACTGCGGCAAGGCCGTTGCCCAGTTCAATCAAGGCACTGTCTTAATTGCTCATGTATAATAGCGTAAAACATAAAAAGCAGCTAAATAAACAGGAGCACATGGTAACTGTGCAAGTCGACAGGACGAGCAGTGAAACATCAGCGATTACGAAGCTGGTTTAGAGGGACATCAGTTACTTGCAACGTCTCCCATGTGTCAGTCGCAAGCCCCCGACAGCCAAGTGTCTCCAGTAGGAAGTACAGCTCTTCCTTGAAAGGCCGCCTTGTCCATCGTTCGTGTTTCGAGGAAGAATTTCTGCAGGTCACATACAAGCACGTAGCGGACCTATTTGTGTAAAAAGCCATTGCTTCCCAGTCACACATTACCTGTTGGACTTTGGCACTGATGTCAGTATAATATCCCGATGAGGTAATCGCACTCCATAATAAAACTCATTGATTTGTCTCAAAGTTGCATGAAAATATATAGTCTGCGAGAAAGTAAAATGCACGTGTCCAAAAGAGGCGAATATGTCCTGGGCGAAGTTAGGGATGTAAAAGATTTCACTGGCAGCTTCAGTGAAGTTTAATTGCCGGCCCATGGTGGCCGAGCGGTTCTAGGCGCTTCAGTCTGGAACCGCGCGACCGCTACGGTCGCAAGTTCGAATCCTGCCTCTGGCATGGATGTGTGTGATGTCCTTAGGTTAGTTAGGTTTCAGTAGTTTTAAGTATTAAGGGACTGATGACCTGAGATATTAAGTCCCATAGTGCTCAGAGCCATTTTTGAAGTTTAATTAAAAACATCTCGACATATTCGCGCTTTTCTACTTTAGTATTACTATCCAAGACATGTAATATAATCTATCATGTCAAGTAAAGTTACATGATACACGATGTCATGTAGTGTATCATGACACATGTCATCTCGTCATCCGGCATGGCATTTGCCATGTCGTTCAATATCACTCAGTGTGTCATTAGACTTTAGGGTGCATCCATCCCTACTCTGGGATACTTCCATTATAGATGCACCCTACTCTTGCATACTTCCTGTTGTATATGCATCTTGATCTCCAGAAGCAAATAAACTTGCGTCTATTTGTTCTTCAGGGGTTGGGTTTGTGGGAGGAATGATCCTCTTGGTAAAAGTATCAATCTCCTTCCCCCGGCCCAGAAATCAAAAGAATGTTTTATCGTCTCAGGAACATATCTATACCCAGAAATTTCATTGACACAGAAAAACTTTTTTTGCTGTTACACACATGCTCTTCAGCCGTAGTATGTTACATATTTCCAGAATGAAATTTTCACTCTGTAGCGGAGTGTGCACTGGTATGAAACTTCGTGGCAGATTAAAATTGTGTGCCAGGCAGATGGAAGAGCACTTGCCCGCGAAAGGCAAAGGCCCCGAGTTCGAGTCTCCATCCGGCACATAGTTTAAATCTGCCAGGAAGTTTATTGTTACATATTGTTTACTGTGATTAGCGAATCTTCTGGATTTTGGCCACAGGATCAGGGGCTGTAACCTAAAATTGTAAGACGCAAGTGTGCCAAAATCTTGCAGCTAAGAGATCTCACTGCGCTGGGGAAGTAGGGTAACGCGTAAAACAACGCGTATGTGTCAACTCTGCCCAGAACACATTCGCCTTTTTCGTGCTATGATAGGAGCATTTTTCGTTCCGTACCCAACATTTACTCTACCATAATTTTGACATTAGACCGCCATAGGTTGTAACCCATGTCTAATTTTGTTGAATCGGGTGACGACTGCTCTTGTATGGTTGTTTTTTTTTCTTCTTCATTGTGTTTCGGCCCTCTAGGGTTACCTGCCTGCCATGGTTGATCCTGTCCTGTACACACTACTATATCCTCAGAGCACAAAAGTTTCGAAACAAGTCAAGGTCGAATGCCTGAGGGAGGCTTTTTTATTTATTTTTATCTTTCATATTGTTTATTTTTTATTATTTCGTTTTTGTTGCTTAAATTTTTAAATTTTTTATTCTTTATTTTTTAACTTTTTCGTTTATAGTTATACGTATTGTATTCACGTACGCGCAAACATAAAAAACAAACATAAATACATAATACAGTGCACAAAATAACAGCAAACATAAAATACCGAACGTAACGTTAAACACTGTGAGAAGTTGACGATAATAATTTTTGTAAATATTTTATACTACGAAGATAAATTCACGATACGACTATACTACATAGATAAACGTACTTAAAAGCTCCCTGTAACACAAGCTGAATGATTCGTGCAACAAATATTAAACTACTGCGTAGAATATTTCTTACTATTATCATTTATCTTAAAATTCTAGTCATTATTTATTTAAAGTTTGCAATAATAAAAAAATGAAAATTAAGGAACTGCCGCTAGAAAAACTCACGTGAATAGCTTTGGCGCAAAATACTGCAATATCCAATCCGAATTAACTGTGATGCGATTGACTGTAATAAGCAGAAGAACTGGGAAACAATTCGAGAACGACAAAATAGCATCACCTTTTCAAAGCCGGCCGTTGCGGCCGAGCGGTTCTAGGCGCTTTAGTCTGGAACCTCGCGACTGCTACGGTCGCAGGTTCGAATCCTGCCTTGGGCATGGATGTGTGTGATGTCCTTACGTTAGTTAGGTTTAATTAGTTCTAAGTTCTAGGGGACTGATGACCTCAGATGTTGTGTCCCATAGTGCTCATAGCCATTTTTTGAACTTTTCAAACCTGTACGATAATTGACGAACTTTTCGGTTGTTTTCCTGAAAATAAATTTTGTACAAATATCAGCAATGTTGTAGCCAAAAAAGTGCGGATCGGAAGTGTTGCCGCATCCTCCCTTCAGCCGGGACATGAGTCTACCAGACTTCGACTTGTTCCCGAAATTGGAAAAACCTTTCTCTATAAGAGCTTTATACCACCGTTAACGGTGCTATTCGACAGATGAACATAAGTGGTGACCTGGATGGAAGAACAGAGCTCCGGAGACGTTGGGATTCAGTCACAGAGAAGCTGGCAGGCTATATTGAAGGACTGTAAAAAAATATTGAAAGAAAGGAAACGTATACATAAAAAATTATTGTGCCTTAAAATAAGAATGCAGTTTTTACGTATTTTATTCGGTTACAACCTTTTCCGCCCCCTCATTTGACGTAATAACGAATTTTAAGTGCTACATGTAGTTGCATTTTAAACTGCTGTCTTTCGACAAAGGGTTAAGATTATTGAATGGAAAAATTTTGTTTTGGCTTTATGCATTTTTCAACCTTCTTTCAAGTTTCTACCGCTTTCTACAAGTTTAAAATACAGAATGATGCGCTTCAAAGACTTTCCAGAAAAACGTGTTTGTGTACGTATAATCCAAGCACAGTAATAATTTTTCTGTTGCTTAAAATTTATCTTACCTCAAGGTCCGATACACCGCTAGACCAAACTGGAACTATCAGTCTCGCCCCAGTACGGAGTTCTCTAAGGGTGACTGTATTTGTACGTAAAATCCGAACGAGAGTGACTGTTAAGTACCGAAACCGCCCCCCACCCCCGTCGCTCTCCCCCTCAACACCGATTTTACGCGCGTCCTTTTCGCACACATTTGTTACGGTGCATCCGGGTCGTAACTATTCTTCAGAGATCTATGAACCTTATATATACAGGATTGTTCATAATTCCCGGCAGCGATTCAAAAGAAGACTGCGTGAAAACTCCATTAAACACAGAAAAATGAGACACGTCATTGGACACAGCGCCTCTCCAAGTTTCCATTCGTAGTACGCGCCATGGCGTAGTTCCACTATGGGGACAGTCGTGTCAAAATATTTTCATAAGTCAACCGCTCCGTATTGTCGCATCGTATTAGTTTGCGCCTGCAAGCAGGCAACCCAGTGAGCAGATTTCCAAAGGTGGCTGCTGCCGCAGCTACCTGGCCGATTTGCGTCAGCGACTACAATGAACTGCATTTTGTGTTGCCACGCCACACAAAATTGGAAAGACGCTCTATCCGCTGATGTGTGTCTGTTATCTATACGTCTTGTAGTTTTCATGGTCATGTTCTGAGACCCCAAAGGTACTTATAAATAATCCTGCGCACATCAGATTTGTACTACACCTACGTGTAGATGATAACTCAGCATTTCACACATAAAAGTTTGGTAGAGGTTGCATGTAACCATTTTCAGACCGTTTCTCTACCGTTCGATACTAGAATATCAAGTGAGAAAATCTAAAACCAACTGTGCTTTAATACTTGCCACCGCAAATGGTTTACTAAATCTGTAACCCTCTCTCCCCTATTCCGTTATAATACAAAACGAACTGCACCTCTTACATCTTTTCCAATGTGTTTCAGCAATTCTATCTGGTAACGGGTAACGCTTGTTGGAAATGTGATTGCCACCTTTCAAAAAATTGGTATTTTACATATAAATGGTTATATTGAAAATAAAGTCTTTGAATCTAAAGTACGCCTACTTAAAAAGCAATGCGACTTTTATGTATCCTGTCCTAATAACTGAAAACCCTCATGAGAAGATATTTGCAGTGCCTAATTGAAAACTGTCCACACAAGAACCTTACATCCCTTTAAATAATTTTCCCACCATGTCAATGAAATCGTGTTGTTGAAACAATATTTGTGATAAAAATAAATTAAGATATAAGTAATGATGAACATACGTTTCCTCATCTAATCTATACTAACAATATACTAAATCTGAAACATTGTCGTTTCGGTCTGTTTGCCTCTGAAGCCACCAATCTCCAAAACGACTAGACAAACTTCCATTGAGTTTCCGAAGGTAACTTAAGCATAGTTTGGGGCACAAAACAGGCTTTAGTTTCTCAAATGGGATCACGAAAACAAAGATTTTGTTATAGACATTTTAATAAAACTTTCTCGTCTATCTGTCTGTTTGAACACGCTAATCTCCAAAATTACTAGACGAACTGGTTTTCGCAGGTAACATGAGTATAGCTTTGGGTACCGTATAGGTTTCATTTAAACAAAATCTGATTACGAAAGGAAAGATATCCTCATATATTTTAAAATTATATCATGTATGAATGTATGTATGTGCATATGTTCCACATCTCCTCCGAAACCATTAGACTGATTTCAATCACACTAGGTACACACATTACTTCCTGTCTGGAACGAATCGCTGTGGTGGTAAGAAGCATCCACCCATAAAAGTGGTGGGGGTGGAGGTGAGAAAGATGTGTAGACCACGAAGCATGAATACCCAGATTTACTCATCCAGTATGTGAGAACAAGAGCACTTAGTGCCTTGCAACAAACATTACACAAAATTTAACATGTTTACAAAACATTTTCTTATGATGCGCCCCAACAAATGATGAAACGATAAAAGTTTATCGCTTATTACATTTTCGCTGTTCATTTTAGCATCAGGTATGACGTTTAAATTAATTAAATCTTTACTACTAAAAGTATTTGCAACGTATTTTGCATACAGTGTCTGCATATATTACTGAACGTTGTATCATTAACTGCAAAGTTATATCATTGTACGACACTTGGTATGCGATATATGTCGTGAACACTGAAGTACGTGAAAACTACTGCATCATGCGTCACGTTTAAATTTATTAATTTTCGCGATGTATAATTCCGCTCCAATTGTACTTCACATACCCTTTATTTGGATGAAATCGTACACACCACCCGGATTTCAGCATGTAAATCTCATTTCCAGGCCCTATGCAAATCAAGAAAAACTAAGAGGGATTCCTTATAAAGTGTTCACGGATCTAACGGCCTTTTTAACGTTCATTAATTGTATGAAGAATGGGCGTACATAGATGAGGTTTACATCTGAAATCCGGGTGGTGTGTAGGAATTTATATAAATATAGTATCTGGCAAGTACCACCGGATAGGCGCTATGAACGTCATGAACATGGCATTTTGCTGTATGCTTCTTATTATTGACAGTCGCATATAATAGGGTAGGTATAACCTTCTGAAGAAGGGCACTAATTGCCTGAAACTGGTAGAGAAATTAAATTTCTTTTATGCAGTTGGTTGCCTGTTATTACCTTATATATGACTGCAGTTGCTGAGGACGGATAAAACACTAAATAAAAATATGATTATTATTTTAAGAATATTTTGTGAATTAGGGAAAAATATTTATTCTTTGGCTTTTAAACTTCATTATATTCATTGGGAAAATGCTTTTATTGGACAATAATGAAAATAACGCTATACGACCTTGAATGTGTTTAATCCATACTTCCATTCTACCTCAGTAGCACGATGCATACTCGGCAGCAGCGGTGCGCATGCATACGCATCGTGTGTTGGGACACGTTGCGGTGGGAGAGAGCAGGGATCACACGTCACGATCTATGCTTAACCAAAGAGAACAGACACGTTAGGGCATCTGACGTTATTGCCTGTAATGCAGCTTACTTAACATCACCACTCAACGTAACAAAGCCACCGATTTGTGAGTACAACCACAACTACTTGAACACAAATGTCTGAAAATTCTGACAACATTATGCTTTTTTCCACGCATAAATAGTGCTACTTCTTCTATTACCAATCAAATGGTTGAAATGTCTCTGAGCACTGTAGGACTTAACATCTGAGGTCATCAGTCCCCTAGAACTTAGAACTACTTAAACCTGACTAACCTAAGGACATCAAGCACATCCACGCCCGAGGCAGGATTCGAACCTGCGACCGTAGCGGTCACGCGGGTCCAGACTGTAGCGCCTAGAACCGCTCTGCCATTCCGGCCGGCCATCTTTTACAAACAGTGTCAGCAACAAGTTTGTTTACGTGGCCATCCTCCATAGCAAGCACAGAAATATTTTTTTTGTATATAAAAACCCCCTTTTCTTGCTGCACTGTAAGCTATTTTTCATCCCACTAAAGATGCCTTAGAGTAAAAAGGAAAGGCGACACACGTCTGGGAGAAATAAATTAAAGTGCAGCAAGAAAATGTGGTTTTTATTTACAAAATAAAGATGTCAGCAAGTTAGCATTTTTTCGCATGTAGCGTTCATAGTCTCTTCAGTAATTACACAAAGCATGTATTTTGTTTCTGTGTAATTCTTCGGTTGGCAGTTAGTACGGATACCATACATTGCTCTGCCTAGGAGGCAAAATATATAAGAATACAATAATAACGCTCAAAACATATCAGACATGGATAATTATACGTGTTCTGTGGCAAGTCAGTTTCGGCTGTATTTGATGAAAAAGAGTCCTGCTGCCTCTATATAGCCGTTTGATTCGTTTCTCGTTCACAGAACACATATATTTAACTTTCATTTTCCACTTAATACTGTACACAATCCAAGAACAGGACGGTTTAAATCATGCAATGTGAAACACATACTCAATACAACAAAATACCATTGTTTATAACGGGTGAGTCGCGTGGGCTCAGACATCAAAATATTTCGAAACGTACACATTCATGAGCAAATAAGGAAGACCAAAACGGCATGAACAATAGTTACCTAGAAAATGACAAGAGAATCTTTTCTTGGAGTATGTGGACTTTATGTACATGAACTTACAGGGATGTTCATTAAGTGGAACTGGGAGTATAATTTATTTGTTCGTAGTAGATATATTCCTGAGACTGAGGTTCATTTATTACACAGACATTGCCTTAGTTACTAAATTGCTGTATGGAGGGATACTGTAATGAAATCCAAATGATTAGGGTGAAGTGGAGAAATGATGTGAGCCGGCCGGAGTGGCCGAGCTGTTCTAGGCGCTTCAGTCTGGTACCGCGCGACCGCTACGGTCGCAGGTTCGAATCCTGCCTCGGGCATGGATGTGTGTGATGTCCTTAGGTTAGTTAGGTTTAAGTAGTTCTAAGTTCTAGGGGACTGATGACCTCAGCTGTTAAGTCCCATAGTGCTCAGATGCATTTGAGAAATGATGTGACATATTCAATTATCTGTTAACTGTGGTTGAAAAGTCCTAGTGCTGTGGACTCTAGCTTGACGATAGTATGTCTCAGAATTAGTTAACTAAATATTCTCCTGCTATTAAATGCCACTATGCATATGACTGCTAGCTGCTTGGGCGAGGAAAGTACTGAAAACATATTGGTAGTGTGGATTGTTCTCAAGGAATTACTGCACTACGAAATAAAAGAAATGCAATCGTATCACTTGATATACGTCGGTGCTTTAGACAATCACTAAACCATAATTGACAGACAAAGGATTTAAAGACATATGTTGCCAGTGGGCACTGACGTATATCAATGGCGTAAGTTGAAAATTTGTGCCTCGTCTCCTAGTTGCTATGCAGATGTGCTGTCCACTATACCAACCGGACATAATTGTCACCACAACTGCATACTTCCCGTCATACTCAAATTCTCAAACCACACACTAACGATTTACGGCCCCTCTCAGCAGACTCCTTAGTCTCAGCATGTAGCCGATTCTCGTAAGAGGTCGAGCTTGTTGTGTATCTGTACTGAAGAGATCATTGGCCATCATCACCATAATTATATAAGTGGTGCCCGTTCTTTCGGACATGTCCAAAACAACATACACCATATCTAACAGTTGTGTGTGGAAGATGATTATTAAATGTACATGATTTTATATGCTCCCTGACAAGGTGATAGGATGGAGGAAGATTAACTGCGGTTTCGTGGGGCTGTTACGATGAAAAGTAATTAAATAAATTGGTAACGTTAAATAGAAAGAGAGGCATGTTGGCGAAACGTTATTTGAAGAGTTTAATCGGATTAAAGGAATGCTGTTGTATGCGTAAAATAACCCGTGTGAAGTGGCTACAGGAGGTTGGAAAATTTTCTCTTTAATGAACCTATTGTTATGAAGCACATTGAAGAGCCTAAGAAACTGGTACAGCTGCCTAATATCGTGTAGGGCCCCTGCGAGCACGCAGTAGTGCCGCAACACGATGTGGCATCAACTCAACTAATGTCTGAGTAGTGCTGGGGGGAACTGACACCGTGAATCCTGCAGGGATGTCCATAAATCCGTAAGAGTACGAGGGGGTGGAGATCTCTTCTGAACCCCATAGTGCAAGGCATCTCAGATAATAACGTTCATTTCTGGGGAGTTTGGTGGCCATCGGAAATGTTTAAATTCAGAAGCGTGTTCCTGGAGCCATTATGTAGCAATTCTGGACGTATGGGGTGTGGCATTGTCCTGCTGGAATTTCCCAAGTCCGTCGGAATGCACTATGGACATGAACGGATGCATGTGATCAGACAGGATGCTTAAGTACGTGTCACTTGTCAGAATCGTATCTAGACGTTTCAGGGATCCAATATCACTCCAACTGCACACGCCCCACACTATTACAGAGCCTCCACCAGCTTCAACAGTCCCCTCTTGACATGCAGGGTCCATCGGTTCATGAGGTTGTCTCCATGACCATACACGTCCATATAGTTTGAAACGAAACTCGTCCGACCAGCCCAATATGTTTCCTGTCATCAACAGTCCAATGTCGCTGTTGACAGGCCCAGGTGAGGCTCAAATGGCTCTGAGCACTATGGGACTTAACATCTGAAGTCAGAAGTCCCATAGAACTTAGAACTACTTAAACCTAACTAACTTAAGGACATCACACACAGCCATGCCCGAGGCAGGATTCGAACCTGCGACCGTAGCAGTTGCTCGGTTCCGTACTGAAGCGCCTAGAACCGCTCGGCCACACCGGCCGGCCCAGGTGAAGCGTAAAGCTTTGAGTCGTGCAGTCATCCAGGGTATAAGAGTGGGCCTTCCACTCCGAAAGCCCATATCGATGCTGTTTCGTTGAATGGTTCGCACGCTGACACTTTTTGATGGCCCAACATTGAAATCTATAGTAATTTGCGGAACGGTTGCACTTCTGTCACGTTGAACGATTCTCTTCAGTTGTCGCTGGTCCCGTTCTTGCAGGATCTTTTTCCAGCTGCAGCGGTGTCGGAGATTTGATGTTTTACCGGATTCCTGATATTCACGGTACACTCGTTAAATGCTCATACGGGAAACACTTCATCGCTACCTCGGAGATGCTGCATCACATCGCTCGTCTGCTGACTCAGTTACATCTTGATAACCTGGTACTGTAGCAGCAGTAACCTGTCTAACAACTGCGCCAGACACATGTTGTCTTATTTAAGAGTTGCCGACTGCAGCGCTGTATTCTGCCTGTTCACGTAGCTCTGTATTTTAATAAGCATGCCTGCACCAGTTTCTTTGGCGTTTCAGTGTATGATGAAGATGGTACGTGTTATATGTATACAAATGTGGCAAGACAGTTTATGTGAATTCGTCCTGTATCATCGTGGTAGGAATGACAGGAAAGAAGAGGCATGAAAAAAGCCCAAATAATTAAGTTGTACTTCATTCAGACAAAAGTAGCATATTTAATAATATAATAAATGATGATAATAAGCTATATATAATATAAAGGGTATATTTTGAGAATGTATCATAAAGGATCAAAAGTAAAGTGGTCAAATTATTAATTTTTATGTTCAGAAAGGAATATAATGTTTATGCTTAGAGTATAAAGGAAAGATTACCCCATATTTTAAATAGAACTGAAGAATAACTACAGATTCGTATTCTAATGAGTCAAAATTATGACACCGTCGTTCCATAAGACAAGTAAAAATAGCTATTTGCTAAATATTATTTGAAAGATAATTTATTAATGTAACGAGAAATTATCAATGTTGTTGATCCCTATGGAGAGCAATTGTATCGACTCAGCTGTACTGCGGTGACATTTCGTCTAAGCGCCGAGGGATTTGATGGTCCGGCTATATTGGCCGTCTTTAGTTCTAAGACTGAATGTTCACGCGAAACTGACATGTTGAAATAGGAGTTTATAAGGATAGCTGAGAAGGAGCAGTCATTGTCTGAAACCGGGCGGGTGGGAACGGGTGGCGGAGGGGTTATTCTTGTATTAATGGGAGTTTTAAACAGCTACATAAATATTAGTGTAAAGTTGTGGGTCGACGCAGCACCTAAGTTTTAGTAAACACATAATGAGAAGCTGGTCAGAAACAGCTGGCCGCCAATGGCCACGCGGAGATTAGCGGCCACCAAACGTTTGGCTCTTTTCTGTATGAGATATGGCAAAATACAGTGGCGTGCATTTTAAATGTTATTGCAAGTGATGCAATACATTGGGTTGCACTGGTTTCTGTTTTGGAACGATAGTGAGAACTTATCATTGAATTTTAGTGTGGATTGATCAGAGGTATTCTTGGACGGAGAATAATCGGTGAACTTTCGTGACACTTCCTTTACCCGACGCAAGTGAGTTATCCTGAGGGAGGGAAAATCTTACACCAGACTTGCAAAATTCAAGTTCGGCCTCAACAATCTCTGTGTAGGCAGATGTAGTAAGGCGTGGCAGCAATACTATCGAGAGATAGTGGAAAATGACAGGGACAGTTACATGGTCGTGTGGAGTTCACCTACGCTGATGATTGGATGACTGGAACTAAGCGTGCCCCGGATCCTTACGGGCCAGTTGGATGATAAAACAGTTAGTGCGCGGAGGAATAGGGACGCTACTACAACGTAAACAAAGCGAGTACATGTATACGTAGCCTGAAAACTAATTCTTTCCTCAACTTTTCGATGAATATCGTACTGTACTGGACATTAAAGTATCTAACCAATTAGTTATGGTCTAAGAGATAAATGACGAGACGGAATGAATGAATTTCTTACTTTTCGTGAACTTTTCTAGAGTTCTCAGTTAACACACTGAACGTTCTTTCGCATTGATCATGAGAACTTTTGCTCACGTGCATCAGATAGGAAGCCTCTTTTGCTAACGGCTCCTCACGTTTCCGTCCCAGAGCGCTGATTCTCTCTGATCTGAGTGACCACAAGCTTATCTCGTTCATCTCTGGCCCTCAGCAGAGATCAGCGGACACAAGGGATCTCGAGACGACCACTTTCCCTAATTAGTCGGCACGGGAGTTTCCTTTGATCTGGTTAGCTGTAGCCTTGCAGTAGGTCGCCGTCAAAGCTATAGAACGTGAAGGCCAGCTCGCCAGAGCAAGAATTCTGCGTTCAGCGCTAGAGCCTCTACCACAAGCGTAGGCAGAAACGTACTTTCAAAATTATATTTTCATTCTTTCCATCAAACCTTCGCCAAGTGTTTATCAAGTTTCCGAAAACTAATCAGTGTAGTAATGTGCTTCCTTGAATTTCTAAAATGTTTAATAAATGTCCCAGATGTGCCCCTTGCGTGATGTCTGGTCGCGGCCTCTAGGATAGAATCGTGATTACCGTTTGCTCCACATAATCCCCTTCTTGGCCACCTCACTGTTGTCGGCCAGAGAATCTTAAGAAAGTAAAGATTTGTTGTAGACAAAAATAATAACACTTATTCATACTTTCATCATTTTGTACAATGGACTGGATGAATCATTTTAAAAATAGTAATACAGTAGCCGATCATAACTTCTTTCTTAATTACGTACAAACGCAGTGAAAATTGTTAGTTTTATACGGACAAAAGTCACAGACGTAACCGCACTTAAAATTTTTTTACTCTTCGCCAAGCTCACTTCAGCAGCTTCTTGTACACCAAAGTGCGTGAAAAGATCAAAACTGAGAAGCAGACGCGGAAGCATCTTTACGTGCACTGCACAGTAAACGTCACGATACGTATCCTTCCAAAATGTTACAGGACTATATATTAAACAATTAATATACATAACAATTGATGTATTCCTTACTGCTATAACAGCTACTTTATGTTCCAATATTTGGCAACGATTCCCCAGAAATACATAAAGTTTCAATACTCCTTATTTCTACACTCAATGCACTGAAAATTATTTTAGATTTACGTAGTACAAATTAATGTGTTATTAGATTTTGGTCATTGCAAGAAGAAAGTGGTAAAAACTGTATGAACCATCTTCCAGCATTTGTCAGAAAGTATCTTGCAGGTACAGCATTACATCAAGCGAAATGTTACACATTGGTACATGAAGAAAATTCTATTCTCATACAAAACTGTATTTACCTTTTACTAAACGGCCATCAACAAAAGCATTAGATTTTCTTTACGTTGTTATAAGTTGTTATGTTGCACAGCAACCCTGTTCCTGGTACAGTAATAAATTTTCGAAGCTATTGCCCGACGCCGGTGATAAAAGGATAATGTCCAACTCGGACACTTTGTCACAATCGCAATCTAGAGCATTCGAAGAGCGCTAGTACTGTAAAAGTCCGGGATCGCCCATAACTCATTTCCACACAATGAGCACAGCAAAGGCAAGGAGCGCAAACTGCGTAATATGACGGCACCCAGAACGTCGTTCTGGAAACACACTAATACAGAGTAATAACATGCAACAGTCGAGCTCCACCGCTAGAAAGCATATTAGTACCGAAGAGAATTGCAGAGGCATGGAAAACTGCCCGTAAATTAGACGTTACGGTACAGACAGGACTGATGACAGTCTTGTTTAAATAAGGGAAAATGGTCGCCTAATATGCTACAGTGAGGTGCTGTCTGGCTTTGAATGCCCCTGTCTCAGACATACGAAGTAGGTGTCCGCCTGCCTGGCCATATGCTGTGTGTGCTGAGGCAGCACTGGGCCTTCACCATCATGACAGTTAATACCCAGAAGATTCTCAGACACAAGTTCAACCATGCATCCATCCCAAAGTCCACTGTCGTTCATCCAATCCATAGAGGCACGTCTGCATGCCATCCTCATACACTTCCACTACTACTCGCCATGAAACCTCGTTCTCAGACTGTGTGCTTAGCAGTCTGCAGGCTGCCTCACTGTCAGGCTGCGTGGCTGACATGCTACAGGCTTCCATATTGTCAGCCAGTGTGTCAGACCTGCTGTGGGGACTACCTCACTGTCAGGCAGTGTGATTAACCTCCTGCAGGCCGACTCATTGTCAGCCAGAGTGACTTACCAGCTGTGGAGGTTGCCTCACTGTCAAGGTGTGGCTGATGTACTGCAGGCTGCCTCGTTGTCAGCCAGTGTGCCTATCCAGTTACGGAGGTCCCTCGCTGTCAGGCAGCGTGGCTGACATGCTACAGGCTTCCTCATTGTCATATACTGTGCCTGACTCACTGACGGAGCTGACTCACTGTCGGCCAACGTGGCTGATGTGCTGTATGGTGTCTCATTGTCAGCCAGTGTGTCTGGCCTGCTGTGGAGGCTACCTCACTGCCACACAGTGTGGCAGCTGCTGGCAGCTGCCTCATTGTCAGCCAGTGCACCTGACCTGCTGCAGAGGCTGCCTCACTGTCAGGCATTGTGGCTGACATGCTTTGGGGGCTGCCTCAATGTCAGGCTTTGTGGCTGAACTGCAGCAAGGATGCCTCATGGTCAGTCAAAGTTGCCTGTACAGCTACTGAGCAGCCTCTCAGTCAGGCAGTGTGACTGACTTGCTGTGCGGGCTGCCTCACTGTGAGGCTGTGTGGCTGAACTGCTGTAAGGCTGCTTCATCACCTGCTGATCAGCCACACAGTCAGGCAGTGTAACTGACATGCTATGGGAGCTGTCTCAGTGTTAGTCTGTGTGGCTGAACCACTGCAAGGCAGCAAAAGTGCCGGTCCAGCTATGGAGCTGCCTCACTGTCAGGCAGTATGGCTGGCATGCTGCTGGGGCTGCCTCACTGCCAGGCTGTGTCGCTGACCTGCTGAAAGGCTACCTCATACTTAGCCAAAGCGCCTGTCCAACTACTGATCTGCCTCACAGTCAGGAAGTATATCTGACATGCCATGGGGCTGCCTCACTGTGACGCAGTGTGGTGGAACTGCTGCAAGGCTGCCTCATTGTGAGCCAAAGTGTCTGTCCAGCTACAGAACTCCCTCACAGTCAGATAGAGTCGCTGATATGCTGCGGGAACTGCCTCACCGTCAGGCTGTGTGGCTGACTAGCTGCAAGGCTGCCTCATTGTCAGCCAAAGTGCGTGCCCAGCTGCGGAGCTGCTTCATTGTCATACTGTGTGGCTGAACTGCCACTAGGCTGCCTCATTGTCACCCACATGCCTATCCAGCTACTGAGCTGCCTCACTGTGAGGCAGTATGGCTGACATGCTCCGTGGGGTGACTCACTGTCAGGCTGTGTGGCTGAAGTGCTGCCAGTCTGCCTCATTGTCACTCTCAAGTGGTGTGCCTGATGTGCTGTAGGGGCTGCCTCAGTGTCGGTCTGTGTGCTTGATGTGCTGCAGGCTTCCTCATATTCAGCCAGTTTGCCTGACCTGCTGCAGGGGAGCCTCACTGTCTGGCTGGTTGACTGAACTGCTGCAATGCTACCTCATTGTCAGCCAGAGAGCTTGTATAGGCCTCACTGTCTGGTAGTGTGGCTGATGTCCTGAGGGATTTGCTCACCATCACGCTGTGAGTCTGTCTCATTTTCAGTCAAAGAGCTTCACCAGCAACGAAGCTTCTGCACTGTTGGGCAGTAAGGCTGACGTCTTGTGGTAGCTGATCTCTGTCTGCCTGTGCTCCTGAACTGCTGCAAAGCTGCCTCATTGTCAGCCAGAGTGCCTGTCCAGCTACAGAGCTGCCTCAATGTCAGTCAGTGTGGCTGACGTGCTGCAGGGGCTGTCTCACTGTCAGGTATTTGGTAGATGTGCTGCAGGCTGTCTCTTTGTTACCGAGAGAGCCTGTCCAGTTACACATCTGCCTCACTGTCAGGCTGTGTCGCTGAACTGCTGCCAAGCAGATCCATTGCCAGCTACAGTGTCTTTGCAACTACAGAGCTGCTTAAATGACAGGCGGTATGGCAGACATGCTGTGAGGGGCTGCATTACTGTCAGGCTGTGTGGACGAAGTGCTATGAGACTATTTCATCGTCAGCCAAAGTGCCTGTCCAGCTACAGAACTGCCTCACTGTCAAGCAGTGTGGTGGACATACACTGGCTGCTGCCTCACTGTCAGGGTGTATGGCTGATGTCCTACAGGCTGCCTCATTGTCAGCCAGATTGCCTGTCCAGCTATGCATCTGCCTCACTGTCAGGCAGGGTGGCTGACATGCCGTGTGGGCTGTCTCACTGGCAGACTGCTGGCAGATGTGCTACAGGTTGTTTCATTGTCAGCAGAGAGCCTATCCAATTACAGATCTGCCTCACTGCCAGGCTGTGTGTCTGAACTCCTGCAAGGCTGCCTCATTGTCAGGCTGTGTAACTGAACTGCTGCACAGCCTCCTCACTGTCAGCCTAGATCTTGTCCAGCTACGGAGAGCTGACGTGCTGAAGGGGCTGCCTCGGTGTTGGGCTGTGTAGCTGATGTGCAGCAGGCCACCTCATTGTGAGCCAGTGTGGCTGTACAGCTACAGATCTGTCTCACTGTCAGGTGGTTCTCCAGACCTGCTGCAGGGGCTGCCACACTGTCGGGCTGTGTGGTTGAACTGCTGCAAGGATGCCTCATTATCAGCCAGAGAGCATGTTCAGCTACAGACCTGTCTCATTGTTAGGCAGAGTGGCTGCATGCTGAGAGGCTGCCACCACTATCAGGCTGTGTGGCTGACCTACTGCAAGGCTGCTCCATTGTCAGTGAAAGTGCCTTTCCAGCTATAGAGCTGCATTTGTCAGCAAATCTGACTGATGTGAGGTGGGGACAGCCTCACTGTCTGGATGGTTGGCTGAACTGCTGCAATGTTGCCACAGTGTCAGCCAAAAAGCTTGTCCAGCTACAGAACTGCCTCACTGTGAGGCACTGAGAGAGCTTGAAAGGTGGCTTTCATTTGTGACATTCATTTCGCAGATTATTCTGCATGTTTGAAGTAAATAAACCCATATAATGGTTAATTAGTTTTATTAGGTGGATTAGAAAGAGAGATACGTGGTGGTTAAACACATGTCTGAAATAATACGGGCTCTGGTAATGATAATATTTAGTTGCATGCTGTAGGTGTAAGCAAAATAAATTTGCCAGTGGAGGCGAGGAGTGGTCGGGCGCAGCCAGGGAGGCGAAGGTTGGCGAGCGCCGGAAGAGCATTGTGCAGGGGCTGGGGGTCCCAGGGGATGAGGCCAGTGACCGCCAAACATCAAAAACGAATACCGCCGGGTGCTAGGTGAGAGAGAGAGGGGAAATGTCGAGCAGACAGAGTGTCCAACGTACGCGCTGTCGCCACCCGGTCGCGCGCTGTTTTAGCGGCAAATGGGCTGATTTCTGATTGGGCAGTTCATAAGAAAGTGCGGGAAACGCTGAGGGTCAACGCCCGCTGTTTGAACAGAGAAAGTTTTGGATAGGTGGAGAAATGGTATCATTCTTCAAGGGAGATGTGGGAGGCCTCTGCAGCATCGGGATTGGCTGATCAGAGTTTGGCGGCAAGATTGTCGCAAGAGCATCGTGCAGAGCGAGGCAGGGAGAGAGCGTCTTGTGCCGTGAAAGCGGACAGTCGCAAAGTTCGGTAGCTCTGAGATAGGGACTTAGATTCTGAATACTGTGCTGTGTATGATCTAGAGTCTGCAGCTACAGTAGGACATCAGCGTCCACGATAGGCATTGCATTGACTACTAGTATAATTGCAGTTGATTCCGCCTTATAGGCTGGCAGTCACCATTGAATGTAGTCAACCAGTGCACAGAGCTATTATACTGGTATTGCATGTTAGTACAAGGCACACTGGGCTGCACCTTAAAGGTTGTTGAGCCAGTCTTGAAAGTGTTGTATACCATTTAGAGGAAATATAGGGCTTGTGGTAGTAGTTTCTGAGTAGTTTATTCTGCTCAAGATATTTGAGAGACTTATCTTAATTCAGCGACTTCACAGCGGCATTCGTCGCCCCAGTAGTATCGACGGAGGCAGCACGCTGGTAGACGATATAGTAAAACTTGCAGTCGCGGCAGTAATGTTAAGAAATAGTTGTTGGATCGTGTTCTTGCCATCCACTGAGCATCCGTGCAGTTTTGCTTACGATTCGTTATTGGTTATTTGTCTTTTGCATGTTGTTTGGTTTGTTTCTTGGTGGTGGTGTCCGAAGTTCATATTATTTTAGACACATTGAGATTATAGGAACGCAGTCAGATCGCATTTACCATTTGCTAGTCCAGGGGCATAATTAAATCTAACTTCACATCAAGTTAACATTGAGATTATAGGAACACAGTCAGATCGCATTTACCATTTGGCTATCCAGGGGCATAATTAAATCTAACTTCGCATCAACTTAACATTAAGAGCTGAGAGCCCATCTTACCAGTGTAGTATATCTAAGAACAGTGTACAATTTGTTTAATTTGTTTTCATTCTTGATTTGTTCAATATGATCTAATTTCTATCGTGAGATAATTTACAATAAATGCAAGTTATTTACAATATCGCTTTTGATTCAGTAATCAGTGGTAGTTAGCCGTCACTGACACATTAACATATTTTATTCATGTTTAATATCGGCTGCCCCCCAATAGGAACCCCTACAAGCTGCCTCACCGTTATGCTGTGTGTCTGATGTGCTGCAGGCTGCCTCATTTTCAACTAAAGTGGCAGACCAGCTACAGAGCTGCGTCACCATCAGACACTGTGTCTGACATGCTGCAGAGGCTGCCTTACTATCAGGCTGTGTGGCTGAACTGCAGCAAGGCTGCCTCAATGTCAGCCGAAGTACCTGTCCTGCTATGAAGCTGCCTCTCTAACAGGCTGTCTGACTGACGTGCTGTGGGGCTGCCTCACTGTCAGGCAGTGTGGCTGATGAGTCATGCTGTGGCTCGAGTTGATGCTGTTGCTGGCCAGACAGTATTGTTTAGTTGGCATGGTTGCGGTTGTTTGTCCTCTTATTGTGTTGACTGGCGCCACTCGGTTTTGCAAGCATTGCCTGTCCGCTAGTGGCAGCAGCGGTGGTTATCGATATGCAGTAACTGTTGCCTGATCTTTGGGCGACGTCGTTGTTTTTCCGGGTCGTGTGAGTGAGATAGTTCGGTTGGGGACTCAGGAGGACCCAGGTTTGTGCAGAGCGAGAACACGCCGGGACCGCTGGCGGGATGCATGGACTGCCATCTGGAAGGGCTGTGGTCAAGAGGGTTTTGTGACGGCTCCCAAACCCAAGGTCCTCGCCGGTACTTTTGGGGCAGCCACCACAAATTGTATAAGGGTTGGGTAGTGACCAGGAAGTAGCTATGTCCGTTGGCCGAAAAATAATTAATGTCAAGAATTGCGCCAGCTAGAATGAAGAGATAACTTATCTTTATTTGTAACGAAACGTGCACCAGCAGTACAAGTCCAAGTAATATCCAAGAGTAATCCGTGTGCTGAGCCAAGTCGAATACAATAGCAAATATCACACTGCAATTGCTCCGCTATAAAATCCACGAAAGGCTAGCAATAGACAATAGACTGTCCGTCTCGGGGCCAGCGCTCCTCCTTATATGCAAAAGGCAGAGGGCGCTGGTCAGTCATGGCGCGACCTCTTCCGTCGGCGGTAACGCCCTGAGACGCCGACGGCCGCGACAGGATCTGTAGCCAGCGATGTCACGGTCGGGGCGCGCGTGCGCGAGTTGGTTGGTTGGTTGGGTCCGTGGATACAATAGAGGGCGCACGACCTCGTCGTAGCTTTAAGATGAGTTCATTTCAATCCAAGTAGAGAAACCTCCACCACTGTGGTATCTCGCGATTCTCCACTTAAAATTCTAATTTCGTATTTCTCTTTACGAAGTGGCTTCCAGTACCTCCTACTTTCAAGTACTTTAATCGCTATAACTACTCCCAGAGAACGGGCTAAGTATCGGATTCCTATTACTTGCTCTCGAAGTCTACGGTCGACGTTGCCCATCAGCTCTTTAAAAAGTTAGCATTGACAGGGGGCGCTGAACTCTGTCTTGCAGGAGGTGTGGCACTGCCCGCTCTTTCCATTGGCGCGCGAGTCACCGCCTTCTTGTCGTTTCGTGACGTTGCGCTGGTCGGTGTGCAGTCTGCACAATACAATTACTAAATGTCGAGTTAAGATCATACATTTATTAAAACAAGAATCACTGGCAAGGAATCAAAGAGAACCTATACAATGAGGAACGGAATACCAACAGAGAAACTAAAGACACTCGTCAACATCGATAAAGTTAACAACTGCAATATGTGGTTGGTAAGATCATTCCTTAGATGTGTACAACTGGCGGAATGCTGATGCGCTACATATGCTTCGCCGCAGCGGAAGTCTGTCATCACTCAATTGTGACAAGCGTAGCTGTGCAATCTGACTGCAGGTTTAGGCCAGTGCCATGTACCATATCCAAACCTTAGTTGCAGGTGCACTTCGTGAAGAAATTCAACAGGAAGGAAGTGACAGCTGGCAAATACCACCCAGCCGATCCTAACCTTAAGTACAGTTCTGAGGCCCCGCACCACCGATACGTCTCACCGTATGGGATACCAATCAAGAGTTCTCCCGCGCTCCACAAAAGTTTTGTCCTGTAATTACTTTTCACATCTTCTCTCAATCAGAGGGCAGGCAGGAAACTATGCTTCTTCTTCCAAGAGCCACAGAGACTGGTGTGCAAAAGCACCAGATCTACAGGGTTATTACAAATGATTGAAGTGATTTCACAGCTCTACAATAATTTTATTATTTGAGATATTTTCACAATGCTTTGCACACACATACAAAAACTCAAAAAGTTTTTTTAGGCATTCACAAATGTTCGATATGTGCCCCTTTAGAGATTCGGCAGACATCAAGCCGATAATCAAGTTCCTCCCACACTCAGCACAGCATGTCCCCATCAATGAGTTCGAAAGCATCGTTGATGTGAGCTCGCAGTTCTGGCACGTTTCTTGGTAGAGGAGGTTTAAACACTGAATCTTTCACATAACCCCACAGAAAGAAATCGCATGGGGTTAAGTCGGGAGAGCGTGGAGGCCATGACATGAATTGCTGATCATGATCTCCACCGGTTTTCCAATCTCCTGTTTAAAAAATGCCGAACATCATGATGGAAGTGCGGTGGAGCACCATCCTGTTGAAAGATGAAGTCGGCGCTGTCGGTCTTCAGTTGTGGCATGAGCCAATTTTCCAGCATGTCCAGATACACGTGTCCTGTAACGTTTTTTTCGCAGAAGAAAAAGGAGCCGTAAACTTTAAACCGTGAGATTGCACAAAACACGTTAACTTTTGGTGAATTGCGAATTTGCTACATGAATGCGTGAGGATTCTCTACCGCCCAGATTCGCACATTGTGTCTGTTCACTTCACCATTAAGAAACAATGTTGCTACATCACTGAAAACAAATTTCGCACTGAACGCATCCTCTTCCATGAGCTGTTGCAACCGCGCCGAAAATTCAAAGCGTTTGACTTTGTCATCGGGTGTCAGGGCTTGTAGCAATTGTAAACGGTAAGGCTTCTGCTTTAGCCTTTTCCGAAAGATTTTCCAAACCGTCGGCTGTGGTACGTTTTGCTCCCTGCTTGCTTTATTCGTCGACTTCCGCGGGCTACGCGTGAAACTTGCCCGCACGCGTTCAACCGTTTCTTCGTTCACTGCAGGCCGACCCGTTGATTTCCCCTTACAGAGGCATCCAGAAGCTTTAAACTGCGCATACCATCGCCGAATGGAGTTAGCAGTTGGTGGGTCTTTGTTGAACTTCGTCCTGCAGTGTCGTTGCACTGTTATGACTGACCGATGTGAGTGCATTTCAAGCACGACATACGCTTTCTCGGCTCCTGTCGCCATTTGGTCTCACTGCGCTCTCGAGCGCTCTGGCGGCAGAAACCTGAAGTGCGGCTTCAGCCGAACAAAACTTTATGAGTTTTTCTACGTATCTGTAGTGTGTCATGACCATATGTCAATGAATGGAGCTACAGTGAATTTATGAAATCGCTTCAATCATTTGTAATAGCCCTGTACATCCACCCTGACATGCTATTAAAAATCTCCGCTTCTCCCTTAAGGGCACCTTTAGACAGCTAATTCACTGGCGTTTATGGCTATGGGAACCGCGTGGAAATTGGTTCCCAGGCTTGGAATCGAGACTGGCGCCTTGCTCCTCTTCACACAATACCACCCAAGCGACATGGGCTCTCCCACGACCCACATGACTTTTAGAAAGATGGTGTTAGTAATTAACTGCTCTACAGGCAGCTCTTCAGGAAGGGGGGCCATTTGGCGTAAATGCTGCCGTGCTTCCGGCTGTCCAGACTGATGCCTCCTGAAAGACATATAACGGCCAACCAGGAAACGATATATCGCCTGGTGTTGCGTGGTGTGGGGAGACACCCATGTCGCGCGCCACAAAGGCGCCTTTCGGATCCCCCACTGGCCGTCCTGCCAGCGGATCACAAGCTGTTTACCGAATCTGTCCTTTAGAAAGCTAAGCGACTCTTTTACAGCCAGCGTCCTCTTCAGCTCACTCGGAAATGGCGAAACCAGCATCAGTTTGACTTTATGCAGACAAGCACTACAGTTACATAATAACGTGAGAAACTAGGGAAGCGCAATGAAATGAAGATGGTATACGGTCACCCAACCACTCTCCCAATACTTGTGAGTTAAATTTACTACTGTGAACATCATTTGATTAATAACTGCCGCTATCATGTTATGAAACGAACAATATGACTAACACTGGGAGGAGGCTGCCAACCCACAAGATTAACTGTGTGGTTCCCAGTGTTCACCATTAACCAGTGACGAGAAAAGCCTGAGAGATCGCAACAAAGAGTATGATCATTTTGGTCGGACATCCTACTTCGCAGAAATCATTCAATCTTTGCTGATTCAGTACTAGCTGCTAGCAATGTGCAATGATCATTGCATTTACGGAGCCGGCCGCTGTGGCTGAGCTGTTCTAGGCGCTTCAGTCCGGAACCGGGCGGATGCTACGGTCGCAGGTTCGAATCCTGTCTCGGGCATGGATGTGTGTGACGTCCCTAGGTTATTTAGGTTTAAGTAGTTCTAAGTCTAGGGGACTGATGATCTCAGATGTTAAGTCCCATAGTGCTTAGAGTCATTTGAGAATCTACGGAATATCGATGATATTGTTAAGACTTCGATGTCCCAGTATCTGTGGCGGTTATTGTGTATCATCAACATGGACAAATGCAATGAATATGGATGATACGATACTCTATGGCATTCTGCGGTTTGAATTCACTCTGTATCTTTAGCAGTTGCATTGATTTGATTTTGTAAATTATACTGACAATATCATACACATGTATAATGCATTATTCATACTACAACTTCTCCCAGATAATTATTTTGTTCAAATTGCACAAGAATTCCACCTGACGTAGTGTAATAATGTTGACTGTAAGCTGTGTTCATATCACTAAAATAACAGATCGTACATCAGTGCTTTTATAATTTTTGTCTTCGATGGATTTAATTATTCTTAGCAATTTGATAATGAAAAGGAACCACAGAACATCACCCGCACACAACACTGACGTATTCTACCAGAAATATTTTTCTCCGTGATTCTGCGTAGTTTAATTTTGGCCTCATACATCAGCAATGAAATCTTGTTCAACAATAAATACCATCAGCACTGTTCTTAGAAAATGCAATCTGATTCGATTAATTTTTTCTTTTATAAATAGAGTTCAGTACCACCGGTGCACATTTATTTCTTACACATCGCAATATTGTTTGCAGTTTCAAGTAATTTAGATTTGCCCCTGTGATAAAAGTTAAGATGGCGGCCAACAAAAGATAGAGGATTTCTTTTTTAATTCAGATTTTCCTTTGCTCAATAAATAATTAAATTGATGCCACCAATAAAAAAATTATTAAATTGTTTTGCAAATTAGTTTAATACAAACCCATGCTATTTTCAACTAGAAGTACAGACGAAGTCACTATATAATCGCAACTAACAATGGCTGCGCTTCTTGCAGCTATGATAAAACAATTAATACAAAATTGTAATTAAAAGAGGAAGTGATTTTTCAATAATTAATCATAAATAGTTTTAACGCCTTTGGCTCTGTTTGTTTTTTACCAGCAAATGAACATAAAAGTACAATAATTTTCATTAAATGTTTTTCATTCAACAGACCTCAAATCGATTCGCATCTTGCGTCGGCGACATACGTCAGAAGAAGGCGACAAAAGGGTACAAAACAAAAGAAAAGAATGACACAGATTAACAAAGAATGTGAAACAAATATTGTCTCAGTTTTACATAATTATCATCTTTTTAAGAAATAATTACATAGTTGAATGAATATTATTGAGTTTCGTAATTTTCCACACGTTCATATTCCACTAGTAATAAAAATTATATATATATATATATATATATATATATATATCGTGGATGTTATATATCGATACAGCAGCCTTTTTAACATAGGAGTGTCGACGTCATTTACAAAATATCGAGCTTAGGTGATCGTGAAAAAAAGGACTACTTGTTAGGAACTGTCACATTTTTTTTTTTTTGTCGTTTAAATGTATCATTTTCTGGACATGTCTCATAACTACCCTTTCTTTTAAAAAAATCACGTATTGCCAATTGGAAATACGCGACCTCTGTATATGTTTGTATAACAATTTATTACGTTGCGATAGCTTAGACATATAAAAAATATTCACATTACCAGATTCGTCAAGTGGTTATCATCTTCAGATAAGCCTAATCCACTAAAAAGCTACTTACTGAAATATAAACAAAAATTACTTCACTTACACACTTTGAAGTCATTTAACGTTTCAATTAATGTAGATCATACCATTACATGACAAAAGACTTTTATCATGTGACGATATGATGTAGGCTTACATTTACTGAAATTGTTAAGTCATTTCATGATATTCAAAGTGTTTAACTAAATTAATTTGTATACATATAGAAAGCTTTTGAGTGCGTTAACAACTTCTGAAAATGGCAACTACTTGCCCAAATCGGTAATGTGAACATTTTTTATGAATCCCACCATCATCTTGTAGGATTAGTGCAGCGGTTTAAGTAATAGAAAAAAGTGTTTTGAAAAAAAAAAAAACAGTGAGTCGTTTTGACCATATGATGAGCTTGGTGACAAAGAAGCCTATTGAAAAGACAGACAAACTGTCTAGGTTGATTACTGCTCTGAAAAGGACTGTCAGGTGGATTCTCATGAAAGGTAATAAAAGTAAGAGAGCGCTCACAACCAACTGAATGTGATAATAAAGTAGCCACATCAACGTCGTCTGATCCCAGATTCAAAAACATAAACTTTAAGGTGCTTTAGCATTTTTGAAGACAATCGAAAGCATCAGGGATTTACTAGCAACTGTTGAAACGACTATCAGTAAGAATGGTCAATACGTTGGTACAATATAGGGAAAGAGAAAAATCAAATTTTATTCATGCAATGAACATCATAAAATGGAACCAGGAAATAATAGTTTGCATACTAACACCGGAATGGATATTTCAGTTCTTATTTGAAACGTCGCCTTATAGATCTTGAATGAGATACATTAGACGTATGGAACATAACACTGATGCAACCTATCCAAAGCTATAGAACATTGCACCGAAGAACTTGAGCTTCCTAGCTACATCGCTATCTTCTGAGGCGTTGTTCTCTAAAGCAGGATGTCATCTGTCAACAATGGATTAGACTAAATGGGAAACTTTTATCAAAAATGATATTTTTACAATCTCTAGACAAAAAGTTGCGGGACATGTTAAGTTCATATTGTTGTACTCACTGATTAATATATACGATATTAGATGTATGTAGATGCTGCTTTTTACACTCTTATGCACGTTAATCACATAACACCTAAGTTTTGGGGTCGATTATATCACCCAACGATGTTTAGAAGTCGATGACGAAAACAAAATTAACCCATGATTTGCCAACGCCACCCATAACTACTAGCGACTCGATGGGACAGTAGCAGAATCACGAAGTAAATTACTTGTGGTCGTTGTATCCAAAGCATATCTTATCCGGAGAGTTCTTCTAATGTGGCAGTCGCTACTGTTCAAGTCCATTTTGAAAAGTGAAGAAACCGCAGGATACTTGTTTCATTCATAATCTTTTACTGTGTACACGACTGATTTAGGGGTTGGGTTGTTTCAGGGAGAAGACCAGACAGCGAGGTCGTCGGTCTCATCGGATTAGGAAGTCGGCCGTGCCCTTTCAAAGGAACCAACCCAGCATTTGCCTAGAGCGATTTAGGGAAATCACGGAAAACCTAAATCAGGATGGCCGGACGCGGGATTGAACCGTCGTCCTCCCGAGTGCGACTGATTTAGGAGCACTTCAAGTTTCATCATCTGGTGTAAACTGTAATAATAAAAGCATTCTGTTGCACGAGAATCGGACGGGAGCCACATGTTTGAAACATCAGATAAGGAACTATGCGGCTAAAACTTCCAAATTAAAACGCATTAATATAGAGAGCAGGACGTTACTTACAAATAAAATCACCTGATCATTTGAGATAATCCTTACCCCCAATGTTGTCATGGAACCAAACGCTCCGTGTCAAGTGGGTGACTCAAAAAATTCGTAAAAAAACAAAAAATTTGTGGCATCGTTCTTTGAAACCTCAACATATTTAGCGGCAGACCAAGGAAGGAAATCAAGGACGTTGTTAATATTTTAACTTTGATATTGAGTTTTGATTATTTTACATTTGGTGACCAAGTGTACAAACAGCAACAGGGTCTGGCCATGAGTTCCCCCATAACTTATAATTTAGCGAATATTTTTATGTCTCATTTCGAGAATGAGGTTTTTAAAGAATATCCGGAGGAGGTGTGAAAGGTGGTATGTTGGAAACGTTACGTTGCTATCTTTGTTCCTTATTGAGGCAGCAACAAACAGCGTGTCAGTTCACATAACAAACTTAGTGCATTCCATGGAAGGATTTCGTTCTCTGTTCAGCACCTCCTTGCCATATTTAAACTTAAATATCACCTTAAATGGTGGCAAGATAGAGTTTGACATCCACAGAAAACAACGATTTTGTTCTGAATGTAGCATCGAAAAACTCATTTCAATAGAAAACTGGTGCCTTCAAGTTCCTCCTAAACAGACTGAATAATGTTCCCCTCAAATCACAGGCATATGATAGGGAATTTGGTATAATCAGTTACAATGCCGCGCGTAATCGAGACCGTGGTTTATGACTGAGTTACTGCAGGGGAACCTCCCCATCGCACCCCCCTCAGATTTAGTTATAAGCTGGCACAGTGGATAGACCTTGAAAAACTGAACACAGATCGATCGAGAAAACAGGAAGTGTGGAACTATGAAAAAAATAAGGAAAATATACAAACTGAGTAGTTGACGTGCAACATAATTAACATCAAGGACCCTGTCAACTCAGGAGCGCCGTGGTCCCGTGGTTAGCGTGAGCAACTGCGGAACATGAGGTCATTGGTTCAAATCTTTCCTCGAGTGAAAAATTTACTTTTTTTATTTTCGCAAAGTTATGACCTGTCCGTTCGATCATTGACGTCTCTGTTCACTGTAGTAAGTTTAGTGTCTGTGTTTTGCGACCGCACCGCAAAACCGTGCGAGTAGTAGACGAAAGGACGTGCCTCTCCAATGGGAACCAAAAACATTTGATCGCAAGGTCATAGGTCAACCGATTCCTCCACAGGAAAACACGTCTGATATATTCCATACGACACTGGTGACGGCATGTTGTCGACCCACCTAACTTGTACACTTGGCGAATGGGTAAAAACATTCTTCTACCTTCCCCGATTTAGGTTTTCTTGTGGATGTGATAATCACTCCCAAGGAAGTGATGAAAACAGAAGAGTTTGTCACATAAACTGAAAATAAAAAAGTAAAATTTTCCCTGGAGGGAGGACTTGAAACAAGGACCTCTCGTTCCGCAGTTGCCCACACTAAACACGGGACCACGGCGCTCCTTGTATCATAGAGACCTTGATGTTAATTATGTTCCGCATCAACTACTCAGTTTGTACATTTTCTTTATTTTTTCATAGTTCCACAAGACTTCTTCCTGTTTTCTTGATTGATCTGTGTTCAGTTTTTCAAGGCCTATCCACTGTGCCAACTTATAACTAAATCTGAGGGGGGTGTGATGGGGAGGTTCCCTTGTGAGTAAGAAAGTACTAGCGAAGCGGAGGTGGGGAGGACGGAGGGCGGAGAGGGGGGGGGGGGCATGTAAGGGAATCATTCTGAAGGCAGTAGAGAAATCGAAAAAGAACAAAGTTCATAAGATTCCATATCATGGATATGATCAGATCAGAGGGGACTGGAAAGGAACTGGTGTCAGCAAACATAGTCCCGGCATTTTTCATACCAAAAAATTGGCCCAGTAGGTTAAGGAAGCGAAAACTCTTCAAAAAGGATCCTTTCTCTTACGCCGGAGTGTGTAGTATTGAGTGAGATTTAAGCCAGTTTTGTAAGAGCACATACATTGGCCAGACAGCCTGGAATTTTTGTAGAGATTTAAAGAACGTAAAGAGACGGACTAAAGGCAGCACTGACAGTGGATTTGATTGACAACCGGCATCAGCTGCAGTTGTTTAGCGATAACGTAACTGCTTTACACTCTGCAGAAAAAGGTCGGATAATCAGTGCTCTCGAAGAAATTGAAATCTGAAGAAGTCTTCATTCTCATCGTGTTGATACAGTTAACAAACGAACTTAGCTGACTCACCAAAATATTTTATCCAGGCATATTAAGATGCCCATATGACATAAAATTTTTCCTTGTTTTTTAAATGTACAGGTCCTCCTCCCTTTTATTATTGTTATTTTTCTGCCTCCTTCCTGCTGTTAACTGCCGCATTTCCGCTTCAAACATTTCACCAGTCTCATGTCTGCTCTTGGTTCGTGTGCGGCTTCAGCACTCTCGGTTAGTATTTAGTATAACAGTCATCCTGTTAGTGTTCCCGCTCGCGCAGCTCGGGGAACGGTTGTTATGGAATTTTGTAAGTAATTCCAAGCAGTATGTGATTTCTTCCCCCCTCCCCCCCCCCCCCCCACCACCGCCACTCCACTTTTATTGCATTTTGCGTGTTTCACTATTGTGGTAACTTTTGGTGTCCGGTCGTGATATCAGTTTATTTTTCGGATTTTTTTGGGTCACTTTCACTCTTTTGACACTGAGGCTTTGGTTCATTGACACCATTGGGGGTCTGGATGACTTCAGATAATTAAGTGATTTTATTTGTAAGTAACGCACTGTTCTCTCTTTTAATGTGTTTTAATTTCGAAGTTTTAGCCGCATAGTTCGTTATCTGATGTTTCAGACTTGAGGATTCCCTTCCCATTCGTGTGTAACAGAATGTTTTTATTAATTCAGTTTGCCGGCCGGGGTGGCCGTGCGGTTCTAGATGCTACAGTCTGGAACCGCGAGACCGCTACGGTCGCAGGTTCGAATCCTGCCTCGGGCATGGTTGTGTGTGATGTCCTTAGGTTAGTTAGGTTTAAGCAGTTCTAAGTTCTAGGGGACTGATGACCTTAGAAGTTAACTCTCATAGTGCTCAGAGCCATTTGAACCAACCATTATTACAGTTTACATCAGATGATGAACTTCAAATGTTCCGAAACCGGCCGTGTACACAATGAAAGGTGGTAAATTAAGCAAATGTCTTGCGATTTCTTCATTTGTCAAACTGATAATGTATCCGATTTTAATCGGTAGTTCGTGTAACGCAGATTGCGCGGGATGAACCGGCTTACAACATTTTCGAGCGACGGTGCTCAATTATAGGAGGCGAGGTCGCGGATAAGCCGACCTTGATGCTCCCTCCCTCCTTCCCCTCCCCCTCCCCTCACTCCCGCATTCACACAGTGACGCCTACTGCTGGAGGCGTGTCGTTCGCCTCGCTTCTCTGGCTTCAGATCGTAGCGCTGTCGGCACCTCGCGTCCACTTCCAAGCCGACATGGGCGCCCGCTGTGTGTCCGACGTGTGTCTACTACTCCTAGTCGTGGACGTCACGGCTGCTGCAGACGTTGAGTACTGAGGAGGCGATGCCGAACAGCGGTACCTTAACTTTCTGATACTGGAGTTGTTGTACAAGAAGTAACAGTCTTGTTTTATACAGCTGTCTCTACAAGGCCATCCACGTCAGTAATGTATGTGGATCGAGTTACTCAATTATGTGTCAAAGATTATGAATTTGTGTGCAAGTAGTACTGTCGCTACGGTCTGTCGGCTAATGGCGTCAGCTGGTGCGACGTGCACACAGCAGCCGTGTATGTGCACGTCGTAAACAGCCCTTACTGTTCCGACTGTTCTTGGCAACTATGCTACGTGTAATGGTTTTACTCTGTACGTCGTTGGCAAGATTTCACGTTGTTTAGTAGGTGAGCAGCCAATTAAAAGTGATGCCCACACTCCAGAATTATACTCCAACGTTCGTCACAATCCCTGTGCGATATCTTGTCTCCCTGGAGGTAAATAGATTCTGGTAGTTATAGTTAGACTATGAGGTGACACAAGTCATGGGATAGCTATATACATACACTCCTGGAAATTGAAATAAGAACACCGTGAATTCATTGTCCCAGGAAGGGGAAACTTTATTGACACATTCCTGGGGTCAGATACATCACATGATCACACTGACAGAACCACAGGCACATAGACACAGGCAACAGAGCATGCACAATATCGGCACTAGTACAGTGTATATCCACCTTTCGCAGCAATGCAGGCTGCTATTCTCCCATGGAGACGATCGTAGAGATGCTGGATGTAGTCCTGTGGAACGGCTTGCCATGCCATTTCCACCTGGCGCCTCAGTTGGACCAGCGTTCGTGCTGGACGTGCAGACCGCGTGAGACGACGCTTCATCCAGACCCAAACATGCTCAATGGGGGACAGATCCGGAGATCTTGCTGGCCAGTGTAGTTGACTTACACCTTCTAGAGCACGTTGGGTGGCACGGGATACATGCGGACGTGCATTGTCCTGTTGGAACAGCAAGTTCCCTTGCCGGTCTAGGAATGGTAGAACGATGGGTTCGATGACGGTTTGGATGTACCGTGCACTATTCAGTGTCCCCTCGACGATCACCAGTGGTGTACGGCCAGTGTAGGAGATCGCTCCCCACACCATGATGCCGGGTGTTGGCCCTGTGCGCCTCGGTCGTATGCAGTCCTGATTGTGGCGCTCACCTGCACGGCGCCAAACACGCATACGACCATCATTGGCACCAAGGCAGAAGCGACTCTCATCGCTGAAGACGACACGTCTCCATTCGTCCCTCCATTCACGCCTGTCGCGACACCACTGGAGGCGGGCTGCACGATGTTGGGGCGTGAGCGGAAGACGGCCTAACAGTGTGCGGGACCGTAGCCCAGCTTCATGGAGACGGTTGCGAATGGTCCTCGCCGATACCCCAGGAGCAACAGTGTCCCTAATTTGCTGGGAAGTGGCGGTGCGGTCCCCTACGGCACTGCGTAGGATCCTACGGTCTTGGCGTGCATCCGTGCGTCGCTGCGGTCCGGTCCCAGGTCGACGGGCACGTGCACCTTCCGCCGACCACTGGCGACAACATCGATGTACTGTGGAGACCTCACGCCCCACGTGTTGAGCAATTCGGCGGTACGTCCACCCGGCCTCCCGCATGTCCACTATACGCCCTCGCTCAAAGTCCGTCAACTGCACGTACGGTTCACGTCCACGCTGTCGCGGCTTGCTACCAGTGTTAAAGACTGCGATGGAGCTCCGTATGCCACGGCAAACTGGCTGACACTGACGGCGGCGGTGCACAAATGCTGCGCAGCTAGCGCCATTCGACGGCCAACACCGCGGTTCCTGGTGTGTCCGCTGTGCCGTGCGTGTGAGCATTGCTTGTACAGCCCTCTCGCAGTGTCCGGAGCAAGTATGGTGGGTCTGACACACCGGTGTCAATGTGTTCTTTTTTCCATTTCCAGGAGTGTATATACAGATGGCGGTGGTATCGCGTAGACGAGGTATGAAAGGGCAGGGCACTGGAGAAGATGCCATTTGTAATGAGGTTATTCATGTGAAAATGTTTTCGACGTGATTATGACCGCACTATGGGAATTAACAGACTTTGAACGTGGAGTGGTAGTTAGAGCTAGGCGCATGGAGCATTCCATTCCGGAAATCGTTAGGGAAATCAATAATTCGAGATCCGCAATGTCAAGAGCTTGCCGAGAACAACAAATTTCAGTCATTACTTTCGACCACGGACAAGGCAGTGGACGACGGCAATCATTTAACGGCCGAGAACCTCGGCGTTTGTGTAGAGTTGTCAGTGCTAACACAAAAGCAGTACTGATTGAAATAACCGTTAGGACAGTGCGGCAAAATTTAACGTCAGTCGGCTATGGCACCAGACGACCGACGCGAATGCCTTTGCTATAAGCACGACATTCCCTACAGCTCCTTTCCTCGACTCGTGAACATATTGGTTAGGCCCTAGACGACTAGAAAACCGTGGCCCGGTGAGCTGATGGCAGGGTTCGAGCGTGGAGCAGACCGCACAAACCCATCGACCAAAGTTGTCAACAAGGGTCTGTTCAAGCTGGTCGTAGCTCCATAGTGCTGTGGGGTTCGTTCACATGGAATGCATTGGGTCCATTGACCCAGCTGAACGAAATGAGACCATTAGCGTCATTCATGGGTTTCATGCTCCCAAAGAACGAAGGAAATTTTATGGATGGTAATGCGCCATGTCACCGGGATATTGCTAGCGATAGGTTTGAAGAAAATTCTGGATAGTCCGAGCCAATGATGTGGCCACCCAGATAGCCCGGCATGAATTCCGTCAAGCATTTATGGGACATAATCGAGAGGTCACTTCGTCCACAGAATTCGCACTGGCACCACTTTCGGAATTATGGACGGCTATTGCGGCAGCATGGCTCAATATTTCTGCAGGCGACTGCCAACGACTTGTTGAATCCATGCCAAGACGAGAACCTACACTACGCCTGGCATAAACAGGTCGTACAAAAATGGCTCTCAGCACTATGGGACTTAACATCTGAGGACATCAGTCCCCTAGCACTTACAACTACTTAAACCTAACTAACCTAAGGACATCACGCACATCCATGCCCGAGGCAGGATTCGAACCTGCGACCGTAGCGATCGCGTGGTTCCAGACTTAAAACCCTAGAGCCACTCGGCCACAGCGGCCGGCAAAGGTCGTACACGACATTAGGAGATATGCCATGACATTAGTCACCTCAGTACACGTCGCATCGTTAATGACTTCCTAGTGTCGGAGTTTACTCCTCCACTAAGTGAGAACAGCAAACAGTCACCATCCCACAGTATTCCAAATTAACGTGAAATGCACGGAATACGTTGGCCAGATCCTTATGACGTTGACCGATGCTTCAACCCTATAATATGCTGTGAAGATTCTTTTGTTGATTGTACAGGTACAGAATGTGGTAAAAATAGGTCAGCATGAACTCACACCGGCTAGCGGAGAGATCTGGCTGTTGGCTGCTGACACTGTGAGGTATGCTAGACAAGGAACGAATATGACGAATGATTCTTTCTCTTTACTGACCAATCTATTCCTGCATATTCAGGGCATAATAGATCCATTGAACAAGTATCTCACTTCCTATTCTATGCCTGTGACTTACGATACTGAACTTGAAATCGATCACATTCTTAAGGAGTACACCGCCATGTCAAACAACCTGGCGAACATTATCTGCGAATTCTAGAAAACAAACGAGTGCCATTTTACAAACGGTTGTGCTAGTTTTCCTGTAGTACTCAGAGACAAGAGTGATGAATACTAAAATTCTTAAAATTTTGTACTTGTGAGGATCCACAGCCTCCAGATTATTAATAAACGTAAACATTACAGCCAACTATGGATAATGTTTAGGTTTACTAAAACTGTTATTGTAATACAAAAATCAGGTATAAGATTCTGGAGGTCCGTGACAGGCTGCTCATGGCTGGATGGACATCTACACTAAAATCCATATTCTGCAAACCACCACAAAGTGCATGGCAGAAACTACGTCCTATTGTATTAGTTATTTGGATTTTTTCCTGGTCTCTTCGCGTATGGACGGGGGGAAGAAAGATTGTTTAAATGTCTCTGTGCGTGCTGTAATTATTCTAATCTTGTCCTCACGATCCCTATGTGAGTGATACATAGGGGACCTAGTATACCTCTAGAGTAATCATTTAAAGCCGGTTCTTGAAACTTTGTTAATATACTTTCTTAACACATTCAAAGTCTATCTTCAAGAGTCTGTTTCTTCAGCATCTCTGTGCTACCCTCCCACAGATCAAACAGACGTATGACCATTCGTGCTGCCCTTCACTGAATACTTTCAATATTCCCTGTTAGTCCCGTTTCGTATGGGTCCCACACACTTGAGCAATATTCTAGAATAGGTCACTGGAATAATTTTTAAGCAATCTCCTTTGTAGACTGATTCCACTTATCCAGTTTTCTACAAATAAATTGAGAGCTACCATTTGCTTTACACCCAAGAAAGACTGTGCGATTATTCCATTTCGTATACCTAAAAAGTGTTACATCCAGGTATCGGTAAGAGGTGGGCGATTCCAACAGTGACTCATAGTCATGGTAACTATGTTTTCTCGCCTCGTAAAGTGCACATTTTACTTTTCTGAACATTTACAGAAAGTTTCCAATCCTTGCAACACTTTGAAATCTTATAAAGATCTGACTGAATATGCCTGCAACTTCTTTCAGACAGTACTTCATTGTAGATGACTGCATCATCTGCAAAAAGTCTGCAAGATATTAATATATAGCATGAAGAGTAAGGGTCCAAACGCTTCCCTGGGGCACACCCGCCGTTACTTCTACATTTGACGACGACTCTCCATGCAAGAGAACATGCTGTATGCACCCTAATAAAAAGTCCTCAATACAGTCACCAATTTCACTTGATACCCTGTATGGTCGCACTTTTGGCAATAAGCTTAGATGTGGTACTGGGTCAAATACTTTTCAGAAATCAAAAAATACTTGGTCTACCTGACTACCTTGATCCAAAGCTTTCAAGTATGGCAAGTGAGAAAAGTGCGAGCTGGGTTTCGGATGATCAGTTTTTCCGGAATCGATGCTGGTTGGCATTGAGGAGGTCATTCTGTTCAATACACCTCATTAAGTTTGTGCTCAGAACATCTTCTAAGAATCTACGACAAACTGAAGTCAAAGACATTGGCGGTAGATTCGTCAGTTACTTCTACTACCCTTCTTCCAACGGCATTTTGTTCGAGGGCTCTAAGAGAGATTGTAGTTCGAAGAGGGGCTGATTGAGAAGCAAATTCAGTACAGAATCTGACGGGGGTGGGAGAGAACTGAATACAATTAGAACAGAAGGTAGAAACAACGGAAAATAAGAAAGATGATCCTCACATCTGAACACAACTCAGAGGTATTGAATGACCAGGGAAATGTTGTCAATTACTTCTTCTGTGACCGGACCAATCCTTGAAAAGATAGACAAGAAGTATTACCACAAAAAACAGACGGCGACTGTGCGTCTGATCTTGGGGTGTACGTGAAAATACTACACGTGCTGGAAGTATAGGACTTTAGGGATGCACAGTAGTACGAATGGATCTGACAACAGAACGGGAGAGGGAGAGGGATGCGATCTCTCAGGTTTCCTCGGTGCGACTGATTGATTTTGTGCTTCCTCGTGTTGAGCGGAGTTATTTATTCAATTGTAGTAACACATATCGCAGCACCTGAACAAGGCAACTAAGTAGGTCGTCGATACATCATGAAGAAAAACAGAATCAATTACAGAACGGTAGGGCGAGAGATGATACAGGGCTAGGAAAGGTCTTCTGTCTTGGTGCGAGCAGGAAAAGGGAGGGGCAAATGTGTGGTTATGATAGACAAGTGATCGTAAGACTGAGAAATAATTTGGGTTCTTGAAGTACAGAAAGGATGTTGCTGTATGTGATAGAATGAGATGAGGACAAAGGTATGTTGCAGCAGGAGGATGCGGGCGGATTTCTTGACCCTACGAGCTGTGTAGACGAGCACAGGAGAAGGAAACAGCTTTTGGACTTTAACGTTCCTACCTCATAAACTACTGCAGGTTTTGAGAATGAAATACTTTATTGTGCTTTGAATGACGTACCTGCCTTGGTTTGGTTTCGGTGTTTTCAAGACGTATTTCACAACATGCTCCAGTTAAGTGTCCATTTACACCCAGTGTAAAGAGCACAGCTGATAAAACAGGAAAACTATCGGTCAGTGGCACATATAGTATGAGCTCACACAGGTGGCATGTACATCGCCTCTGGCGATACATAGCTACATAACACAAGAGCTGCAAGAACGTCACCTAACTGGACAGGGAAATGGCACATGTTCATCATCGCTTGTGGATCTCGCAGCCTAAGAGTGAACTACACCCAAAAAAGGAAGAAGAAGATTAACCATGAAATGTCAAGTGCTGTTGTGGACGAGTGAAATTCTCCTGCTTGTAATTATGGTGAGGTTTGCGCTAGAAACAAATAAACAAAAAAAACTCAATAAACAGTGTCATTAAAGAACATTTGTACCGGCAGGTAAACACAAAAAGGAATGGAACCAATCTCCCAAGGTCCTCCCTGAGGAGCTCGTTCATTTCTCAATGACAGACAGCTAAAACAAACATAACACGTTATAATGAGTGCCATACTTTTAAAGTAACCTCAGAATGCAGTACTGTGCGAGCGTACCCAGTCGTCAACAATGAGGGAAGAAATCAGTTGCGTTCACTTTGGAGGAACTGCGCCAGCGTTTGCCTGAAATAGTTCCGAGAAATCGCGTGGGACCTAGGGTGTTAGATTACCGTTTCGATCGCCATTCTTTACGAATGTGGGCACTATCTATAGAACAATGAGAAATCCATCTCGATAGAGAAGCTCTTCTAGTACCTATCCGTTTCGGATTGTGACAGTCATAGCTATGTTACTTATTATTGCTCCGAATATTCATTGTTCTTGTGTGTGTTACCAAGTCGAGATGTTCTGCTTCTTCCTAGTTCTCGTTCATGGGTTACCCTTCCTTGAAGAATGCTCAGCAGCAGTTTGCGTCTTCTTCCATTCTTCATTATGTGGCAGGGATATTGTAGTTTTCCTGCATTTCGTTGTCTTTAAAACTTCTTTTTGTAACTTCATTTTGCGGAAAAGTGCTGTTGTTAGAAATTTATCTGGCCAGGGTTCCCTTAGTATTCTCCTATACAGTATCATTTCAAACGCTGCAAGTCTTTTGCGCGTCTTCTAGGTCAAAGTCAGGGATCAGCTTCTTAAAAATGGTGGGAAATACACGGCATACAATAAGTAATGCAACACATCTTTTATTGGCTAATTTCGGTTGAGAAAAATTCTGAATTTGTTATGGGAAATCGTGGAATATGTCCACATTAGCTCCTAAAGTTTCATGAAGCTCTGATAGCTGGCAGTGTTATACGTAGCCTTCAAAATGACGTCTGTAACGCAGGTCTATTTCAAGCAGATACTGTCATTGAGCTTCTTTTGGTGGAAAACCAGAGCATCACAGCACTCGTAGGTGCTTGCAAAATGCCTACTGTTACCTGGCAGTGAACAAAAGCACGCTGAGGCGGTGGGTGAGGCGTCTGTCATCATCGCAACAAATTCGCACAAACCTCTCCGATCTCCCGCGCGCCGACCGATCGCACACAGCTGTAACTCCTGTGGACTCTCTCTCAATGAAGGTTGCAGGATGCACTCCGCGGATGATGTGGAGGTTATTGATGCTGGAAGACCTTCGTTCCAATGTCGACAGTAGAGTGGTGTTATGCTGGCATACAGGCCTTATCAGTAAGGCGGCGTAAGGCCGTTGCATTGAACGGATTATGATTAGAAATAGGGTTTTGTACCCAAAAGAGTGGCGAATAATATGGTGTATTGGGCTCCTGAATGAAACCAATCTTCTTTCAGGAAAAAATTTATTGTATTACTTATTGAACGCCTCTCGGATGAATGAAAGAAGAAGAAATCTTAATTTTCTTTCCACTGAGAGATGATGACTCTTCGGGGCTTAGCCATCTTACAAGACGCTGCTCTGGCTTTCATAGGACGGACTGCAATATCTTGCGAATTAACCCATAGGATGTTCGTTCCCAGACATGTGTATTTGTTTCTTTGTTCAGTAACTTTACCATTACCCTTTAGGTAACAGTTTGGCATGTCTTTATTGCGGATGACCACTAATTTTGTTTTACTTACATTGATTTCTAGTCTATAATGTTTACTGATCTTTCAATGCGAAACGGAAAAATCTAGCGAAAATCAGCAAATCGTTCCCACAAGTGTGGAGAGAAGAATAATCAACTGCTTTAATGAGAACTTCAAACCTCTGTTTGTACATAACGCAGAATTCTTATGAAATTGTAGGAAAACCGTTTTGTGTCAACAACTGATTTCTTAGTTTTGTTTATCCAGTCTAAGACCAGTTATGCTCACGATCGTCTGATCATCACTAGATTAAAACACAATTTCAACGAACACTAAGAGACAGAGAAGGGAGTCACAGATCTGTGACTCACTAGACTGTTGCTTACACATGGAGATGGCACACGAGTCTTCATTTACACCATAGATAAACTGCAGGAGGTAATCAATTTGTAATCAAGCCCACAAACTACGACTCGTTTCGGAGGCCTTAGTCCGTTCTAAGGTAACAATTGCGGTCTTAGGTCAGGAGCATTGCTATCAGAGTGGTAACGATATCGAAAATTTGAAATAAACAGTTTATGATCTTACTGAGCAACGGTATAACAATAATTTTTAAATGAACACACCTCCATTTGGCTTTTTTGTTTGTTATTTAATTGCTACCCAGGTTTCAGGCTTTTATGCCATTTTCAAGTGACTGAGTTTATATCGTCAACACATATTGCTGGAGATCAAGCTCGCCGCCCGTTGTGGCCGAGCGGTTCCAGGCGCTTCAGTCTGGAACCGCGCGACCGTTACGGTTGCAGGTTCGAATCCTGCCTCGGGCATGGATGTGTGTAATGTCCTTCGGTTAGTTAGGTCTAAGTAGTTCTAAGTTCTAGGAGACTGATACCTCTTGTCCGCAGCTCGTGTTCGTGCTGTAGCGTTCTCGCTTCCAACGGTCGGGTTCCCGGGTTCGATTCCCGGTGGGGTCAGGGATTTTCTCTGCCTCGTGATGACTGTGTGTTGTGTGATGTCCTTAGGTTAGTTACGTTTAAGTAGTTCTAAGTTCTAGGGGACTGATGAACATAGATGTTCAGTCCCATAGTGCTCAGAGCCATTTGAACCATTTTTGAACTGATGACCTCAGATCTTAAGTCCCATAGTGCTCAGAGCCATTTGAACCATATCAAGATGGATACAATGGGGAGACAATATTTTTCATAATTTATGGCTCAAAATTGGCCAAACTGGGGGGGAAATATTTTTCTTAATTTATGGCCAATTTTGAGCTCTATGTCCTGCAGTATATGTTAATTACATAAACTCATTCACTGTAAAATGGCATAAAAGGGCGAAATCTGGGTCGTAATTAAATGAACAACAATATTCAAATTGCTGCGTGTTCATTTGAAATGACTGAAACACATGTTTACTATTACAACAGCAGTTGTTTGAATCGAAAATAGCACATTTTGCAGAGCTGCTATAGTATATATTGCTTTATCTGTTTTCCCACGTACTATCGTAACAGGGAAGGTACCAAGGATGTTTCAGGTGATTTTCGTCTCCAAGCACTCAGAGCAAAGAGGAGATACAAGTCTAACAGCAGTGCCGGCGATGAGTGAATGCTTTGCGGTTCTCACAGACAGAGATACCATGAACCATTGTGAGGCCATGATATGAATTACTCTGCAGGCAATATGACGCCATCGGTATTCCCGGACCACATGTTGCGCAGCACTCCGTGACTGAAACATCAACGTGAGAGTCGTGCGACGACCCACCGGTCGTGATCGACACGTCGAGGAAGTAAAGAAGTCGTAGCCAAATTGAGATTCCCCGCAGTAGTACACTCACCATCACCTAAAGGGTGGGCGACATTTTATGCAAGTTATAGCAAAAATTTCCGTCCTACAGCGTTGGTGGCTTGCTTTAGCAGTTTTCCGACTGTTGAATTCTTACTGATGGGACCTTCTGGGTGGTGTACCACCAACAAAGCACTATCCCAATAGCTTTTGAAACACGTACTTGGCTAATCTTTTGAATCCTAAACCGATAAAGCATGAAACCAGTGTACTCTAATTTAATGATTTTACAAAACGCGCAACAAATGGTTCTAATGGCTCTGAGCACTATGGGACTTAACATCTATGGTCATCAGTCCCCTAGAACTTAGAACTACTTAAACCTAACTAACCTAAGGACATCACACAACACCCAGTCATCACGAGGCTGAGAAAATCCCTGACCCCGTCGGGAATCGAACCCGGGAACCCGGGCGCGGGAAGCGAGAACGCTACCGCACGACCACGAGATGAAAACGCGCAACAATGAATAGCATTTAAAAGTAAGTCGGCATGATGTACAGGCTCTCAGAGTAGTATTACGAGCAACACCCTGGCTATTATGTCTTATAGTCCTACGTTGCTTTATTCTATTTCATGAACTATTACATAATCTACATTTCGGATTCTCTCGTCAGCATTCAGTGGGGAAAACAGTCACAAATACAAATTAATATACGTGTCTTTACTGTTACAGATGCCAGAGCTAGAAGATGTAGAGTAGATGACTGCCCCAACTTCAGAGCCATACGGTACCATGACGAGTTGGGCTGTGTACGCAGTGAATGCTGCCCTACAAGCTTCAACTGCAGTGAGTATCGCATCAGGAAGCGAAGGATTCGGCTCTTAATGCAGGTACCTAGAGTGTAAGCCAAGATTGTATGTGATATCCTAAACAAGCAGAATAACCTGTTTTCTAGTCCTCTTTTGTGTGTCTTCGGTGCCCAACAGACAATCCTTGCTTTCTCATCCATAAACCGTAAAGATAATGTCATATATTTTTCCCTTATCATTTCAACCAAATGCTTGGATTATTTCTCCCCATATATGTACATCAGAACTCGAGAAGCCATCTCCCTGAGTACGTAGAACCTATTTCGTGTACTACTACCAATCCTTCCCTATACCAAATGGAAATGATTCGCGGGAATGACTGCCGTTAAGCATCCATACAGTTCAAATACCGTGATTTTCTCGCCGTGGTCTTAACGCCCTATGTACATTTGGAAGCTATATGTGGACTGCGTCTTCTCGAAGCGTACGCCTTCGGAACTTCTGCAGTAAAGCTGTTTGTGATGCACAACGCCTCTTGTGGTAAGTTCCTATGAGACCAAACTGCTGAGGTCATCGGTCACTAGGATTATACATTACTTAATGTAACTTAAACAATCTTAAGGACAACACACACACACACACACACACACACACACACACACACACATGCACCTACGCCCGAGGGAGGACTCGAACCTCCGACGGGGGCAGCAGCTCGAACCGTGGCAAGGCGCCCTAGACAGCGCGGCTCTCCCACGTGGCCACAACGGCTGTCTTATAAAGTCTGCCACAGGAAGGGCTTCTCTGTTAGCCTGTCGCGTTTAATAAAGGATCACGTGAAGAAAAGCACTGCTGTTCTTTGGATGTTTTGCGTTAGTCTTACCTGCTTACATATCAAGAGCCACAGGCTTACGAGCAAAATGTGAGACCTGTTAAACGGGCTGATTCCTTCGTGTGTCAATTACATTTCCTAAGGCAAGGCACCAGAGTGGTATTCCTGACGTTGATAATGGAAGCAAGACTAAAGAAAAATCAAGACACGTTCATAGCATCTGTCGACATGGAAAAGGCGTTCGACAATGTAAAATGGTGCAAGAGATGCGAAATTCTGACAAAAATATGGGGAAGCCATAGGGAGAGACGGGTAATATATAATATGTACAAGAGTCAAGAGGGAATACCAAGCATGGACGATCAAAAACGAAGTACTCAGATTAACAAGTGTGTAAAGCAGGAATTTAGTCTTTCACCATTACTGTTCAATCTGTACATCAAAGAATTAAAATTCAAGGTGAAAGGATATTAATGATGTGATACGCTGATGAAATTACTACCCCTAGTGAAAGTGAAGGAGAATTACATGATCTCCTGAATGTAACGAACAGTCTAATGAGTACAGAATATGGATTGAGAGTAAATCGAAGAAAGACGAAAGTAATGAGAAGTAGCTAAAATGAGAACAGCGAGAAACTTAACGTGAGGATTGATGGTCACGAAGTAAATGAAGTTAAGGAATTCTACTACCTATGCAGCAAAATAACCAATGACGGACGGAACAAGGAGGACAAAAAAAGCAGACTAGCAGTGACAAAAAGGGCATATCTGGCCAAGAGAAGTCCACTAGTATCAAACATAGGCCTTAATTTGAGGAAGAAATTTGTGAGAATGTACATTTTCAGTACAGCATTGTATGGTAGTGAAACATGGACTATGGGAAAACCGGAACAGAACAGAATCGAAGCATTTGAGATGTGGTGCTGCAAACGAATGGTGAAAATTAAGTGGACTGATAAGATAAGGAATACGGAGGTTCTGAGCAGAATCTGTGGGGAAAGGAATATGTGGAAAACACTGAGAAGGAGCAGGGACAGGATGATAGGTTCAAAAGGCTCTGAGCACTATGGGACTTAACAGCTATGGTCATCAGTCCCCTAGAACTTAGAACTACTTAAACCTAACTAATCTAAGGATAGCACACAACACCCAGTCATCACGAGGCAGAGAAAATCCCTGACCCCGCCGGGAATCGAACCCGGGAACCCGGGCGCGGGAAGCGAGAACGCTACCGCACGACCGGATGATAGGACATCTGTTAAGACATCAGAAAATTACTTCCGTGGTACTAGAGGGAACTGTAGAGGGCAAAATATGTAGAGGAAGGCAGAGACTGGAATACATCCAGCAAATAATTGTGTACATAGGTTTCAAGTGCTACTCTGAGATGAAATGTTGGCACAGGAGAGGAATTCGCGGCGGGCCTCATCAAATAAGTCAAACGATTGATGACTAAAAAAAATGAATATTCCATTAAACGCCGGTCTGCTGTAATCTGCCTTGCCTAACAGATTGTAGGAGTTACTCTGGACGAGTTTTCAACCATTTAACGGCTCTGATTGACTGAGTTATTGACGCACTCACGCAATAGTGAGTTCTACCTACTGCTTACACCGTACGTTACATTTATTTACATTGTGATAGCATGAAGCATCGACGTTCCACACTTTCTTCTGCAATTCAAAACAGTTTATGGTGTTGTGACTTTCCCATATCCAACAAATTCATAGACTACAGCCGTTTTGAAACAGGATTAAACCAATGAACAACAAGTAAATAAAAGACGCTGATATAGTTGCCATTCGCTCTTTGGTAATAGCAATTGAACTCAAAGAGCGAAATTTTAACTTTCTAAGCATTTGTCTGGTGGTACATTTCATAAATATTTTTTAAATATTGGATTACGTCATCTTCCAACAGTCACCCTGTCTAAACTTTCTTCTTTGTTACATATCTTATAGCTGAATTCCTTTTTTCAATATAAATAAATAGTGACAGTTTCGGCTATCGTAGAAAATATGGTAACATCAGAGCTATACAAGTAATTATAGCTGCGAATTCTATGATGACCAGTTTTCGCTATTTATGTATACAGTATATCCTAAAAAAATTCAACAGCATAGATCGTATAAATATTTCTCTACTTAAGACAATTGGTTTTAACAGGCTTTGATTTCAGATCTTAAAGAGCTTGTGTACCAGCGGGTCCCCAAAAAAACCGGATTATTTTTTGAAAGCTATATATTTTCTAGTCGTTTACTAAACAACCATATCCCCTTCAAAATACTCTCTATTGAAGCTAATACATTTGTCCCACCAGTGTTATCACTGTACGAAACACTTTTTTGTAGTCGTCTTAAGAAATGACTGACACCTCCATTTTTTATTTTTTCTTTTATTTTTTTGACTTATTCAATGTTGTCAAATCGGTGTCCTTTCATGCTCCTTTTTGAGTGTGGAAATAAGAAATTGTCAGGTCAGGCGAGTTAGGTGCGTGAGGCAAGGAATCATACCATTTTTAGTGAAAAACTAACAAAGATGGCCGGCCTAAGTGGCCGAGAGGTTCTAGGCGCTTCAGTCTGGAACCGCGCGACCGCTAGGATCGCAGGTTCGAATCCTGCCTCGGGCATGGATGTGTGTGATGTCCTTAGGTTAGTTAGGTTTATGTAGTTCTAAGTTCTAGGGGACTGATGACCTCAGAAGTTAAGTCCCATAGTGGTCAGAGCCATTTGAGCCATTTAACAGAGATGGCTGTGTGTGCCGGTGCGTACTCGTGGTGGAAAAACCAGTCTCCTGTCTGCCACCAGTCGGGTCTTTTTTGATGAACACTTTTGTGAATTCTTCTTAAAATTTCCAAATACAAGGTTTGATTGACGATCTGACCTGGCGGAACAAACTCTGAATTAACTACGCCCATGACATCAATAAAGCAAATCAGTATTGCTTTGATGTTTGACATGACAACATTTTTTTTTTTTTTTTTTTTTTTTTTGGACAGAGTGACGATGACGTCTTCCATTGGCTTGACCTTTGCTTTGTTTCCGGGTCGTAACCATAGCACTATGACTCATCACCAGTAATGACCTTTGACAGAAAATCTGGATTAGTTTCAAGTTATTGGTTCAACGCATGTCATGTTAGAGCTCGAGGTTACTTTTAATTCTCAGTCAGAACCTGAGAAACAAACTTGGCATCAACCCTTTTCATTCTCAAATCTTCCTTTAAAATTCGCTGAACCGAGCTCCAAGATAACCCACTGATCTCTGACAGTTGATGAGTTGTCTGACTACGGTCTGTGAGCCCAAGTTCTCGCACTTTTTCAATATTGTCGTCGACTCGGGCGTCCAGAACGACGTTTGTCGCCATTTTTAAATCTAGCAAACCACCTGCACACTTGAGTTTTTCCGATAGCATCATCTTGCTAAGCTCTTTTCAGCGTTAAAACAGTTTCAACAGCATTTTTACCGAGAAGAGAACAAGAGTTTGCAGTTGTACGTTGATCACTTAAACTTGCCATCATAAAATAGAAACAACAACAAAATAGCGCCAGCAAAAGCTGTCACTGTAGATGAACAGAACAAGCCAGGTGGACAACACAGGTGGCACTGAACTGGGAATTAGTTGCGCTATACATGCCTAGTGGCAGAAAAGCGTATTACACAAGCTCCGCCCATTTTTTTATTTATTTTTTTCCTTGGTACCCCTTCGTATATATGAAAATGGGCGACACACTCATAACAGATTAAACTCCCCGATAACCGGGATCTGTAAGGCACGACTGTGCAGGAGAGATGGTGGCCTAATGCCGTCGGCACACGGACTGTGCTGTTGAACGTCAACGTTGAGCGTGCTGAGTTCAACGTGCTGCTGAATGCTCAGGAACGTTGCGACTTGTGCATACGGTACGTGGGCCGCAAAGTGGTACGCACGATCGCAACGCACTACAGCAACAGTTGAGGGATGTTTCTAGTTCGTAAATCACACTGTTTACTCAACGGGCGCGCGTAAAATTCCCACGTTAGCTCTATTAAAACGCAAAAAATGGCTGAAATGGCTCTGACCACTATGGGACTTAACATCTTGAGGTCATCAGTCCCCTAGAACTTAGAACTACTTAAACCTAACTAACCTAAGGACACACACACACATCCATGCCCTAGGCAGGATTCCAACCTGCGACCGTATCGGTCACGCGATTCCAGACTGAAGCGCCTAGAACCGCTCGGCCACACCAGCCGGCTTCAAATGACATACTCTAATAATAGGGAAGTTACAATAATTCTTTTGGCACGAATATGATGTTTCCCGTTATTTTATTGCAACGAATCACACAGTTAGCAACGGGTTTGCGAGTGATTCTCAAATTGCTGGTGCTCAGAAACGGCATATTTTCGTATAGGCTTGAACTGAATGTCAATATGGCGCCTCACAGCTTTGTGCTGAAGGGGGATGGCGACCATGTGACGTAGGTGGCGTTGTGCCATCTCATTGGTCAACGCTCGGACGCGCACTCAGAACATTTGACACGCTAGATTTTGCTCTGCACGTTCTGAAAGACCGCCGAACGTGCTATTCCACGCTATGACGTCAGAAACTCTCCACGCTCAACGTTCGGATGCACGGTCCTTGTGCCGACAGCTTACGGTTCCTAACAGTCAGGCAGATGTTATGCCAGTGTCTCACGGACTGATGGCGTGTGGCACTAATGATGGTCATCCGTCTGTCGAATGATGATGATGATGTTGTTGTTTGGTTTTGTGGCTCAACTGCTCGGTTATCAGCGCCCGTACACACCCAGTCATCTCGAGGCAGGTGAAAATCCCTGAGCCAGCCGGGAACCCGCGACCCCTTGCTCGGGAAGCGAGAACGCGACCGCGAGACCATCAGCTGCGGACATCCGTCTGTCGGGTAGGTATATTAAGCGCGGCCGATATCCTGCTGGTATTCGACAGGAGCGGGCCGTGTGTGCACCTGGTTTCTCCTTATATTCTCTCAGTGTCATAAACACGACACAAACTCTAAGCGCAATTCGTCAAACTCACCTAGACAGGCACATACACTGAAGATTCCAGACACACACCTTGTGAGGGATGGTGCCACTGCACCGGAAGATAGTTAGGCGGCTGAACTACGCTCTGGTGTATTCCAGTCATCGAATAACCAGCACTGTGCCCTTGTGAAAGGTTACGTAATAAGGTAAATACTTCACACAATTGGTTGCTGGGTGAAGGTGTACAAAATAATGATAGAAATATCCTATTGTTGTCTAGGTTCTCTTCTGGCTGTAGACAAGACAAAGTGCTACTACAAAGGCAGAACGTATGAACCTGGAACAGAAACCGGGGATGAATTCGAATACAAATGCGTACTGAGCTGTCGGTGCAGAAATGACACAGATGGGACTCACGGGTAGGTGAAACTTCTTACCTGCTCCGACCTGTATAACCGGTACTCGTCATTAGTCACTTTACAGTAATTTCACCGTCGCGAAACACGACACGTACAGCTATAGTATTAGGTGGAAACGTCTCAATTTTATTTCTTAAACCCGTAAATCATATGGGTTAGATTGAAAACATCGAAAACAGTAAGCAGTGCTCTCACAAATTATCTGCAAAACATGTTACACTGCGTGTCAAAAGTTTTAGGTATTTGCCTTACTGTTTACGCAGAGAATAGTTATCATTTTTTTGAATGCATAGCATACTTGTAGAAATATCACTTGCAGAAAAAAATTACTTGATTTAGTCTTTGTTAAGTTCAAAATGGTTCAAATGGCTCTGAGCACTATGGAACATAACTTCTGATATCATCAGTCCCCTAGAACTTTGAACTACTTAAACCTAACTAACCTAAGGACATCACACACATGCCCGCGGTTCCAGACCGTAGCGCCTAGCACCGCTCGGCCACTCCTGCCGGTCATTGTTAAGTACTAGCGCTAGTATTGTGCTGCCCTCACTGCAACTTCCTGCAGTGGGTTCTGGTTCTACGCTTTCCCCTTAGCTGTTAGTGTACAGTCACTGTGGGAAGTAGCCCGATTAGGCGGTACGGCCATGCACGTATTTACGACCTTCGGATGCTGCACCCTTACGACGTGCTGCCATCACGGCCGCTGTCGTCTTAGCGCTGTTGACCATTGTCTATGCACCTTTTTATTTAGCTCTTGGAATTCAGCAAACAATTTCTATTCACGTGGCTACAGGTCGCGCCCAACTCCATTTTAATTACAGTCAAACTTCCTTCTCCTACTGCTAATTCATTTATTTATTCCGTTGTCTCTCCTGCTAATTCATAACCTGCGTCTCCAAATTTCTCACTGAACAACGCTTTCGCACTGAAAATCCACTGCCCTCTACCAAAGTTGTTAATACACACGGATTTAAACTTCTCGTTTCGCGCACAGTGAGATCTTTGTTTTGAAGGGGCTATTCATTTTACCAAAAGCACTGCAGGCCATGTTTGCTGCCATTTTTATTACATTTGTTGTCTACAGAGATTGTTTTCAGCTGCCCTAACCATAAAAACCCATTCACTTCTTTTGGATGTTACTCCGATAATTAAAAATAAATAATCTATTGAATACTATGAACTATAACTGTATTGGACTGAACTGGTTTCCTATTAGTCAACTTCGTGACTGACTTTCGTTATCTTGAACAATGCAAGCGGTGTAATTACGAAACGCTACCTGATAAAATGAGTGCCAAACTATTTGCAGTTGTATAACTGTGTTTGAATATACCTTTTCCGATATAGTTAGAAAACGTGTTCTGCCCACTCGTTTAATATAGGGTGCCTAGGAAAGCTGCTTTCTCGGGTCGCTAGACAGCAATTCAAGCAAATCTTATTAATGAAGTTTATTACAGTAAGTTCAATTGACAATACTCAACTTTGCGAATTCATAAAGGTGTGCAGAAGCAAATGGCAACATGCAGATAAACAATGTCCTTCGGTATATACAATTTCAATGCAACCAAAACAATCCAGTTCATAAGTCACTGCTGTAGCGTTTGCATTACCACTACTCTTCCAATCCGGCCGCACTATCTCGTTCGCTGTAAAGCACTGGCAAGATATGCCAGGTGTAGAGGCAGTGTAAGCAGCGGAGCTGCTGTTCCTGCGCTGACCTACGGTGTTGGCAATGGGACCTATCTTGACGAGCTGTCCTCGGTGAGCGTCCCTGGTTGTAGAGACGCTTTTTGTATCTTCATCGGGACTGCGGGAGAGAACTACTCCCGCAGTAGGTCAGGCCAACGTGTTATCGGCCTGAGGTGGACCTGTTGGCCCAGCCCACGAATTAGACGGCTGTCAGAGTGTTCTGTGTTGTTCTAGAATACCCTGGCGATATGCCGGAAGCGATCCCACAGGAAAGGGATGCCTGCTTCCTCATGGAACAGCCTCGTGGGGTAGCGAGGCGGCTTCGCAATGTGCGTCGCTGCTGCGTTACCCCACACCACGGCCGCATATTCCAGAACCGGCCGAACCAAGGCCAGCTATATGGAGAGGCCGTGGCCTGGAGGCAGTGTAGACGAGGGGTTGAGCAGCGGTTACAGCGCACGTAGTCTCCCCACTGCTCGCCCGCCCTCTGACGTCGCAGACGTGGGGCAGCCACGTCAGGTGCCTGTCCAGTCTGACCCCGAGGTATTTGCCGGTCCGCAATAGAGATGGGCAAACTCTTTCATCCTTGGGAACTAGTTCACTGCTGATACTTCTTTTTTGGGAAGCGTTCATTTTTACTCGTTCACCGTTCATTTGTGCTTGGTATATGGTTCTTGTGAAAAACTAAAAACTAGTAGTGTAGGTGACTGAAGGATGGAGGGCCCCAAGAAGGGGCACTTGGCTCCCCCCTGGAGTATAGAGTTTTTATTCATTACAGAATTCTTACACACTTTTAGAAGTAATTTCTGTGATTCTGCAGAACCTCTCGTTTAACCAACTGTAGCGTTGTGTGGCTGATCGCAGGGAAATAATATAGGGTGGCGCACGGAAAACCTGTCCCGAGTACAGACTGCTCGCCAATTATGGACGACGTGTTGCCCGTTACGAGCAGATATAACAAACAGACAAACATGTAATAATTAAACTTCCTTGCAGATTAAAACTGTGTGCCCGACCGAGACTCGAACTTGGGACCTTTGCCTATCGCGGGCAAGTGCTCTACCATCTGAGCTACCGAAGCACGACTCACGCCCGGTCCCCACAGCTTTACTTCTGCCAGTACCTCGTCTCCTACCTTCCAAACTGGCAAACGAGATACTGGCAGAAGTAACGCTGTGAGGATCGGGCGTGAGTCGTGCTTCGGTAGCTCAGATGGTAGAGCACTTGCCTGCGAAAGGCAAAGGTCCCGAGTTCGAGTCTCGGTCGGGCACACAGTTTTAATCTGCCAGGAAGTTTCATATCAGCGCACACTCCGCTGAAGAGTGAAAATCTCATTCTGGAAACATCCCCCAGGCTGTGGCTAAACCATGTCTCCGCAATATCCTTTCAGTCTGCCTTCGGCAGGGCAACAGAGCGGACGCGTACGTGTTGACTTCGTGCGGCGCGCGAGCTCGCCTTGTTTACTTTCTGACGGCCGTTGCTTAAGTGCCGGCTTACCTTGTACGATCCATGGCGAACCGTTACCGTAAATCAACACTCCGATTTACTTTCTGCAACGATTATGCCCGACCCAAAGCACTCGAGGTGGAGCGTTTTCTGCAAGAGGAAGTGAAGATCCCGGCGACCGATATTATCGGCATACATTTGTCCATCGTGAGCAGCACGGTCTATGTGAAAATCATTAACGACGCGGCGTGCGAACGCATACTACGTGAGACCAAACAGGGGCTCCGCTTCTGTCACGCTGATGGCAATGTGGGGGAGGTAACCGTCGACCACGCAGGCTTAGGTATGCGAACGATACGCATTTTCGAATTGCCATTCGAACTTCCAGCTGAGGAAGTCGTCGCGACACTACGCCCATACGGCACAGTCCACGGCCACACTGCGGAGAAGTGGACACAGTTTCGGACGTATCCTGTCCTAAACGGGGTCCGACAGGTCACCATAGATCTCCGAAGCCACGTCCCGTCCTACTTACAGATCGGCGGATGCCGTGCCATAATTATATACGATGGCCAACCTCGGACCTGTTCCGGGTGCGGCAAAGAAGGCCACCTTAGATCCGAATGCCTACAACGGCGCATTACGCAACTTCCAGCTGCCGAAGAACCACCCACGTCACAACCTACAGTGCTACCGGTGAACTATGCCGCTTTGCAACGTCGCCCGGTCACCACAAATGACGCCACCAACGAGCCCGACCAGACACCGACGGAGAGCGCCTCGGACGACCCGCCGCCTCGACCGGCCATTGATGCCGCTCCGAAGATGCCGGCGCAACCAGACGCTGACCCTGATCTCGGAAACACGATGGAGATCGACTCGCTCATCGTTCCTACAGCGGCCTTTCTGCCAGAACGACGCGACTCCCTTCCGTCGTCGGACGCGGAGGGTCGCACAAGGAAACAACGTTCCCCGAAACGTCGCAAGCGAAGACGTCGCACCGTTTCCGGCCAAGAGGAGACGTTACAAGTCGAGGAGGACGTAACCGTCGACCAGCACGAGGCCCCAGAACCCGCTACTGCTGACGAAGACGTAATGAGCGCGGAGACATCTATCGGTGTGCCTGCGCCCCGTGCTGACGCTGAACTAAATCATGAACGTATCACAGGCGACACTACACCACGCACAATTACAACATCTTCTGCAGACAAAATGGAAGCTACACCAGTGCCCGCTTCCACGGCGTGGCACGAGGAGGAGGTCAAGGAGCAGGACCCGTTACGGGACCCTGCGCCGTCACGGCCGCACTACTAATCATACTCTCCCCAGAGTCCCCTGCGGGCCAGCGGGATAACGTTCCGCTGCGACGCCCACACCCTTGCGCGGACGGCGGAGTGGACCAGCCTCCAGCAATCCGACACCAGGCCTACCGGATAGCAACCATCAACACCAACAACATCCGTTCCAGGGTGAAAATCCGCCTTATGCAGGAGATGTTCTGGGCTTCGGATATTGATTTCGCCCTTCTGCGGGAAGTTCACTTGGCTCGTCTCCCGGATATCAATGGCTATACCGCCCACGCCTCCGCGAGCGATCCTATGGGCCGCGGGGTGGCCATCTACGTCCGCCACGGGATTTCTGTGACCGATGTCGCCTTCCTTCCATCAGCTCGAGGCATGGCACTCACTGCCATGGGGACACGCATTATTAATGTCTACGCTCCCTCAGGCACCGACCGACGGCATGAAAGAGCCCAGTTTTATTCCGACGAAATCGCTCCCCTGTTTTTAGGGCGTTATGACCATTGCCTACTAGGAGGTAATTTTAACTGCGTTCTGCATCCTAAAGATCAGATTCCCCACTATACTACATGCCAGGAGCTACGTATAGTGGTGCGAGACCTCCTGCTTCACGATACCTGGGAAGTTCAACATGGCGACCTTTCTGGCCATACCTTTCTTACAAGTCATTCCGCAAGCCGACTAGACAGGATATATGTCTCACAAACTCTTAGATCTGCGATACGGGGCGCCGAACGCTGGCCTCTGGCCTTTTCCGACCATTGCGCTTACATCTGTACGGTCCTCCTTCCACCGCAACCAGTATGGCGCAGCCGTGCGCCATGGAAACTCAATACCTCACACTTGCATGACCTGGCATGTCGCCAACAAGTCACTGAAACGTGGACAGTCTGCGAACGACGCCTTCCCCGCTACCACTCGACATTGACATGGTGGCTGGACTGCGCCAAGCCGGCGATCCGGAGGACACTGATGAGATACGGGAAGGACATGGCCGAATGGCATCGCACCACTGTTGACTTCTATTACGCGATTCTCCGAGATCTGGATGCTCAACCGCCAGCCCCGGACAACCAGTTGGAACGGCAAAGAACTAAGGCGAAGATAATTGCGCTGGCACGCCGGAAACTGCAAGGGATCGTGATACGGACGCGGCGCCACGATCACGCGGATTTAGAAATTCCATCCATGCACCATATAGTGTCCGACAAACGAAGGCGTCGTCGGCAGATCATCAGCACTCTGACCACGCCTCATGGAATGCAGGTGACCACTCAGAATGACATCGTCCGCGCATTCGTCGAGCACTACCGTCGTACTTATAGTGATGACGACGCTGAAACTGCAGCAGACGACTCCATTTTGCATTACGTCACGCGCACCCTCCCCCACATGGAGGCGGATGCTTTGACAGTGGCGGTCACGCTAGACGAAGTCAACAACGCAATCGCCAAGGGTGCAGTCAACAGATCGCCCGGCATTGACGGCTTACCGATTGAGTTTTACCGTACCTTTCGGGACCTCATGGCCCCACGGTGGACGACTATGTATCAAGAACTGATAACATCTGACCAAGCAATCCCACCCGCCTTTGCTGAGGGCATCATTATACCAGTCCACAAACCAGCCCGTGATTCGATGGTCACGAGTTACAGACCGCTCACCCTCCTCAATGCCGATTACAAGATTTTCGCGCGCTTACTGGCAATGCGGCTCCGAACTACACTCCCTCATATCCTCTCGCCAGAGCAAACGACGCCTGGCGGACAGATTAACATACAGACTGCCACAGGGGAATGCCGCGACTTAATTGCGATAGCGGCGGCTTGCAGGCTCCGGGCAGCGGTCGTCGCTATAGACTTCGACAGCGCCTTCGATAAAGTGCGTCATCGTTTCCTGTTTTCGGTGGCAGCCCGAATGGGCATCCTCCCTCCGTTTCTTGACGTCATCCGGCGTCTTTACGACAGTGCCAGTTCACGTGTCCAAGTCAATGGACGTATAGCAGGGCCGGTACCTATCTGCCGTTCGATACGGCAGGGGTGCACCCTCTCTACCCTCCTGTAAGCTATTGCCCTTGAGTCCCTTATTGGGGGCTTGACGACCAAGCTCTCTGGCCTCACCCTACGCCAACACACTTTTCGCTGTCGGGCATTTTGCTGATGACCTCCTCCTCCTCATTCGCTCCGGCTCTGAGATTCGGGATGTCCTCGAATTGATTACCCGTTATGGGGCTGCCGCTGGCAGTGCCATGAATGTCGCCAAATCTTCTGCAATGCACATTGGACGAGGCCTCCAGGAGGGTGAAGTGGCACCCCTGCCGCTTGTGCAGACTTTCCGGTACCTGGGCAGTACCTTTACAACCCCACGGTCACACGCACGGCGGCAACGAATTTCCGTCGCCTGTTACACGTCCTCCGCAACGACGTCCGCCAGAACCTCTTGCGCCGCCAGGACACACTTCAACGGGTTGCGTTTATTAATGTGGCATCAAAATTGGTTCACATCGCGCAAGTCTGGCGTGAGGTCAGTCGCTTGACGGCGCGTTTCGGCGCGGGCCCGCCCGTTTCCGGCGCGCCGTAAGGCACGGAGGCTCGCACTGGGGCGTATCGCTTCCCAGTCGGGTGTGCCGCGGCAGTCCTCACAGGGGAAGCGTCTCTTATAGCCTCTCCTTCCCAAGTGGCTCTTTCCGCCTTCCCGTGGTGCCAGACATTAAGCTTGGCATTCTGCCTTGCGACGAAAGGGAGAGCTGCGACTCAACCCGATGCGAAAGCGAAGGGTGCGTGGCACAGGGGGAGCTGTGTCAAGGGACCGAACATCAGTCCCTTTTGTTCGCAGGGTACAGACCATCACGTGCCCTGCATGCCGGCGATCTCGTTTGTCGGCTTGGGATCGCGGCGCGAGTCGGCAAGGGTGCTTCGCCGCGCCCCTGGGTAACCGGGGCGTGTTCTGCCAAACCCAGGTGGTGGTGACATCACCTGGGCCAGGTTAGATGGGTCCAGACCGCCGAACGTCTGGGGGACCGGCCCGCCACCTGAGTAGGAGTGGGTCCTTGGCCAGGAGGTGGAAACTCGGGCAAGTAGGCGGCGAAGGGCGAGAGGTGCATCCGCCTCTCCGGAGTGCGGGGTGCACTTGCCGAGGAGCGTCGCGTGAAATCGTCGATGACGGGGACACCGACGAGGACCAGTGCACTGGCGACGGTGCGCTGAACCCGGCAGCTCGGAAGTGCCCTTGACCTAGGGGCGAGGTCAGTGGGCGAGCTGCAGAAATCCCCCCCCCCCCCCCATGCCAGAGGAGCCGGTCCGGGGCAAGAGACGGGCTCCCACCCCTTTTTTATCACTCGTTAATCATGGCTACGAACGAAACGAGTGATTCGTGTGCGCCTCAACGAGCTTCCTTTGCGCCTGATCCCTCTCCCCAGGACGAGCAGGGACAGGCAGAGAATGAAACAGTCATGGAAAGGTATACGAGAATCATGTCGCTCATGGAGCAGCAAATTAAAAACGGAAAGATAAGCCAAGCAGGACTTGCCATTATCAAGAACGAGCTTTCAGCTTGGGCTATTGCCCACGCTAAACTAGAAGGTAGGGTAGAGGAACTCGAAAAGGAGAATAATAGATTAAGGAATCAACCGACAAAGACGTGGGCGGCCGTGGCCGCGCAAGCGCCCTCTAAGCGCCCACAAAACACGACAAAAGACACCATTGAAAGAATGACAAAGAGAACAGACACAGCAGTCTTCCTCAGGACACTGCCTGGGCAAGACACAAGTGTGAAAAACATTCAAGAATTATTTACAAAAAGCATAGACCCTGTGAAAGACAAAATCAGAATCAAAAAAGTAAAACCGAGTAGAAACTCTACTATCGTAGAAGTAGCCTCTGAGGAAGATAAAAATAAGTTGCTGAACAACCAAAAACTGAACTCGGTGGTCAAATGCGAACCACCGAGGAAAAGAAATCCTCTCGTCATACTATATGACGTTCCAACACTAATGACCAATGACGAACTCTTAAATACAATTAGAATGCAAAACTTTGACGAAATAGACGAAGAGGAATTCAAGAACTGTTTCAAATTAAAATTCAAGACTGGGCCAAGGGGTCGTGATGTTGTACATCACGTCGCCGAGGTATCACCGCAGATGTGGAGAAAAATAATAACAATGGGCAGAATATATGTTGGTTTTCACGCCATAAACACAAGAGATTATGTCGTGGTACCTCGTTGCCACAACTGTGGTGACTTGGATCACGTCTTAAGGCTGTGCACCAGGGAGCCGGCATGCACCAGGTGTGGGGAGCACGGTCACAGCCGCAAAGACTGCAAGGCGGCGGCAGTCTGCATACCATGTAAGAATCGCGGGAAGAAGTCTTGCGGAGCCACAGGCAGGAATTGCCCGACATACAAAATGTTGGAGCAAAGGTTAATTTCTAGAACCGATTATGGCTGAGCCCGGCATACCGAACAGGATGCCAAAGTGAAAGTCCCCGAGCAAAAGGAGGAGGGACGCCATGAGGGCAAACAGATTCAAGGATTTCTTGAGGTCGCTCTCGGGCGCCACCAAAACTGAAATAATAGATAAAGCAATACAAACCGAATTCCCAACTATGGACGTTGGTACACAAACCAATCTCCCCCTCATGGCCGAAACTCTCTCCTCTGGAAGCCGGGGAACAAAGCCGGAATTACACCAGCAACGGCAAGGGCATCCTGTGGCTGTGGCTACGCTTAAAGACAATCATATCAACCAAATAAATCAACAACCCATACAAGAAAATACAGTAACAAGCTCAAGTACGAGCCCCACTGTACAAAGTTCACCAATAGTCAGACTGCCATCAGTTGATCCAGTCAGGGTGCACCCCAACTTGGAGTACACCATGCAACTATCGAGATTGGAGCAGCTGGCTACCCTGACCACTGCCTTGAGACATGTGGTCCGCGTAGGACATGAAGACGGTAGAAAGATAACCTTCTCGGTTATGGAGGCTGTCGACAGAATCCAGCTAAAATCAGTGAATCTTCCCACCGACTTCGGAGCCTTGCGAGATCTGCTCAAGAAAGTTTTTGAAAGACGAGGTGAGAAATTTGACCTTGACGACATTTACAAACAATCAGTAATAGCACACGGACGGATTGCATTCGACTGGAGTAAGACTTGGCCACATGACCGAATACATACGTACTTCCCCTAATGACGAAAATAACTATTGGACAGCTTAACACTCACAACAGCAGACTCGTTATGCAAGAACTCCGAAGGGAGGTGGAGGAGAGGAGACTAGATGTACTCTGTCTACAGGAGCCATACTCCCTGGCCGGAAAAATAGCTTTTGCTGCTGCGAGCTGGCAAATAGTCAGCAGAGGGGACGACCCGAAGGCAGCAATTATAATTGCAAATAGACTCTTGAGAGTCACCACGCCCTCACAATTCACAACGAGCCACTGTAACGTCGTGGAGCTTCAAACCCCTATAGGGATCATAACTCTCATAAATATGTACTTCCAGTACGGGGATAGTATAGAACATCACATAGACCATCTAGCGAGAGTTACCACGGCGTTACAGGGAAGAAAGATCGTGATAACAGCTGATATCAATGCCAAATCCCCCCTGTGGTACAGTGGCACAAGAGACGCTAACGGCGAAAAAGTTGAGGAATTCATAATGGTATCACAACTTGTGGTTGCAAATAGGGCCGGCAATCCTCCTACCTACGCTGCAGGGGGAGGACAGGGCACAAATATTGATGTCACCCTTGCAACTCCAAATATGGCAAACATTATTCAAAATTGGAAAGTCATAGAGAACGCCACCACAAGTGACCACAGTCTAATATGTTTCACCTTGGGAGAAAGAGAGTGCCACTGGGCCACGGGGTGGGAGGTGCAACTGGACTACAGGAGAGCAAATTGGGAACGTCTAGCGAGGGAGTGTGACATTCCTCCATTACCAGAAGGTGACATGCAACTGGACATAGACGTAGACCAGAGAGCAGAGGAACTGGTGAATGCAGTGACAAGAGCGGTGAAGGCAGCTGTACCGACAAGGAGGAGGGCCAGGGCGGCCTCTCCGTCACCATGGACTGCTGAACTGGGAGAACTGCGTCAGTCTGTCAGAAGGCTGAGGAAGCACTACCAGCGCAGTGTCGTCTGGCAGGAACGACAAAGGTGGCAGATGCTATATAGAGAGGAAAAGCGGAAGTTCCAAAAGGAACTGCGCGAAGTCAGGATGAGAAGCTGGGAAAACTTTGTGCTTAATCAGCTAGTCACTGACCCATGGGGGCTTCCGTACAGACTGGTAAGGGAAAAAATCCGCTCTCCTCTGGAACTATCAACAGTCAGGCACGGGCACGGGATGACGGAGTCCTGGCAGGAGACTGCAGGGGTCCTCCTCCGGTCACTGTTGCCTGACGATAATGCGGATGGGGAGACAGAGGGGCAAAAGCAACTAAGAGACGAAGATCATGAAGAATATGTCAATGAAACGGCTGTCTACCCCTTCTCGGAGGAGGAGGTGGCAACCCATATAAGATCACCGAAAAAAGGAAAAGCACCTGGGCCAGACGGCATTGTGGCGGAGGTGGTGCAGTTTCTGGCGCCTCAGATAATTGCGCCACTAACACATCTATATAATGAATGCCTCAGACAGAGAAGATTCCCGAAGAAATGGAAAATGGCGAACGTAGTTATTATAAAGAAAGGACTAGACAAGGACCTTGCAGAAGTAAAATCCTACAGGCCGATTTGCCTGTTGGACGTATTTGGTAAAATATTAGAGAAATTATTGGCTGACAGATTGACAGCACATCGAGTGTTGTGTGGTGCCACACGACTAAAATGACGATTTCACCCAGTAAATCCACCTACTTACTACTAAAAGGACAACTCATCAGAAACCCGACAGTAAGAATAGACGGTTCACCAGTTCTCCGACGACGAGAGACACGCTACCTGGGAGTCATCATTGATGAGAGGTGGAACTTCGGAAAACACATTGATACTGTCACCCAAAGAGCCCTTCAGATATTAAATAATCTTATTTCAATAGGTCACAAAAGATTTCATCTTCCTCCACACTTAATCAGACTCTATCACAATAGTATTCTAACCTCAGTTGTGGGCTATGGCTCGGGAGTCTGAGCGGACAGGCTCACGAGGGTTGTGCCCGCCATGGCCGTGAGAAGGGTCCAGAGAAGTATGGTACTAAGAGCAGTAGGCGCCTATAGAACATCTCTGGGGGGGGGGGGCCTGTTAGCCATAATGGGGCTCTGCCCCCTAGACGTAAAGATAAGAGAGCAGGCGGCATGGTATTGGGCCAGGAAGGGAAATCATGAAAAGATTGCTGATATTATGGGTATTAGAGTGGGGGATAAGAGAGAGATAAGGAAAAGAGGGGAGGAGCTCTGGCAGGAGACTTGGGAGGCAGAAGAGACGGGACGAAGAACCTTCCAGTTCCTACCTGATGTCAGGGAACGACTTGGACTGAAGCACTTCGAGCCTACGCGAGGGTTGATCCACTTTCTCACTGGCCATGGACCCTACCCGACTTATTTATGTCGATTTGGGAAGAGGGCAACACCAGCGTGTGACTGTGGTGATCCGGAGGGTACACCTGAGCATGTAGTTTACGAATGTCCCCTCTTCAATGATGTTGCCAACACACTACGAGACAGACTACCCAACCGCGACACATACCAACTACTTAGACAAGAGGGAACATTTCAGACCTTAAACACCTTGGCTAACGAGGTATCTCGAAAAGTTCTCATTGACTATCTAGGCGAGATACAATAACCACCAATTGAGTCCAGGAGCCCTACTCCCATGCCGCCTGTGCGTGGACTGGCCAACTACATCTAAGTTGGAATCCGCCACGTGCAGGACTAGGGGGAGTGGGGAACAACCACCGATCGTGACACACACCGGATTTGACGTAGGATAAGTTAGTTTGTAGGACTTAGTTATAGGAAATTAAGATAGGGACTGCAGCGAATTAACATCGAGGCCTGCCCAGTGCCAGGGGCATGCTCTTCGGGGTTAGCTCGAAGAGCAAGGCAAATGCAAGTAGGTTTATATCTTTACTGGCACACATGTGACGCTGCAGGATACACATATAAATTAAATTAGTCATAGGAATAGGAATAGGAAATAAATAGTAAATGTAGACTAGATGCCCATTGTTATTAATATTAATATTAACTGTAGCTCACCAACTAATACTAAACTAGCTGCAACATTTCAATACAAATGTATAAATGTTAGGACCCACTAATGTAGTAAGGTAGTGGGTTAATTTGTATAATTATAATGGTTTTTGATAATAAAGAATTTTTTTTTTTTTAAAAAAAAAAAAAAGTTCTCCCTCTGCCAACTGCAATTGGGCGCAACCTTCAGGCGACTTTTGGCTATTATCTCACGGCTGGTTCAATGTTTAAAGTCCATTATGAGACACTTACCCTGCCCTCACGGTATGGTGGCGTCGGGCTCGTCAATGTCCGTATGCGAGCTGCAGCCCTGTACATGAGTACCATGAGAAAACAGTGGATGGGCCAGGGTACATCTCTAACACGCAGCTTGCTTGAGGTCCTCCTACCTGCTTCCACCTCACCACCGGTGTCTGTCGGCCATATCGTGCCTCATTTGTCCCATATTTCGACCTTTTACGTCGACTACAGTTACATACATACCAGTCTCCCAGATACACGCCCACCTAGGACTAAGGATTTTTACAGCCTGTTGCTGCGCTGTGTTCCCCGGAATGTGATGGAGACCAAACACCCCTCCATCCAGTGGCCCATAGTGTGGACTACCGTCCACCAGCCCTTCCTCCCTACGAACGTCCGGGCACTGTGGTATCACATAGTCAACAGGAAATTTGCCACGCAGCGCCTGCACAACATTGGCTTGTCAGAATCCCCTCTTTGTCTCCTTTGCCAGCAACTGGACACTGATGAACACCGTCTGACATGCCCCTCATCGCAAGATGTATGGCGCTTCGTGCAGCAAATCATTGCCTGCTATCTCCGGGTGCCACCAGACACAGTCGAGCCTCGAATGTTTCGATACTCGGGGGACCGACATTTTCCCGCCGCCAAATGTCATGCTATTACGTGGGTCAAAGGATGGGCGGTCGCTTACCTCTTTCATGAGGGACCTAAATCCCGCCTCGACTTCTGGACCTATTTACGAACAGCCCACGCAGCTCTCGAAAACACGCCACGTTATCGAACATTATTTGCTAACTATCTTCGAGCGGTCTTTGTTAGACCTCCACTGAGTTGGGGGGTGCCTGGCACAGAGGGCACCCACCCCTCCTCCCCCAGCGGTGTCTGAGTTTCAACCGCCTACGATCTATTCTACTTCTGACCTCCGCGGATGGGAGAGCGCGTCGCAGATTGCGCGGATTTTATTTCTTTTTGCTTTTCCTTTTTCCTTTCTTTTTCTTTACCCAGAATTTATATTTCTTTTCTCTTTCGCATATGTGTTCCCATAATTTCATGCTATTAGTGAATATTACAAAAACACATGCAAATAAATAAATAACAACGCCTTCCACTACTGTTGATCCCTGTTTCTCCCACTTCCCTAAGCACCACAGGCTCGGTGGTGGTGAGGGGGACACTGTGGCCAGGCCTCAGGTTTCGACCCCTGCCCACTTTGCCCCCCGAGCCCCCACCGGTCCACTACAAAAAAAAAAAAGCGGCTCTAGGCGCTGCAGTGTGGAACCGCGTGACCGCGACGTCATTAAAAAAAAAAAAGTGGTCAGCGAGAAAAAAAAAGAGATGGTAGAGCACTTGCCCGCGAAAGGCAAAGGTCCCGAGTTCGAGTCTCGGTCGGGCACACAGTTTTAATCTGCCAGGAAGTTTCATATCAGCGCACACTCCGCTGCAGAGTGAAAATCTCATTCTGATGTAATAATTAGGCAGTGAAGAAATAACAAGCTAATGCAAGCAACAATGGCGAAACAATCGATGACGATGTGTAGAGAGCTGGAGAAGAGAACATGAAAATCTCACGCGACGCGCATGGGCTATAGCACATGTAGTCTTGTAAGCCTGTTGGTGGCTGTTTCCCAACTTCATAGACCACAAGTGTCTTCTATAAAATTCTTCGTTTCCATTTCCACTATGTTGTAAACAATAATCGAAAAAAAAAATGGTTCAGATGGCTCTGAGTACTCCGGGACTTAACATCTATGGTCATCAGTCCCCTAGAACTTCTTAAACCTGAGGACATCACACAACACCCAATCATCACGAGGCAGAGAAAATCCATGGCCCCGCCGGGAATCGAACCCGGTCGCACCAAGCGAGAACGCTACCGCACGACCACGAGTTGCGGACAAACGATAATCGTTTACACCCTACATATACTTCACGTTGTCTCTGAGTTTGTAGGCAAAGTAGACTTTATGGAAGCATAAAATAAAATGTGGTTTTCTCATCATACTTGCTTCACACGCTTAGTAAAAATTAGGTTTTTATGTTGCATTATTAAAGTTAATGTAGCAATAATATAATAATTAAGTTCGCAATATTAAAGTTTTTGGTTTCAAAGCTACTTCTGAACAAATGTTTTTGAGATAATAAGTAAATACGATTTTATGGCAATCTTTGTCTTTCCAATTGGAGAATCACCGCATTTGCTACTGAACCAAAATGACCCACAACCCACTTTTTTTTTTCAAAGAAACCAAACTAGCAGGTAATGCAAATTAGAAACAACCAAAATTAAAAATAATTAGAGCCCTCCTAAATGTAATGTTTTGAATATGAAAGATACACGAAAATCGTTTTATATGAACTTCCTTACACTAGAAATTAAGCAAATTATTGAAAGTTAGTTGCTAAATCAAGTCGATGAAACCAAAAAATATACGAATAACAAAAAAACTTGCCTTGTTATAAGTATGTCTTCTGTTGTTCATCGATATAATGAAGTGAGCTGATATGCCCTTTTGTTACCTGAAAAGACGTACCTATTACATACAACGTGACTTTATGTAATTTACGTAACTATAAAATACTTCTTGATTACCGGTCGTGGACGCTGAATAGCCAGACCCAAGTGTAAGAACAGTTTGGGACACGTGTAAAATGGGCGAGCGCAGTGAACAAAACGAACTGGATACTGAACTAACTAGGAGCAGTCGGCAGTGGAACTGAGACAGGTTGTCATGCGAAGATCGACGAGTTCATCTTGGTGAACCGTTCCTTGGCACCCGTTCGTTCGCGAATTACCCATCTCTAGTCCGCAACCATGGGATGGGGCCCCCCATGATCGTGACCGGCGGTAGGTCCAATCCGGCCGCTGCCAGGCGGCGCGCCGCTTATAATCTCTCCGTGTAGAGGTCGCTCCTGTCTCGGTGTCGTCCTAGAAAGCGTACCATTGGCTGACGTCATCTCACAGCCCACTCTGCTGCAACGTTCCAAGCCGACGTGCCGGCGCTTGACTTTACGCCGAAACAGAAAACCTAAAACTGTAAAAATGGTTCAAATGGGTCTAAGCACTATGGTAGTTAACATATGAGGTCATCAGTCCCCTAGACTTAGAACTACTTAAACCTAACTAACCTAATGACATCACAAACATCCATGCCCAAGGCAGGATTCGAACCTGCGACCGTAGCGGTCGCGCGGTTCCAGATTGTAGCGCCTAGAACCGCTCGGCCACACAAGCCGGCTCCTAAACCTGTATGCTAAAGAAACTGTCCTTTGAAATTCTTTATCGTGCAGAGCAATGAGTCCGCGGCTCGTGGTCGTGCGGTAGCGTTCTCGGTTCCCGCGCCCGGGTTCCCGGGTTCGATTCCCGGAGGGGTCAGGGATTTTCTCTGCCTCGTGATGACTGGGTGTTGTGTGATGTCCTTAGATTAGTTAGGCTTAAGTAGTTCTAAGTTTTCGGGGACTTATGACCATAGGTGTTGAGTCCCATATCGCTCAGAGCCAGAGCAATGAACAATGTTATATTGCATGATGTCACAATACTTGATTTGCATTTTCGACATACACAAGAGAATAAAAATGCTATATAAAGTTGCAAATCAGTCTTTAAAAGAATAAATAACCAAAATGTTTCGAAGAAAATTTCTTGCGAAATTTCGTAGGCAAACAGACAACATAAAATTCCAAACATTAAATGACATACAAGCAAATCTAACACTACACTCTACGCTTAAGACTGTGCCCATAAGAAATGACATCTGGACTAAACTTTTCCTAAACTAGTCTGGTAATAATTTTGAAATGCAAATCTTAACTGTGAATGATCTTACTATGTCCTGACGGATATTCAGTGGCCCTGTTAAATTTTCATGGCTTATCTGTGGCATCGGAAACCCTGTACTGTTCGAAAGTGATGAACATTAGAAATACGGCGCAGTAGCGAATCAACTAAAAAGGAAAGAACACCTCGTGCAGTGCAAGGAAGTACAGCTATACTAAGCACATTAAGTTTTGACAGCAGCCATTGTGTTACGCAACATGCGACACGGCGACAAACAATAAAAAATACTAATTTTCATGAGGAGCCGGTGAAGGCTGTTGCATTTACTAAATGATGTTGAAGAGATACTAGCATTCTAAAACTCTATTGGAACACTGTTACCTCAATGATTGCAATCAGCTTTACAAAAATCACTTATACAAGAATATTACTTTGGTATGAGGTTGGTTGTTCAAATGGTAAGGGGGTGCTGAATTTCTAACTCTGAGTGCAAGCCATGTGAACAGATAATTTTACGTAATCACGTACGAACAATCGAACTAACTGACCCGAACCAATTAAAAAAAATTCCACTATAACTTTCCGTTTTTCAGACACGTCATAAAGTAAGCGCACGTAATAAAGCAGCAACAACATTATCGAAGGATCTTGACATATCTCAAATTAATGTTTAAAAAATCGTATTTCCAAAATTCAACTCCCTCTGCATTTGTATCCAGATGTTCTGGAAGCTATTTCCGGGTCGTTCTCTAGTCTGACCAACACTCAACTCACTCACTCACTTACTTCTCACAGAATGTTACACAGGGAACTACAATGTTACTGACAACCAGTGGTGGCTATTCTTTGAGGACTCCAGACGGCGCCCTCCAAATTATGTCTATAACCTGAGAGACTGCGACATGTGTGAAACTTGAATAAAAAATCGACTCGTTTAATTTTCGTATAGCACCAGCCCGTATATGCGAGCGATTGATGTTTTTAGAATGGGTAGACTACCAACCCCTGCAAGCGAATATCAATGTTTTTGGAATGGGTAGGCTGTCGGACTCTCGGCGAACTGTCCAGGCGGCTTAAAAGCAGGCAATGGACGCATGTGAAAGAGTAGGAGAAGTATTGGGAGTTGGATGGGGCAGTGCTTTGTGTAGGCCTGCATAGAACGGCGTCCGCGCGAAGCGGCCGAAGTAGAGAGGTATCGCGCCTGTGGTTGTCGTTTGGTTTTTCCGTTGTGAATTAGATTGTTTGAAAGTGCGACCTCGCCATTAACTGACGAGCTATTACTGATTTGAAGTGACTGGTGTGAATAGCGTAAACAGTATTGTAACTATTGGTTGTCAAAGTATTACTTTTGAGAGAAAGTTGGAACTTAAGAAGCTAGAATCACCAAGACATGATTTAAAAATTGTACAGTCTCAAAAGCAAAAGTAGTTTTACCAGAAAATGTGCTCCTTCCTTAAATAAACATGCGGACTGGCTGTGTGGATGTGAAATAAGAAATGCTTTCTTATGTTAACAGAATCATCCGTCGGCTCTTGGTAGAACGTAATGGTAATAAATGAAAAGCACCAGTTTGCTTTTGTTCTACAATATGCTGTGTTCGGTTACACGTGTCTGGTAATGAATGTTGCAGGACGTGCTTGGACCACAGATGAGGTAACGAACATTAAACAGTTGATCGACTCTATCGAGTTCTGTGGGAAGTTTGAACTTGCACTAAAGGGACATGACAAAACGGATACTTCAGAGAATCCTGGTATTTTTCGGGGTCTGGCCAATCTGATGGCAGACGTGGATTTCATGTTGAAGGGGCATACTGAAAAAGCCAGTAATTGTGTATTTTTGGGGCTTTCCAAAATACTTCAGAATAAGCTGCTGGACTCTATTTATGCTGTTTGCCGTGAGTTGATTTGTAAAGAAATATCACAAATGTTCAAATGGCTCTGAGCACTATGGGACTTAACGTCTATGGTCATCAGTCCCTTAGAACTTAGAACTACTTAAACCTAACTAACCTAAGGACAACACACAACACCCAGCCATCACGAGGCAGAGAAAATCCCTGACCCCGCCGGGAATCGAACCCGGGAACCCGGGCGGGGGAAGTATCACAAATGGATTACGTCGCAAATTAAGTTGATGAAACGACAGATTGTGCAACCTTGTCTCAGCTCGTATTTATTGTTCGTTATAAATTAAAAGGGGAAGTATATGAAAGATTTATAAGTTTCGTAACAGTGATTCATAAATTTCATAGCACCAAAATATCGTACAGCTGCAGGAATAAGTAGTGTAGTATTCAACCAACTTAACAGATTAAAGATTGCCGACTCTCCAGAAAAACTAATAGCTGAGAGTTATGATGGAGCTTCAGTTATGAGTGGTAGGCACAATAGGGCGCAGGCAAGAGTATGAGCAGTGTATGAAAGAGCCAACCAACTTACGTCATTGGAGAGTGCTGTGAAACAAAACACTTAAAACTTCGAATATTTTAGCAGTTTACGGGGATTCTCTACTTTCTTCTCGAATTTAGTGAAGAGAACTGCTATACTGAACAATGTTGCTGGCCGCTATGGCCGAGTGGTTCTAGACGCTTCAGTCCGGAACCGCGCTGCTGCTACTGTCGCAGGTTCGAATCCTGCCTCGGACATGGATGTGTGTCATGTTCTTAGGTTAGTTAGATTTAAGTAGTTCTAAGTCTAGGAGACTGATGACCTCAGATGTTAAGTCCCATAGTGCTTAGAGCCATTTGAGCCATTTTTGAACAATGTCGTGAAGAGACGTATTCCAAGAAACGTTGACACACGATATAATTTTAAAACGCGATATGTGAACGCCGTATTTAGCTGAGTGCCTTGCGATCATTGAGGATGACGATGGCAATGATTACTAGACAACCAGGAAAGCAGTTGGACTTCGGAAACTTCTGAACAACGACCAAGAGTTTCTCTTTTGGCCTGAATTTTACAGTAAGGGCTTGCCTCACTGCGGCATTTTGTTTAATGAGCTGCAACGCAGAGATGTTGATAGTGTGAAGCTCTTAAGAATGTCTCTGATTTCAAATCAACGATACAGTTGACGAGAAATTCTCTTGTTTTGGATCATCAATGGGGTAACGAGAATGGAAATGAAGAGATCGCTGGCCCAAAACGTTTCCGTTTTGAGACACGTAGAACTGTTCCAGAGTAAGACTGCGAGGTCGTTATGGCTAATACGGACGAGCGTTTCACATTTAGCAACCACCTGTCCAGTTTCTCTGGAAAACACAAGCTTCTAGTCCTTGAAAAAGAATCTCAGACAACAGTTAAATTATTTTGAAGGAATGAAAATGAACTGTGACAGCAATTGACAGTTATATACAGTAAAATGTGTCCCAAGCTGCAAACGGAGCTTTAACACTTCTGAATTGTATCTACGAGAATAATTTAGAAGCTGTTTTATCGGAATCAGTGAAACTATCACGAATTATTTGTACAATATCAATGACAACAGCGTAAAGTGAGAGATGTTTCTCCACACTGAAAAGAATAAAGATTTTCACTAGAAATACAATGAAAGAGAAGGTACTGAGTGCGTTAGCTGTGTGATCTATAGGAAAAACATTTTTGAATGTGCCAATCTACCACTTTGCGAAGGTAAGGAGAGAAAAATGGACTTTGCCTAAAAATCTATTAATTAAGGTAAGAACGTCGTTTTAATTTTAGTCCATAAATTACTGTCCTGTCCGTAGAAACTATTAAAAACTATATGTACATGAGTAAATTTTTATATTTTGGTATCAGAGTAAAAAATTGTGTTAGATGAAAGTTATGACGAGAGAAAAACGTTGCATGCGTTTGTTTGGTCAGACGTGCTTCCCCCCCCCCCCCCCCCTCTTAATCTAAAGCCCACTGCCCGCCACTGCTGACAACCAAAGATCACAATGACTCAGAAATTCTGAAATTCTGAATTCTGTGTTGTAACATATCAACTATTGAAAACTATTGTGCGTCAAGGATGCCCTATGTCTGCTTTACTATATGCCATTGCACTTGAGTCCCTCATCACTGGTCTTACCTTTAGACTGCAGGGTCTCACTTTACGTGACTGCACCTTTCACTGCAGGGCTTATGGAGACGACCTCCTCTTTCTCATCTGCTCCTCCACGGAACTTAATGACGCCATCCAATGGATCCACCAGTATGGACGTATTTCGGGAAGCATTCTTAATGTCCGCAAATCGACTATGATCCACATTGGGCGTGGCCGACCCCACTCCCAGTGAGTACCACCCTTCGTTACTTGGGCATCGAATTTACGAACTTCACACACCACACAGTGGCCCTTGCTTAGCGACGGCTTTTGCAGTCGATTGGGCACCATGTTCGCTGTCAAGTGCACCGTAACTTAAACCAACTCCAACGTGTGTCCTATGTCAACATGTATATCGCCCCTAAACTGGTGCACGTCGCCCAGATTCTCCCAATGCCGTTACTCCTTGGCCGTCACATCCAGTTAGCCTTTGGATGCTTCGTGTCAGCAGGGGCACTTTTCAAAGTCCGCTACAACACTCTAGCGCTGTCTTCTACAAAAGACGGCCTTGGACTCGTCAACGTGCGGGCACGATCTTCTGCACTCTTTGCCCATACTATGTTGCGGAATTGGCGGGGGCGGGTCCCGTCCTTAACGCGCAGTCTCTTAGATATCCTCAGACCAGGTTCTCTCGATCCAACGATCAATGTGGCACCTATTTCTCCATTATTGTACCATGTCGCCAATTGTTTCATAGAACTCAGCTATGTTCGGGCCGATCATCCAGTCACCCGTCTTCCCCGTACAAAAAGACTATTATCGTTTGTTTATGCTGTCCCGCCCTTGGGACCCCATGGTGCTACAGCACTCTGTCATTAACTGGCGAACGGTTTGGGGGTGTGTGCATGCGCACTTTTTTACCGTCGTCTGTGTCTGCCTCTGGTATGTCTACGGCAAGTTGCCGACTACTAGTCGACTTTATCGCATAGGACTGGTCACCTCCCCACTCTGCCCTGACTGTCAGCTCGAAGACACCGACAAGCACCGTCTTACGTTACCCCTAAACTGATGCAGGCCCCAGTGGCCGAGCGGTTCTAGGCGCTTCAGTCTGGAACCGCGCGACCGCTACGGTCGCAGATTCGAATTCTGCCTCGAGCATGGATGTTTGTGATGTCCTTAGGTTAGTTAGCTTTAAATAGTTCTAGGTTCTGACTGATGACCTCAGATGTTAAGTCCCATAGTGCTCAGAGCGATTTCCCCTAAAACGAAACGTTTGACTCCTCATCCAACGAATCGTGGGCTTTTACCTCCGTGACCCACCAACGACGGTAACCCCAGATTTCTTGTTGTTGACCCCGACATTTCACTACCCTCTTGCTAAGCACCATACACTCATCTAGTTTCGAGGACTGGCTTTAGAATATCTCTTCCGGAGTGGTCCGCATACAGTCCTCGACTTCTGGTACAAAATTGTGACCGCGCATAGCACCCTCATCCGAAAACCATCTTACCGACATACTTTTGCCGGTTATCACCGCAGCGTCTTCCTTGACCTCCCTCAATGTTGGGGTGTGCCATGCCTACCTGCGCCCCCGCCCCCCCCCCCCCAGAAAAGACGGAATGTGTTATATTTTGTTGTATTTAATGTTTTTCTAATATTTTTGAAAAAAAAAAAACAAAGTAGTCAGAGCGGGCCCGGGCTCGACTCCCCGAGGGTCGGAGATTTTTCTCCTCTACCAGACTGGATGTTGTATTGCCCTCATCATTATATCATCATCATCGACCCGCAAGTCGCCCAATATGTCAGCTGAAAAGACTTGGATTTCAGAGGCCGAACTTCCCCAGGTAAAGACTACCGGCTACCAATGCCATACAATCATTTCATTTGATTCTGGCCGTGTAATCTGACGGTCGTATACATTCGCGACACAACTGTGGGTCTAGAAACTCGAGAAAAACTGATCTAACGGGAGAAAGTTGCATATTAAGTTTCTCAACTGACTGAATGAGCATCCATTCGACCTGTGATTGTGGTCGTGGACTCATTTTCTATTACCTCTGAATCTGAAATTGGATTTTAAATTAAATGATGAAGTCTTCACTCTCTCTTTGTAAGGGCTGGACGTAGCTACAAGTACTGGTAATCCACGTACGTGGGCGGCACCCTAGAAAAGTCTATGGTTTACAAGGTGAGGGCAAAACAGTGGTTAGACGACTACAGGACAGCCTACGGCGTGCTTTCAAGCAGAAGTCTGATAATGTAAAGATTGAATATAAAACTGATTAGAATAAATGACACAGCTGTGGGCTGGGAAAGCAATAGTTTTGTGTGTGTGTGTGTGTGTGCGTGTGTGTGTGAATTTCTAAGGGACCAAACTGCTAAGGTCATCGGTCCCTAGACTTACACATTACTTAAACTAACTTATGCTAAGAACACCACACAAACACCCATACCCGAGGGAGGACTCGAGCCTCCGACGGGAGGGGCCGCACACTCAGTGACGTGGTGCCTCTGACCGCGCGGCCACTCCGCGCGGCAGATTTGTGAAGAAATTAATATGTTGACATAAGGAAATGAAATAACTGGTAACTGGGGACCGGTAGTATTGAATTCCAAGGCGATTAATGACTGTCGACCTAAAATCTAGAGGTATAACCTCCTTGCTGAGATGTAAGGTGGTGGTTTGCAAACTTTTAAAGTGAGTAAGCAAACTGTGACTGGGGATAAGGTGATGGATGGCGACAGGGAAATATGTATTCCGCAGTGGCATCTCGCTGCATTCGTAATTCGTGATCCAATCTAACATAATGAGAAATGAGGAAAGGAGAGTGTTGACGGTTGCACTGTGGTATTAATGGACTTCAGTAGACTTGCGACCCTACAAAGCAGGGCCGTCGACAACAACGGAGAATGTCAGGGTCCAAGAACTACGTGGTGTGCCATTGGAAACTGACGGAGTATTTGACTGACTGAGGTTCTGCATCCCGCCTCACATCAATCCTTCGAAACACTATCGTTACCGTATCACTGAAGTTTGTAGCTTTACATAATTTCTAACGGTCGGCGTCAGTTTGAGCAAGTTTCATACCTCAGTACTTTATAAATGTGATCATTCTATTGTCCTCTCTATTAAGCGGTTAATTACAGTTACAATAGAAGGAAGCTCGAAATAAAATGAACCCTTATGCGGTCGCGCATATTTTCGTAACGTTACTAGTCACGTGGGGTGCTCCTGAGAGGTCAAATGAAAGTGGCTGTAAAGACATAGTTGTACAGCATATCGTCAATATATACGGTATAAACGGCTCTTCAGAATTTTGCTTTACCATATTTGAGTGTATATGTTTGCATTAATAATGTATCAGATTACCGTTTTTGAAACATATACAATATTTCTTACAACTTTTTGTGAAATAATTTATTTATGGTATTTTTAATTCTGTACGACAGATTTAAGTCATTACATATATCACTGCACATTTATTCTCTGAAATCATACAAAAGTTATATGAATTTAGTCACTGTCATTGACACATGTCACCTACATTCTTAATGTGGTTTGGACACATAGCTTTCAGACAGCGGGCACAATGTGATTTAACTTTTATGTCTTTACTCCGTGGACAAACTCCGTCGCGCCTGGGTTTAGATATCCTTTGATCAGAAGGTGCTGCGTTATTGCTGTCTTCGATTCTCGCCATTTTAGCAGCTTTCTCTCTAACTTAATTAGACAAGGAGTGAGTGGCTGCTCTCATGCAAACTATCGGGTTTACTAATGCTTTTCCCACTTCACGTAAAAACAATCGACGACAAATCCTCTCATTGTTGTGACCTGCATCTATGACGAAGGCGTTAATGCCAGTCATGTTAATCACTCGGAAAAAACAGGGAAAGTGCCCAGCATCTGATTTTCATTGAGGATGTATTATAGTTTATTTGCCACTATAGTGAAGGCCACTCTTATTTGTCGTGTAAATGTTGTAATTATAAATTGTAAAGGAGAGAATCACAAGTGTTTAGTTACCAATCGTAATGTTGTGTATGTCTATGTAGCTATTTCATCGGGACATTTGCAGAATGTATGACTTACTGTGACGGTTTGATGATTTTGTGTACTGTCACGTGTCTTCGTAACTTGTTGACCTGTGGGTAACGTGACTGCATTTCGACACTGTACTTTTCACTATCGTTAAATACAAGTTTCTAGTCTCTCTGGCCCTAGCTGCTACCGCGGCATCATTCATCGTATTCGTGTCCCTCCCACTCATTTTTATTCTTCTGATCGTCAACGAGAATGAGAGACAGGTAATGTAATAGAAGGAGACTGTGTCAGGGGAAATGCTCGGTCGACACATCCACATGACGCATGACGTCAGATGCTACGTCTATTACAGTAATGATTCGACGCTGACACGTATTCACAGTTAGCGAGTTGATGATGATGCGCTTTTCCCGTCTCCGCCAGTAGAAGCTCGCTTTTCTGCTGTGCGGCGTTGCCGTAGTAACAGTGGCAGGACACGTTACACGACAATGAACACGTCCTCCATGATTCCTTCTACATTGGACAAGTGTCATAATAATGTAGATAGGAATGGAGATTTTTCGCTTTTGAAATATTTCTGGGTCACAAGCTGAATGGAAGTGTCATCTTGAAGCTATGTTTCAATCATTCCCCTACTCATTTTTGGCCGAAGTTACTTTGCCTGATGATTATTTATAGGAAACTCGCAGAAATATTACTTAAAGAAATTTATCTGATGTAACATAGAGAAACCTCTATGTTTCCTCTTCCTAGCATTCTATACTTCATCAGTACGATCTTCACCTACTCGACATCCGTTACTGGTTCATTAAAGAAAATCTCTATACACTGTCATACCTTATAGTCTTCAACAAGCTGAATAAATGTTACGCCTGCATGCTCTGTAACGGCCCCATGTTCCATAAAGCCTGTAATCCCGGTCTTCTCTCCGCTTGAAACACAGCAAAGAATGTCTTTTGCATCTATTTGCCTACTTTCAAGTCCCACCCTCAAACATTTAATTCTATTATTTTTACATTTCTCCAAATTCACGCCACCACATCATCCGTAAAGATGCTAAGGGCATATTACAGGAAAGCACTATTTATCAAGTTTAATTAAAAATTTTTCGAAGTGTTCCAGAGTTATGATTACATAGCATCACTTTCTCACTTCCACCTCACAAATGTTGGTGCTACAGGTGCTACAGGTACTCCCGTTGTTATGCATGTACGAATTTCGATGGAAATTTCCACAAGTGCTCCTGAGATATGCTGGAATATACGCACACACTGATATAAGCTGCTAAAATAAAGTTTACCACCAGCCACATGCCGGTGAATGTTTGTTACCTAAGATTTAAGCGGGACAGCGAACGAAAGAAAATGTTCTTTGAAATTGAAACAATAATTTCCACTGTGAAATAAAAACAGAACAATAAGAGAAATGAAAGTTTCTTTTGGAACATCGTTCCTGGGGAAACCACGATCGAAATTAAAATAAAAAAGTTTTAAATGAAAACAGACTAAGATCGCAAGTAAGCTGTTGAAATGTAAAATTTATTAATCGAGTAACCGGTTTCGATGTTGGTATGTTAATCTTCAGACAATTATCACTCCATGCTGACGACTGGAGAGTGTGAGAGTGTATGTGTGTGCGTAGGGCGAGTGGCAGCCCACCATATAGCGCCGACTAACATTGCTGAGCAGAAGAGGCTCTTTCCTGGTGTGCAGTGATGCCGTAGTCACAGGGGCAGGCGACGTTACACGAGAAATACACTATTGGACATTAAAATTGCTACGCCAAGAAGAAATGCAGATGATAAACGGGTATTCATTGGACAAATATATTATACTAGAACTGACATGTGATTACATTTTCACGCAATTTGGGTGCATAGATCCTGAGAAATCAGTTCCCAGAACAACCACCTCTGGCCATAATAACGGCCTTCATACACCTGGGCATTGAGTCAAACAGCGCTTGGATGGCGTGTACAGATACAGATGCCCATGCAGCTTCAACACGATACCACAGTTCATCAAGAGTAGTGACTACCGTATTGTGACGAGCCAGTTGCTCGGCCATCATTGACCAGACGTTTTCAGTTGGTGAGAGATCTGGTCAATGTGCTGGACAGGGCAGCAGTCGAACATTTTCTGTATCCAGAAAGGCCCGTACAGAACCTGCAGCATGCGGTTGTGCATTATCCTGCTGAAATGTAGGATTTCGCAGGGATCGAATGAAGGGTAGAGCCACGGGCCGTAACACATCTCAAATGTAACGTCCACTGTTCAAAGTGCCGTGAATGCGAGCAGGAGGTGACCGAGACGCGTAACCAATGGGACCCCATACCATCACGCTGGGTGATACGCCAGTAGGGCGATGAATACACGCTTCCAATGTGCGTTCACCGCGATGTCGTCAAACACGGATGTGACCATCATGATGCTGTAAACAGAACGTGTATTCATCCGAAAAAATGACGCTTTGCCATTCGTGCACCCAGGTTCGTCGTTGAGTACACCATCGCAGGCGCTCCTGTCTGTGATGCAGCGTCAAGGGTAACAGCAGTAAAGGTCTCCGAGCTGATAGTCCATGCTGCTGGAAACGTCGTCGAACTGTTCGTGCAGATGGTTGTTGTCTTGCAAACGTCCCCATCTGTTGACCCAGGGATCGAGACGTGGCTGCACGATCCGTTACAGCCTTGCAGATAAGACGCCTGTCATCTCGACTGCTAGTGATACGAGGCCGTTGGGATCTAGCACGGCGTTCCGTATTAATCTCCTGAACCCACCGATTCCATATTCTGCTAACAGTCATTGGATCTCGAGCATCGCGAGCAGCAGTGTCACGATACGACAAACCGCAATCGCGATACTCTACAATCTGACTTTTATCAAAGTCGGAAACATGATGGTACGCATTTCTCCTCCTTACACGAGGCATCACAACAACGTTTCACCAGGCAACGCAGGGCAACTGCTGTTTGCGTATGAGAAATCGGTTGGAAACTTTCCTCATGTCAGCACGTTGTAGCTGTCGCCACTGGCGCCAACCTTGTGTGAATGCTCTGAAAAGCTAATCATTTTCATATCACATCATCTCCTTCCTGTCGGTTAAATTTAACTTCTGTAGCACGTCGTCTTCGTGGTGTAGTAATTTTAATGGGCAGTAGTGTATGTAGGCATTCATGATCCCTTATACGTTGGATACATGTTGTAAGGAAACTGTTTAACGACGTGAAACATAAGTAGTAATGCACATTTTCTGTAATGAAATATTTTCTGGGTCATCAGCTGAGCGCCAGTGTTGGCTTGAAGTAACGTTTCTACGAGTTCCTGCTCATTTTTACTTTGTCTGACGATCATGAATAGGAAACCCGTAGAAATATTACTTCAAGACGACATTTATCTGATAACCAAAAAACATTTCATCGTACAACATAGAGACTGATCTCTTTGGCATGAAACACCATGACAATTATTATTACGTAAAGTTTCTTCTTTGTTGGTACCACGGAATTCCAAAAAAGACAATATTATTTGCACCAGGGTTTTAGTTGGAGTGACTACTTTATTCAGCACTCCTGTCCGTGAACATTAATTTAAAGTTGATTTTAGGTTGTATAAATCGTGTTTCCGTAGATGCAATATTTGTCATGGGAGTACATAATTTTATGACCTCTGTCCATTCGTAGTTCCAGACTTATTTCGTTTTGTTGTGAAAGAGAAACACCAAAGAAAATCAAAAATCTGAGGTAAGAGAAGGCGATGGAAGAGAGTAGAACAAAAGAAAGAAGATATCAGATATAGATGTCTCGCACTTAGTACAGTAATCCAGCTTTTCGTTTTTAAAATACTTGGTGACACTTTTTGTATTTCCTCCACAAATAACAGCAATGAGGTGAGAGTCGACAATCTTGTGCGTGTTACGCCATGGAAATTTGATAGTAAACGTCAGCAATTAGGTGTCTCATTTGATAGAGAAGCTGAAAATGAGTAAACACCCGGAAAAACATTAGATGTTATTTAATTCAACTTATTGTATGAACTTGGCTTCAAGCCTTTATAGGCTATTAAATGTGCCCGTGAAACCGATGCTTGTGTCTTGAGGGACTGGTCCACCAGTGAGCTGCTGCGGTGTGCGTAGTGCCAAGCAGCAGCCGACCTATCTCCCCGAGCCAGGCTGCAGGCAGAGTTAATCACCGCTGACACGCCCGCTTCCTCTACCGAGTCCCTACAGTGTTCTGTTGTATAGAGGAGCAGCCGCAGCCACCAGATGATCTGTCCTCTGGGTGACAGCGCGGCCTTATCTGCCTCTCGCACACCTCCTTCCCCCCACTCTGTTTCTCGCAGACACAACGTTGTCTTCCAAACCGCTAGCTACACCACCGCCGTTGCAGACACTGTGGCGTTCGCCTTCGGAAACTGATTGTTTCACTCAGCGTCTAACTACGAAAACATGCACGCACATGGGTTTCAAGTATCTGAAAAGCGTGCAGAAGAATATTCAAAAACACAACTGTGCAAAAACTGTGCTGCTACTGCCACATATTGTGAAGCCAAAGAAGTATGGCTGTCAACGCTGCCAATATGTACACAGACACTTTACTTTGTCGGCTCAGTGTTCAAGAGGGACACCTGCAACCAATGTGCACTTTATTTGGGGTTACCGGGAAATTAAGACAGGAAAAAAAGTCAAGAATATTTAGTGTCACCAAATGAATCAACAGTACACATAGACTAACGTCTTATATCCCTAAACCGTGAAGGAAGATGGAATATGTGACAGTCGAATATCTTTGAAACATCTTCGTTTCGTTTATAACTTTCAACTATTTACATAAACATCATATAAATGTTGATAAGCTATGAAAGAACAACTCTCATGGTAAACTAGGGAATCAATTACAAGCAGGTTAAAGTGATATCTAACGTACGCTTGGAAAAGAAAATTTTTCAAATTAACAAACAATTACATGTGATTAGTTAGCGAAATTTTCCACGTCAAAGAGAAACAAATTTTGGGATCTAAGTTGCTTCAAATACAGAAGTGAGATGCATGTAAAGCGACCAAGACACTCCCTCGCAGAAATCCGTCTTGTCACACTGTGACAGAGAACAATGTACATATTTCTATGACAAACGAGTGTATATTATTTGGAGGGAATATAATAGCCAGAAAGGGATGACGCCACTGCAAAATGCAGCAGTGAAAGTAGAGCCATGAGAAATGCGTTTAGGTTATTTTAAGAGGCAGTCACCAGGCAGTTAATTTAATCCCCACATCCTTTCGCTAATTACGTTATGTAAACGTAGAGATGTGTATGTATGCACTCCGTCTTCAGGCTACAAGTGACCCATCGGGATCATCCGACCGCCGCGTCATCCTCAGCTGAGGATGCGGACAGGAGGGGCGTGTGGTCAGCACACCGCTCTCCCGGGCGTTACGGTGGTTTTCTTTGACCGGAGCCGCTACTATTCGGTCGAGTAGCTCCTCAGTTGGCATCACGAGGCTGAGTGCACCCCGAAAAATGGCAACAGCTCATGGCGGCTCGGATGGTCACCTATCCAAGTGCCGGCTACGCCCGACAGCGCTTGTCTTCGTTGATCTCACGGGAACCGGTGTATTCACTGCGGCAAGGCCGTTGCCCAAAGAGAGATATAATCTGGAAAACTAACAGGAGCACTAAAGAAGTTAAAAGTAAAGACAATTAAGCATTTGTGTTTCAGTATGGTCTACAATTCCGAAACATCTCCCTCAAACAAACTGAATGGGCATCATATATAACGCTATTAAATCTATAGGACACAGTGAGGTGACAGAAGACATGGGATAGCGATATATTTATACATAGATGGCGATATTATCGCGTACACAAGGTATAAAAGGGCAGTGCATTGGCGGAGCTGTCATTTGTATTCTCAGGTGAATCACATGAAAAGGTTTCCGAAGTAATTTTGAACGCACGACGGGAATTAGCTGAGTTTGAACGCGGAGTGGTAGTTGTAACTAGACGCATGGGACATTCTATATCGGAAATCGTTAGGGAATTCAATATTCTGAGATCTACAGTGTCAAGAATGTGCCGAGACTATCAGATTCCTGGTATTACCTCTCACGACGGACAACACAGTTGCCGACGACCTTCGCATGACGACCGAGGGCGGCGGCATTTGTATAGAGTATCACTGCTAACAGACAAGCAACTCTGCGTGAAATAACCGCAGCGCAGGACTCAATGTGGGGCGTACGCCGAACGTATCTGTTAGGGTAGTGCGGCGAAATCTGGCGTCAGTTAGCTATGGCAGCAGACAACCGATGTGAGTGCCTTGGCTAACAGCACGTTATCGCCTGCAACGCCTGTCATGGGATCATTACGATATCGTTTGGGCCTTAGAAGACTGGAAAACCGTGGCCTAGTCAGATGAGTCCCGATTTCAGTTGGTAAGTGCTGATGGTAGGGTTCGAGCACGGCCAGACCCCACGAAGCCATGGACCCAAGTTGTCAACAAGGCACTGTGCGAGTTGGTGGTGGCTGCATGGACGTGTGGGCTGTGTTCGGATGGAATGATGGACTGGGTTCTCTGGTCCAACTGAACCGATAATTGAATGGAAATGGTTATGTTCCGTTACTTGAGGACAATATTCAGCCATTCATGCACTTCATATTCCTAAACATCGATGGAATTTTCATAGATGACAGTCCACCCTATCAGAACGTTCTGTATGATTTGGCCACGTAGATTGCCCGACATAAATCCGATCGAAGATTTATGGGACATAACTGAGAGGTCAGTTCGTGTACAAAGTGCTACACCGCCAACACTTTAGCAATTATGGACGGGTACAGCGGCAGAATGGCTCAATACTTGTGCAGGGGATTTCCAACGACTTGTTGGGTCTATGCCACGTCGAGTTTCTGCACTACTCTGGGCGACAGGAGGCCCGATACTATATTAGGAGATATCCCATCACTTTTCTTACTTCACTGTATTTTATTTATCACAAAAGTAGTTGCGAGGACTTTACACTCGAATTATAAAAATGCCATGATTTCCATGACGGACTTACGAAAGTTGTCAATTTATTCGCTTTATATTTCAAGAAGAGTCCTGGAAACAGTTAAAAACTGTAGTTCATTTTTTACTTTGTGCACTAGAATTTCATGTGGCTAGTCTCTTTCACCACCACGTAAATGAGAGCGTGATAGTTTCGGAAGTTCGTTGCTGGATCACTAATTGTGTACCCTAGATTGCGTAGGTGGAACAGTTTATGATGGTGGTGGAGCAGAGGCTGGTGGAACAAACAGGCAGTTCCTGTTTGCAGTGATGATGGAGATCACGAAGTGAACGGCTAGTCAGAAACAAAATTCAGAGGGTAGTGAGAGCCACCATGTGCAAAACAGTGCTGGAATTGATCCGAATCAAAAACTCTAACACAGACAACATCAATAGCTCTGCTGCTAAATGGCGCGTACCGAAGGCTTAAGAGGACAGCGAGAACTGCCGAAGAATTTCAGTCTGCCGGTGTTTACTACCACCGGGTCACATGAAGTGTCTGCTGCGGAAGGAGCAACCTGAAGTTTCCTTCATATAGGTACTCAGGCTGAGCGGCGAATCGGAATCCCTGTTGGATACTAAAACACGAGATAAGAAAATACTGAGAACACAAAGTACACAAAGTAATGGAAGGTGGGTAGGCAACACCAGAAAACATGAAGTGGAGGCATGGATGAATATCCACAGAGGTGATAGATGTCACAGAATAGCGATATGCACATACGCAGATGGCGGTAGTGCACTGGTGGAGCCTTCATTTGTACTCAGGTGATTCCTGTGAACACGTTTTCAACGTGATTATAGCCACACGACGGCAATTAACAGACTCTGAACGCATTATGGTACTCAGAGCTAAACACCTGGAACATTCCATTTCAAAAATCGTTAGGGAATTCTATATTCCGAGATCCATATTGTCAATAGTGTGTAGAGGACACCAAATTTCGGGCAATACCTCTCACCACGAACAACACAGTGGCGACGGCCTTCACATAATGACCGAGAGCAAAGGCGTTTGCGCAGATCTGGCAGTGATAACGGACAAGCAACACTGAATGAAAAAAAAAAAACATTAGAAAGCAATGTGGGACGTACTGTACGTCGTGGCCTGGTCAGATGAATGACGATTTCAGTTGGTAAGAGTTGATAGTAGGGTTCGAGTGTGGCTGAGATGCCACGAAGTCTTGGACCCAAGTTGTCAGCAAGGCACTGGGCAAGCTGCTGGTCGCTTCACAGTGGTGTGGGACGTGTTTACGTGGCATGGACTGGGTTCTCTGGTCTATCGCTCATTGACTGGAAAATATTGCAGCCGCCTATGAACGTGCTCCCATACAACGTCGGAAGTTTTATGGATACGCCATATCATCAGGCCACAGTTGTTCTAGATTGGTATGAAGAACATTCTGTTACATTCGGGCGAATGATTTGCCTATCCAGATCGCCCGACATGAATACCATCGTATATTTACGGAACATAATCGAGACGTCAATTGGTGCACAAAATCCTGCACCGGCAACACTTTCGCAATATCGGACGGCTACAGAGGCAGCATGGCCCAGTACTTCTGCAGGCGACTTCCAGCGACTTTTCGAGTCATGCCAGGTTGAGTTGCTACACTACGCCGGGAAAAAGGAGGTCCGATACAATGCTAGGAGATTTCCCAGGACTTTTTTCATCTCTGTGTAGCTAAAGTTACTTCATAAGATTGTTTAGAGGAGACATTTATAAAAGTACGGATGTACAACATAGACTATCGAAAAAGTGTTTTGGACAACCCTAAAGACTTGCATAGTCTGACTTTCCTTAAACGACTGGAAATCTTATCATTAATACTTTTCCGATCATAGGAAATCGATACGTTAAGCGATCTGCGATTTTGGTTAGAGCAGACTTTCTTTTTCTACACAACTCTGCAGACTTCACACTCCTTCCTGTTATTAGACCATGCCTCCAATGTCGTTTTATGACAAGAACGTTGCCACTGAATTGCAGTGCAACACAATGCAGTCGTTGGTACAGTCAGACACCACTGTGAGACATACAACAGTGAAGATCTGACTGACTATGATCTCCTGCGGTCGACAACAACAGCTAATGAATACTAACTACAAAGCGGCATACTACGTTTATGGAAGCTGTGTCGGTGCAGACACTGCGCAGTAATGTTCACAAGATGAATTCGTCCTCTGGAGGCCAGTTACGAAGAGCAACGCGGCAAATGAAGAAGATAGGAAAGGGGAAAATCTGGAATGGTACCTGAATTACAGGCGTCAGATTCTCTCCATCGTAATGTGTAGCACTTGTTTATCTCCCTATGATCATCGTTGAATTAAAGCTGTGAGGACGGGTCATGAGTCTTTCTTGGGTATCTCAGTTGCTGCAATAAAAAAAAAACTGAGGAAAGGAATCAACGATCAACTTGAACGGATGTCATGTGACTTGCGCCCAGACCAAACGAAACCACCAAAGCGGAAAAAAGTCGGTAGAGCACCTGCCTGCGAAAAGCAAAAATCTCGAGTTCGAGTCTCGGTCCGGCACACTGTTTTAATCTGCCAGGAAGTTATAACCTAGTGTGTTCAGAACTAGAATTAAAGCTGTGAGGACGGGTCGTGAGCCGTGATTGGGTAGCTCAGTCGGTAGAACACTTGCCTGCGAAAGACAGAGGTCCAGAATTCTCGGTCCGGCACACAGTTTCAATCTACCAGTAAGTTTCCTATCACCGAACACTCCGCTACAGGGTGAAAATTTTAAATAAAAACTGCCTCAGACTGCATGCAAGTTGTTAAAATTTAAAATCTTTCAATCAGGTGATTGGTTTCGATCGTGGTACTTATCTTCAGCAGTTACCGTTCCATGATGACTGAGAATCAGCCCGTTATGTAGTGCCGGTGAACACTTTATTAAATCCTACAAGTGATTTGAAGGCACGCAGGGTGAGAAAGCTAGTACACAGTGGTGCCATATGTGACACCAACAATGGATCTAAGACGGCCTGAGATCCAGGATCGTTTCAAAAACATTTTTTCACACAGGCGATTCTTCATTTCGTGCCTCCCCCCCCCCCCCCTCTCTTTCACTTTACCCATGCTATTTGTTATACACGCTGTACAGAAATCTTGCTCCTGTGTGACTCGCCACTCTGAGATTGGCGACACAAGCTGTGGTTTGTGTCGCCTGAGCGAAAAAAACCGGACCTTTAGACAACGAATAGATCTGAGCTGGGATGGCAGGTAGGAGAACGTCATTCCATCGTTCTGCTTCAGCTCTGTGACAGAAATCACACAATCTCACAAGGAACCCTTTGAGTTCGAGATAGAAAGTTCAGTCTTTAGTAAGGCTCATTTGAAAGTAACGTGTTAACAACTATGACAGGAAAAATATTAACTGCCTATGACTCGAAATGTGCATCCAGGAGAGCAATAGAAATTGAGAGTCCGGGAAGTGAAGAGACCAATCCACTATGAGATGTACTGTATGTATTACACTTCACAATCTGGACATCGTCGATATTCAAGAAATTATCGAAACAAGCCATTAACTCGCACCATGAATACTGAGTAAAGAAAGGCGCGTCACAATAATCACAAAGCTTCGTACCTTCGAGATCGAAGCCGAAATCCTTGGGAGTTACAAATGGCGCAGGATGTTCAGCTAGGTTTCCACTCTTGAAGAATGCATATAGAATCATATTGATTTAACGGGGCGATAGAAACTGATGGAATGTAATGGTATGTAACCGAATACAAAACAGTCTGTCGTGGAGCTTATCGTGAAAACTGGTTACACTTTAAGGCGTATCTATAGATAGTGCTATATTATGTTTTATAGGCACCAAAAGGACAAATATCTAGATGCTGAATTTGTATAAGAGTTCCATATGGTATGAATTGCAATGTCGCACACTTTCTAGGAGGGATAGTTTGCTCTAAAGGAGTTTGATTTTCATACACAGACCAGTACTCAAGGAACTGCTAGCTGTTTTGACCACGTATTGGCCAAAAGCAGTGCTCATATCATAGTTGTAGTTCCCTTACGCCTATTTTTCCCACTCTTGCTAGCTGTGACGTAAATATTCCGTACTAGCCTCGCAAGGTCAAGCACACGAGAAGAAATCGTAGGGGCAGAGCACCTATAACTTCTCGCAGCACAATAAATAACATTGCAGCCAATTTACCATCCAGATTAACAGTCGGCATAATTGTATACAAAAGTGTTGGATCATTAATGTTAGTGATCTTGATACAACTCTCTAGGTACCTCTAATTTTCATGGTTCCTTTGATACGCATTTCCTCCTCAAATCCAGATTGGTCGGAGTTGAAAGCAAATTCCTTACTGAACGGTGGGATACGTTTGTTTATCTTATCTGCAAATTTTCGGCCCGATTCCGCAGTTTGCTGTGCATCGTCAAGTTGACTCCTTTTTTGAATGTCGTTATCTTACGTCTGTCAAGTCTGTAGCACTTTTTGACGTTATGCAAGCATCCACTGCTTCCCTTGGAATGTCTGTAATATATGTCACCGGCGATTTAATGTGCATAACATAGTAGGTCACTATCATGCACATCCTGCAAATTGTATGGAGCATCCGTGAAACGAGCAAACACCAGTTTTTGTAACAAGTGAATCTTCTCCTCCCTTGAATATCCGTTGTTTTTCTTACGCGGTCATATTGCTGTCCTTTACTACATTTCAGTGAAGACGGTATCTGTGACCTACTGTACGACAAGAATGATGAACTACATGGTTCGATACCTGTTTCAGTCTCACTTTCACTTGTTAAGCACGTATCGTCGTCATCAATTCTTCTCATGTATACTGTCCGCAAAGTCGAGTGTGCACGACGCCACGCAGTCCACTGAATACCCTTGCAGAAACATTAATATTTCATTTGCCACTTCTTTCTCGCTGTGCAAAATTCCATGGGTTCCTTTCTGACGAAATGTCGACGCCTGTTGTAGACATAATGCAATGTTTTCTTTGTTTATCGTTGTCACTGCTCTGTTTTGTATCAACATCACTAGCACTGTAGCACTGTTGTCAGTCACTTGTTGAGTTAGCACTTCAACTGCGCTCCGTGGCCTCATGCTGTGCTCACCATTATCCAACCCCCAGCCGTGTCCCCTGTTGCCATTAGCAGCCAGTATTGTGACAGCATGGTAGACAATATGTGAGGCGTTGAATGTCGTGAACATCACTGTCCTTCAGCGACTTCGCACAGAAGGGATTCCTCGTTAGTCCTGACTACCATTCGCATGCCAATGTCTCGACAAATCATGAAGAAATGTTTTCAGTGACTGGAAGCTCTGGAGAACGTACTGGCCAGAGCAATAGTTGGAATACCCTCGACGTCGCGATCGGTCATGACGGCACGAACAATGTGCCAACATGTGGTCGTGCGTTATCTTGTTTAAATATAATCTCACGGACACTTCATAGGGCATAGCAGTACATCTCAACACGTGATAACGGTTATCCCAGCTGTACATATTACTGAGAATACTAACCACAAGTGGTCCTGTTCTGTATCCAACGGTACTACTCACCATCACGCCAGGTATTGCGAATCTAAGGCAATGACGAATGCAGTCTCGTAACGACCGTTCCCGTTCACGCCTCCACATATGGTGAAACACGTATGTATTCAGTGTATTCCTTGACAGCGATGGCGAGGCATGACAGAATCTCTGACCAGAGAGTTATTTATCGTTGCTAGTCTGCGCTTGACCGCGCGAGTGTTCAGTTGCATGTAGGGGGTCGCGAGTTGCAGTTGCGTGTAGGGAGTCGGAAGTTGTGTGTGAGGAGTCGGCGGGCGTCGACATGGCTCTCTGGTCACGGTTCTGGACGAGGTATATTGTTATCGAAGGTAATGAAGCAGCATTGCGCTCAGCTAATAGCATATGTTAATTGTAATTAATTTGTTCAAGAATTGCCCCAATAATAATTTTTCTACAAAGTAACCTTTTTAAAGAAAAAGATTCATTTCCTATGCATTCCCTCCAAGAATCAAAATTAAATACGGGCCAGCATTGCACGGAGATGTGCCGAAAAATAAGAGCAGATATAGATGCAGTTTGCTGAGGTAAGAATTTTGGTTTTTGTGTTCAGGTTTAATTATTGCACAGGGCCGAAGGTCAGCGCTGCTGCCCTTATAAAATTTATCAGGTTCATCTTAACGTTAATTTTGTGGGAACTTAACATTTTTGCACATTTTTATTATCATTGAGTTTTATTACTGTGGGGAGTTTATATTTGGGCCATTATTATTCTTTAATTTTGCAAGGAGGTTACGGTTAGCTCATTTTTATTATTCAGTTTTGTGGGAAGACAACATTTCACTTAACATTGACTTCCATATTTTTGCGGAGAGGTTACAACGGATACACCCGTCGTGATGCTGGAAAGACGACGTGGTGGCACTTCTGGGTCCAATGTTGTCGTCCGGCGGACCACTCGTTATTTGTCCGTCTATTAATATCGGACATTTGAATTCTGTAGGTTTCTCTGTGGTGTTTAATAGACTGATTAAACACTTATCTTGCCACATAGATACTAATGGTTCTGGCATTTAAATTCTTCGCCGAGTTTTCTTGTCTATGAATCAGTGCTGTCGATGATCTTCTCGCTTCATCTTTCAGTCTAAAAATCCTCGCTTGGCTAGGCCTGATACGCATTTTCGACTTTCGCGTTTCCTCTACGCTGTCCCGTTCATGATGGCTAAAAACCTGTCGTCGTCTCGTTACCTGCGTGCCATTTTAATGAGTGTCCTATTGTAGGATTACCGTGAGGATAATCTATTTTACGTTGTCGGTTGTACGTTTCTTTTAATTACCGTCTCAAGTTGTCCATTCCTGGATCCTCTAGATGGTATTTTTATGACTTGTTCTATGAACTGCGATTAGTTATTGTTGGCGTTACTTTACCCTATAACATTTCGCTTATCAAACTCTTGGCGCGCTTTCTCACGTTCAGTGGCCATAACGATCTTCTCTCCTATTGTTGGAATAGTTAGTTATTGCATTATTTTCTGTGAGCAAATCTCGTCCTATTAGCCCCATGAACTGGAGGTCGATTTCCTCTCCTACAGAGTGAAACTTATGGTTCACCCGAATCTTCTCATTCATTCGTACATATAGGCATACAGTACATTCCACATTTAGGACTTCCTCTGCAGTTAATTTTAACCGAATCGATTCTTTTGAATGGTTCCACGTTTCATCTTTCTAGATAATTTTGTTAGATAAACAAATCTGTCCATCAGTGTAGATCAAAACTATCAGTGGGATTATCCCACTTTCTGTGCATTTTACTCGAACGCAGAGCGGCATGAAATGGAATGAGCACGTCAGATAGGTAGTAGGGAAACTTCGTCTTATTTGGAGAATTTTGGGAATATGTAGTTCATCGACAAAGGAGACGGCCTATAGAACGCTAGTGTAACCCATTCTTGAATATTGTTGGAATTTTAAGGATCCTCGCCACGTTATATTAAGGGAAGACGTCGAAGCAAATCAAAGGCATGCTACTAGATTTGTTACTGGTACGAGGGCCATTCGGAAAGTAAGGTCTAATAGGGCACTAAATAAAAACCACTGTGAAAATCAAAAATCTTTTATTTGAAACAGTTAGCTTCACCCTCCAGCTACATCTCTACACAATCCTCGCTCGGACTTAGATATCTGTAGTAGCGTTGTTCTAACTTTCGAAAAACCTCGTTATAGAAGGCAGTCGCCTGTGCTTTCCGCCAGTTCTTTTCGCTGGTCTACAGCTCGTTATCTGTGCCAAAATGCTGTGTTCATAGCCAGCGGCCCATGTAGGCCAAGATGAAACTCAGGGGAGAGCCAATTACGAGCCGTATGGTGGGTCATCAAACACTCGCCATCGAAAACGCTGTAGGAGCATCTTCATTGCCCCTGCAGAGTGCGGCCGAGAACTGTGATGAAGAAGGAAATGAGACGCAGTTACGTTATGTCAGCTGCGTGACACCAGGCGAAATCTCTCATCAGGTCCTCATACTTAGCGGGAGACACTGTTTTTCTACGCATTTTTGCGTCCTCCCTGTGCGCTCAGAACTGAAAAGAGCGATGTGACGCAATCGACGGACATATTAGAGACACTGCCCACCACATCTGTGCAAAGCTTCATCGGATTTTCACTGTGATTTGCATTTCGCACCCGATTGAACCTTACTTTCCGAATAGCAATCGTAGGTTCGATCAGCACGCAGTATTACAAAGATCCTTCTCGAACTCAAATGGGAATCCCTAGACAGAAGATGATGGTTTTGCCACAAGGAACTATTGCGCAAATTTAAGCAGCCACCATTTGAGACCGACTACAGAACGGTAATACTGCCACCAAAGTAAATTTCGCGTAAGTATCCCGAAGATAAGATGGGAGAAATTAGGGTTCATACGGAGGCCTGTAGTCATTTTTCCATCGTTCTGCTTGCGAGTGGAATGGTAAAGCAAATTACCACTAGTGACACAAGGTACCTTCCACCATGCACCATACGCTAGTTTGCGGAATATGTACGTAGATGTAGAATGCTTTCGTTTAGTGAGCAAAACGTTCTCGGTGCCGGCTTCGAAACTCGCCACTGCTTAGACTTTGATTAAAAATCATCATTATCGGCGACCGAAGACTTCCGTCATAAGAAGTCACCCTTATTCTGCTAACGGCCTTGTCAAAGAGGGCGGAGGAGCGGACAGAGATTCAGGGCACTCTCTTACCCTTGGGGTGGGAAACTGTCCCTGAAGGCGGAAGAATCAGCACTTATCAGCGGCATGAGGATGCAGAAGGCAATGGAAACCACTGCATTAAAGACACATAACGTGTATCCACAGGAGATGAGACCTGTGTCTTGATGATCTCTCCATTGGCAAAAGATTCCGAAGCAGTCCCCCATACGGATCTCCGGGAGACAAGTGCTATGGGAGAGGTGAACACGAGAAAGGAGATTGAATAATCAACGGAAGGATAGCGTTCTGCGAGTCGGTGCGTGGAATGTCAGAAACTTGAACGTGGTAGGGAAGCTAGAAAATCTGAAAAGAGAAATGCAAAGGCTCAATCTAGATACAGTAGGGGCCAGTGAAGTGAAATGGAAAGAAGATAAGGATTTCTGGTCAGATGAATACAGACTAATGTCAACAGCAGCAGAAAATGGTATAACCGGAGTAGGATTAATAATTATGAGTAGAAAAGTAGGGCAAAGAGTGTGTTACAGTCAACAATTCAGTGATAGCGTTATTCTTGTCAGAATCAACAGTAAACCAACACCGACAACCATAGTACAGGTATACATGCCAACGTCGCAAGCTAAAGATGAATAGGTAGAGGCAGTATATGAGGGTGTTGAATGGATAATTCAGTACGTAAAGGGAGATTAAAATCTAATAATCATGGGGGACTGGAATGCAGTTGTAGGGGAGAGAGTACAAGATAGGCTTTCGGGGGAATATGGGCTTGGAACCAGGAATGAAAGAGGAGAAAGAATAATTGAGTTCCGCAATAAATTTCAGCTAGTGATAGAGAATACTCTGTTAAAGAATAACAAGAGGAGAAGGTATGCTTGTAAAAGGCCGAGTGCTTCGGGAAGGTTTCAGTTAGATTACATCATGGTCTGACAGAGATTCCAAAATGAGATACTGGCGTACCCAACTACAGATACAAATTCAGATCACAATTTAGTAGTGATGAAGAGTAGCCCGAAGTTTATAAAATTAGTCTGAAAGAATCAATGCACAAAGAACTGAGACACGCAAAATTAAGAATGAAGACGTACGCTTTAAGTTGTCTAACGCTTTAGATACCGTGATATCGAATTGCTAAGTAGGATTCAGTAGAAGAGGAATGGATATCTCCAAAAATGGGCAATCGCAGAAGTTGGAAAGAAAAACATAGCTACATAGAAGGCAACTGCGAAAAAAACCATGGGTAACAGAAGAAATACTTCAGTTGATTGATGAAAGGAGGATGTGAAAAACTGTACAGGGAAATTCAGGAACGAAATAAATTGGAAGTGCAGGAAAGCGAAATGCGAAGAAACTGAAGAAGAAAGTATTGTTGGAAGGACTGATTCAGCATATAGAAAAGTCAAAACAACCTTCGGTGAAATTAAACGCGACGCGGGTAACATCAAGAGTGCAATGAGAATTCCATTGTAAAATGTAGAGGAGAGAGCCGACAGGTAGAAATAGTACGAATTGATACGTAGAAAGAGTACATTGAAGGCCTCTAATGAGGGGAAGACTGGTCTGATGTGGTAGAAGAAGAAACAGGAGTCGATTCAGAAAAGGTAGGGGATCGGTTTAGAATCAGATTTAAAAGAGCTTTCGAAGATTTAAGATTCAATAAGGCAGAAGGGACAAACAAAGTTCCACCATAATGGCAAAAAAACAACTATTCACTTTGGTTCGTACAGTGCTTGAGTCTGGCGACATACCACCTGACTTTCGGAAAAATATCGTCGACACAATACTGAAGACTGCAAGAGCTGACAAGTGCGAGAATTATCGCTCAAACACCTTAACAGCTTATCCGTCCAAGTTGCTGACAACAATAATAAACAAAAGAACGAAAAGAAAATTGAGGAGCTGTTAGACGACGATCAGTTTGCTTTAGGAGAAGCAAAGGCGCCACAGAGGAACCGATATTGGAGCAAGACTAAAGAAAAATCAAGACACGTTCATAGGCTCTGTTGGCCTGGAGAAATGGAGACTGGCGCATGATGTTCGAATTTCTGAGAAATATAGAGGTAAACTATGGGGAGAGATGGGTAACATACAATATGTACAAGAATAAAGAGGGAATACTAAGAGTAGACGACCAAGAAGAAAGTGCTCGTATTGGAAAACATGTAAGACAAGGATGTGGTCTTTCGCCCCTACTGTTCAATTTGCACATCGAAGACGCAATGATGGCAATAAAAGAAAGGTTGGGGAATGGAATTAAAATTCAAGGTGAAAGGATATCAATAATGCGATTCGCTGATGACATTGCTATCTTGAGAAAAAGTGAAAGAGAATTACAGGATCTACTGAATGGAATGAACAGTGTAATGAGTATAGAATATCGAAGAAAGACACAAGTAATGAGAAGTAGCAGAAATGAGAACAGCGAGAAACTTAACATCAGGACTGATGCTGACGAAGTGGACGAAGTTAAGGAATTCTGCTACCTAGGCAGTAAAATAACCGATGACGGACCGAGCAAGGAGGACATCGAAAGCAGACTAGTATTTTCAAAAATGGCACTCCTGGCCATTAGAAGTCTACTACTATCAAACATAGGCCTTAATTTGAGGAAGAATTTTCTGAAAATGTATGTGTGGAGCACAGTGGAAAACCGGATCAGAATAGAGTCGAAGCATTTGAGGTGTGGCGCTACAGACGAATGTTGAAAATTAGGTGGACTGAGGAGGTAAGGAATGAGGAGGTTCTGTAGAGACTCGGAGAGGAAAGGTGTATGTGGAAAGCACTGACGGTGAGAAGAGACAGGATGTTAGGACATCTATTAAGACATCAGGTAATGACTTCCATCGTTCTAGAGGGAACTGTAGAGGCTAAAAACTGTAGAGGGAGGCAGAGATTGGAAATACATCCAGCAAATTATGGAGGACATAGGTTGCAGGTGCTACTCTGAGATGAAGAGGTTGACGTAGGAGAGGAATTCGTTTTGGGCAGCATCAAATCACTCCGAAGACTGATGAGTAAAAAAACTCTGGGATCACAACTCTGTTTATATAGTCACTGCTAAATGGTGAAAACTGAGGCTGAAGAAATCTGGGATCACAACTCTGTTTATATAGTCACTGCTAAATGGTGAAAACTGAGCCTGAAGAATGAGGATGGTTTCAGTTCGACCGTTCTAAAGAGCTACACGCAAATAAAGGCTTGAATGTAGACACAGGCAGAAGATTAGCTGCTTTCTATTTGGATTCTAAACTTTGAATGAACTGTTAAATTTAAATTTTTCTTCTTATATTATGTCACGTTTGTTGTGGCTGCCTCAGTTTTTAATCTTTTAGAAGAAATTGGGCATTGTACTACGTTGATATCGTACTTCGTAAAAAACTTCCAGATTAGGGAGGGTGCCATTCCGTAAGACAACTGAGGAGTTCTGTCAGTGACGTACACTGATAAGGTACCAACTATCTTCCCACTTGCAACAACGAAAAATTCTCCGTTGTTCCACTTTCGAAGAGCACGCAGAAGACCTATATCTCTCCGTGCGAGCTCTAATTTTTATTATTTTGTTATGACAATCATTTTCCCTATGTAGATCACCGGCAACAAAATATTTTCGTATTCGGAAGAGAATGATGGTGACTGAAATTTCGTGAGATCTCGCAGCAACGAAAAACGCCTTTGTTTTAATGATTTCCACCACAAATCCTGTATCATGTTCGTGATACTCTGTCCCCTATTTATTGATAACACAAAACGTTCTGCCCTTCTTTGACCCTTCTCGATGTACCCCGTTAGTGTTATCTGCTAAGGATGCCACACTGCCCTGCAGTACTCCAAAAGGAGAACTGACAAGCGTAGTGTAGGCAGTCTCTTTAGTAGATCTGTTGATCGTGTAAGTCCTCTGACAATAAAAGGCAGTCTTTGGTCCCCCTACCCCACAACTTTTTCTGTGTGTCCGGAATTGCAATTTCTAGGTTTTTAGTTGAATTTACGGGCTTTAGACTTCATTTATTTATCGGTAAACGAAGTTTAACGGTTTTCTTTCAGCACAATTGTGGATGACCTCACACTTCTCATTATTTGGCTTCAACTGCCAATATTCGCACTACACAGATATCTTATCTGAATCATGTTGCAGTTGGTTTCTTATCACCAGAAGCGGACTGCTGCCACACACATGAGCACAGCGACTGTCAGCGAGAACGGCTGTGGTGTCAGCGACGCCGCATGTAAGAGCCCTTCCTCCATTCATGACTGCTGCAACGATACGCGCAATCGCAGACTTCGAGTTCTGCTGACTAATACGAGGGTGAGTTAGTAAACAAGACTTAAACTGGAATAAGAGACATCAGAACCGAGTGTACATGACTGAAGTTAATGTTTCTTTTCAAAACACTCCACTTGTAAACACTTATCCCATAGTTCGACAAGGCACTGAAATCCTGCAGGTTAGAATCACTCTGCCAGTTTTCGCATCTAACGAGAGTGCTCTCGGTATATGATAAGTTCATTTTGTTCCTTCAACTGCTGCAACGCACAAGACCGATCTGTACTGTTGGTACCGATAGAACCCTAGACAGGGAACAATGTGCCATCACGGTATAATCATGTCGGCCTGGACGGTCCTTGTTTGTGACTTTTTCTTGTTCTTTACTGGATTCCTGTATACAATTGAACAAAATGTTCAATGAAGTACAGCTCTAACCATATACTGGACCAGTTTCACTATGAAAGTGCCCTGCGGACATTCTCTGGGCTCGTAAAAATCGCGTTGTTTTGGTCGTGTACAACACACTTATGGCATACCAGCCATGATGGTCTAACTCATTTACCACTGGCTGCGCAATACTGTGTATTGGCTACCTTCCAAGTGGAGTGCGCTGTCTCCTTCTAGATAGGTATAGGTGCGAAACTTAAAACGATTTGCGATATTCTGGCATTTCCGACATGCTTATTGTCTCATACTTATACATCCTTCTCTGAGAGTTTGTGTCTAGAGTAACAAGTATCACATGACCTGCGTGTGAGGGGCGTAGCAACTAGGAAACACGAAGACAACTTTTCGCGGGAATTATTGAATATGTACTTGATGGGAAAAGTCTTGTTACGAATAATTCTTATATTAATGTGAGTAGTTTCAATCAATTAATTATAACGCAGTGTAGGACTGCAAATAGTGTAAAGCTTTTGTTGACTGTCATTGGGTAACATGTAAACAAAGTTTCACGCGGGTAGGGAATTCGCTCAGTGTCTATTGTTTATGTCTATTGTTTACCGGCATTTCGCTGTTCAAAAATGGTTCAAATTTGTAACCTCCCCACCGAATTTTAAAAGAAAAAGACAATACTTAATACAAATGGGAGCCGAGTGTAACCTCCCCAGCAAAATTTTAAAGAATGACAATATTATTTAGAAATGCTAATGGACATTGCGCTAAGTGTAACCTCCCCACAATAAAATCTACTGACAATGACAATTAAACAAAAATTAGCAATCTGACTCAAATATAAGTTCTTCACAAAAGATTAAAGTCTATTCAGTGATAAGAAAATTCAATTAAACCGAAATATCGGTCTTTGGCCCTTGTGCAAAAATCAGAATTAATTTCTTACCTCATTGTAACTGCTAATCAAATTTCTGCTCTTATTCTTGCGCACGGCTTGGAGGAACTGCATTGCAAATAATAATATTCCTTTTTTTTGTAATTTTACTGAAATTTTTCTTTAAAAGAAGTGGAATGAAATGGGAAGTGCAACGAAATCGTTAGTTCAATAAAAAATAAAATTTTTTGAAAAATGCTTTTGAAATAAAAATTATTATTGGGGCACTTGTTGGAGATTAATTACAATAAATAAACTTTACATTATCTGAAGATTACCTTAATTAATAATATACCTCATTCAGCATCTTGACCAGTGTTGCCGACAGACTACATCACACAACCGCACTGGGCTGCTACCACTGACCGACCGCTCTGCATGACGACTGCTAGCGTACTCCTCTACATGACGACTACTACTGTACTGCACACAACTGAACAGAGCTACTGCTCGCAACGACTACTGACAGAGTACTGCTCTGCATAGCGACAACTAGCGAACTGCTCGCAACACTCGCGCGGTCAAGCGCATACTCTCTGGTCAGAGACGCTGCAATGCCTCGCCATCGCTGCTGCGTTACATACGTGTTTCATAACCCTCCACTGGGGGGGCAAAAACTTGGCAGCGATGGTGAGTCATTTGGACTTGCCAAGCGCGGCAAAATTTTTCTTTAATTAGTCAACTTGTATAACTTACAGAATGTTTAGATACATGAATTAAACGTGGTGCACATGCACAGAGTACAAAACATTTCAGACAAAGACAAGATATGAGTACAAAACATAGTAGCAAATCAGAAAACTGTATATAAAAATTATTTGACAGATAACAAAGTGCACAGGCACAGAAAAAATTCTTTAGCATATTCAGAACAAATAAACAGACTGGCAAAAAAAAAAATCCTGATGACAAGTGACATGAGTGCACATGCACTGCAGTTGAGAACATATCAGTAAATGATGAAATGTATATACAATTAGTAACAAATGACATAAGTGCATACGCATTGAAGTATTGAATATACAGAATAGTACAAATCATATTGAAAAATGAGAAAAGTGCACAGGCACTGAAGTTCAGTAGAAAACATATTAACGCCTAACATAAGTGCACAGGTACTGTAGTTCAGAACATATCATTAAAATAAAAATGTATATACAATATAAAAGACAAGAGTGTACATATACTGTACTTCAGAACAAATCAAAAAAAATATCTTTAGCATTTTCGCAACAAATAAACATTATGGCAAAAAAATCATATCGACAAGTGACATAAGTGTACTCGCACTGGAGTTCAGCAAATCTAAAAAAATGTATAACCCATGAACATAAATGATGTTAACCAAAAAAATTATTTTCCTTATGTGACAAGAATTAGGATAGGAAAGGGAAGGATTGCATCATGGTTGTAGCACTTTAGATTGCACACAGCTGTTCTGAAAGTCCATATCTTTCCACAGAAGTACAACACCAAGTGACACAACTAGAAGTTCTTTTCCCATCAGAATTTATCAGTGTAGCCAAGACACTGAACTGTCATAGTAATGTTCCATGTTCTCATTTTGGCAGTACATTAGGTACACCAAACAGTGGGACCATAATAACGTCTTCATTGCTCACGGCGGTGGACAGCATGTCGTGTCAACACCACTCTCTTACAAGGCACACCAACGTAGAATTAGTGCAAAACCAAATATAGTGCTCCATGATCACTGGGATAAACAGGACAAATGGACATTGCAGTAATTCAGGGTAGTTAGCTCATGAGGTGAAGGACATTAAGTCACATAATATTGACAATTACAGTCTTCATTAGTAGTTTGTGGCATTCATAGCCCAGTTATTGAACATTTCTGTACCAAGTATGTAGTATTACAGAAAAATGTTCATTAATTGTTTTACATAGAATCAGTAACCTTCTTTTCCTAGTTACAAAGCATTATTAAATAATCGCATTCTTTTCCAGTTACAAAGTATAGCATAGTTAATTAATCATTTGTCATTCCAATAGTATTAATCACTAGCCTTCTCCTAATTACAAAGCATTATGAAACAATCGAATTCTTTTCCAGTTACAAAGTATGGCATAGTTAATTAATTATTTGTCATTCCAATATAGTATTAATCATTAGCCTTTTCCTAATTACAAAGCATTATGAAACAATCGCATTCTTTTCCAGTTACAAAGTATGGCATAGTTAATTAATTATTTGTCATTCCAATAGTAATAATCATTAGCCTTTTCCTAATTACAAAGCATTATTAAACAGTCACATTCCTTTCCAGTTACAAAGCGTAATTAATCATTTGTCATTTGAATATAGTAAGAATTATTAGCCTTCTGCTAATTACAAAGCATTATTAAACAGTAGAATTCTTTTCCGGTTACAAAGCATAATTAAGAATCATTAGCCTTCTCCTAATTACAAAGCACTTTCACTTCAAATTACAAAGCATAGCATAATTAATTAATCATTTGTCATTCCAATAGTAATAATCATTAGCCTTTTCCTAATTACAAAGCATTATGAAACAGTCGCATTCTTTTCCAGTTACAAAGTATAATTAAGAATCATTAACCTTCTCCTAATTACAAAGTATCAACATTGAAAACAAGAGCTAATTAATGGCATAATTAATAACAATTCATTGAGTGACATTAATTATTGGCACTCAGTGGCCATCAAATATTGAATAGAATAAAACATAGTTCATCATTCAGTATTATTCAGATCATTACGAAGTCATTATTAAAAATCAGCTAATTACAATCATAGCATTAATAATCATGGGCATTATAAGTAGTCTCATTACAATAAACAGTGGCAGTTATTAGCCAGTTACAAAGCATTATTTTATATATATATATTTTTTTTGTATCATTAAGAAGTCATTACTGAAGTGACATACTATTCAGAGCTAATCAGTATTACTCAGAACTTTCTCAAACTGGTATCACTATTTGGGACTGGTAATACATTATTTTGTTAGCAATGCATTGCATTGGGATCGATAATTATTTGCTAAGGCATAACACTATTTGCTTTTGACCTATTACTGCAATTGAGGATAGGTAACGTCATTCGTCATGAGTCAGCTGTAGCAAGGTTATGTAACAAGGCAGTATATGTGATCACATTTATAAATGATAAACACAAATGGGTAAAAAATAAAAATGCAAGTACTAGAACAGGTATAATAAGTAACAGGTTTAGTAAGTATCATGAAAGGCTTCTCCTGAAAAAAATACAAAATGGATTATTGACCTGAAAGAAGAAACGCACACTATGCTGAAAAGTAGTGAACCTCGAATTAACAGGTAGTGAAATGTGTATAAAAATGTGTTCCATAGCTGTCCTTTCCAAAACTTTCCGTCATCCTACTATGCAATATAACACCAGCTGTCAAAACAAACTGCAACAAATACTTAAATAACTACATAACATAAATACATAACTTCAACATTATCCTCATCTGTAAAGAAAAAAAAACTTCATTATCAATCACTTCATTATCCACATTATCATAACTTCATTATTATCATCACTGTAAAGAAAAACTTCATTATTCATAATACCATATCCTTCATCATTATTCATCAGTATTCATTATCATCTGCAAAAAATCACTTCATTACTCATTATACAACTATTCCTTATCTCTAGCATATTTCATCACTAAAACTAAGATGTGTAGTTCTGTCTGACAGCCCGCATCAATCACCTTGTATTCTGAAAGAAAAAATTAGTTAAGACTGCTATTCTATGATGAGTATAGTATATTCTTGTTAATGCTTGTTAATCCTGGTCCATTTACTCTTCTTCATAAAGTTATTGCATATTCTTTCGTTTATTTCGTAGGTGAAATTCCCATTTCTGTTGAATTTATTTCTTACACGCATCATTTCTTTCTGAAATTGATGACAGAGATTAATGTCTTGCATTTAAATCATATACCCACTAAATAATGACTGGTTTATGGTGACATAATTAACCATACAGCATAACATGACAGAAAACGTAATATGTCAAAGACATTAACAGTGTTCAGATGCAAAAATGTACACAGAATAATACAATGCAGCAGCAAAAAATGTAAAACAGTCACGATGTTGAGATGTCATAAGGCAAAAAATGTCAAAGTCAACTGGTGTGTGTTGTATCTTAACTATTTCACAGTGCATATAAACAAAACTGGAATACAATCATATATACAAAAAAAAAAATGGAAAATGTGCACGGTCTGATGTGTAACGACAAGAAAAGCGACCTGCTAACCTTACCTTGCCGGGCACTTGCCAAGAAAAAATACGATAATCATCAGTAATTAGTCAGGTGAATATAATTGCATTAGTAAATGGCATCATAGTGTGTTGAATCATAAAGTGGTTTCATTCAATAAACGGTTTAATGTTTGAGATATGGTGATTGCCTTTCGATTTTCTGGTTCTCAAAGTTTCGACGTGTACAACATTGGGGTGAGGGATGCTGCGAATCCGATATGGACCTGCGTATAGAAGTTCAAATTTACTGCACTTACCTTTTAATTTGCTGGATAAATAGTGTGTACGTACTAATATTTTCTGTCCAACGTGAAAGTCGCGGCGTGTACAAACCTGTTTTTGCTGTCTTCTCCGGCGCTCTGCGGTACGTTTGATGTTGTTCAGCGCAATGTCAATTATTTCGTGGTGTCTCAGTCGACGACATTTAGGGAAGTTTACTAATTGTTTAATTTTGTTTGGTGGTTCAACGTTTTTCAGTATAACAGACGGAAATAGCATAGTGGATTCATTTGGAATAGAATTAATTACATCTTGGAATGAGAGTATGTGTGTATCCCAATCAATATGTCTTTTGTGGCAGTATATTCTACACAGTTTACCAATTTCTTTCATTAATCTTTCACAGGGGTTCGAAGAAGCGTGGTACTTGGATATATAGATCGGAGAAATGTTTCTGGCTCGTAACATGCGTGTCCATACACTACTACGAAATTGAGATCCATTGTCAGAAATTACTTTCATCACATGCCCTACATGAAATAGAAAATGTTTTACAAATGCTTTCGAAACAGTTTTAGCAGTAGCTTTGCGTAATGGAGTGAAAGTAACAAATTTTGAAGTGAGCTCAACAGCGACAAAGATGTAGCAAAAACCTCTGTTAGTTCTCGGAATCGGACCAAAAATATCTACTGCGGCCATGTGTCTTAATTTAACAGGTACAATGGGATATAAAGGAGGAATATGTGAAGTGGTGTCTGATTTAGCTTTCTGGCAAATTTTACAAGACGCTAAAACTCGTCGTATACGTTTCTCCATGTTGGTAAAGTAACAGTTCTGTCTCAGTATAAGAAAACATTTTCGTGCTCCGTAATGTGCGTAACTTAAATGAGTGTACCAAATTAATTTGTTAACCAGTTCGTCAGGAATGCATAATAACCAACTGTTGCTGTCAGGATGAGAGCGGCGAAACAGAATGTCATTGCGTACAGTGTAATGGTTTCTAATCGTAACATTATTCTTATCTTGCCAAAGCTGTTTAATTTCTTTCCACACATTGTCTTTATTTTGCTCTTGTGCTATGTCCTGTAATGACGATGAAATAAAATTTCCAAATGCTACTTGCTGAATGTACATGACACTGAAATTTGTTTTGCAGAAGTTGGTTGCTACGTCTTGCTGATTGTTGCTGAGAGATCGCGATAGTGCGTCTGCTATAACATTTTGTGTGCCGGGAATGTGAACAATCGTAAAATTAAACTCCTGTAAATAAAGTTTCCATCTACCCAACCCGTCGTGAGTAAATTTAGCTGAAAGCAAAAATTGTATAGCTCTATGGTCCGTGTAAACGGTGGTATGTCTGCCATAAAGAAAGTGCCGAAATCTCGTAAAAGCCCATACAACACATAATGCTTCAAGCTCTGTAACAGAATAATTTCGTTCAGCAGGTGACAAAATGCGGCTTGCAAATGCGATGTTTTTAATTACTATTGAACCATCTTCTTCAATTTCCTGGAAAATGTGTACGCCTAAAGCGGTGTTCGAACTGTCAGTGGCAATGGAAAAATTTCTGGTAAGATCTGGGTGCGATAAAAGTGGAGCATTCAACAAAGCATGTTTCAGGTTCACAAATTCAGAATGTGCTTGCTTATCCCAAGACCAAATACTGTTTTTACCTGTTAATTGGCATAATCTGGGTGTGTCTAAAGCGGAGTGATGAATAAATTTACGAAAAAAGTTAATTAAGCCCAAAAAACTGCGTAGTTGTTTCTTCGTCGTAGGAACACTAATATCACGTAGAGCTTGAAGTTTTTCCGGATCAGGCGCAATGCCTTCTGCTGAAATTACGTGTCCAAGAAATTTTATAGAAGTTTTGCCAAAGTGCGATTTACTAAGATTAATTGTAAGTCCTTGTGCACGAAAAGTTTGTAACAGTTGTTCAAGAATCAGATTGTGTTCAGACCAGTTAGCTTCTGCGATAAGAATGTCGTCTACATACGTCGTAATTCTGTCCTTAAGTTCTGTCGGAAGTATTGTGTTCAGACCGCGAATAAAAGCTGCAGAAGAAATAGTTAAGCCGAACGGTAATTTGCAAAATTGATAACAGTCGCCGAAACAGAGAAAAGCTGTATATTTTCTACAGTTCGGATGAAGCTGAATTTGCCAAAATCCCGATTTCAAATCTAGTGTAGAATAAATAGCTGTACCATGAAATTTCTGTAAAAGTTCCTCTAGTGTCTGTGGTCGATCAGTTTCATTAATAATAATGTCATTAATGTGGCGTGAATCAAGTACAAGGCGAAGTGAGCCATCTTTTTTCTTAACAATGTGCAGCGGGTTTATGTACGGACTAACTGCTGGTTCAATAATTCCTTGATCAAGCATATCCTGCAATTCCTTTTTAACCTGTTCTCTGTGAATATATGGAATGGGATAATGCTTTGCTTTAAATGTGTCGTGCGGTTTGACTTGAAATTCATACATGAATCCGGACATAGTACCAGGAATGTTGTCAAAAACTGGAGCTTGCTGTAAAAGAATTTTGTGTAACTGCGTGCGTTCGTCGTCTGTATTTGCACTGCTCTCTTTAACTTTATCAGAAATCAATTGCATTACGTCGTAGTCAGCTTCGTCTGGAGTATTATAGTTGTGTACGTACGTATCCGTGAACAATGTGGGATTACAGTCTATGTTATGTGACGCGGAAATGACCTCTGTACGATTAATTGTTTGCTCTTCCGCAGATAGTGAGTGCTGAAATTCTATAGCAAAGTGTATATTTTCATCCTTTAACATTAAATAAGAATTCTGAAAATCAATAACTGCGTCGTGTTGTACCAGAAAATTCGTACCTAAAATAACGTCTGTTGTCAATAAAGGAACAATCCAAAAATTAGAGTGAAAAGTATGACCTCCAATACAAAATGATAAATGCGTCTGTAATTTAACGTCTACTCCTTTACTCGATACTGCTCCTTTTACTTTTGTTTTGCCTAAAGGTAATGTCGGATAGGTATTCTCTTTGTTGCACTCGTTGAAAGTCTCCTCATTTATTACTGATATAGGTGAGCCAGAATCGATTACTGCTGAGAATTTCGATGAACCAATTTTAATTTCGATAACAGGATGTGAAATAGTTTTCTGAACAAATGGTCTTTCCTGCAAGAGAGTGTCTCTGATGTCGTCAAAAGTAATTACATTTTCGTGAACAACATTTTGCGTGTCTGAAGTAGTGCTTGTGTTATTGGAAGATGCGTCCTGTGCAATATCTAGTCAGATTCTATCTGACGTGTTATTATTATTAGGAGGATGCTGTGGCATTTCTACTATTTGAACTGTTCTATTACTTCTTCCAGACGTATTACCCTCTGGATGATACCTACTGTCGGGTTCGTTCATGAGAATAGGTTCTCGTGCATAATTTTGCTGTTGGTATGTCCGACTGTTGTTAGATGTACGCTGAAAATTGTTCTCATTATTTTTACGTCTGTCGTAATAGTCATTCCTATACGGTGTATTGCGATAGGAATTGAAATACTGCCTTCTTTGTACGTAGTTGTTTCCTTGCTGCCGTACGTTACTATTTGTTGGATCTGGGACTATACGTGCACGCGGCGGAACATTAAAGCCTGGTTGACCTTGTGCATCACATTGTTGGTTAGGTATGCTAACCGGTTGATTTTCATGCTGTTGCGGTGGAAAACTTCTATTGTTACTAAAATGTGGTTCCTGTTGTTGACGATTTTGACGATATTGATAATCAGAATTTTGTCTGTGATTTAAGTTCTGGTAGTTGTCGTTCCTAAAGCGTCTGTTACTTTTCCTATTGAAATTATTACGTCCCTGATCATAATTGCTGTACTTTTGTTGACCTTGGTTATTATAAGAAAAGTTTTTGTTTACAAAAGAATAATCAGATTGCTGTACTTCCAAGAGTTGTAAAAGATCTCTGAACGCTGAAATATTTTCTTTTTGCTGACCTGTTAGAAGTGACACTCGTAATGACCGTGGTAATTTGGAAATGCATAATTGTATAAGTGCGGATTCACTGTACGGCTCACTTAGGTACTGGTTTTGTTGGACCATATGCTCAAAAAATTGCGTCACACTGGGAAAATTTGAGTTCTCGTTATTCGGCAAACTAATTAACTGATCTTTAATTCCGCGCTGTGTCGTCTTCGACCAGTACGCTGACAGAAAAGCATTCTGAAACTCTTCTACTGAATAGCATTGCCTCGCGATCGGTCTCATACGAGTTGCCGGTTCGCCTTCCAAAAAACTGCAAATAAATTCAAGTTCATGTGTTACAGGCCAAGTCGGTGGAAGAGCAAAGCTAAATTGTTGAATCCAATCCAGTGGGTGAATCTGCGTTCTATCGTTTTTGAAAACCTTAAACTTTCTCACTGACAGAAAATGTTTGTAGTCGAAATTATCATCTCTGTGTGATGGAACAGGTTCAGGATCGTAAGAGAATCTATTGAACTGTGGTTGATCGGAATCTAAGTCCCGTACTCTCTGTAGATTACCCAAATTATACGCGCTGCGTGAGTCTGACACATGTTCATAAAGTGGCGTCTGTTGTGGCATGTTATTAACTGGAATGTTTTTCATCTCTGTTACTTCTTGTTGTAAATTTGATAACTTCCTACGTAACGTGTTGTTAGATGAATCGATCTCATTAATTGTCTGCTGTAAATTTTGAAATTCAGGTGTTTGGATAAATGAAACCGGTGCAGTATCGTCTGATTTATTGTCATTAGTATTTTCGATAACATCAATACGACTGGCCAATTCATCACATTTTTCAGTCAGTATTTTAACCTGATCATCGGTTTTAGAATCAGACGCATTAATCTGTTTTTGCAACTTACGCGTAGTTTCATTCAGTTTTTTAACGTCAGTTTTGATGACATCTGAATCACGTGCTAGTTCTAATTGTTCGAATCTGTCTGTCACTGTTTGAATATTTACTGTGTGTGTATCTGTTTTTGATTTAAGATCAGAAATTTCATGACGTAATTCCGCGTTCAACTGTTCGATGGTGTTAATTTTGTCGGACACTGTAGTAATATTATTGTCTACATACGTTTTTGCCTTTGCAAACATTTTACGTTTGTCTTCCTGTCTCTGTGCTGTGATTGTTTCCATTACTTGTCGTTTCACTTTGTTTTGATCCTGAATAAATTTGCGGAAACGCGTATCACTGTTTTGTATGTGAAGATTAAAGCGTTCGTCAATCTGAGTGTCCTGTTGGTCGAATTTCGCGTCGATCTTTTCATCCATTGTGCGCGAAAGTTCTGCTGTCATTGCTTTAAACTCGTCCCGTAATTGTGTAGCCTTTTCAGAGCATTGTTTAGCGACTGTACTAATTTCCACTCTAAGTGTTTCTGTTGCGGCAGTTTGCATTTCTCTTAATTCTTGCGCAACATACTTAATTTCTTCGCTATTTTTTTGTGAACAAGCTTCAATTTCCACGCGCAACTGTTCCTTAGTGTCATGGCACTGCGCGGCAATGGCTCTAATTTGTTCGCCAAGCTGTCTGGAATTGTCGTCTAATTTTTCATTTAACTGTCTGGAATTGTCGTCTAATTTTTCATTTAAGTATTGTTTGAGTTTTTCATTATCTTGTTTGACCTGTTCACTAAGTTTGTCTTGTTTTTCGTTCTGTTGTTTGAAATTCTCTTTAAATTGTTTGTTATCTTCGCTATTTTGTATCAATATCGCCATAATTTGACCCAATGTAACATTATCTACTCCATTCTCTGTACCGTTTGACGGTGTATTTGCAAGTGTCGCGTTTTGCGTGACCATTTGGTCATTCTGTAATTTATAAAAACGTTTATCAGTCGGATGTACACTGTCAGACACTATTTCGGAATTAAATAAATCCGTCCTACTTTGTGCATCCTGTTCATTTTCATTAGACAAATTTGTCTGTACGTTACTTGAATTTTCCAAATCGGGTGTGTTAAGCTCGGCAGCGCTCATTACAATAGAGCGTTCTGCGTCATTAATTGTCGTCAAATCAACAGAGGACATGACCGAGTTCGTTTGTTCGTCATTAAGACAAAAGTTATCATTAGTGGTTAGAATGCACTGATTATTAGTGGACGCAGGATTGTCATCATGACACTGCGTGTCACAAGTCCTATCGGTAAAGTCGTTTGTGCCGGTAATTTCGTTCGTAATACCTCGCGATACACTATTCACAGTCTTTCGCGGCATTTTTACAATAGTCACAAATATTCACAAAACAATTAAGCACATATGCAAAAGCAACACTCAAATACAACAGAGCAACGAATTGCCGTTGACCTGTAGAAAGAAAGTCACAAGTTAATAAAAGCGTTGCGCCAAATCCTAATTATATTTAAGCAAATAAGAGCAGATATCTGACTGTTGCTCAAAAGACTCTCAACGAAATACGATCCTGGACTGGGTGTCGCCAAGTGTAACCTCCCCACCGAATTTTAAAAGAAAAAGACAATACTTAATACAAATGGCAGCCGAGTGTAACCTCCCCAGCAAAATTTTAAAGAATGACAATATTATTTAGAAATGCTAATGGACATTGCGCTAAGTGTAACCTCCCCACAATAAAATCTACTGACAATGACAATTAAACAAAAATTAGCAATCTGACTCAAATATAAGTTCTTCACAAAAGATTAAAGTCTATTCAGTGATAAGAAAATTCAATTAAACCGAAATATCGGTCTTTGGCCCTTGTGCAAAAATCAGAATTAATTTCTTACCTCATTGTAACTGCTAATCAAATTTCTGCTCTTATTCTTGCGCACGGCTTGGAGGAACTGCATTGCAAATAATAATATTCCTTTTTTTTGTAATTTTACTGAAATTTTTCTTTAAAAGAAGTGGAATGAAATGGGAAGTGCAACGAAATCGTTAGTTCAATAAAAAATAAAATTTTTTGAAAAATGCTTTTGAAATAAAAATTATTATTGGGGCACTTGTTGGAGATTAATTACAATAAATAAACTTTACATTATCTGAAGATTACCTTAATTAATAATATACCTCATTCAGCATCTTGACCAGTGTTGCCGACAGACTACATCACACAACCGCACTGGGCTGCTACCACTGACCGACCGCTCTGCATGACGACTGCTAGCGTACTCCTCTACATGACTACTACTACTGTACTGCACACAACTGAACAGAGCTACTGCTCGCAACGACTACTGACAGAGTACTGCTCTGCATAGCGACAACTAGCGAACTGCTCGCAACACTCGCGCGGTCAAGCGCATACTCTCTGGTCAGAGACGCTGCAATGCCTCGCCATCGCTGCTGCGTTACATACGTGTTTCAAATTGCTCTGAGCACTATGGGCCTTAACATCTGAGGTCATCAGTTCCCTAGAACTCAGAACTAATTAAACCTAACTAACCTGAGGACATCACTCACATCCATCCCCGAGGCAGGATTCGAACCTGCGACCGTAGCGGTCGTGCGGTTCCAGAGTGAAGCGCCTAGAACCGCTCGGCCACACCGGCTTGCCATTTCGCTGTATGCGAACGCTGCATCTGCAATACTCTTCCTAACAAATTCTTGAAAATGTTTGGTGCGGTGTCTAACCAGTTCCTTCATTCATTTTTCAGTGAGGCAAATCGATTAAAGCCTTAAGCTATGCTACATAAACCTACAATAACCTGCAATGGACTGCGTGCAGAAATAAGGAAAATGTAAACGTTATGTATGTACGTATCATTGTGGAACACACAAATTATTCACGTTGACATAAGCCCGTATCTTTGAGAAAGAAAATGTGTCATAAGTTTTTTATCTCTCTAGCATAAAATATTGTGACCTGGAGGTAGTCAAGGTAAGGCAGGACTCAGTTACGATTGTGGACGCGTCCGTAATCGGTTACTATTGAGTGCCTTTTACAGTTACACATATTTATTTTTAAAACAATAATTCCAGACTCAACAATAAATAAAAAACATACCACACGTTATTAATGAAGGGATGAACAACTGTAAGTAATATTGTTTTCATTGCCTTACAAATTAGTAAATCACCATAAAATACAGACACAGATAATTAAAAAAAAGAACAAGCCACTGTGATCACGGTTGAAGGCCTTACATTCAAAGAATGGCAAATAAATTAAGAATGTTTAAGAACTCGTTGCAATTACAACTTACAGGTATTGAAATATTAAAAGTAAGTGACCAAAAGCGCAGCAGAAGGTATCAGATGCCAGGAATGGCAGTAAATAAGGTTTTAAGGCTTACTGCTAAACTACAAATATCGAATTATTTTTTTTAAAGCAAATGACCACAATCACGGCTGAAGGCCTTACACGCCAGGAATGGCAATTATATAAAACATTTAGAAACTACTGTAAAACAGCAAATACAAGCAAAGGTTAACTAAAAGAAACAAACAACTGACCACCAAACGGGTGAAATAAGATGATGGTAACCTTGTAACACAACCCTTACACTGCTAGATTTATTCCAGAAGGCGACCAGAACTATTAACTGGACATACATAACCTTTAATGTGGGCATTAAAAGGTATGGTAATAAATAATACAATAACAAAACAGAAGGACCAGTCATAGACGGTTCTCCAGGAATCGACCTCTGAGAAGGTCCGGCAACAAAAACCTTCGCGAGCAATGAGATAGGCAGCCAAGAGTTTCATTCACATCACAAGATGGTGACTCAGACTAGTGGCAGTCTAACGAATGACTAACGATAATCTTGCTGAAGCTACCTGACGTCCAATAAACCAAATGCGACGATGGAACAATACGCCAAAGCCAGAACCGTCGCGCTGCACTACGTCCCCAGAATACTGTGTTTAGAGCGTCCGGAACTAGAGAGGAACCACTACCAGATTTCCGTCCGATTCCACAAACCCGAAAATCTGAACACCAGACAAACTAACAGTAACTAAAACCCCACTTGATTTGCATGCAAGGCAAAACTGAAATGTAACCAACCAGAATCAGCCACCACTCGTCAGTGCGGGAGCCAAAACCAAGTAGCAAATGAGTGACATCAAATTCATTAGGCACACAAACGCACACTGAACTCTCTGTGACAACTCCGACGACGGCTGGCAGAATGAAACAAATCTCTTCACTGCTTTATTAACCCGCAGATGAGTAACCACACCGTCTAATTACTGAGCCAAGTGCTCTTAACACATAGGGTCTTCAAGTACTAAACAGTAGGCAAATCCACCAAACTGCACATGACGGCGCGATGACGATCTGTCACATCACATACGTACTACGGGACCCACACGGGTGACTGACTCCACTCTACTCGGATTGAAATGCACTCATCTTAAAGCTTGCTGGACCTGGTTTACGACGAGGTCGTGCACCCTCGTGACCACAGCCCTTCCATCCGGCAGTCCCTGCGTGTTCTTGCACTGCACGGACCTGGCTCCTCCTGACTCCCAAACCGAACAGGCACACTCACACGATCCACAAAAAAAAGACGTCGCCCCAAAGATAGGGCAACAGTTACTACATATCGATAATCGCAGCTGCTGCTACTAGCGGACAGGCAACGTTTGCGAAACCGAGCGGCGCCAGTCAACACAAGAAGAAGACAAACAACTACAACCATGCCAACTAAATGATACCGTCTGGCCTCCAACAGATGGCGGAAACTAACAAATAGCACTAACGCGAGCCGCACCACGGCTCAAGAATGTTGCTGCTTATACTTCTGTTTTGACTGATGTATTGTTTGAGAAGAACAGTAATTTCAAGGTTATAGCTTGCTCCCAGCAGACAATTTCCTAATAAATTAGGTTTCTCTGAAGCAACCTCACCTGTTTCAGAGCGCATTCATTTCATTTTGGTTAGTTTTCTTCGTGTTTCAAAATATGCCGATAAACTGCCCTAGGGTTATTGAGTTTTAAGTAGAGTGGGATTTCCTGCATTTCGTTAAAAAATGACAACGCACTGCAAGAAGATCTCAGAATGTCCACTCAAGCCGCTCTGTCCGCTCATACCGTAATGATCAGCTTACGAGGAACGACCTTACGACTCGGACGTCCTGTTCGAGTATCCCGATTGACAGCGACTTCTTGGTTCCGCCTTAGTTGCGTCGTTCCCACGTCAACTGACAACTTCGTTACTGACAAAGGTATTATCCACAGACGAGTGCACATGTCCTCCGACGCAAAGAAATAGCCGTGTCCGTGTCCAAGGACCAGTGTTGAGCGGTGCCTGCCAAATGTTGTCCAGGAAATCGACAAATATCCAATGTTCTGTGATGTTGTGGGGAGACTTCAGTGTTGACAACCACACGGATCTCGTCGTTGTCCGTGATTGCCTTACCGCCAGCCAGTACATCGACAGATCCTGTTGGACCATGTGGTTGCTGCTGCATACGATAGCGGCCCTGAATTCCTTCTAACGTCACAGCCTATGTGGCGGGTGTCAGCAAGGATGTTTTGAAACTCCTGGACATTCAAATAACGGTATTCCGACCTAAATCCAATCGTGCGTAAGTGGAACATGCTGGACAGACGTGTTCTTGGTGGCCCCGTTTCACCTCTGAATCTCCAAGAACTCTCATGGACTCTCATTGAAGAATAGTAACGGAAACCACAGGGTGACCTCTGCAGCCACGTAGGTGTCAGTCGATCAGTCGATGATAAGCTCTCGAGGAGGGCTTACGCATTACTGAAGTTCTCAAAGTCCAATGAAAAGCACCCAGGATGACGCGACGAATGAATGTTTCCACTTTGTTTTCGACACCTGTCAGACATTTCAGTTGATTTTACGTAAACGATCGAGGATATAGCGATGTTTCGTTATGTAATTAATTTGTGAAAGATAAGGGTATAATTTAGTAATATACCCAGTCCTCAGTTATTGCTCAGTGTTGTATGGCAGACGCCCAAAGTCATGTTCCCCTAATTATTTTAAGCAATTAATATCTGAACAGGGTGTATTCCTAAAATGGGCAGCTTTTGTGATGTAAAAAACTTGTTTTCTTTACTATAGTGGGCATAGAATTTTCAAACATTTGAGAACAATGACTGGAAACAATGTTCGCACTACTTGTACCCTCATATCATTACTGTCACGAACACTGAGACAAGATCATGATGTCGTTGATCTGGCAGCAAAACTAATTAAGGGAATGTAATTTTTTCTGCTTGCAATGCTTTTAAACAGACATTGCCCACATCTTGTCACTGAGGTGTTGAGTTAATTATGAAATGATACGTACTACTGCTATTGACTAAAGAAGGATTACATTCGATTCACAGACCTTATTTTGAGACTAATAACTTTTCTAATAAAAGTTTCTCAAAGAAGATGAGCACATTCTGAATTGTTCTTAGTGGATAGGATTCATGGAACATATCGAAAAATTTGTAAGAAGTGTAGCTTCTTTTGTATTATCACGAAATATGGTGGAGAGTGTTGTGGGTATAATACGCTACTTGAAATGCAAGCATTTAAACAAAAACGGTTTTCGTTCCAGCGATTTGTTGCTTTTTTTTTGCCAAATTTCTCCTTCGAATGTCAAAACATTTTCTTCAGGAAATGTGAGAAATGAACATCATGATTAAATACTATAAAGCACAGGGCGCACGGAAAAATTTAGACGTTCATTTTTCCCACATGATACCTGAGAGTGAAACGGGAGAGATGTAGTCCGGAAATGGCTCTATCTGACCTGCCAAACACTTAAGGGTCAACTGCTGAATGATCTTGTACATGTGAATATAGGTACAGGTCGAAGTGTACACCGTTACTTGTATGTTCCAGAAGATGACTGCACACATACAATACAAACTGAAAGTAACTCATGCTAGTGGACGGAGCATCTGTCTAAGTTTTTAATACGGGTGCTGAATATGGGCACCGTTGTGAAGCGACGGGTGAGATTTCGTGACGTTTGCATCAGTGCGGATGTTAACATCGTCATACTCCTACGGCAATCAATAATTTGAGAGAAGAGGGGGGGGGGGGGTGGGGGTGGGGGTTATGGACGAGGGACACTGCATTGCACCGTGGAAAAAAGTTGGAACTTTGCGACGCCCAGAGAACGTGTCCGGACGGCCGACGCGATTAACGAAACGATTCATGAGAAGCGATATACCCAGCTTTGAGCCTCGGCCCAACACAAATTTGAAACTTCCGATATTGCGTTACCACAATGCTCTGTGCGTAGTCACGACTTCCCGCCCGTCGCTTCCGTGACTTTCCCCGTTCTCTATTTCATACAACCGTCAATACGTGCACCATGTTGCGGCGGTCCCACCTGCTTTTAATTATTTCAGTTGTTGTCCTCGGTGTCGATTTATTGCGATGTTACACTGGCTGAAAATGGGGTTTATGGATTCTGACACTGACCACTTTAAATGATATAGCCGACAGGTGCACAGTCACATTTTACAGTACTTTAATTTCACTGTTCAGAAGCCCCTAATAATACTCAGTTATATGGTCAGTGCACTGTTGTTTAAGGTTTGATGAGCCTCATTAATAGTTAGCAGGCGAAACTCCACATACTGCTACAATAGTTTCTTGTTGAACATCTACAAGCAGCAAAACCTAACCACAAAGATCACAGTTCTTGAAGAATAATCAGGTACGAATTGAGCAGACCACGTCACTGTTTTAGCACACGGCCTAATTATTTAACGCTTGTTACACTGTTAAATTGAAGCATTGTTGTTGTTCTAACCAGCACAAGTTACTCATCTGAAACTCGGCCGTGGACTGACAGTCTCGTGACCAAATATCGGGCCCTTATATATCATCATAATATTAGGAACTGAAACTACATATAGTTCGAAGATAAATTTACAGAAACTACATTTAAAACTTAACTCATTAAATTAACTGAATACATCGAAAACTTGGTTCTTTTTAGCAGTTTCTTCTACTAGGAGGGGTACGCCAAATTATTTGTTTAAATCGTGAAATTAACAAATACAGTAACGTAAACAATACTTTTTTATAAAACTGTTGATTACTTTGGAATTAATGAAGGGGTGCTTTTGCTAACTTGTTTTCAAATGGATCCAAATACATACTTTAAGAATACTACTAGTTCGTCTTCCAAATGTTTATAAGTAGTATAGAATTTATATTTGTTTATTTGTCAACAATACAATTTAAGTTGCGAAACAATCACTGTTTTCACCCTATAACAAACGATACTAACTAGGAATAGTCAAACTAAATTAGAAGATCAATTATATACATAAAACTAAGCACAAAGTTATATCTGGTGTTATTTACTTTAAAATTGAGGGCCAATCTTTCTCCTTTATGGAAATGCAGATTATATTCGCGTATGTTAATGATAATTAGTTAAAAGTAACAAAACGATTTTAAGGAGGCAGATGGCAAAACAAGAGGCGAATTAAAATTATCCTAGCTTGCTTCGTCACAATATGTTACCGATAGAACTGGCTGGGAAGCCGCGACAGCAGTCCGCTTTAGAAACCCATTCATTGGGCTGCCTATCTTCAGGTGCAAACTAATTAGATTCGACAGCACGGAGGAGACGATTTGTCTAAATATTCTGAAACGCCAGCCACCTAGTCCTACTACGCCATAGCACGTATTACGAATCTAAATTTCGAGAGGACCTCGATGCACTGATCTGTATCATTTTCTCTGTATGTGTTGTACCTTTCACGAGGTCGTCTTCTGACAACCCAAATGTAATTAAGAATCATAAATCATGCAGAATGAGGTATTCGATTCATGTTGTTTTGTGGTAAGTCAGTGACTGTCATTTTGTGGTGTATTTTTCACGTAATACATCGGGATATAGTACTGTAGAGAATATCAAAGCCTAACTGGCACTGTGCAACTGGGATAAAGCGGCTTCGTACACAGGATGACCCTAAAGTCCGTTACCATTTCAAAATGGACTAATTCACGGAATAATACAGGTAGAGACTTGACAAACATGCCTCAGATGAGATGCTGTTTTATTGAAGCCAAACACGAGTACCAAAACCGGCTAACAGATGGCGCTGGACAGAAACATGTCAGTGGCGCCGTGTGAGATTCGTGTATAAAATAAGTTGTAGTGTAAGAAGTAGTCGGATTTTTCAGAAATCGCGGCATTTCGACTTTGCAAGGAAACGCATCATTGGTGAAGCTTTAGTGTCAGAATGGATAAGTCGCCATTGCTGCTTTACTATCCTATCACCATAAGAAATTAAAATCATCATGGGAGATTTTAATGCCAAAATAGGTGAAGGAAGTGAAGGTGATCTTATTGGACCTTTTGGTTTAGGAACAAGAAATGAAAGAGGAGATTTGCTGTCACAATTTTGCCAGGAAAACAATCTGTCTATTACAAACACATTTTTTAAACTCCCTAAACGAAGACTTTATACTTGGAAATCACCAAGAGACTGTAATGAAGAAGTTTGCAGAAATCAAATTGATTTCATACTTATAAACAAGAGGTACAAAAATTCTATTCATGGTGTGAAAACATATCCAGGAGCTGATATATTTTCTGATCATAACCTTTTAGTAGCAAAGTTCCATGTGAAACTGAAAGCCATACAAAAGAAACAAAAGAAGGACTATATAAATACAACTATTCTAAGAGACCCCTTGACTAAACAAAAGACTTCTGAAGAGATTAATAAGGAATTAGTTAGGATAAATAATAATCAAACAGAAGACATTGATGGCAAATGGGAACTTATAAAAGACACATTAAATAATGCATGTAAAAACACAATGGCGACCAAACACGACAACATGAAAAAGAAGTGGATGACAGAGAAGATATTACAATTGATGGAACAAAGAAGAATACTTAAAAATAGAGATGAAAGCGAGTATAAAAGATTACATGCAGAAATACGAAAAGAAACACGGCGAGCAAAAGAAGAATGGTACAAGGAACAATGCTCTGAAATTGAGAGTTATGAAACAAGACATGATAGTTTCAACTTACACAAAAAAGTTAAAGATTTAGCTGGACTTAATAAAAAGAAAAGTACAAGTTTATTGTTAGATAAAAATGGCAAAATAATTCCTGATGTTAAAGGTAAACTGGACAGGTGGACAGAATATGTCAAAGAACTATTTGAAGATACAAGAAAAGATCAAAAATTTTATGATAACATGATCGGAGAACGAGGACCAAGCATATCGAAAGAAGAAATATTACATGTTATCAACAAATCAAAGACAGGAAAAGCCCCTGGACCGGATAAGATACCAAATGACATCCTGAAACTCATAGGAATAGACCATATAGATATATTTGTACAATTGTTTAATGATATTTATAATTCGGGAATTATTCCTAGGGATTGGTTGACATCTACCTTTGTTACATTACCCAAAAAGGCTAATGCCAAAACTTGTAATGATCACCGTACAATAAGCTTAATGAGTCACACCTTAAAGATATTTTTAAAAGTTATACACCAACGAATATACAAAAAAGTAGAAGAAGGTATAAGTGAAACACAATTCGGTTTTAGAAGTTCCCTCGGTACAAGAGAAGCATTGTTTGCTTTTAACATATTAGCGCAACGATGTATGGAGGTTAACCAGCCACTATATGTGTGCTTCCTGGATTATAATAAAGCATTTGACAAAGTTCGTCATGATCATCTCATAGAATTGTTAGAAAAGAAAACACTTGATAAGAAAGACATCCGCATTATATATAACCTCTACTACAATCAAACCGCAACCGTGAAGGTAGAAAATGAGTTATCGAATGATATAGAAATAAAGAGGGGTGTGAGACAAGGTTGCGTTCTCTCACCCTTATTGTTTAATATGTATTCAGAAGACATAATCCAGGCAGCTCTATCAGATGAAATAGCTGGCATTAAAGTGAATGGGCTAAACATTAACAATGTTAGGTTTGCTGATGACACTGCACTACTAGCTGGAAACCTCAAAGATCTACAATTACTTCTTGACAAAGTCGCAGAAAAAAGTGAAGAATTTGGCTTGACTCTTAACGTAAGCAAGACTAAGTTCATGGTGATATCTAAAACACACCAACAAGAAAATCTTACAATCAATAGGGAAAGAGTCGATCAAGTACGTAAATTTAAATATCTCGGAACAATTGTAAATGAGGAGATTGAAAGCTCAGAAGAAATTAAATCGAGAATAGGACAGGCCAGAAGTATCTTTAATAAGATGAAAAATGCATTCTGTTCGAGAGACATTTGTTTAAACACAAAAATGAGGTTGCTAAGATGCTATGTATTCTCAAAATTATTATACGGAATGGAAGCGTGGACATTGAAAAAGAAGGACATGAACAGTTTAGAAGCTTTTGAAATGTGGGCATACAGAAGAATACTTAGAATTAGTTAGGTGTCGAGGATTACTAATCAAGATGTCCTAAGAAGAATGGGAAAGGAAAAAGAATTAATTAAAATTATTAAAGTAAGGAAGCTACAATATTTAGGCCATGTTATTAGGGGAGTAAATTACAAAATATTGCAAATAATACTAGAAGGGAAAATTTGTGGGAAGAGAACGAGGGGTAGAAGACGGACATCCTGGATTGACAATTTAAAAAATTGGTACAACTGTTCAACGTCAGAACTCCTTAGATCAGCCAAATCAAGATCAGAAATTGCCATGATGACAGCCAACCTTCTTAGAGGAGACGGCACATGAAGAAGAAGACCATAAGAAGAGAATTCGAACGGGTGAAGGTCCTGTGACAAGTGTCGCTGTGAAGAAAATCATCACGAAGTTCGATAAACACCTGCTGGAAGATACGACTTCTTTGCAGGATGGCGTTCCACCCCATATTGCCACACGTTTGGTGAGGATCGCGTGCTGAGCCGCCGCTTCCTTCATGCTTGGCGTCCCAGAATCCCAGACCTCAATCCATGTGGTTATTGATTGTGTGGTTACCTGACGTCGCAAGTCTACGGCGATTTATTTATTTACACGTCAAGTTCCGTAGGACCAAATTGAGGAGCAAATATCCAAGGTCATGGAACGTGTCAGTGCATGAAATTACAACATAAAAATAATAACAGATAAAAATAAATGTTCATGAACCCGAAAAAAGTCAGTCCGTAAGATTAAGTAAACGCAATCAACAATACAATAAGATTCAGCTTAATTTTTCAAGGAACTCCGCGACACAATAGAAGGAGTGACCCACGAGGAAACTCTTCAGTTTCGATTTGAAAGCGCATGGATTACTGCTAAGATTTTTTAATTCGAGTGGTAGCTTATTGAAAACAGATGCAGCAGTATACTGCACACCTTTTGCAAAAGAGTTAAGGAAGTCCGATCCAGGTTTGATTTCTGCCGAGGATTAACCGAGTGAAAGCTGCTTGTTCTTGGGAATAAGCTAATATTGTTAACAAGGAATGACAGTAAGGAATATATATATTAAGAGGCCAATCTCAAAATACCCAGACTCGTGAACAGGGGTCGACAAGAGGTTCGTGAACTTACACCACTTGTTGCCCGAACCGCCCGTTTCTGAACCAAAAATGGGAAGAGTTACCCCAAAATATTATACCATACGACATATGCGAATGAAAATAAGCAAAGTAGACTAATTTTCGTGTCGAACGATCACTGACTTCTGATACCGTTCGAATAGTAAACATGGCAGTATTAAGTCTTTGAACAAGATCCTGAACGTGGACTTTCCACGACAGCTTACTTTCTATCTGAACACCTAGAAATTTGACCTGTTCAGTTTCACTAATCATATGCCCGTTCTGTGAAATTAAAACGACAGGTTTTGTTGAATTGTGTGTTCGAAACTGTAAAAATTGAGTGTTACTGTGATTTAGCGTTAGTTTATTTTCTACAAGCCATGAACGTAGGTCATATACAGCACTGTTAGAAACCGAGCCAATGTTGCACACAACCGACTGATATTCTGTATAGTGTAGTTTGTCCCTTGACTACAGGTGTTGTTGAATAACGGCCGACCCGCTGAGCGTTTGTTGTAAAGAACATTGTCTTTAGAATGAGATTTTCACTCTACAGCGGAGTGTTCGCTGATATGAAACTGCATGAAAGATTAAAACTGTGAGCCGGACCGAGACTCCCGAGTTCGAGTCTCGGTCCGGCACGCAGTTTTAATCTGTCAGGAAGTTTCAGCATTGTCTTTGCTAATGATCTATTGTTAGGCTAATTATTATTTTCTTATCGTATGGAGCGCCTTTTATTGCTCGTTTTGCGCACTCTTCTTGGTTTCGGTAAACCCCCATGTCATTTGAAGCACATGTGTCAATTTTTACGTCTCTACCTACATTACCACAAGGAGTATCGAATTTTTAAGTGTTAGTGGATCTTTGGGTCACTCTGTACAAAAAGGACAACTAAGAGTTTGACTGTGGTTTGCGAAAATCCTCCCTCGAAACGCGATCGACAGACAAGGCAGATGTGCAGAGAAGAATTCAGTGTTCCACCTCAGCATCCCGACAGTGGCTTATGATTGATGGAGGGGACTCGTCGCCATCCGGCGTATGTGAACCATTGTAAATTTGTTCCACTGAAACCTGAGTTGCGATCGGTGCTGAGACATTACTCATACTGTGGGCTATCCTCTGTGAATCTGATGACATTTTAGTGAGGATGGCTCGTCGACATAGTGTTGGACAGACAGCGTAGGGCTACTGTAGTTGTTATCTCAACAGTGTTCCTGTAGGACAAATGCATAACAAAAGTGTATTGGAGCGGATACTTACAATATTGACCAACACCACGGAATCATGAGCAGGATTTAAACAGAGTACCCATAGACCCACAGAGCATGTAACGAAAATGAAGCAAGGAAATGAGGCTCGATTTTTTACATTACAGTCGTGAGTTCACCTAGTGCAACAAGAAGAGTGATGTGTAAATCATAGAACTGAGCTGTTGTTTCAGGAGTAAAGCTGATGGAATCCAGGCTGAGGTGGCCAGTAGACTAGTGAGGTGCAAAGTGAGTGCTGTGACTAGGTCACTGGCGTAGAGGCAGATGTCAGTTTGAAAGTGCCATAAATGGTCACCTGCGTTGGCAGCGAGTCATCCACTCAGGCACATTGGGAACGAAAACAACTACAGCAGAACACTCATAGTCGTGATCCCAAACTCTCTAACAGTACTCAAGAATGAGTTGCATAAGTGTTCCACACACGCTTTAATGAAATAAAAAAAAATTATTTATTTATTATGTAAAAATGAAAATGAATGAAAATGGATAAAAATGGAGAAGAAATGGCTTTAAATATTTTTGTTATTCGCTCTTTCAGTACGAACTTCGTTGTAGAACCCCTTATTTACGTGTGGTAATAAAAATTCATTTAAACAGAATTAAGCACATTTAAAATTAAGTGAAACTTAGCAACCCTCTCATGCTGATAAATCCATACTAACTGATTAAGAACGTTTAGTTGAAAATTATATAAATTAAATTTTTTTTACGTATTTCGGCCTTGGCACACATTTTCTAAATGTAGTGGGTTTTTAAATATTTACTAAATTCTTTCCCGGCGTTAGCTATGGTACACAAGACTGTCTCTGTTAGCATAAATGGTTAAATATTGCCAAGTCGACCTGAACGTTTAATTATCATTGACAAAACACACTTCACTATACGTTTAAGTTATTTGCTTTAGAAATTGAAAGAACCAACAGATTAACAACTTCAACGTTAATTATCCGCCTATAAATGCACAAATGTAAAACCAGTAATAAATTCCGTCAGCCTCAGGATCGCTGTAAAAGAAAAATATTTCGTAATTCACTGCTAATTTTATCTGCTCCCGATTTACGGGTTTGGTTAATTTTTTAGCGGAACAATTTTTTAAATGTGCCGCCGCTGCAAATCGTTCGGTCGCGGCACAGCCCAGCAACACCATCTATAATCACTAAAAATGCTGAAAATTCTTTAAAGGAATATTATAGATGACATGGGCAAGCTAATTTACATTAGTAATACACAATTTTGATAAATTATAATGTATTTAGACCACAACAATAATTAAGCTTACATTACTTTGTAATTTCTCCTCTAATGGCGGCTAAAGATAGATACAGACAAAAGAAGTCTACTCATTCATAAAATGCTACGTCACAGGTTCCTCTCTCTCTCAGCTCTCGAGGAAGACGACCAAGAATGCACATTATGTATTCCTGTTTATACTATTGCTGATTGTTAATGTCTCTTTGTAATCTTACAACATTATTTTCCTCTGTGGCTGTGTTTTACGTTTTTTTTATCGCAGATATTAACATATTTTGTAATTACATTATGAGTATAGAAATATTACAATCATAAATACATCGAGAATATTATTACAGAAAATATTGCAATAATAACGAATGTCCTTTATACAAAATTAAATAATATTATTTTGTTTAACCACTACAGTACATACGAATTGCTTCATAGGCGTACATAGTACAATTAAATGTCATTTCATTTTATTAATAGTGTGTGTGTTGCCAGGGAACGTTACATTGCCCCCTGGCAGCATTTGGCAAAGAGTTTCTATACTTTGGCACAATGGTGCCAGTAACTTTCTTTACAATTCTGTTTTTTTTTTAATGGAATGGCTCTTTTAATTAGTCCCAGGGTTATGTAAGTTCATGGCTCCCCCATTTGGGCGAAGGCAGATAGGAAACTTGGGCAAAACTGTGCCGGAGCCCAGCCATCCCAGTTGGTTCAGGATTAATCTTGTCTTTTTAACAGTCATTCTTTTGAAATGATTTAGCAGTTTGTCATCAACGGTTACATAATATCACAGTCACATACAGTTCAACGAAAGTTTGTTGCGTGTGTTTAACAACTCGTAATTATCATTTTTGCGATATACTGCAAGGTCTCTTGTCCTAGGATATATCACTTACTTTTTTGAAATCATTTAGTACAACGTCACTTTTCATAATGTTCTCACTACCTACGTGTTACAAATCCATCTCCTACACTTGTTAGCGTTCATTTTCTCTCGTCAATTTACCGGTATACATAATAAGTGTTCAATGTTTGTCAAAAATCGAGTTCATTGACATGTTATGCAGTTTGTGTAAATATTTTGGAATATGTCAATAATGCTGTAGTTGGTGAGCGGTGCGGAGTGATTGTTGAGCGGCGCTCGGCGCGGCGCGTCTGCTCCGTGTAGGTCACCGCTCCCGGTGTTGACAGCTACGGCGCGGAGAGGCGTGTGGCTGTCTGGTCTGCTACGGGCTGCTGCGGCCGCTGCATGGCTGAAGTAGCCGGATGCGCGTTGTATATCAGCTCGCCCGTGTGACATCTTCTTGCAGTGCTCCAGCAAACATGCAACAAGGTTACAAACAGTGTACTGTCCTTATGGGCATTTTTCCTGCTGTGGGAAAGAACGCACACAGTTATTGGCAGTTATTATTTAGTAGGCCTTCACTAGTCTGGTTTGCACAATGTTTCGTTGTCACAGTAACGCGTTTTATGGGCACACAATATTTTTTCACCATTTCAAGACTTGTCATTAGTCACACGCAAGTTTTCACCTTAGAACAAAATGTATCTCTGTAGTCAATGCGCTTTCCTGGCGTCCCTTGACACACAAAGAGTTATAGTTTGACACTAGCTTGGTCCACCGTCTGTTATCGGCTCACTGTTCGTGTCATGTTAGTTCCTTGTCCACTTGCACACACGGCGATGATACAGTTTCTTATTGCTTGTTCAAAACAACCTCGTGACGTACTGCTGCAGTTTTAAGTCACTGTCTCTGCCACACAATACTACACTTTTGTTTAAGTTTTTTTTTAGTTACAATGTCCGTTGTCCAATGTTTTGTAACAGCACATTCGTAACTTCTTTGTTCGCTCTTTACCAAGGTGTGTGATAATTGCGTACACGGTAACAAATATTAAAATTTCGTATTAGTTTGCCCAAAAATCATCTATATTTATGTTCGAGTAGATTTTATTTGTGCATTCCAGCCGGATTCAGGCATATTGTTCAATAAATCCTTTGAAACTATGTCTCACTTTACTTGCAAGGTCCTACGTAACTACACTGTAGTCTCTGTAGGCTAAAATTGACTTGGACTGTATCAGGTTAGCTCTTTTTACTGATTCGGTCTGCACATGCTTCAATTGAAGCTTCTTTGTGCGTAACATTGCGTTACTTAAATTTGCAATAAGTTTGCCTCCCATGCTGCCCTCGGGTCACTACTGGGTGCATTACTCTGTTTGATAATACTGGTTTGAAAATAAAGTTCTCAGGGTCTCATATTATTAATATTATTCTGGGTTCGAACCTGTCAATCTGACAGCTACACACATATATATACATGTAATAGAAAAGACTGTACCAAGAAATATTTCAAGTTTGACACACATATAGAATATTATGCAGTACGCAAACTAATCACTACTAAAATGTTCCTCCTGACTGATCTCTGTCACAATTTAACACTACAAATAATTGCACTAATCAGGTTATCCGTGCAGACATTTAGAGCATGCTTAAGCTAACACTAATTAAAAAGAAGACATAACACAAATAATCATAAACAAAAGAGAAAGTCAATCACATTCTTATAACTAAATACTTCTACACTAGTACATTATCTCTTCAGATCACACATCATTAATGTTCATTCATTTCCAAAAGAATGGTGTGCCTTTTTACACATAACACATAGGACTATTAGTCATTTACTGTAGAAATATTTTCACATCCTTACGCGGATACAGTCCCCGTACTCTCCCTGAGTGGGGATCTGCTAAGAGATAGCTACACTCATGTGGCACACTTACTATTCTAAAAGGTCCATTGTACACCAGTTGCCACTTGCTATTTTGTTTCAAGGATGCCGAGGACTTAGGATGATTGCCTAAGAGCACCAAGTCCCCAACACTAAGTTTTTGATTATTCGTCACATGTCGATTATATTTTTCTTTCCTTTTCTGAGCGCACCTGGTAAGGTTGCACCCTGCTTTCCTTATCCTCTCTTCCTTAGGCTCAGGAAAGACTGGGACCTTAGGCAAAGGTGCCAGCCACTCATTCAGTACTCTATTATTATTCATTATAATCTCGGTTGGTGGATACCCCGTAGAGGCATGCGGGGTTGCATTGTGAATTTCCAAAAATTTAGTTATCAGATCTGGCCATCTTGTGTGCTTATATGCGATGTATAACCTGAAAAATTTATTTAACTCTCCAAATGTTCTTCCTACTAAACTTGCTTGTGAATGAAAACGGGATATTAGTATGTGCTTTATACCTTGTTCATGTAAATAGTTCTTCCAGGTATGACCTGTAAAATAGGAAGCATTATCTGATATTATCGCTCCAGGCTTACCCACCTGTGTAAAATATTCTTTCCCTAACCATTTAACTATTCCACGAGCGGTGGCTGCTAAAAGACAGTATATTTTTAAGTATTTAGAGAAAAGGTCATATACCGCTAAAATGTACTTTAATCCACCCCTGGCTCGAGGGTAGGGTCCTGCTATGTCTATAGATACTAACTGAAGTGGCTGCTGAGGCACTATAGGATGCAGTTCAAACCGTGTGGATTTATTTTGAAACTTAGCTTTTTGGCACAGAGGACAAGTCCTGATAATGGTGCGAGTCTGCTGGCTTATTCCCTTAAAGTAACAGTACCTAGATAAAATCCTGATTGTTTTGCCTATCCCAGCGTGACCCCATGCTAAATGCGTGTGCCACACTACAGTTGGGATAGCCTATTGCGGTATACACACGACTCCATGGTCATTTGACACACCTGTTTTATAATACAGAATATTATCTACTATTTTGAAGTTCTGAACACTTTTAAGATTGGTATCTTCTTTAATTTTGCTAATGACATCTCGCCAAATCGGATCAGTTTCCTGCAATGTAGACATATTCTTACACATATGTAAAAAGTCCCTCCTATGTACCTTATCTTGTACTAAGAGTATTCGATATTCCTCCGATTGTTCCAAAATCTTTGACACTGAGGATTTCCCTAGTGGGAGCCTCGACAAGGCGTCAGCTACAACATTATCTTGTCCTTTTATGTACATAATCTTAATTTTATATTCCTGCAATGCTAACCTCCATCTTAGCAAGCGGGTATGGTATAATTTGCAAGACATTAAATATCTCAGAGCCTGGTGGTCACTGAATACTTTGATTTCTTTGCCATGGATGTAATAGTTGAATTTATTTACCGCCCAAACCACTGCAAGAGCCTCTAACTCGGTAGCGGAATATGCTCTCTCACAGCTGTTTAGTGTGCGGCTGGCAAAACCGATTACATTGATTGTTGTGGGGTCGTTGCTCCTGTCCCACTGAAACAAACAAGCGCTCAGACCGTATGAACACGAATCTGTCGCTATGCAAAAATCTTTTGTCATGTCTGGGTGTCGCACTATGTTTGCATTCACCAAGGCGTTTTTGATAGCGTCAAATGCGCGTTGACATTCTTCTGTCCACACCCAGTGCGCATTTTTACGCAACAGGCTCAATAATGACTCGTTATTCATTAATAAGTCCCTCCTATGTACCTTATCTTGTACTAAGAGTATTCGATATTCCTCCGATTGTTCCAAAATCTTTGACACTGAGGATTGCCCTAGTGGGAGCCTCGACAAGGCGTCAGCTACAACATTATCTCCTCCTTTTATGTACATAATCTTACGTCTAAAATTTTTTTTTTTACTTTATTGTTATTTTAAAACCTGTACAACAGGCAGGCTGTCAGCAGCACACTACGCTGCTCTTCAGCCATAGAAGACACAAGCAGCAAAAACAGTGAGAAGACACATAAGTCACAGAGCGGTGGGCAATAAAACAGGAGACACATAGAGACAATCACGGAGCCGTTCACACTCGTCGATAATCCACACTGCTAGCTGATGAGACGACGCACAACCACTGAAGATGATGATGGCACTGGTGAACGATGGAGGGGATGGTGAACACTAAACATTAAACACTAAACACACAAAACACTGATGGCGGCGACCTCCGGCGCGCGAATGTCCACGTAACGTGTGCGAGTCCGGGGACCTGCCAAGAGGGGTAGAAGGGGGAGGTGGGGGAGAGGGGAGAAAAAGGATGCCAATGGCTGAGGAGTCGGGGGCAGGAGGAGAGGAACAGGGGAGGGGAGGCCCGGGGGAGGAGGGGGGAGAAAAGGAGGAGGGAGGGAAAAGGGAGAGGAGGGAGGGAGGGTGCACGGAGGAGTAAGTACAGGAGGAGGGCGGGAGGATCAAAGTTGGTAGGAGGGGTAGATGGAAGGGAGGAGGGCATCATCAGGGAGGGGGAGCTGGCGGAAGCCACCTTGGGAGAGGGTAAGGAGGGTGGAGAAGTGGAGACCGGGTTGGACGTGCGAATACAGGCGCGGCAGCGGGCGGGGGTGGGAGAGGATCGGGGAGACGAGCGGGTGAGGAGGATCGAGTTTGCGGGAGGTGTACAGGATCCGTATCCTTTCAAGGAAAAGGAGGAGGTGGGGGAAGGGGATGAGATCGTAGAGGATCCGCGTGGGGGAGGGGAGACGGATGCGATAGGCGAGGCGGAGAGCATGGCGTTCAAGGATTTGGAGGGATTTATAAAAGGTAGGGGGAGCGGAGATCCATGCTGGATGGGCATAACAAAGGATAGGGCAGATGAGGGATTTATAGGTGTGGAGGATGGTGGAGGGGTCCAGACCCCACGTACGGCCGGAGAGGAGCTTGAGGAGACGGAGGCGGGAACGTGCCTTGGCTTGGATTGTCTGGAGATGGGGAGTCCAGGAGAGGCGACGATCGAGGGTGACGCCAAGGTACTTAAGGGTGGGAGTGAGGGCGATGGGACGGCCATAGACGGTGAGATAGAAATCAAGGAGGCGGAAGGAAGGGGTGGTTTTGCCTACAATGATCGCCTGGGTTTTGGAAGGACTGACCTTGAGCAACCACTGGTTGCACCAAACGGTGAACCGGTCAAGATGGGATTGGAGAAGGCGTTGGGAGCGCTGTAGGGTGGGGGCAAGGGCAAGGAAGGCGGTGTCATCGGCAAACTGGAGAAGGTGGACGGGGGGTGACGGCGGCGGCATGTCCGCCGTGTACAACAGGTACAGAAGGGGAGAGAGGACGGAGCCTTGGGGCACACCGGCGGAGGGGAAAAAGGTGTAGGAATCGGTGTTATGGATGGTGACACAGGAAGGACGGCGGGAGAGAAAGGAGCCGATCAGACGGACGTAGTTAATGGGAAGGGCGAAGGTTTGGAGCTTGAAGAGGAGACCGGAATGCAATACGCGGTCATATGCACGTTCGAGGTCCAGGGAGATTGCGGAGCGGCGGGAATTAAGCTGGTCGGAAAGGAGGTGAGTGAGGTGAAGGAGAAGGTCGTCGGAAGAGAAGGATGGCCGAAAGCCACACTGGGTGACGGGAAGGAGGCGGTGCTGGCGGAGATGCTGGTGGATGCGACGGGTGAGGATAGATTCCAGGACCTTGCTGAAGACCGCGGTAAGGCTGATGGGACGGTAGGAGGAGATGGCGGACGGCGGTTTGCCAGGTTTAAGGAACATGAGGATACGGGAGGTTTTCCACAGGTCGGGGTAGTAACCGGCGGACAGGACTACATTGTAGAGCCTGGCCAGGGTGGAGAGGAAAGAGACAGGAGCTTCACGAAGGTGACGGTAGGTGACACGATCATGACCAGGAGCGGTGTTGCGTTTGGTGTGGAGTGTAACAATGAGATCCTGTGTAGTGATAGGGGCATTGAGTTCCGTGTGTGTAATGTCGTCCAAGTACTGGAAACCAGGAGCGAGGGGAGGGACAGAGGTGTCAGTTCGATCACGGACATCCGGGAAGAGGGAGTAATCGAACTGGGGATCGTCGGGGATGGAGAAGACATCGGAGAGGTAGGAGGCAAAGTGATTGGCCTTACTAAGGGTGTCAGGGAAGGGGTGAACATCGTGGAGAAGAGGATAGTAGGGGGAGGGTTTAGTTCCGGTAAGGCGACGGAAGGCCGTCCAGAACTTGGACGAGTTGATTGGTAGGGTTGCATTTAAATGGCTGCATGTCTGTCGCCAGTCCCGGCGTTTCTTAGCCGCGAGCAAATTACGAACGTGTCGCTGGAGTTGCCGGTGGCGTCGTAGTGTGTCCGGGTCACGCGTGCGGAGGAAGGCACGGTAGAGACGACGGGATTCACGGAGGAGGAGAACGGCCTGTGGGGGTAAGGTAGGACGGTGGGGGTGGATGGCGACAGTAGGAACGTGGGCCTCCACGGCCTCAGACAAGGTCTGCTGGAGAAAGGAGGCGGCATGGGTGATATCGTCAGGGTGGTGGTAGGTGAGAGAGTGGCTATCGACCTGGGTGGAAAGGGTATCCCGGTAGGCAGTCCAGTCGGCTCGGGAATAGTCGTGGACATACTTAGGGGGAGGGTCAGTACGAGGGTCGGGGCGAGGGCGACGACCGTCTGAAACGGTGAGGAGGACAGGGAGATGGTCGCTACCAATAGGCTCCAGGACATCCACCGTTATGCGGCCAAGGAGGTTGGGGGAGGAGAGGATAACATCAGGAGCGGTGTTGGATTCAGGACGGGTATGCCGGGGGATGGGGACGAGGTCACCTTGAAGCGTGGAGAGGAACCGATGCCATCGCCGTAACTGGGCAGCGGAACGACTATGGATGTTGAGGTCGGCGGCGATCACGTAGGAGGAAAAGGTACGATCGACATGGGAGAGGAAGTCGAAGGGAATAGGAGCGTTGGGGCGGACATAGATGGTGGCGCAGGTAACGGTAAGGCCGGGGAAGAAGAGACTAAGGATCAGATGTTCGGTGGGGTCGGGAAGGAGAGGTTGGAGCCGAACGGGGATCTGGCGGTGGTGACCAATGGCAACTCCGCCACGCGCAATTGGGAGGGGATTATCGGAGCGGTGGAGGAGGTAGGGCGAAGTGTGAATGGTGTGGTGGGGTTGGAGGAAGGTTTCATTAAGGAAGAAGGCATCCACGCGGTGGGTGGCAAGGGTGTGCAGGAAGAGGTTCCTGTTGGCGGGTAGGGAGCGAATGTTGTTGAAAAGGATACGTTGCTGTCGCGCCATGATAGGGATTTAGACGAGGGTGTCGACGCGGGAGAAGGTGAAATGGGCCTGGTTGTTGGAGTAGGTGGCATACATCTTGAGTTGGAATATGGAACGGGCGGCGAGGGAGATCTGTTGGAGGGTGTGTGGGCGCTGAAAGGGATGAACATTCTGGAGGACGATGGTAAGGAACCTGATGATGTCCTCAGCGGTGGGGGGGGGGGGGACGAAGGGAATTGCCAGGAGGGGTGGGGGCGTCCAGGGGATGGACAGGGACGGTGAGTTCAGGAGTGGTTGGAGGGGGTCGGGCTTTACACTTTTGGGAGTAGGTGGGATGGGGGAGATTGCAGGTATTGCAGGAAGGAGGGGATTGGAGGTTAGGGCACTGCCTGAGGAAGTGCGCTTGCCGACAATGCGGGCAGGTGGGGGCCTCGCGGCACTCAGCTGTGGGGTGCGTGTTATAGCGCAGACACCTCTGGCAGCGCAGGGATTGAGGAGGGGAACGGGAGGGGTCGACCTTGTACCGCTGGTTAAAAAGGAGGGCAATGGAGGGGGTGTGCTCAGAAAAAACCCGCATAAGGCGGGTGGGGCCGGCAGCGTTATGGATGCGGCGAACCGCACACACCTCCAAATGGGGATGCGCCTGGAGCTCCACCAACACCTCCTTCTCCGTGATCACTGGACTAAGCCGAGTGATCACGGCGGTGAGAGTTGGCGGGCGACGCGGAGGTTGGGGTTGGCGGGAGGGAGGTGGTGAAGGAGCTGGGGTGAGAGAGGCATGAGGGCCAAAGCGGGTGACAGGGATGCGGGAAAGGAGGTAGGTGTGGAGGGTTGGGCTGGGGGAGGAGATGAGGACCGAATCTCGGCGAGGAGTGAGGAGGGAGATGGGGGCACCAGGACAATGCTGGCGAAGGAAGAGGGTGAGGTTCCGGGCTTCAAGGAGAGAGGGATCAGGACGGGAGAGGAGGTAGCGGTAGGAGGAAGGGAGAGAGGAGGAGGATGAGGGGGCAGGGACAGGCGGGGAGACTTCCATGGCATCATGGGTGGGGGAAGGAGGACGAGGCGCAGCCTTTTTGGAAGCAGAGGAAGCAGGAGTGCCACAGGGGCGCTTGACGGCGGAGGAGGAGGTGTGGGGGACGGGAACAACGGGAATGTGGCGGGGAGGGGCAGGTCCCGGGGCCGGAGTCGGCGCCGGAGATGGTGACAGTGACGGTGAAGGCGAAGGCGACGGCGGCGACGACGATGATGGTTGCAGTGGCGGCGGTGATGGCGAAGGTGACGGGGAGAGCTGGGCGTGGGCAGTGGCCCGACGGGCCACCACCCGAGCCGGAGCTGCAGTGACAGGCTGGGGGAGTGGGGGGAAGGGATCAGAACGAGAGGAGCGGGAGGAAGAAGCGGGAGAGGGGGCGACAAAGATAGAGGGTGAAGGGAGAGTGAGGAGAGGCGGAATGGAAGGAGGGGGGTGGGACTGGGCACACCAAGTTATAGTGGTGGAGGCGGCGGAAGGGGAGGTATAGACAATGGCGGTGGTGGTAGTAGTGACAGTGGTGGTGGGGGCGGACATGACGGGAGAGAGAAACAAGAACGAACAGAACGAAGAGGAAAGGACAGAAACTGGGGACAGACAAAGACGAAGACGGATGAAGACGAAGACGGCCGGAGACCAGGGTCAGGACGGCGGCGATGGCGGCGACCAGGCGGCACCGGATGGCGGCGGCGGCGGGCACAGGATTGCGGCGGCGGCGGCGGGCACCGGCGGCGGCGGCGGGCACCGGCTGGCGGCGGCGGCGGCGGCGAGCCCCGGCAGGCGGCGACCAGGCGGGGGCAGCGAGCCCCGGCAGGCGGCGACGGCGGCGGCGGCGGCGGCGGCGAGGACTCGAAGGCGGCGACCAAGCGGCGGCGGCGGCGGCGGCGGCGGCGGCGGCGAGCACCGGCAGGCAGTATGGACGGCAAGCAGACGACACGGCAGGGAAACGGCGGGGATCTTCCACGTCGAAGGTGCACCCTGAGAGTAGCCCAGGCAGTGAAACTCTTCGATGAAGAAGAGAGGGAATCCAACCCTCGAATGTACGTCTAAAAAAAGATGCAAGGCCTATAAATGCTTTGAGTTGTCTCTTAGTTCTCGGGCTAGGAAACCCACGAATTGCGTCAAGTTTTTTGCTGTCAGGTTTGATGCCTTGTGGTGCTATTATGTGACCTAGAAATTTAATCTGATTACGTCCAAATTTGGATTTCTCAAGATTCGCTGTTACTCCCGCTTGCTTAAACCTTTCTAAGACTGTACCCAGTAGTTCTACGTGCTCCTCCCAGGTGGCAGTAGCAATCACAAGATCGTCTACATACACTGTTACCCTTTGCAGTAAATCCGGACCCAAAACCGCGTCGAGGGCTGTTATGAAAACTCCTGCACTTACATTTAGGCCAAAAGGTAGTACCCTAAATTGGTAGCTCCTTCCCCCAAATATAAATGCAGTATATTTCCTCGATTCGGGTGTGAGCAGGATTTGCCAGAATGAACTTTTCATATCAACAGATGTCAAATATTGCACTCCATGGAATTTTTGAATTTGCTCATCTAAGTTTTCCGGATGAGTCCTGACAGGTACAATAATTTCGTTTATGTCTCTTGCATCTAATACTAACCGTACCTATCCGTCTGCTTTTGCCACCGCCACCAAAGGACTACTGTAAGGGGACAAAGACAGTTCTATTATTCCCCACTCGATCAGTTTTCTAATTTCTTTAGCTACTATTTCCTTCTTGGAACTAGGAATGGAGTATGAGGCTCGACAGTAGGTTTTGTGAGGCTTCACCTCGATATTGTATTCATATCCCTTAACAATTCCTGGTCGTTCTGAAAATACATTTGCATAGTCACATAATAACTGTACAAATCCTGCTGTCGCATTGAGTTCAAATTTTCGGACTGTGATACTTTGTTCACAAGTGCATCCATATTTGCTTTTAATTGATCACTTTGTACGTCTGGATAATAGAGATTTTGTCCTAGAGAATGATTGTCTAAATGTAGTATCCACTGATTCCTACATTTTATGTTAATAGCATTACAATTAAGCACAGGTACCTCTTCAGATCTGAGCATGGACAATTCTATCCTCCTACCCATGTTCATCAAACTTAATTTTCCCCAAGAAAGGTCGATTCCTGCCTCCCTTTCTCTCAAAAAATCTACCCCCAAAATGCAGGCTACCTTTAAACCCTTTACTACCAGGAACGAGCACACTATGGCTTCTCCCCCTATATACATCTCTACCCGCACTTGGAGCTTAATAATTTGTCACTGTGCACTGATGGCTCCAGTGACTTAGCAATTGTTCACAGGAAAAGTCAGCATACGCTTTTCTTTCCCCAGTACTCTGAATAAGTCCATACTCATGACACTGACAGTAGCACCTGTATCTACGATTGCTTGCACATCAATATTGTTAATTTTGATCTCTATTATCGCTTGTACTTTGTCTTTGTGCTCCTTTATGCACGTGGATGGTTCAGTTATTAATTCATGTCCCATCTGTACCCCGTCATTATACCTGAGGATACAGATTTCCGATGTTTTATTCTGTGTCGGGCTGCTCTCACTCCAAACCTCAGCCGACGATGGAGAGCTTATCTCGGCTGAATCTAGTTTGTTGGATTATTACTGGTGGATGGGTGTGGCTGCTCTGTGTCGCTGACCTCCACTATGTGTAAGTTGTGTTGCGTCGGCCGCCACGGTTGTGCAATTTGCGCATTTTGTGGTGGCGGTCGGTTATTGTCATATCTTTCACTGTTTTGCCGGTTCGGACTGGGCCTCTGGTTCTGTGGCCAAGTTCGGTTTGCATCGTCATAGGTATTGGTGTTCCACGGCCCCCTGGCATTTTTCCATCTACTATTGCTTGGTGGGCCTGTTTCATATCAGTCATCGAACCTCCTTTTCCGGTCATTGTTCACCGGCGGACTATTGCCCTTCCGGTCTCTACCTTTATTCCCGTTTTGTACATAATCTTGTCTCCTATTGTTACCTCCACCGTTTCCATTATTTGGTGGAGGCGTGTTATTTCGACCATTTCTGTAACAGTTTCCGTTACTTCTAGCCTGTTCAGAGGCTGCCTTAACATCCTCCTGAATCAGATCAATTGAGTCCAGAACAGACAAGAAATGTTCCATGTCGTTCTCCGGTACGTGTATAAGTTTTTCCTTTACGTGTATCGGCAAGTGTGATTTCAAAAGTCTGATCAAATCCCGGGATGAAATCTGCTCGTCCCAGTAACGGGTCGTATTAATGTATTTCTCAAAATATTTTCGCAAATTTCCTAATCGTGGAGAATACGGCTCTGGATTATATACCTCTTACCGTAATCTCTCCTGAATACATGTTGACCAATATTTGGCCAAGAATGCCTTTTCAAATTGCTCATATGTATCGCAACTGTCAGCTGCTTCGGTTGCCCATAATGCAGCATCTCCTTGTATGTAAGACATAACGAACTGTATTTTCTGTGTATGACTCCAAACGCTAGGCAAAATGTTTCTAAATCCCTTGATAAATACTACAGGGTGAACAGATTTCTTCTCCGTTGTAAAGATCTGAAACTGTCGGTTTTTAATCAGGCTTTCTTCAGTCACTATTTTGGAGTGACATTTGTTTGTTTCGCTAACATTGGTTGCCTGTTCTCTCTCGCAGTCGCAATTTTTTACTGCTGTTTTTATATGCCTATCATTGTTGGACCTGGCTGGCGTGACACAGCGGAATGTCAGTGCGCACCGCCCTTTTTAGGTCCTGCACCTTGTGGTGTAACGACGCCTTAGGCTTTCGTTTGATATATGACCATGTGCAGACTTCGTCACCTACGTCAGTTACAACCCACTTCAAAAATGATTCATATTCTTTTTAAATTGTCATAGAATGGCTCTTGAACGAAACTGTAAAACATCAGTTGAGTCGTGTGCAGAGAATTACATCACTTGGGCCAATTGGTTTTCGTAACTTTTTCGAATTTAAATTTCGTTTGTTTCTCCTCAGAAAATTATATCGACACACGTTATCTTGATCTAATCGATATCAGAATCACACATTAAATAAACTTTTTAGATTCAAAGTTTCGGCCAACGCTGTCTGAATCAATAATCTTGTCAAATATATTACTAATCCGTTCACATAACTCTTCATAAATAAATCTTCAAGACACGTGTTTCAACTTTAGTAGCATACACTATTTTATTAGCTTCCTACACATACAGATGTGAACTTGAGCGTTGACAGACAGTGACTAACATTTCAATAAGATTAAGATCTATATGATGTCATTGTTGTACAAAAAGAGTATAAAACTTCATTTTTAATTTTTTAGAAGCACGACGCAACAACTCGGTTCCAGGATCTTCTGTTGCTCCTTGGCTGTCGACCCGCGACGTATAGCGGCCAGCAATTTCCTCTCTGGTCGCGGCAACGAAGATGCTGTCCCCGTTCGTTGCGCCGACCTCTCCGTACATGAAACACATAAAAAAATACAAACTTTTACATAATTCACATTTATTACAAATAATAAGAAAACACATAAACAAAACTAAATTAAACTTATAGTCACCTGCAAACTGGGCTGACTTTGGTGGATGGGTGACGCTTAATTTCGTCCCACTACATACCCCACCCACAAGCTCAGTTTGTCAGGTTTTAACCGGAATTAAAACTGTTCAATATACAATATTTAACTGTTAATACATTTTCCTCACATTTTACGTAACCTAGAGTCCTTGCTATTAGATAGATTTAATCCTTTTAATACGATATCGTTGTGACTATTTGTCATTTACTCTTAATTGTGCTCTTATGGTAATTCGTAACCGAATATAGGGAGATTGCTCCTCTTCAGTTAATAGTTGCTAATAAATACTAATTTAGTACGTTCTTTAACGTTGTACATTAGGACAGAGCGTTCAAATTGTGATAGATTAGGCTTTCGTTTGATATATGACCATGTGCAGACTTCGTCACCTACGTCAGTTACAACCCACTTCAAAAATGATTCATATTCTTTTTAAATTGTCATAGAATGGCTCTTGAACGAAACTGTAAAACATCAGTTGAGTCGTGTGCAGAGAATTACATCACTTGGGCCAATTGGTTTTCGTAACTTTTTCGAATTTAAATTTCGTTTGTTTCTCCTCAGAAAATTATATCGACACACGTTATCTTGATCTAATCGATATCAGAATCACACATTAAATAAACTTTTTAGATTCAAAGTTTCGGCCAACGCTGTCTGAATCAATAATCTTGTCAAATATATTATTAATCCGTTCACATAACTCTTCATAAATAAATCTTCAAGACACGTGTTTCAACTTTAGTAGCATACACTATTTTATTAGCTTCCTACACATACAGATGTGAACTTGAGCGTTGACAGACAGTGACTAACATTTCAATAAGATTAAGATCTATATGATGTCATTGTTGTACAAAAAGAGTATAAAACTTCATTTTTAATTTTTTAGAAGCACGACGCAACAACTCGGTTCCAGGATCTTCTGTTGCTCCTTGGCTGTCGACCCGCGACGTATAGCGGCCAGCAATTTCCTCTCTGGTCGCGGCAACGAAGATGCTGTCTCCGTTCGTTGCGCCGACCTCTCCGTACATGAAACACATAAAAAAATACAAACTTTTAGATAATTCACATTTATTACAAATAATAAGAAAACACATAAGCAAAACTAAATTAAACTTATAGTCACCTGCAAACTGGGCTGACTTTGGTGGATGGGTGACGCTTAATTTCGTCCCACTACATACCCCACCCACAAGCTCAGTTTGTCAGGTTTTAACCGGAATTAAAACTGTTCAATATACAATATTTAACTGTTAATACATTTTCCTCACATTTTACGTAACCTAGAGTCCTTGCTATTAGATAGATTTAATCCTTTTAATACGATATCGTTGTGACTATTTGTCATTTACTCTTAATTGTGCTCTTATGGTAATTCGTAACCGAATATAGGGAGATTGCTCCTCTTCAGTTAATAGTTGCTAATAAATACTAATTTAGTACGTTCTTTAACGTTGTACATTAGGACAGAGCGTTCAAATTGTGATAGATTAGTTTCAGTTTCATTTATTTACTAGAGTTATTCTTTTCAAGAATGTATATTACCAATAAGTTTCTCACAATAACTAATAGTACTATTTACTTTACGTCATCCTCTTCCCTAATGCCTTATTTATGCCTGAGGTCAAGAAGAAATCAAGCAAAACTTTCTTTGGAATCTCGGCACGGCTTTCTTTACCTTCGGACACCTTGTTGGGTAATGGCCATTTATTTAGGAGAAACAAGCGAGAGAGCCCCATTTGGTGTGTTCTATATTAACACTATTACAAACCTCTATTAAAGGCACTCTGCTATGTTCTCGTGAGCCATATAGCTCTGGACGCCCATGGTCCCTAAAACTATTAACCATCTCCTTTGGTTCCTACTATCCGAGTAAATTTAAAATACGCAAAATTCCTTTAGACCTAAGAGCAAAATTTCCTCCATATAAATCCCCCTTTTGGTTATCTTTCTCTTTTTGAAGTACCAGTAGATTATTGTAGAACACATGTTTAAGCTTTCTGTCATTTATTTAAAATAACACGTAACTATCACGAAAAACTTCACATGAATAAACTATGAACGCTCTTCCGTGTGTAACATATACTAAATATTAACTTATTTAGGAATGAAGGGTTTCATTTGATCAACACTATATAATCCTTTAATTACACCTGATGAAGGTTCCATAAGAAGTAATGCTTTGGGATGTACAATCTTATGTACAACATATGGACCTTCAAAGATCAAGAAGAATTTTCTACATTCCTTACCGATCTTAGAACTTTTAGGATGAGATCGTACTAACACAAGATCTCCTACCTGAAATGAGGGTTCTATAGCCTGTTGATTATAACTTTTAATTCTCCGTTCGGCATTTTTTACAATCTGTTCGCAAACTTTTTCGTCTGGGATACATTGTTGGATCTCATTTACTGGTGGCCAAGATAAAGCAGCTAGTAAAGGCTCACCTATAATTCGTTTGCCTAAAATTTCTATAGGTGATAATCCCGTCGTTAGGTGAGGCAATTCATTTAATATCTTTTCGAATTCAGGCATTAGTTTGGCCCACCGAGTATGTTTATGAGCACAATAAGTTCTACATAATCGTCCTCATTCTTTCAAGACTCTTTCTACTAAATTACTTTGAGGGTGATATTTCGAAATTAAGATATGTTTGATTCCATATTGTCTTATCATATCTTGAAATCTTTGACTAATAAAGGCGCTACCGTTGTCAGACATAAGTCGTTTAGGAATGCCCCAGTTAACAAAGTAATTTCGGGTGAGGCAGCGTATAACGCTTGCTGTGTTCGCTCGTTTCAAAGTATATAGTTTCACATGTTTGGACCAACATTCCATTACAACAAACACATATGTTAATCCTCCTGAACTCCGAGGCAGAGGGCCGAAAAAATCTAATGATAGTAGATCCCACAAACCTCGAGGAATTACAGCATATAATTTATAACGCTTGGATTTGTTATTAACTTTAACCTTTTGACAGGTTTCACAAGCCCTAATAATACTTCTCACAATACGTGACATATTTTTGAAATAATAATACTTTATTAGATGTTTAATACATTTATGAATTCCAAAATGCCCGTAACCTTCATGAATATAAGTAATTAACTCGTCCACAACAGTTTTCGGAATGCAGATTTTCCATCTCTGGTGTTCCCTCTGTGCTTTCCAATACAACAAGTCGTTAAAATATAACCACACACCCCGGGTGTTAACTGTTTCGTCCCCATTATTAAGGTTTTGTATAATTCGTAGAATAACATTTTTCTTTCCTTTATGTAATACGGTAATCCACTAATTAGGACTCGCATTAGATGACTTTCAATTAATTTAGCACGGTTTAAATTCCATTCAAAATAATTCCTATAACCTCCCCACCGTTTAGAATATGGAGGAGGGTCTAACAACTCTAAAGTTAAGTGTTGTTGTTTTCCTCTTGACCAATAATTTTGTTTAAACTGCTTAACAAAATCATCCCAATCCCTGAATTCATTTCTATGCAGTACTGCCCATTCCGCAGCTTCTGCTTCTAAATGTCCTATTACAAATTGAATGCGTTTTTCATTACTCCATTTAGGAGATAATGATGTTTCAAAAGCTTTTATAAAGATTATAGGGTGAAGTTCGCCTCCTGGTTTAAATACAGGAAATCGACTTGCTACATTTGAATTTGTCGTTATGTCATCCAGACATTCTGCGAGAGAAATAGTCGGATTTTGTTTAGATTGCAGAGACGGAGTTGCATCGGATTGGCTTGCCGTGATTGCTTTATTCATATTGTTGTCGTCCGAGCTAGCAAATTCGATGCGACTGTTGTCTCTGATTATGTTATTACCTCTGCTACCTGAAATGTTCTCGTTATTATCTAATTCCGATAACCGTTTAGTAATTTCCTGTATCCGCATTTCTGTATTGGATACTCGATTAGCTAATATCGATTCTTCACTGTGCTCACGATGTGAACGCTCTGTACCTTCGTCAATATTATTATCTTTGGCAGTCTCAAGATTACTGCATATTTCAGTAATTAAAAATTTCATGTTTTCGATTTCGGTATGGTCCTTTTCTACTTGATGAGTTAATGTCTCTAATTCTACATTATCTATTGAAGAAATCTCTACAGGTTTGGTAGAGACCTCTTTAATAGGTTTCAATAATTCTCTGCGAACAGTTTCTGTTTGCATAGAAAATTCATCTCGTAACATATCGTTATTTTTCTGTATTTCATTTACAACTAAGATATTGACACTATCTAGTCTCTCGGATAAGTCAGTAATATCGTGTCGCATGCGAGCTTTTTCCTCGCGCGATTCCTGGATATATTCTTCTAACCTTTTACAATTATCAGCAATCTTATTACTAAGTCCTACTAATTTTTCCTGCATTTCAACTTTAGAAGACTCTATTTTATCCCTTAATTCTCGACTGGTTTCATTAAGATATTCCTGCAACCTGTCTGTTGATTTTGTTAGCTCCCCTTTAAGTCTAGCAGTAGATTCCTCGTTAGACTGTTTTAATTCCTGTTTTAGTTCCTCTTTCAATCTAGCAGTAGATTCCTCGTTAGACTGTTTTAATCTAGCCATAGATTCTTCGTTAGACTGTTTTAATCTAGCCATAGATTCTTCGTTAGACTGTTTTAATCTAGCCATAGATTCTTCGTTAGACTGTTTTAATTCCTGTTTTAGTTCCTCTTTTAATCTAGCAGCAGATTCCTCGTTAGATTGTTTTAATTTAGCGATCGCCCTAAAAAGGGCTCTCATGCTCCTATCGGACATAGATTGCTCTTCGTCTGACATTTCACTTCCCGACATTATTGTAAGATATTAACTATTTACACATGCAGACTTGGAATCAACAATCCTATAAAGCACACTCCCTATGTACAACACTCCACTTCCAACTTGAAACAAACTCACCGGACACTTAATATTGTAATTTGTAGTTCTCGATGATCAGAGTGCTGCTATGGGGCTGCAGATGTAACAGCCGTCGATGCAGCCGCTGAGATGCTGCGACCCCGCTTCCGCAACCGGCAGGACGCTGAGTCGAACACCGGAAACGTCGCTAGCTGCAACCACGCCCGGCACCGCCGTAGACAGGCGAAGCCCTCAGCAACACCTCTAATACCAGCCGGAGGAACACCCCGCAGCTGACGTACTGGGCCTATTAGTTTAGGGAGAAAAAAGGTTGTCGGGGTTTGCAGCGTTCAGCTGCTGCCCAACAGATGCGCCTTCTCGTGGAACAACTGCGTGACCGTACTGCTTGGCTGCGGCTCCGTCAGATGCCCACACCCACGAAGTCGCCGCTGGCTGGTGAAGGCTCCACGAAAACTCGCGTTGACTTCCGAAGGACTCTTGATGCTTTGTTTCGTACCTGTGTGCCTTAGTTGCACACAAGTCCTGTTTCTAAGGTCGCCACGGTGTGGTGTAACGACGCCTTAGGCTTTCGTTTGATATATGACCATGTGCAGACTTCGTCACCTACGTCAGTTACAACCCACTTCAAAAATGATTCATATTCTTTTTAAATTGTCATAGAATGGCTCTTGAACGAAACTGTAAAACATCAGTTGAGTCGTGTGCAGAGAATTACATCACTTGGGCCAATTGGTTTTCGTAACTTTTTCGAATTTAAATTTCGTTTGTTTCTCCTCAGAAAATTATATCGACACACGTTATCTTGATCTAATCGATATCAGAATCACACATTAAATAAACTTTTTAGATTCAAAGTTTCGGCCAACGCTGTCTGAATCAATAATCTTGTCAAATATATTACTAATCCGTTCACATAACTCTTCATAAATAAATCTTCAAGACACGTGTTTCAACTTTAGTAGCATACACTATTTTATTAGCTTCCTACACATACAGATGTGAACTTGAGCGTTGACAGACAGTGACTAACATTTCAATAAGATTAAGATCTATATGATGTCATTGTTGTACAAAAAGAGTATAAAACTTCATTTTTAATTTTTTAGAAGCACGACGCAACAACTCGGTTCCAGGATCTTCTGTTGCTCCTTGGCTGTCGACCCGCGACGTATAGCGGCCAGCAATTTCCTCTCTGGTCGCGGCAACGAAGATGCTGTCCCCGTTCGTTGCGCCGACCTCTCCGTACATGAAACACATAAAAAAATACAAACTTTTAGATAATTCACATTTATTACAAATAATAAGAAAACACATAAACAAAACTAAATTAAACTTATAGTCACCTGCAAACTGGGCTGACTTTGGTGGATGGGTGACGCTTAATTTCGTCCCACTACAACCTCCGCACTCGAGCCCAAGTCCTTGGCCTCAATCGCGGAGTGCACCTTCTCGTCTATTTTTTTTTATAAATTCGTTTTCAATTTTGTTCGCATGTTCGGACATTTTGTGCTCGATTGCTTGACTTGTGTCAATCTCTAATTTTTCCATCCTGTTAACCAGTACACTAATTTCATCTACGATACTGGCGTTAGCCACCTGGATATTATCTACTCTTTCGCTCAGTTCTTGCACCGCTTTGGGTATGGTTTCATAGTTTTGTCTCAAACTAACAATCTCACTTTGCATAACTCCCAAAGATTGCATTAACTGCAAGTCTCTCTCATGCTGGCATCGATCACGCTCTGCTTGTTTAGCATCACGTTCACTATCGCGTTCTGCTTGCATACGTGCGAATTCAGCTACCAATCTCTGGTCACGCTCTGCTTGTTCATGCACAAACGTAGCTTGGAAATTGAACATGCGCTCGAACATAACTCTTAATGATTGCACTTATGACACCTCACCACTCTCTGGCCCGTGTCTAGTGCTTGTAGGTGGCACAGTATTTCTACTTTCAACTGAATCACTGGCTGGCAGTGGCAACATTTCTTGCCCTTCTTCCCCCAGATTCTCACATTGTACTTCCTGAACTATGCCACTAACATTACTTTGTGCCCCACTTTCTAACTCGGTATCACTGCTTGCTAACTGTTGTTCATTATCCATGTTTATATTTTTCTGACTACGCAATCTAACCATAGTCAACCAAAGAAACAAAATCTGAACTAAATATGGCAGTGGCAACATTTATTGCCCTTCTTCCCCCAGATTCTCACATTGTACTTCCTGAACTATGCCACTAACATTACTTTCTGCCCCACTTTCTAACTCGGTATCACTGCTTGCTAACTGTTGTTCATTATCCATGTTTATATTTTTCTGACTACGCAATCTAACCATAGTCAACCAAAGAAACAAAATCTGAACTAAATATCCTAACACTCAGGTTTCACTGACATAATCGCACAAGAAATGGTCGTTTGTTGAAACACACTTATTATATACTACGATGATTAACTACTCAAATGTCCTGTTATTTTAAAACAAAGCACTAACAACAAGCACACCACTAATGATCCGAGAACACTGCACTGAGGCTACTTTACTACCCACAGGACAACTACACTGTAGCTTTACCTTTTGGTGATCTATCTTGGGTGCAGCTGCCCCCTGGTATTGTGGTAGGTAATTAATTTTTGATATAATGAGCTCTCTTCTTCAGCTTGCCTCTGGGTATATAGTGTTCTCATGCAAAAAATCATATACAGGTATTACCACACAATATTGGTTAGGCAATACATACAATACATGAAAAAATTATTAATTGTTCTCCAACAAAGATCGACTACAATAATTTCCTAGTTATCTCATGGGTATTTTGTGGCCACTGCTTATTCGAGCCCCACGTTGTTGGGCGCCAATTTAATGAAATAAAAAAAATTAAATATATTTACTTATTTATTATGTAAAAATGAAAATGAATGAAAATGGATTTGAAAATGTGGAGAAGAAAATGTTGCTTTGAATATTTTTGTTATTTGCTCCTTCAGTACGAACTTTGTTGTAGAACCCCTTATTTACGTGTGGTAATAAAAAATTCAGTTAGACAGAATTAAGCACATTTAAAATTACGTGAACCTTAGCAACCCTCTCATGCTGATAAATTCATACTAACTGATTAAGATCATTTAGTTGAAAATTATATAAATTAAATTTTTTTTACGTATTTCGGCCTTGGCACACATTTTCTAAATGCAGTGGGTTTTCAAATATTTACTGAATTCTTTCCCGGCGTTAGCTATGGAACACAAGACTGTCTCCGTTAGCATAAATGGTTAAATATTGCCAAGTCGACCTGAACGTTTAATTATCATTGACAAAACACACTTCACTATACGTTTAAGTTATTTGCTTTAGAAATTGAAAGAACCAACAGATTAACAACTTCAACGTTAATTATCCGCCTATAAATGCACAAATGTAAAACCAGTAATAAATTCCGTCAGCCTCAGGATCGCGGTAAAAGAAAAATATTTCGTAATTCACTGCTAATTTTATCTGCTCCCGATTTACGGGTTTGGTTAATTTTTTTGCGGAACAATTTTTTAAATGTGCCGCCGCTGCAAATTGTTCGGTCGCGGCACAGCCCAGCAACACCACCGATAATAACTAAAAATGCTGAAAATTCTTTAAAGGAATATTATAGATGACATGGGCAAGCTAATTTACATTAGTAATACACAATTTTGATAAATTATAATGTATTTAGACCACAACAATAATTAAACTTACATTACTTTGTAATTTCTTCTCTAATGGCGGCTAAAGATAGATACAGACAAAAGAAGTCTACTCATTCATAAAATGCTACGTCACAGGTTTCTCTCTCTCTCAGCTCTCGAGGAAGACGACCAAGAATGCACATTATGTATTCCTATTTATACTATTGCTGATTGTTAATGTCTCTTTGTAATCTTACAACATTATTTTCCTCTGTGGCTGTATTTTAGATTTTTTTATCGTAGATATTAACATATTTCGTAATTACATTATGAGTATAGAAATATTACAATCATAAATACATCGAGAATATTATTACAGAAAATATTACAATAATAACGAATGTCCTTTATACAAAATTAAATAATATTTTTTTAAACAATTACAATACATACGAATTGCTTCATAGGCGTACATAGTACAATTAAATGTCATTTCATTTTATTAATAGTGTGTATGTTGCCAGTGAACGTTACAACGCTCTTCTTTACTTGCCTCGTAGAAGCAGTTAATATATACGGTAATTATCGTCAATGCTGCTAGGTAGGCAAATAATTCTGGGTAAAGGTAATACGTTGGGTTGTATAAATTTACGTATGCTGTCAACACAGCACAAAAACACGCATGGTTTGTTTAAAACTGTAGCAGTTGATACCCGATAAATAAATATTGTTGCACAGAGAGTAACGATATAATCACCTACGTAGCAGCACTATTATTCTCAACATTACGTAAACACTGACCTTTCATACTGTTACGGTCTGAATAATATTTACGGTTGTGAAAACAAGATTTTGACCATTCAGCGATTTACTCACAAGCAAGCCGAGCCTCATATTATTATTATCTTTGGGTTTTCCTTGTATATTTAATTAAAACTCTCCTACAAAAAATACGTACTTATTCTGATAGCAAAATATTTAAAGCATTTGCTCTTGTTATCTTGTGGGTGAAGCCCGAAAATCATGTGATTACTTATATTTCACCTAATGGCTGCCAGTGTGCCATTACGACAAAACAATGGCAGATGGCCAATGACAAAACGTGAATTCTAGCGATACTTAATTATTTCCACTTATCTATATTCATAGGTTTGGACTTATGAAATGAGATTAACAGGAAAAATACTTTTTATGCATGTATTGTGAAAACACTTATATACGATTAACAAAGTCGTGCGTTCAGAAGCAACCTCGTACAAAAGCCTCAAATAGATTCGAGAGATGACACCAGAGTGATAATTATCCAGGAGATGGTTCAAAAGGCTCTTGCTATTGTATTTTTAGTAGAAATCTGTGGTGGCAAGTTCCTATGGGACCAAATTGCTGTGATCATCAAAATGGTTCGAATGGTTCTGAGCACTATGGGACTTAACATCTGTGGTTATCAGTCCCCTATAACTTAGAACTACTTAAACTTAACTAACCTAAAGACATCACACACATCCATGCCCGAGGCAGGATTCAAACCTGCGACCGTAGCAGTCGCGCGGTTCCGGACTGCGCGCCTAGAAGCGCTAGACCACCGCGGCCGGCGCTGAGGTCATCGTTCCCTAGGCTTACACACTACTTAGTCTAGCTTAAACTAACTTACCCTAAGGACAACATACATACCATGCCCGAGGGAGGACTGGAACCTCCGACGGGGGCAGCCGAGCGCATTGTTAGCACTTTTTCCTAACTTTTTGCTTCTTTGTTAACTTAAAAACTGTCATGTTAATATTTGTAGTCCTTGCAGTGAAATTGTCCCTCGCTCATGTCGTACCGCTCTGATTAGCTCACATATGACCATTGCCTTCCATTGCGATAAACACGCCTTGCAAGTATTCTCCAAGCTTTTACACGAGGTTCCATTCCGGGCTACGCGCAGGTCAGGGCGAGACATCGATGTTTTTATCGTAAAACCACTTTTTTGGTGTAGTGGAAATATACACAGATGGATTACCTTCTTGAGACATTATCTTTCGCCCCCTAGGTCTTCATAAATTCTTATCAATTCTGTCTCTAACATATGTTAAGAGTCCATTCTAGTGTTCAACCAGGCAACGCGTGAATTGCCTTTAGCCCAGAAGGCTGCCCAAATCACCACTTCTACCGCCAAAATTTCTTCTCATTCATATCTGCTGCTGTAATCGTGGATCATGCCAGTAATATGGAAATCCATCTTGCCCATCCAAATTAAACTTCTTCTCATCATTGAAGACTTCATCCCACTCTGAAGTCCACGTCGTATGTCCGCAACTCCAATCTATACTGTTTATGTTTGGGTGTTAGAGCCGGTTCCTGTAGTCTTTCTGCAGCAATTCTTGAATGCAAAATGTTGTGGGACAAAATTTGTCATACACGTCTGGCACTTACTGGCAGCTGTAAATCAGCATTTTAGAATAATAACGGTTTGTGTCCCTTTATTTGCGCAAATGGAACCTTTCGTGTTACAGATAATTTTCTACTTTGCTCGCATTTTCTTTTCTGTCCATATCCTGCGCCCAATCTAAAGAAATCGTCAATCACTGTACTGAAACGGTCTAACTTCTTGCACTCCGTCTTCAGGCCACAAGTGGCCCATTGGGACCAGCCGACCGCCGTGTCATTCTCAGTTGAGGATACGGATACCGCTCTCCCGGTCGTTATGATGGTTTGCTTTGACCAGAGCCGCTACTATTCGGTCGAGTAGCTCCTCAATTGGCCTCACGAGGCTGAGTGTACCCCGAAAAATGGCAACAGCGCATGGTGACCTGGATGGTCACCCATCCAAGTGCCGGCCACGTCCGATAGCGCTTCTGTGATCTCAGGGGGACTGCCGTATCCACTGCCGTAAGGCCGTTGCCCCCAACTTCTTCGCAATTTGACAATTAAAGAGTCCCATTTCTTTGTACTCGCCGATTTTTGCTCTTTCATGGCATGATAACTGTTTTCCGCGTGTCATTGTCACAATCTTGGTTTATATACAAATACCCAGTGGCACTAATGGTGTCTGTTTTTTCTCTGCAGTAAAGGCACATACGCACACCCTAACACCGCACAGAGCCAACCACATTTACAACGTTTTCCACTCTCTACCATTGCATTGTTGATGTCTTATTGTTATACAGAGAGAGGGAAAATGTAACAGGACATAGAGAGCCCCACTGAATAATTTGAGGTAGAGAATGTGGGGTCGGTGAAGCCAGCTTAAGGAGATATGGGAGTAAACATGTCCATCGCTTCACCTAGCGTTACTGCTTTCCAGCTTATTTACAACTAACATGCGTACAAGTTCACAAGTATTTACATGTACATTCTGTACTTCCTGCAGGGATACAAGGAGGACTAGCATGATTCCTGGAAAGACATGAAGCAAGTTTTGTTTACTTTACTTGTCCATAGGTAGCTCTGTTGCATCGTGTTTACATCGTCCCCTTGGCTGTTCGTGTGAGGATGTGGATACAACATGGCGATGCACCGCCTCACCTCAGTGTTTATGTCCGCAACCATCTCAACGCGGTATTTCCCGGTAATTGGATTAGAAGGGGGGTCCTATTTCATGGCCTGGGAGGTCACCTGAGTTGAATACCCTTGATTATTTCGTATGGGGATATCCACAGTCACGTGTGTATGAGACCGCAGTTGATACGGAGCTGGAATTAGTATCCAGAACTGTAGCTACTTGCGATGTGATTCGAAACACACCAGGGATATGTGTCAGGGTACGTCAAAATATTGTTCGCCGATGTCATGGTTGCATTGATGTTGACTGCCGTCAGTTTCAGCACATTTTGTAAGATACAATACCAATGGTTTGGTTCAGTGTGTCAGTGATGGTATTTACAATTAACTGTAACTAATGGAAGTAAAAAAGTACACAGTAATGTGATTTTATTCCTACTATCTCCTTAAGATGGCTACTCCGACCCCAGGTTCCCTAGCTTAAATTATTCACTGCAGCATCCTCTACGCCCTGTTAAATTTTTGCACGCTCTACGGAAACGCCCTGTATACTGTTCTACTGACGTCAGATGCGGTACCTTTTGTCTGCATTTGTCGGAATACTGTATCTCATACTAATTCACACACACAGTTCACAATTATTCCAACCGATAATATTACTTTTCCCATAAAAACCCATGCCTTTATACTGACTTCCACTACTCTACTCGCTTTAAATTCTCCAGTGAGTCCTACGACATCATCTTCGAACTCTCGATCTCCTTGTGTCCCTCGACTCGACTGGTGAGTCTTCACCGCAGTACACTCGTCAGCTGAGTCTGTTGTCGGGAACACGTGGACTCGGCTCTCTCAGAAAGGAGAGCGAGTATGCCAGTTCTCAAGAACAACCACGGACTCGCGGCATTTCCGCTAAATACGCAACCGTTTCCAAAGAAACTTACGCCATTATACTTTGAATAACTATTCATGTATTTGATTTTTATGATATTGGTTTACCGTCATTCTCATGTTTATATGTCACAAAAATGTCCGAACTGCCTAAACGACATAAGCAACTATGTGGGCATGACGACTGTGGTATACCAATATAATGACATCAATTAGCAGTAAATATTGTGCTGTTAAAATATATACAAAACTGTTTCGAAGATTGCTGAAAATTTATTTTAATATTTAATATCTATTCAGAGAACACGCACTTTCGAGACGTTTCCTAGTCGGTGACGACAGTACCAGAAAACATCACATGAGGATGAAGTGCAATCTCTAAACGTTGATTAATTACTAAAATAATTTAAAATATTCTTCGGAAAGTTTACAGAAATGAGTGTTAGGGTACACAACTTGCTGTTACCCCAAAAACTCAAGTTTCCGTGACCAAAAGAAATAGCTCGCCATAGGGGTATGACAGTGGCGTTATTGTCTGCCCAGTTTCCGTTTGACGCAGCACAGAAGTTTTCTCATGGTGGAGTCGTAATAAACAACAATACAACTACTTTACGGACTAGATGAAACTTGTAGGTTTTCCACCTGAAGAATAGACTGTAGTATGAAGCATATTCTAGGCAGCACTCCTCCTCTAATGGAACACACTCGTGATAGGGTGCAATCCCAATGTTCGTCTTACACTGCCCACAGTCTCACAAAATACAGCTTCGTTAAAGACCAACTGATCCTGACAATCGGTCATTTCACCTTGACAGTGCTACTTCACAACAAGAAGATAATGTACTCATATTCTGTACTAACAATAAGTCACAGTTAGCCTTACACTACTGCACGCGCGAGTGAGAAAGAACGAGTTAATGGGTACGAAGCTAGCGCAGTGCCATAGTTTTCAGACTTCTCATCCTCGCAGAACTACAGTGGGAAAGAAGGGAACCAGTTAGCACTGATACAATAGTGCCGCCTTGATCTGCAAAGTAAGCAACCCGCAACGCAACATTCGCACTGGCTCCGTTGCAGATCTCTGTTGTCTGAATCAGTTCAAAGCTCGGAGAAAGGCGACGGCAGACCATCTTCCCATAGGTCCATGCCTAGTAGGGGCGTTCGGAAGGCATGGCGAGATAGACTAAGGTAGAGAAGCAGAGGAATGGGGAGCAAAATCTGATCACCTGAAAAGAATGCGGTTTAAATATTAATTGGGAGAAGTATGTGAGTTTTCTACCCCTTGCATTCCATCTTTTGTCTATGGGAAGGACCCTTTGCCTCAGCCAGCGAGTGCAGGGACACACTATTATCATAGTCTCATTTGTAACTCATGTGTCATATCATCCAAACCCCACGATGAAGAAACGACTCCTACCAGATACATGTCTGTCGGTAACATGATTCATTTGGCAACAGTGCCTTTGGTTCACAGAGGTGCCTCCTTCGCAAGTCGCACATGTTCAACAGTGGAGCTCTTACTACAACTTCGTTACAGTATTGTAGGATAGCGAGCTGATGCTGAAATAAACGTGTAACTTTACTGAAGGCACCTGGCTTTTGCCAGCTGAGCACTGGGGCGCAACTGTTTGAGGACTTAAGTGCTTAAAGGTATTCAACAGAGAGATAACAAGTGCATTCCCACATCAAAACGATTAACCTGACTTTATTTTCCTGTCAGAAAAGCACTGTGTGTCATATTTATAAATGTGCTGCTGATTTTCATGCAAAATATAGCATAGATACAACGTAGCTGGTTAAAGTAATACCTGTTTTAAAGTTCTAGGTGAAACAGCAGATTAAGAGCATTGATGGTGATTCCAATTTGGATATTTTGAAGGTTTCTCAAAGTATAGGTTAAGAGATATTTATCCGACAGTCAAAATAGCTTTGCCGGGGACTGCGTTACTTTGGATGAAAGTGGATTCTCAACCCTGAATTCTTGTCCATACTATGCAAAACACATTTTGAACTTGATTTCAATGACTTAATGAGATTTCTGTACATAAAATAAAGAAATGCGAAGTAAAATTATAATACAAATATGTTGCTTGAAAGAAATATTTTCTAAACTCGGAGCTAAACACTTTTTTTGTATTTGTAATTAGTAAATAAAATCTGTTCTTTATTATTGCTGTTGTTGTTGTTGTGTGGGACCCTACCGGATCATGCTACGCTTTTAGATTCGTTTTCATGATCTTCTGTATTGTTGACAGTCTCTTTCAGGTATTTTTAACCTCATTCTACGAAAAGCGGCTGAACAGACTCCTGTCTGGTACTTCCAGTGCTTCATTCTGGACTTTCTCAAGGGTCTTTACCCCATCCTTGATCTGTGGTATATTCTATAGATTTTCATGTAAGCCACAATCCTGCGTGTAGACCTTGTTGACTATCATTGAACAGGTTTGCAAAATTTAAAACTTCGTTTTCTAATTTCTGCTGCCAAGTTTAACAATTTTAATCTCTTTCGGCCCTCCACTATGTCTGGGCGAAGAATTTTCCTCATAACTCTTTGATCTTCCTTCAAGATATTTTCTACATCTCCTTTTCTGTTGACTGTTAAAACTTCCCTCCCGTACAGAGATTCAGGGCCAATCATTGTGTCGTAATGTCTAATCTTTTTGTTTATATCGATATGCATCTTTCGTTGTATATGTCATGCGTTCTCCCACACTCTCTCTTTTAAATTTTTGTAATTTAATTCTAAGTGATTCCGTCCCTAGTTAGTTACTTATATGTTAGAAGCAAATGATGCAGATGAAAATTTAAATTATAACAATTGAGTTGGATGTAACTGAAATTACGCCAAACGAAAATAAAGAAGAGCTGTTGTTTGTATATAAGTGTATAGGCAAAAATTAATAAACATTTTTGTACGAGAATATTTGCTGTCTCATTCATTACCCTACCAGAAATTCTAAAAACGTCTCCAAATCATGATTATCTACACATGTATCTTTTGGATAGATGGAAGAGAGGGATGGGGGGCTGTCCTTGGAAAGTAGTTGCAACTAGGTATTTGAAAGTGTAACTACCTCCTTTTCATACCTGTCTGAATGTTTTGCAGGAGTTCTATATTTCTTATTTAGGGGGATATGCTAAATTGTACAAGGGCACTAACCATGCTTGCACACAGACATTTTATAAAAATTCCAGAGTGTGGACATTAACACATACAATCAGTATCCTGCATTATATTACGCGGAGCCAGAGTCTCATGGGATACAATGGGAAAAATAACACCCATAAACGTCAGACAGTTTACTATTATTGATATACTGTAGTTTTTCAAATGCGGTATTCATGAGGGAACTTTGCAACTGTGTGCACAGTTACACCAAGGCGAATAACCCACGAATGAGTGAGGAGGAGTACAGGATATCTGACTATTTCAGTTACATCCACCACTTTGGTGTAAACAACCTCTACATGCATGCCATGGAACAATCTATACCGTTTGGAGTTTTCCGATTGATATCCAAAGAGAAAATCACCAGAATGAAGGAAAAGATCCAACATCTGGGTGTGAATTCTGGTGAATGGTATGTCGTGGACGCCTAACTGTCATATCCTGTCAATTTGCATGACACCCGCAGTAACTTGCTGCTATGTCTGGAGATGATAGAACCACACAATGTTTCCATCTTCAAGCTAAGGGGAACGCTGGGGAATAGAAAGAGCTATATTAGTGGTATGTGTACCAAATATCTGGAACACCTTATTAACACTGATGTCTCTGGTGCATCAAATTCATTGACCTAATGGTGTCATCATTTTCATCAGCTATGTCTTCACTCACATCATAGTTGTTATCAGTGACACCATCACCTTTGCCACTTCACACACCTGATCCTCATCTGCAGCTAATCATAGTGTGGAATTAAAATATCCAAGATCGTGAAAAATAACCCAGTTTAGTTAGTGGGAAACTGAAATCCATGTTTTCGCTTTCCCCTTTCTCCAACAATTCGCAGTACAGTACTTCTTATTTCCAGCCAATCATACTGCAATTTCAAAATCGAGGATGGCGGGAAACCTAATTGTGGAAACAGAAAATTTTAAAACCCTCTGTCCCTCCTCTCTTCCTTATCGGCAGCCAATCAGAATGCAGTAATAAACATCCAAAGATAATGGAAACAAACCAACTTGTGTTTATACACTTTGTGCAGCAGAGTGAAGCAGGAAAACATAGTCAGATTGTGTCAATGGGAAATTAAAAACGTTACCCCTCTCCCCTACCCCTCACCTAATCTCCAGCCACTTACAGCGCAGTATTAAACAGTCAAGATTGCCGAAACAGTCCAGTTTTGTTAGTGGACAATTCAAAACCCCAACTACTCACCACACAGTATTCAAACGATGCGTAAAAATAGTGTCAGATTATTTTATTTCTTTTGATAACTTCCCCTCATCTCCTGTCAGTCATGCTGCAATATTAAAATACAAGGTAATAAGAATAGATTAATTGTATGCTTTATACCCCGCCCCCTACTCCTTCTAACCAGTCATTTATTCAGTTCACATATTTATTTTCGAATTTCAATGATCACTGATGTGAATTGATTGATTCAGAACATGTCTGATTATTACAGTAACAAATACATGCAAGTGGTCAAGAAGCTTACAATCTAAATCATATGAAATCAGATACTTGAGTTCAAGTGTTCAAATAACAACACAGATTTTAGTAGGAATGAGGGTTACACAAAACAAAGTATAGGGCTTCCATTCTAACAGACATAAAAAGCATTACATCAACAATTGATATTCCAGTGCTACATAGTCATTTCTTACAGGAATGCTTAAAATTAAACATATTTCAATAATTATTACATACTGCCAATGTCCCTGTGAAGAATTGAAATAACTATTCAAAAGATAAAATTTTAGCAGTTTTTTTTAGTTTAGTCTTATGCCAAATGACTGATTTAACATGAACTGGATGTTTACTGTTTATTTTTATGCTTGAATAATGCACTCCTTACAGTATCATGCCGAGATTTTTATATCTTTATGAAGATCGTGTTTATTCTTGTATCATGACCATGATATTCACTGTTTGTTCTGTAAATTGTATGAATATTGTTGACAAAACAATTAGTGAAAAAATGTATTGATATGGTATGGTGATTATCCCCAGTTGTTTGAATAAATTTCTACAAGAGCACCTAGTGCACTCTATCCATAATTCTAATAACTCTCTTCTGTGCAATAAAGACTTTGAAACTTCCTGGCAGATTAAAACTGTGTGCCCGACCGAGACTCGAACTCGGGACCTTTGCCTTTCGCGGGCAAGTGCTCTACCAACTGAGCTACCGAAGCACGACTCACGTCCGGTACTCACAGCTTTACTTCTGCCAGTACCTCGTCTCCTACCTTCCAAACTTTACAGAAGCTCTCCTGCGAACCTTGCAGAACTAGCACTCCTGAAAGAAAGGATATTGCGGAGACACGGCTTAGCCACAGCCTGGGGGATGTTTCCAGAATGAGATTTTCACTCTGCAGCGGAGTGTGCGCTGATATGAAACTTCCTGGCAGATTAAAACTGTGTGCCCGACCGAGACTCGAACTCGGGACCTTTGCCTTTCGCGGGCAAGTGCTCTACCAACTGAGCTACCGAAGCACGACTGACGTCCGGTACTCACAGCTTTACTTCTGCCAGTACCTCGTCTCCTACCTTCCAAACTTTACAGAAGCTCTCCTGCGAACCTTGCAGAACTAGCACTCCTGAAAGAAAGGATATTGCGGAGACACGGCATAGCCACAGCCTGGGGGATGTTTCCAGAATGAGATTTTCACTCTGCAGCGGAGTGTGCGCTGATATGAAACTTCCTGGCAGATTAAAACTGTGTGCCCGACCGAGACTCGAACTCGGGACCTTTGCCTTTCGCGGGCAAGTGCTCTACCAACTGAGCTCCTTAATGGAGCCCGTTGCCTGCCTTTGTTCTTTTTGTCCCTTATCTCGTCGTCGTTGATGTGGGGTGATCTTCCTCTGGGCTTCCGTGTGTTCGAGGAAAAAGGGACAGATAACCTAGTAGTCTGGTCCGTTTAATCATCCAACCAACCAAACAATAATTTGCAAGCTCTATGGACCTTCAAACCAAATATTTTTCCGCTTCGAAAAGTGTGTGTGCAGTTCTTTAATAAACACGTAGCTTGCATTCTCATTGTAGTGTGGAAGATCTCTACAAAAATCCGAACAAAATAAAATTGTATTGTATGTAGGATTCCTCACACTTTGCAAGCAGAATAAACCTTCAAACTATTTATTTCTACATTTACATCATACTCCGCAAGCCACCTAATAGTGTGTGGTGGAGAGTACTTTCGGCACCCCTATCTGATCTCCCTCCAACCCTGTTCCACTCCCTAATAGTGTGTGGGAAGAATGATTGTCGCTAAACCTCTGTATTGGCTCTAAGAAGAGCAACGAGAGAAGCGTTTAATGATTTCAAAAGTAAGACGTTGTCAGCAGATCTGAGTTCACGTTCACACGATGATTGAAAGGAGGGACAGTGTTATTATCTTTGGAAGACCGAATTCAGTATTTCGGTTTTCTCTCTGTTATCTTCCGTTTCGATGCCGGTGTGCTCGCTGGGAGAATGAGGAGATGATTTTGACCCACGTACTGATTTTACATATGACCAATGTGTCTTAGGGTCATCTCCATCAATTAAAACCTTCCTTGGAACATACTTGTCTATGGCATATTGAACGATGTTTTTGAATTTTTTCCATTTGTTCTTCACATCTTAGTCCTCATTATCAAATATTTGATGATGACTGCTGGGATATTCTGAAATTTGTGTCCTGTCACCCTTGCCGAGCAAATATATCTTGCTATCTGTCTTTACATTCCTTGTAGGACCCGTAGTCACCAAGTCCCCGGGCAGAGAAAATATCCCCAATCCGGCCAGGAATCGAACCCGGCACCCCGTGATCCAGAGGCAGCAGTGCTAGCCCCTAGAACACGAGCTGCGGACATTTCTGTTCTGTTGACACGGTTCACGCAACCAGAGCTACCGGTTACCACACGTATTTGTATCCTTCCGCAACGTTAAAAATCGAGTTCTACGCTTTGCCACTTTTAGTTGCTATTAGTTCAATTCTTATATCTTGGCGGCTCGCGCATGCCCGCCCAGTTGCAAACGACGCACGCGCCAAGAGAAGCAGCGCCATAGTATAGTATAGTTCGCAAACTTACGTTTAGGGGGGAGCGCGCAGTTTATGAATTGAAGCCGCCACGGCCGCATTAACCCTTTCGCTGCTACAGATACGTGCTCCCCGTATTCCGCGCTGTACGCCATTTTGTCATCACTGCACTGCTCGCCTGTGCAGACACATGTTGTTCCGACTGCTTTGATACAATTATCATTCCATTTCACAACAACTATTTGGCCCAAAAATTTTATTTTTACACATCTTCTTGACTGATATCTTCCCCTCATAAATGACTTAATTTTGTTTCGATTTTCGACGCAGTTACTGTGCAGCATTACATGATCACTGAACCTTCCATAACGTTAATTGATTCGATAAGTTCAGGTCTCTCTGTTTCCCGGAGGTCTAAGATGATACCCTCTCGAGTTGGTTCTCTAACTACATGTAAACTGTAAATATTAGTTACTATATATTCGTAGCTACAGATGAAATATGTGAATGCAATTTTGAGGAAAAAATGAGCTGTAAAAAAATACCCGAGTTGTTGAATCTCGGTACCTCTCTGGAGAGAAAAGAAGTAACCCAGAGAGAGTTATACTGAAGTTTCAGAGTTAACTATGATTCCTCTCATAATTTCGAGTTCCAACTTGCAAGGTAGGCGGGGAAAGCTATTTCTTGGTTCAAAAAATAAATGCTCTGTGCTATGTCAGCACAGTCTCTCTCTCTCTCTCTCTCTCTCTCTCTCACTCACACACACACACACACACACACACACACACACACACATATATATATATATATATATATATATATATATATATACAGGGTGGTCCAACTGAAATTTCGGATGAGATTATCTCGAACAGCGTGTAAGACAAGTTCGTAAGCTCAAAGGGGAACATCAAATGATACTATATGTGACCTCCAGCCCCCGCCCCCTTGGGTGAGGTGCAACTTTTAAATCTTAATCGAAACACACATCTTTTATCGCAGATTCGGATTCTCCATAATAAAGTAATCAAGTTTTCTCTGAAACATTTTTTTAAATCATTGACAGATGGCGCTGAAATCGAGAAAAAGGTAAAATTGGGGAATAACTCCGATTTATTTAGAATTATCTGAGAAAGACGCATCAAATCGATAAAAATTGTGCACCAATTCTTTCGCTGCGCCAAATTAAGCTATTTTTGTACAAAATGTACTGTATCCCACTTTTAGCGTTACCCAGGAACAACGACATTGACGTAGTAGTATGATGTTCCCATGGGGTGCTTCATTAGTGTGCGTCCCCTTGCCACTCACATGTTGGGGTGCTTCATTAGTGTGAGTCCCCTTACCTCTCACAATTTGGGGTGCTAATTAATGAAATTAGCAACGAAGAAATAGTTCAAAATTATACTCATTAGCTTCAATGCATAAAGTCAATCGTCTGCGAAAGTTGTCCACAGTTTTGAGCAGCACATTCCGTGGTACGGCTGCACATGCGTTGCTCCATATCGTTTCGGGTTGTGGGATGTCTTTGAGAAACAATATTTTTTAAATAACCCAACAAGAAAAAATCAGGAGATGTTAGGTCTGGTGAATGTGGAGGTCACTGAATTGTCCGCCGCGTCCTATCCACCGACCAGGGTACTGTAAATTTAAAACGTTCCACACATTTTTAGCATAATGGGGAGCTACTCCATCCTGTTGGAACCACATTCGTTGTCTAGTTTCTAAATCAACATCTTCCATTAGCTCCAACAAATCATCGCGGAGAAGTTGTAAATAAGATTCCCCAGTAACATTTCGGTCAGAAAAATACGGCCCTATCAAGTAACCGTTTAAAATTCAGCACCAGACCATTAACGACCATTTGTGTTGATTGTCAACGGGTCTGTGCCAGTGTAGATTTACAGGGGACCAATAATGACAATCATGATGATTTAATTCGCCATTGTTTTTGAATTTGGCTTCATCGATGAACATAACGTATCTAAAAAAATCATTTTCACTTCTTATCATTTCCAAGGCCCATTGACAGAAATGCACGCTTATTTGCATATCTTTCATCGTTAATTCCTGTGTCAGTGTGATATGATACGGATGATATTTATGTGCCTTCAAAATCCTCAAAACAGTTGGTTTCGGTATTCCAATTTGTTTCTGAATCGCACGACTACTCATTTCGGGATCCAGTTGAACACAGGCGAGACTGGTAAGGGTACGAGCGTCATTTTCATTGTATTCGCGATGACGAGGTGGACGGTGCATGTATCCATTTCGCGACCGTTGAGTGCAATTTCGAATAATGTTTTCTCTTGGATGTGTCTGAGAACAATCTGCATACAATTGCACAGCTGCAGCGTAATTGTTACAGCATTCACCTAAAATTATCATCATATCAACACTCTCTGTAGGAGGATAGTGAGCCATGTTTCGCTAAAGAATAATTTACTTTCGTCAGTTGATGTTTACGGTTTACAATATAAAAATGAAGTGACGTCTGATCGCATTGCACTGACTTTTATACTGAGCCATAGTTCGCAGTTTGGCCACGGCAGCGACACAGTCGGGTGAGTAATGCAATTGTGAAGAGTTCCCTAACGAGATTTTAATACCATTCCGCCTCCCTCCATCAAAAACTGTGGCGGGTAGGACACATTTTGTAAAACAAATAGCGTAATTTGGCGTAATGAAAGAATTGGTGCACATTATGTATCGATTTTGATGCGTCCTTCTCTGATCATTCTAAATAAATCGGAGTTGTTCCCCAATTTTAATTTTTCTAGATTTCAGCGCCATCTGTCAATGGTTTAAAAAAATGTTTCAGACAAAACTTTATTGCTTTCTTATGGAGAACCCGAATCTGCAATAAGATATGGGGGTTTCCATTTAAGATTTAAAAGTTGCTCCCCGCCCCACCCAAGGGGTCGGGGGCTGGGGCCACGTGTAGTATCATTTTGATGCCCCCCTTTGAGCTCACAAACTTGTCTACCCACTATTTTGACCCGTTGTATGGTTTTCGAGATAATCTCATCCGAAACTTCAGATGGATCACCGGTGTCCCATTTATCTTGACCACCCAAAAAGTTTCAAGCAAATGAATTACCGAATAAAAAAACAGGGTGCCATTTAAAAAAGTCATACTGCTGTTCATATCTTTGTAAAAAACTAAGCTACAACGAAGGCAATCATGCTGATTGATGTTTTCCTGTCGGCTAAAGAACATTTGCTTGATACATTTTGTAATTTTCATCTGGACAAACAGTTATTTAGGGTAGTCAAGATAAATGGGATACCCTGTATACCATTTTTGAGCTAATTCTCAACATTTAGTCTTGTTGAAGCACAATTTCATTCTCCTCCATCTTTAATATTTCAGAATTATCCAGTATTTTGATGAATTCATTCAGTGATAGAGGAATCAATTGGGCATTCTCTGCTTTCGGCTACCTAGTTTTGGAAAATTTTCAAGATCACCTAACTACCAATTTCTGACAACTTTTCAAGATCACCATTCAATATACAAACGAGAAAGCGGGATTCTTTTAGCATTTTGGTTGGGTAATGGTTATAAAAACAATTACTCTTGTGTAAAATTTTCAATAATTTTTGCATATGCATTTATAGCCAGATTTCTAAATTTACATGACCTCTAAATGTACATGGCCTCCTAAATTTATACAGCCTGCTAAATTTAGGATGCAGGATCCGAATTTTACGGAACAAGCAGATTGGACTTCAAGTACATGCATTTTTAGACAAGCCATCATTAATCTTTAGAAAATATAAGGAGGTTTGATAACTGTAACCGAACAATCTTCTTTGATAATGGAAGGTGTCAACATGACTTCCTGTAAACTGCCTGACACCCCGAGCTATTATAGAGGAAACCAACAGACGAATGCCTTGGTTTGAGGCTACTGTTGTAGAACCTGGACAATCTTTTTACTGACAATGGTAGCATATGACACCGGTAACAAATGGTACGCATCTTAGCAAGAATAATTTAAATGTGAACGTGCCTGTTACAGACCGCTTTGTGACGACATTATGGTAGTTAAAATATGGTATAAATGGGCCTACTGAGAGCAATTAGAAAATGTACGGTCTGTAATGTTAAAGCTAAGGAACATGGTATTACCATACTGCAGGGTATAATGTACAACTACACAATGGATCATGTTTTCGACGAAGTGGAAGATTGGTTTAAATGTATCAAATGCCTACAAAGAATATTTGCACCGTGCTCCACTGTCCTTCAACAATTATCTACGTCGTAACTTCTCCAAATTCGTCAAATGGACTCAAAGCTAAACTAACACTTCTAACACACGTGAATAACAAGAAATGCTGGAAAAATTGAATAAGCATGTACTGGAATCCATTTCAAGGAAATAAAAACATCTTGTGGCTGTACCACATAACACGGAATCGGCTGAAGCTAAAATGGATGAACTGCCTGGGATATTGCAGCAGTCCCATGCAGACGATTGTTACCTTATGTACCTGGATATAACATTAGATTTTCCTGGGATTTTTAACAAAATGGAGATCTGCGATTATGTAACGTGAGACCACATTTCCTGAATCCAAGAAGACTACAAAGGAAACAGCACTTGATATTGGACTAAAACAAGCCAGTTGGAATACATGGTTTAACATGGATGAGCTCCAGATGTAATGTAAAAATATACAACAAGTTTATGTATCAAATCACGAGCCCAGGCGTGAACACAGATATCAGAACCATCTTACCAATTTTATAAAGTGCTCTGACACCCATCTACGAGAAAGTTCTGCACTTTCCTCAGCTAAGGAACATGGTATTACCATATTGCAGGGTATAATGTACAACTACACAATGGATCATGTTTTCGAGGAAGTGGAAGATTGGTTTAAATGTATCAAATGCCTACAAAGAATATTTGCACCGTGCTCCACTGTACTTTGTGTGAATTCCTTCTAAATGCTGTATGTTATCACATAGCTTACAGACCAGTTACTGTGTTGTATGTAACGCTTACATTGTACTGCAGTTTGTCTACTGGGGTAATGAGAATGCACATACGTTGACTACTGTACAAGTAAACTTTCCAGGCGATCTAGATAGAGAAAAGTAGTGTCAGCCTGCGGTTTTAATTAGGTGCCTGTAAACTGTGTAGGAATTAACACAGACCTCAACAAAGATGATTATACAGAAGTGTTACATTAAAGCTTTCTGAGCATTGCTGTTGAATTAAATAAAAATTTAATTTGTACAGCGAATCATATAATACTCTTGGAAAATGCTTTTCCGAGACTGATGACTGAAACACTCCTCTATGATACTGACAAAGGGTAGTTGAGTCAGTAGGTAAAGCACTGAAGACTACAGACTCTCATGGATATGCAGAATATGCCTAGCAGAATATTTAAGCACTGTGCTGGACATAGCCATGTACTTAGCAATATTTGTAATTTTTCCTTTACGAATGGTCACTTTCCTGAACGATTAAAGCACTCAGTAGTAAAGCCACATTATAAAAAGGTAGAAAGGGATAATGTAAACAATTTTAGACCTATTTCTATGACATCAGTGTTTGCTAAAGTTATTCAAAAGGCTGTGTATTTAATGGAATACGGGGAAAAGCTTACAATTGGTTCATCTCTTACTTAAACAACAAACAGCAAAAGGTCATTACTCACAGTGTTGAGAATAGCTGTGATGTGGGGTGTGATTGAGGCATGGTGAAAATGGTGAAATGTTGCGGGCGGGGGGGAGGGAATGCCCCAGCGATCAGTGTTGGGGCCACTCCTGTTCTTTATTTATACAAATGATATACCCTCTAGTGTTACAGGTAAGTCTAAAATATTTCTGTTTGCTGATGACACCAGTAAAGGACGTTGTGTGCAACAATGTCTCTGTCTCAAATATTTCAGTTCATGACATAAGTTCATGGCTTGATGAAAATAAATTAACACTAAATCACAGTAAGACTCAGTTTTACCGTTTCTAACACACAATTCAACAAAACCCGACGTTTCGATTTCACAGAATGGGCATATGATTAGCAAAACTGAACACCTAAAATTTATCTGTGCTCATATACATAGCAAACTGTTGTGGAAAGCCCACATCAGGATGATCAAAAACTTAATGCTCCGATTTTTACTATTGGAACGGTATCTGAAGTAAGAGATACTTAAACACGAAAAGTAGTCTGCTTATTTTCATTCGCTTATGTATTATGATATTATATGTTTGGGGTAACTCCTCCCATTCTCAAAGGATATTTATGACTCAGAAATGGGCAGTTCGGGCTATAAGTGGTGTAAGTTCCCGAACTTTTTGTCGACCCCTGTTCACTCGTATGGGTATTCTGACATTGGCCTCTCGACATATATATTCTTTACTATCGTTTCTTGTTAACAATATCAGCCTATTTCCAAGAAATAGCAGTTTTCACTCAGTTAATACTAGGCAAAAATTCAGTCTGGATTTGTATCACACTTCCTTGACTTTTGTGCGGAAAGGTGTGTCAGTGTATTGCTGCATCCATTTTCAATAAGCAGCCATAGAAATTTCAAATAGCAGTAATCCACGCGCTTTCAAATCAAAACTGAAGTGTTTCCTCATGGATAACTTCTTCTATTCTGTCGAGGAGTTCCTTGAAAAATTAAGCTGATTCCTATGTTATATCGATGGCAGCGTATACATAAACTTATGGTTTGTTTTTCTTTGGGTATATAAACATTTTATTTTATCTTTCATTACTTTTATGTTGTAATTTCATGCACTGACACGTTCCATGTGCTTGGCGATTTGCTCCGCAGTTTGGTCCTACGTAACTAGAAGCGTACAATAAAAAAAAGTATTTTTCTCATTCTAGGTCACTGTTCTCCAAAGAACTGTCAAGTATAGATAACGCTGAATTATGGCTGGTCCCTATGAACAGTTTTATTCCATAAGTCTTCAGAAAAATAACAGATATATCACATAGACTTAAGGGATTCCTATAAAAGAAATTACTCCTTGAAATGCAAAAAGTGGTTTGTGTATATGCAAAAGAAATTGGAAATGGAAGAGAGCAAAGACGAAAATTTGTAAGTGGAGTATCAGGCGAATAAAATTGCCATAAGATAATATAAACTGCTGTTGGAAAGACAAGTAGCCACTGCAAATATGGAAGCAGTATTTCATATTGCTTTAAACACAGTACACGGAAAAATATGGCTGAGACGGGAATGCAAAGATCTCAACATTTACTGTAAGTTCCACCGGAAAGTGGCCTCAGATTGGAGTACTTGTAGAAATCAATGGATCCAAGGATGTTTACTAACTCAGAGGATATAGGAAAAATCTGTTTATAAACATACATTCCCATTTGGATTTCCATACAAGGGATAGCTATATTTTATTAAATTGTGGTAGACTGGATACTGTGTAGCTGGCAACAGAAAAACCCTCTGCAGTTTTTGAAACAAACAGAATCATTACATTCATTTGCAAAAATTATGAACTTCGTTATACGCAGATTGTACAATAACCTGGAGGAGAAGAGTTGCCATCTTAAAACCAAGAGAATGGAATATTTTAACAATATTACTATGCACGAAAGGAAAGGCAAAATTAAAAATGGTGAATGTTATTGATTAGAAGAACCGCAAGAAGAAACAGAGCTAAATGTTAAGGCCATGGAACAGATAATTTATAAGAAAAAATTAGAAATCTATAAGAGTTTGAGAACATATCTTCTTTCTGTTTGTCAAATTGCTATTTGGAGAAAGAATTAGGTGATTGAGAACTAGATTTAAATCATAACTTCAAATTAATCTGATGCAATTAAAACTACACTAAATAAGCATAAACAAAGAGATTTTTCTGTTTGTAATTGTATTTGCAAAAATTAATAAAGTTTTTCCACAAGGATTTGCTACTCTGCCAGTAATCGTAAACTTCTCCTCTTTCTTTGTATCTTTTGATGGTGAACTCACAAAGCATCCAAAAGTGTATTTTGGGCGATCTTAAAAAGTATTTGAAAGTAGGCAGCCAAAAGGACAGCATTTTCCATTTATGAAAAAGAGCTTCAAATGGCTCTGAGTACTATGGGACTTTACATTTGAGGTTATCAGTCCCCTAGAACTTAGAACTACTTACACCTAACTAACCTAACGACATCACACACATCCAAACCCCGAGGCAGGATTCGAACCTGCGACCGTAGCGGTCGCGCGGTTCCAGACTGAAGCGCCTAGAACCGCTCGGCCACAACGGCCTGCTGAAAAAGAGCGTATTTGAAAAAAAATTACCTATGATTGGGAGCACAAATATATAAGGAGCGTTCAAAAAGAAAGGAGCTGGAGGCATAATTACAGAAACCAGTACCTATATGTTACAAGTATTGACCCTGGCTGTTGAGACACTTTTCCCACTGTGACACAAGGCGCTGAATGGCAGTCTAATAAAATTCACGGAGCTGCGATGTTAACCAGTTCCGCACGTACAGGTGGACGTCGTCGTCCGAGGCTAATCGTTTGCCCCTCAGAGCCTTTTTAAGGGGACCAAAAATGGCGTAATCACACGGAGAGAGGTCCGGATTGTATGGACGATGGCCGAGAACCTCCCATTTCAATTTCTGCGTGTGTGCCGCGACTGTGTTGACCGTATGAGGCTTTGCACAGTCGTGGAGCAAAATGACCCCACATGTAAGATTGCCTGGTCGTTTTAATTTGATCGCTTGGTGAATAGTGGTCAAGTTTTGCCAGTAACGCTGGGCATTCACTGTTGTTCCGTGCTGCAGGAAGTGAATCAGAAGGGGGCCACCTGGGAATTTTATGAGACACCCATTCACTGCCTTGTGTCACAGTAGAACAAGTGTCTCAACACCCAGGGTCAATACTTCTAACATACAGGTACTGGTTCTGTAATTATGCCTCCGCCACGTTTCTTTTTGAACGCTCCTTATATATGAGGCGCAGTGTAAAGGTGTCTTTGTTAGTTGTTTGAATGTCGAGTGAGTAACAATGTTAACACAGATCAGTTGCCTCATACTGTTGGCTATACACAGCATCAAGGTAAGCCCTAAATTTTGCATCACACAGCTTTTGAATTAAACACTGTGTTCCTGGTAATGACGTTCCTCTCACAATTATACTGATGGTAACCATTCCCTATGCTACTACCGTATGGTATTGGCTCCCCTGTCATTCACGATTGTGACTGCAGCTGTCTTGTATTTAAGATGCTCAGTGTGAGCTGTAATGTCAGCTGTTTGGTCGGTGACTGAGTAACATCATTATCACAGATCACAATTAACTGCCTCTTACTATTCATTACACAGCATCAAGGTGAATTCTGCTTCGTGTCGTACAGATTATTAAGCGTTTTAAGAACATAGGGTTGCAGCAGGCATTGGATCAGTGACCATCACTGATCACGGGCCTTATTGATCTCTGTATCAGTGATCACTGATCACGGTTCATGGGCCATTATTGACACCATATAATCCACTTTTAAGTTTCAGATGACTTCACAATAAATTGCAGAAGATTTGAAAATAGCAAAAGAAGCTGTTGTTCAAAGTTTACCGATTATAAAGGCCACTGAAAATTTTCAAACACTTTTTAGCACACTGGGAATCAGTTTAAGGAGAGGAAATAAATAAATCAGACTCTGCTTACAAAGGAAATGTGCACACCTGAAGCTACAGTGTTTTCAAAGAATCAGTTTTACATCAAGCTCCGTGAGTAAAAATGCAAAACAACATTTTTAAAACAGTTCCTTAGCGTTACCTACTGGAGATATTAATGATACATTATTCTTAGTTTCAGACGCTAATTCTCATGTGCATAATGTTGAATTCAAAAAATCTCGCCAGGTTTTGGCACATGAGAGGAGTTTTGGTGCAAGAAGCTCTGACTTTTACTTCCCAGCAGACCCACTCCTTGGAGACTGTGATAACTATTCTGAAAGAAGACGGCTGAAGACGTCAAAAGCAATTTATGAAAGCAGAAGGTGGCGATGATGAAGAAGAATAATAACAAGATGATGATTACGATAAGGAAAATGATGATGATTATGAGAAATAATACGACAATATGAAGTAAAAGCAGGAGAGAATGATGTTCAACAAGACTGAAAGATGGTCTCCAGTAAATCACCAGTAGGTATTAACCCAAATGTATTTGCAGAGCGATTTTAGTATTGTTACTGGCTTCAAAACCGGTGGGCAGTAGTTCACATGACAACGAAATACTGTCTAGTGAAGAGGAACTTCGAAAATCGTCGATTATCGCCTGAAGATGCTTAAGAATAGATTTAAATTGCATATGAGAATATTAAGCCATTGCCTTAACCATTTTTATGACTTTCGCAAGACAAAAAATATTATTTTTATTCAAAAATTCCATTATTTTGTAAATTACTCAAAATCAGTTATAAAAATGTAACAACGAAAACTTCACCTTGTAACGATGTTTTATGATGGTTGAGAGAGTAGAAATTGGAACTGCTGTAATTTAAAAATTTTTGAGTGCGTTCATTAGGGAAATTAGACATTTTCTGCATCCCTATCTATTCTCACTTCTTTTTTCTTCGACTTACACACTGTAGACTCTCTAGATGGATTCCAGGAGGGAAAAATCTTATTAAATGCCCCTATTGTGTAGCTTGAAGTCTGGTGAGTGACACACCTTGAGAAGGGCTGTCTTCAGGATAATCAGGTAAGGTGATGAATTCAGTGAGCGCTTCAGCCAACATTATTCTTAAATCCGTAAAGTGAAGTAAGATCCTGACTCACATTATCAGTAACATGTTGAAATTTGGATAGGGCGAGAAATCTTTTATAGGGCGATACTGGAGTGTGGGTGTATTTTCTTATGGACCCATAGAACTGAAGGAAAGGTCTGAACCTGGCACATTAGGATATGCAAAGGAAAAAATCTTTTCAGTTCGTCTTCAACAGTTTCTACCATTTAGTTTTAATTTCTATTGTAAAATTGACTTGCAAAGTTATCTGCTTTTATTGCTATGTAGTTCCACAAATCATCTTGTATGAATTTAGAAGCAATGTGAAGAGGGCAAGGACAGGGAAGATGTTGCCTACGTGTCCTTGCAATAATATTTCTATTTCATTCAAAGTTGCAGTATATAGAAACGAAGTGTAGCTTGTCTGTTTCCTCTCCAAAAGATTCGGGATACTAAAAGGACTCAGTTTCTGGGATATCTCGGGGTGCTCATGTTCATGGCGTTGGTGGAAGCCTGAAAAAAGAAACAAGAAACTTGCTGAGAAATGCGTACTACTCACATTTATGCATAATTATTATATTTTTACCCGCTGAATCAGCAGGGGAGCATATCATGAGCACTGGAGAAAGAAGCTATGGGTTGATGCTGAGCTGTCAGTGATTATCATCACAATCACTATCATTGCAAAAGATGTAATTACAACTGGCACTGCTTTTTATGAGATTCTGTATAGTTTGCTCATCAATTACTTGTTGTAATACATGAAATCTGGGATCCGTGTTACAGAATATGATGAGTCTGTCAGACTGTCAACATTGGAGAAAGGGCAGCGCCATCTGATACTCAGCACAAATGTATCACCAACAAATTTGGAGCAATGGTGCTGGTTCTTCTGAAAGATTCCAGGTACTTTACTTTTCCGTGTACAGATCAAATTTTATTTTTCCAATAGTTAGCCACCGCTACCGCTTTGTCGTTGGCTTGTAGCAGGTCACTAAAACTGCAGGGCTCCGGCAGTAGTCGGCACATGACCACAGATGTGCCTCGTCTTGTACCTCTCCGCATCCGCAAAGAACCTCGTCATCGTTAGTCAGCAGTCCCCACTTGCACAGATTAGTTTTGCATCTGGGTACACCGGCCCTCAGCCTATTTAGTGTTCTCCACACTGTATAAGGAAGTTTGTTTCCAGGTGCCATTTATTCTTTTGGTATTATCTGCAGTGCGGTTTGTTCATTCTGCCATTTACGGACTCTATTATCTTCCGGTGAACCGTCAAGGATCTTGGTTCTTGCAATAAAGCTATTTCTAGACTTAAGCCTCTGAGCCTAAGTGACGTGCCCATTCAGTGGGTGTCGAGAATCTGTTTCTTTCTTTGTTCTCTCAGCGTCTGCTGCCACCTGCCTTCTGATCTTGGATGGGGCAATTCCAGCAAGTAGGTACAAATTCCCCGTTGGTGTGGGTCTGAGACAGCCTGTAACAATTCGCATTGTCTCATTTACACTTACATCAACCTATTTAGCATGTGCAGAGGCTTCTCATACTGGCGCTGCATAGTCTGCTGGAGAAACACACAGAGCAAGTGCTGATGTTTTCAGTACTGATGGTTGTGCTCCCCATTCGTAGTTTGTCAGCCTGGGGATGATGTTATTCCTGGAGCAGACTTTAGCCTTGGTGTTTTGGCAATGCTGCTTGAAGGAAAGCGTTCTATCAAGTACAACCCCAAGGTATTTAGGTGTTGGACAGTGCTTTAGCTTCTTACCTTGCCATGTAACGTCGAGCTCAACTCTAGCATCTCTATTGCGCAGATGGAAAGCACATACTTGTCTTTTGTCAGGGTTTGGCTTGAGGTGATTGGCGTCGTAGTATTGAGCCAGTTCTTCAAGCGCTCTAGAGAGATTTCCAGATATTGCATCAAAATTGGACCCCTGGACCACCACAGCTGTGTCATCAGCATATACGAACAGTCTTGTATCTTGAGGTATAGGTTGGTCATTAGTGTACACATTATAAAGGATGGGAGAAGGTACACTTCCTGATGGTAAGCCATTCTTCTGCAGTCGCCATCTACTGTTCTTACCATTTAGGGAGACATAAAATCTTCGATTCTGCAGAAGACTACCAATAACCATCGTCAACCTACAGTCCCCTGTGAGGTGATATAACTTGCGCTATAGCTTTCTGTGGTTTACCGTGTCGTATGCAGCAGTAAGATCTATGAAAGCTGCTCCAGTTATTAATTTTTTTTTCAAACCCATCTTCTATATGTTACGTCAGATTAAGTATTTGCCCACAACAAGATCTTCCTGGTCTGAAACCGGCTAGTTCCTTTATGGGCTTTGCATCTATAGTTTCTGCCACGCGGTTGAGAATCATCAGCTCCAGTATCTTATAGAGACGGCATAGAAGTGACACTGGTCTGTAACTTTTGGGCTCCTTTATCTCCTTGCCAGGTTTTAGTAAAGCCACCACTCTCGCCTGCCGCCATAGTTTTGAAATATTCAGCTCTTTAATACAGGTGTTCATCATTTGTAGAGCTTTGGGCCCAAACTGTTTTATCTGCTCCGTTCTAAGGTCATCAGTTCCAGCGGCCTTATTCAGTTTCATACTCTGAATGGCGTCTTCCAGTTCGATTGCTATGAATGCATTGAGGAGTACGTAATCTTTTTGTTCTTGGATTATAACTCTTTCCCTTTCTCTTTTCCCTTTGGTTTTCCCATTCTTCAGAAGTTGGCTAGCAATCTGATTTGCTTTTACCCCGTTATTCTTCTGCTGGTGGTCAGTTGGGTCCTCACTTAAGTTTTTCAGTAATTTCCATGCACATCTGCTGTTTTGTTTCATGTCAAGATTCTCGACTAGTTTGCACCACCGTGATCTCTTATCCTCAGCAATAGCCTGCCTTAGTTCCTCCCCAGACTCCATCGTATCTTCGCAGAAGGGATCCTGAGTGAGCAGCTTTTGGTACCTGTCAAGTAAGACCTTGCTGCTGCCGGTCAGACCCTGGATGTACTGGGCACGGCAACCCCTTGGGATGTTTTTCCTTGAGATCCCTTTCACAAGATCGATAAATCTACCATACTCATCTGGTCGAGGAGGGATTTTCTCAATCTTTTCGTCCAATTGCTCTTTAAATTTCTGCCAGTCTGCCTTTTTGAAATTAAACCGTCTTCGGAAAGGCACCTCCTCTGGTTTAACCATGGCATTCACAACACAAATGACGGGTCTGTGTTGTGTACTTAGCATAGGTTCTTCAACAAGCTTCATGCACTGTGCTGCCAACTTCCTACTCACAAAGATGTTGTCAGGATTATATCCCCTTCTCCATCTTCTGCTGTTGAACGGTGCTGGCTGTTTTGGGTCATGAATGAGTTGTAGGTCATTAGTGTCAGCCCAGTATTCAAGCTGTACACCATTCTCATCAGTCTCATTATATTCCCATTCTTCACCATGGCAGTTGAAATCGCCCATGACAAAATTAATATGGTCATATGTAAAATTGTTTGGTTCATGGAAAACAAAGTCCACATCTGGTGGTTTGTACACAGATGTCACAGAGAACTTCTGGGCGCGAATAGTAAGTACTTCAATATTCTTTACTTCTGTCATTGCGGCTGATGTTACGTTGAGCCCGGGTCTGATGAAAATTGCACTCCAATACTTGTCGTGAGGTCTTTCAATGGCCAAATCCATTCCTGCTACTTTAGGTTTGTGGCTGGTGGCTCCCCGGTGTGTTTCCTGCACCAACACTACGTCGCATTTATGCTTATAGCGCATGTCTGCTAATAAAACACTCTTATGACTAGAGAATCCCTTAATATTTATCGAGATCGTCACAAGGGGTGGTCTTGATAAAGGCCGTTGTATCTTGATGTTAATTTGGTTTTGGACTTTAACTTGATCTGGTGTTAGAAGGATTAGCCGGTGAAATCTTTCACCGTTTCCAGGGTACGCCCGATTGTGTCTGTCTTCAGTCTTTAGGCTCACAATCTTCTAGGAGGCTCCTTCTTTGTACCCCAGATTCGAAGTTATATACTGCCAAGATCATCGACCATTAGTCCCACCAAATCCGATTTCTTCAACAGTGAAAATGTGTGCATATTATGTCTTGGGAGTTAGAATAACATGGGCACATCAATTTTGAAAATATTGATAACTGTTTGGATATGTAAAAATTTGAGTTTTTATTCTCAAAGTATCTTGCAGTGGAAGAGCAAGAGATGCTAGTATTAGTTATCTAAGAGAATGTTGTGACTGATCGTTTATTTGTTAGTGTGTTTAGCTCACGCTTATAAAGTCATTGCTGATCTAAAAGATTTTACAAAAGTGAATGGGAGAATAATACACTTGTTTCAGAGAGTGTTTACCAGTTATTAACACCATGTTGTTTTTAAGGTATATGTTTGGTACAAATGATAGAACTTTTTCTGTTCAGTATAAGTAGACGGTCGATAGCTATATTAACGACGTTCCTTCTAAGATAAAAAAAAATGAACACGGAGGAATTATCCGAATGGGTCGAAAATAGGTAGATATGATTTACGTGTACAGAGAAGCAGATGATTACACATTCAGAAAAATTGGATGATTTGTTCAAGAGAAAGAGCTTCACAAATCGTGTAAGTGAATAACACGTTGGTCCACCTCTGGCCCTTATGCAAGCAGTTATTTGGCCTGTCATTGTGTAACAGAGTTGTTAGATGTCCTCTTGAGGGATATCGTCCTACATTTTGTCCAATAGGTGCGTCAGATCGTCAAAGTCCCGAAGTGGTTGTAGGGCCCTGCCCACATTGCTGCAAACGTTCTTAGTGAGGGAGAGATCCGGCGACATTGCTGGCCAAGGTAGGGTTTGGCTAGCAGGAAGACAAGCAGCAGAAGCTCTCGCTGCAAGCAGGCGGGTTATTATCTCGCTGAAATGTAACCCTTCGATGACTTACCATAAACGGCAACAAAACATCGTCTTCCTTTGCGTCAGAACGTATTGTTCATAATTTATACAGTTTATCCTGAAAATACTATTCAGTGCAATTTCGACTTCATTAAGGCAGATTCCGCAGTGGAAAGTTCGTTGTGTAATGCAGCTGTTTCAAATATCTATTCAGTTTGCAAGAAACTGCTACTTGCAGTGGGAAATGTAGAAAGTCTCGAGGAAGATGTAGAATGCGCATTAATTTCCTATTTTTTCAGTACAAATGTTTGCGTGGTAGAGTAATTATGGTGTACGCGTATGTGGGGGCCATATTTGCACAGCAATCGCCGATATAGTGTAACTGAGGTGGAATAAGGGGAACCAGCTCGCATTCGCCGGGGTAGATGGAAAACTGCCTTAAAACCATCCACAGATTGGCCAGCACAATGGACCTCGGCAATAATCTGCCAGGCGGATTCGTGCCAGGGACCGACACGCCTTCCTGCTCGGGAAGCAGAGCGTTAGACAGCGCGGCTAGCCGTGCAGGCTCCTCAAATAATAAAACAAATATTATATTTTACAGAACTAAATTGAGACCTCTAAAAGAAAACATATAGGTGTCGACTGACGTCTGCGTAAACAAAGGGTATAGATTGTGTTTTTACATCAGGAAGTGCTTCAAAAACCCACATCTCTAAATAACATAGAGGAAGCTTATGGTCTGTAATATTTTGCACCCCTTCTTTCCCCAGTGCACTATTCTTTCTTTCTGACTCCACATGCTACTTCTTGTGATATAAATTCTGCTTATGGTTGTTGCTATTTTTATTTACATCTCAAAGTTTTCCATTGTTGACGAAATTTTTTAAAGCACCAGATGTCATTTAATAGTGAAATAGACATTTTTCGAGTAAAAACTACATTTTGTGAGTATATATGTTTTCGAGATGATAATGTTTTCGAGATGATGATGAGATGTAAGGTAGAAGAAAATAAATATAATCAAAATGCAGCATAATGGAAAAAAATTTATTTCAAGTGTCTGTGGACATGACGTAGATTTCATGTTAATACCACAGCAACAGTAAAGTCAGATACTCTCATCTGCTGCACACAAGTGTGACTTGTTAAGTCATCTAAAGATATACATTAAACATGAAGCCGGTCATTGCACTTAATATTTACTTTCTCTGTTAATGAAGACGTTTCTTACAACTGATCGTCATATGTAACCTACAGGAGGGAAGCCAAGGTGGAAGTAATCGTCACGATCGTGGTGGTCATTACGATGGTGAATGTTACGATCGTTGGTATCATCATGATGGTGATCGTGGTGATCATCACGGTGGTGACCGTGGTGATCGTCATGATGGTGATTGTATTCATCATTGTGTTGGTGGCCATTGTGATCGTCATGATGATGATGGTATTCATCATTGTGGTGGTGGAAATGGTGATCGTCATGATGGTGATGGTATTCATCATCGTGGTGGTGGAAATGGTGATCGTCATGATGGTGATGGTATTCATCATTGTGGTGGTGGCCATGGTGATCGTCATGATGGTGATCATATTCATCATTGTGGTGGTGGCCATGGTGACCGTCGTCTTCAGGTTCTGGAGGGGCCGCCCATGAAGTGAGGAATCCAGCTGTCATCATGAACTGTACTGCTACTACGAGCGTGACGCCAGCAACCTGTCAAAAGAAAGTGACTTGCTTTAGTTTACACAGTATGCTCTGAGCGTATAGTAAGTTGTCACGATATAGCAAGTAGAGTACTACGACTTCCACACACGCAACAACACAAGAACTTTCACGTCACTACTAACGTTCTGATTCCGCAATTTTCTTGTTAAGTACACTTCTTAGACAAACACAGAGCAATGAAATTCATTATTTGTTGTTTTATATCGAGTAGACTAAAAATACTACGCAATACATATGTGTCAGTTTCTCCGAGGAACTCGATTTGTATGGATGAGGCTAAATTCAGAGAATATCGCTCACAAAATATTCTTAATCATAATGTGTGAGCCTAGTTACACCCCAAGAAAACGTTTCATGCTAAACACTACAAAGAATTTTCCGTAAAGCCTACGTTCTGTTTTTCAAGTCAACAGTGTTTCACTGGTCTTATTCAGTCCCTCATCTCTTCCTCTCCTGTGATCTTCTCTTCACCTCTGTCAATGCTACACCAAACATCTTCCGTAACGTGGTTTAGTATTTCGCTCGTTGCCTGCTTGTGCTATTTCCTCCATTTACGGTTTCTTCCGTTAGCAGCTTCACTGTTCCTGGGTGCCGCAGCTGATGTGCCACTAACCTGTCTCTTCGGGTAACTGTCCTCTTTATTTCGTAATTTATTCCTATTTTTATTTCAATATTTCGTACCAGTGGTGATGTTATAATGAATAAATCTTTATTATTTGTCTGTCTTCTTCTTGTACCTTATTTTACTTCACCCATTTACTGTTTGAAAACAGTGTGGGTTACGCCCAAATTCAAGGCTGTCAAAGAAAATACGCAACGCATATGCTCAGGAATGCCGATACTTCGGCACCGTTGGTTTTCCGACATGAACGATGATGCGCTTCACTTGAAAACTGCTTTATAAGTTCGAACAAATTCTCTTTGGTGTTAGGACGTATCAATAAGAAACACTGAAACAACTATAGCACCGATGTTTCGACCAACTTTGCGGCGGCACTCTGCAGGACCTGAGCAGTTAGTCGCCTTGAAGAGGACGGCTGCAACGACAACCGAAACATCGATGGTATAGTTGTTTTAGTGCTTCACGACGACGATGTTAGCACCCAGATTATTTTATTCACATCAAAACAGTTACTTGATGACAGAGCAAAACGTATGGAAAGTGTCATAAATAATGAAATTAAGATTCAGTGACTAATTGTGTTCATTCACTTATAATCTAAACAAACATGCATGGAAGCAACTTTTTAAGACATTATCATGTGTAAAATCAAATATTTTATTTATGGTAGAACGAAAAGCTACTTTCTGAATGTACTCACCAGAACCTTGTTCATGTTGGCACAGTCAGCGTCTCTCAGGCCCCAAGACTGTTGAGATGAGACCCATGCTGCTCTTTTGTAGTCGGACCGGCACGATCATGGCCAATCCCGGGACGTTCCCTGAGGAGCGGATGTGCGTCAGTCGGGTTATTGACGCCTAGGAACAGCACGGACCGGTTGCTCCAAGGTCACTCCCTCCCTCCGCCAAGTTCAGCCGTGTAGTACGTCACTAGCACTGCACTTTTCTTGCCATCTTCCTCTTCCTCGAGTCTGCAGCTACATATCGGTGACGCTGGCAGAAATCAGTGGCACGCATATCCCCCCAGGTAATACTCGTAGATTCAAGAGTCACCACATCCACTCAGGGTTCAAACAAAGGATCGGAAATGTACTCAACCATTCGTTTACTACCGTAAAACGTCAACATAGGGTGCAATTCCATGTCCACAAGAAATTAAGTTAAATAAATCATATGCAACATTACTAATAGCACTGTGGTTCATCACAACAAGATGGGGTTGGACGTGGTAGTCTGGAGGTAAAGAGCGTGCGTGGAAACAGGGTGGTTGCGGAATCTAATATTGGTCGGACCATGGACAATTCAGTCTGACTCTTAGGCTAGTATTCACCTCTTAGTGATGAAGAGATTCACTGGAAAAGATACATGATTCAGAATCCACTTTGTTCCCTTTCCGCATTTTTGATAACTGGGGTTGGTCAGGGTCATGCATGACCAATTGAAAGACTTGAATCGTGCCCGCGAACCATACGAAATTATCATTATCACCAGACTACTGTAATCACTGTCAGTCTCTGTGAACCACACTTAAATGCGGGACAGGCAGTTGTGAGCAACTCTATAATAATTTTCATGTAGGCGTTGATTTCTACGATAATGTCCATTTCATTCCAGCAATACAAAACTTACAAGTCGTGCAGGTTAGCACGTTATCGACCGTTACGCTATCATTCTGGCGAATTGGGACAAACTAGTACATATAAAATGTAATGTCCCCGCTATATTCGTTTCTGTATGGAATTTAGCCCAACTTTACCTCCCACTCTATAAAAGTCTATGTATTACGAGAAGTATACAGGGCGAGTCAGTAACTATAGCCACCTAGAATAACTCAGAAAGTATGATAGGACCTGAAAAGTTTGTGGGACAAAAGTTGCATGGAACAACGGGGCCATAATATGGCGTTGGTTTTTTTGTTGCTGGGTTGGATCGCGTCAGAGATACGAAGGTCAACTTTGTTTTCTTAAATGGGATGCTATAGTTTGGTACTTATTTTCTGACAGAGACTATCGAGACGAATCCAACTATGTGTAAGGTCTTTGAAGGCCAACGAGGTCACAAAGGTGGCATGAACGTCCATTTACAGAAGGTGTTCGAAGTGATGACCATTGGTATCAACGCAGTGCTGTAATCTTCTTATCGTGGATTGAGTGGTATTCCTTATCACTTCGGCACTTATCGAAGGACATGCTCTGACAATTCTCTCTCGTATATCGTGCAAATACTAAATATTCGCCGAATATGGCGTATCTATCCAACGTGCCATTGAAATGTAAACACCATTCGACGGTTTCGCAATACAACACTAATAGGAACGGTAAGACTAGTATCGTCGAGTCAAACGAATGTGAATAATGTATTCCTTCAGAGAACAAGGCGATATGATTCTCATTTACAGAGAATGCCAACGAAATTCAGTGAGAGCTAGAGACGTACGCTGAAAGATAACGTACTCACCCTACACGTCGTACATTTAAGTATGTGTGTGATAAATTGAGAACAACTGGATCTTTAGCGCATTGTAAACATATCAGGCAAAGGAAAGTTACAAGCGAGGAAACGGAAATTGGTACTCATGCCACTGTGGTTCGAGATCCTCGTGTTAGTTCGCGTGAAATCGCAAGGGAGTCTGGCATGAGCCAGAGTAGTGTTTTTCGTGTTCTGCGTCGCCATAAATATCAACCTTACCATATCAGTCTCCACCAACAATGAATTCTCCCGATTCTTCAGATTCAGAAGGGTGACACATTCATTAATTTGATTTTATTCACTGACGAGGCTACACAACTAAAAAATCCATGTTTGCTGAGGCAAGTTGCTCATCAGAAACCGTGGTCGGTGAATGTGTGGTGTGGGATTCTGGAGGATAGAATTATAGGCCTCTAACCCATCGAAGGAAATCTTAATGGTAGGAAGTACACCACATGACTGCAAGAAACATTAGGTCTGTTATTGGAAGAAAAACCTTTAGGAACAAGGAACACATGTGGTATCAACACGATGGGTGTCCGACACGTATTTCGCTGATGGCTAGAAATGAGTTGCGGAGACAGTTCCCAAATCGTTGGACTGGACGCAGAGGAGATGCGTCGTGGCCGGCCCGTTCGCCAGACTTGGCGCCTCTGGATTTTTTCTTATGGGGATTCGTAAAAGACGTTGTTTATAAAGACGTTCCAACTACACCTGAAGATATGCGAGAGAGAATCGTCAGAGCATGTGCTTCGGTAAGTGTTGATGTGATAGGGAATACCACTCAATCCGTGATAAGAAGATTGCAGCACTACATTGATAACAATGGTCATCACTTCGAACACCTTCTGAAATGGACGGTCATGTCACATTTGTTACCTTCGTTGATCTTCAAAGACCTTTCAGTTACACATCATTAGATTCGTCTCGATAGTCGCTATCAGAAAATAAGTACCAAACTATAGCATCCGATTTAAGAAAACAAAACTGACGTTCGTATCTCTGACGCGACCCCACCTACCTACAAAAAACCAACGTCGTATTATGGCCCTCGTTGGCCAACGCAACTTTTGTCCCACATACTTTTCAGCTCCTGTCATACTTTCGGAGTTATTCTTGGTGGAAATAGTTAGTGACTCGCCCTGCATACCCACAAACTTTTATCCAACTTAAACTCGTATGCTGAACAGAAGTTAACCTGAACTGAACGTAACTGATCTCAGCGCAACTTGTCTGTATATTAAATGCGCAACTGAAGTAAAACAATTATCTGGCCCAATCAAAATTTCCACTTACCTCGTATCTTGACAACATTGTTGCAGATTTCTCGAAAGCATAACAACAAACAGTAAGCTGGCAGCCGCTGAACTAGATTTAGGTTCCTAATAATAAACAATGGGTTGGGAGAATAACTGTACCTGAGAAATGATATTTCAACTTTGCTATTATCACTAATTTAATTTCTGCTAGTCCTCAGTACTTCAGTTTTTCTCCGTTTTGCTTTCGATCAGCATTCTGTACTCATTTGAATGTATATTCCGTTCAAATGTCCGGTAATTCTGCTTCACTTTCACCAAGGACAGCAATGTCATCAGCGAATCTTAACATTTTTATCCATTCACCCTAAACCTTAATCTCGCTCTTGGACGCTTGCTTAATTCCCGTCAATGCTTCTCTGACGTGTAGACTAGACAGTAGGTGCGAATGGCTTCATCTCTTCCTTACTTCTGTCTTAGTGTTCCATTCTTATTGTTCCCCTTGGTTCTTGTGCAAATTATTATTACCTGTCTTCTCCTACAGTTTACCACTATTTTTCTTAGAATTTCTAACATCTTGCACGTATTTAAAATGTCGAACGCTCTTTCTAGGTCGTTATATCCTATGAATGCGTGTCGATTTTTATTGAGCCTATCTTTCATTATCAATCACGACGTCAGAACTGACTCTGTTGTGCCCTTACCTTTCCAAAAGACAAAGTGATCATCTTGTAGCAGACCTTCAGTTTTCTTTTCCATTCGTTTTTATATTATTCTTGTTAGGAACTTGGTCGCATGAACTTCAAGGCTGATTGTGCCATAGCTCCCGCACTTGCTGCCCTTCTAGCTACGGGATTACGTGGGTGGTATTTCTCCGAACGTCTGATGATTTGCCTCCAGTCTCGTAGAATCTACACAACAGCTCGAATAGTCGTCTGTTGGAGATTGACGCCAATGATTTAAGGAATTCCGAAGGAAGTTATCGATGCCTTCACTTTATTTGATGGCAAGTCTTCCTAAGCTCGAGTAAACTCCGACGCTAGTTCTGAATCTCCACGTCTTCTTCATCGCCTCATCTGTTTTCCTCAATCACGTTATTATAAGAGTCCTCCCCTCCGTACAGGACTTCACTGTACCGTATCCACCTATCCTTTTCCTCCTCTAGGCTTAACAGTGGAATTACCATTGAATTCTTAATTTAGACGCCCATTTAATTTCATCAAAAGCAGCTTTCACCTTCCTATACGCTGAATCTGCCCACCCGAGTACAATTTCTTTTTCTATTTCTTCACATTTTTCCCGCAGTCATTTTGATTTAGCTTGCTATAGGTGCTATTTACTTCATTCCTGTGTGGCTTTCCACTATTTTCCTGAACATTTTTTTTTTACTTTCTTCTTTCGTCCATCAAACATTCGTACATCAAGTATTTCTTCTGTCACTCATGGTCTCTAGGTAGTTAGCAACCTTGTAGCTGCATCGGTCTGTTTAACTTCTGTGACTACCATATTATGAGTTATCTATTCCTCTTAAACTAAACCACCTAGCGTCGTAATCGTTATCGCCGTACCTACATTTTTAGAGAACTTCAAACGCACATCATTATTCCTCAGTTGCTCAGTATTCCACTTTTTGCTTCTTAAATCCTTCTAGAAATTTTTTTTGAAACTTCAGTCTACTCTTCATCGTTAATAAATTGTGATCTCGATCTTTCATTTCTCCTAGGTATTCCTTTCAATCCGCTATCTGATTTCGGAATCTGTCTCACTCTGATGTAATTTACCTGGAATTTCTCTCGACTCCAGATCCGTTTCGGCGTAGATCTTCTCTTTTGATTTTTGAAGAATGTATTCGCTAACAGTAGCTGAAATTTTTTACAGAGCTAAATTATAAAATAGGCTATTTTCTGTCTGTCAGCCGTTATTTTTATTTCAAAATGAGAAGTTTGATTGTTATAGAACTCCGAACGGATCTCGGAAGGCCCAAAGGCACCAACATATTGCTGTGTCATTCTAAGCCGATAGGCGTCTCTGAATCCAGATATTGATGTGCAAGTGCTTAGCACACCACTCTCCGTTGGAAGTTTTCGTGACCGGAGCCGCTACTTCTCAGTCAAGCAGCTCCTCAATTGGCCCCACAAGGTCTCAGAGCACCCCACTTGACAAAACCGCTCGCCAGGCCCGCCATGCGCGAAGACACTTAACTTCGGTGATCTGACGGGAACTGATGTTCTCGTTGCGGCAAGGCCGTTGGCGTCATTGTCATATACAGTCCAAAAAAGCTTATCTGGTTGTTACTCTATAACTACAAGATATGATCTTAAGTTAGGGGACATTGCCAGAAACCAGTAATTTTGAAACAAAAATAGCGTTCGACAGACACAAAATAAGCTAATTTTGCAGAAGTAACGATCGTGGATAACTTTCTGATGAATACGACCACTTCAAAAAGTCTATCGAGTTCCAACTATTGAGCCCCTACTCTTCTGAAATTTCTTTTTCTGTTCCCTCCCCTACTACACTGTACCAATCCTCCACGAGTATTAGATTTCCATCTATCTTTACGAAATCAATTAGCCATTCACTATCTTCATAGACTTTCGCTATCTCTTCTTATTTTGCTTGTGACATCCGCATATATACCCGCATCATTGTTTCAGCCGATAGTTTGCTGTCGACTATGATGAGAACAACTACTCTGAACTGTTCACGGCAAGTCAGTTTTCCTCCTACCTTCCTATTCATGACGGTTCTTATTCCTGATACACCATTTGCTGCTCCTTTTGGCATGATCCTACACTCGTCTAACCAGAAACCCTTACATTGTTTCCATTCCACTTTACTGACCACCGCTGAATCTAGGCTGAGTCTTTGCATTTCTCTTTTCAGAGATTCCAACTTCCCTACATCATTCAGACTTCTGCCATTCCACGCTCTGGCTCGTAGAACGGAATCTTTTGGCAATGGTGACATTATCACGACACTTTTTTCAGTAAGAGACCACATACCCTGTGGATAGGTGTCTTTAGTGCTGTGCTTTCCGTTCCCTTCGGCATTGTCATGTCATTGGTCATCGCTCATTCTTCTGCATTTTAGTTTCAGTGAAACCTTGGACATTTCATAGCGACTACCCTCTAATTGAATATTGAGGCTCGCTTAAAATTTGGCCTGGCAATGTAATCTCTTGCGTCATAACGCCCACCCTAGAGGTAAGCTAAATGAATGACGTGATCGTTTCTAATATTTTCCATTGCTTTTGACGCAAAAAGAATAATTCATTAATTTTAAAAAATCCTTTTCCAAATCACACATCCCAAGCTCTCTTTCGGGATTTACATCAAAGTACACCTTCAACCAATGACGCTGCTTGAATGAGATATCCCAACTACCAAATCTGAGACATTGTTGGAGGTTTCTGTAATGCAGAGTATAAGTTTTAATGCTACGGCGAACGTAATCCAGTTTAAGTTTTGTATTGAGGGTGCCTAAATGCAGCGGCGGTAGTACTGACATCATCACTCTTACCAGTGATGGCATGATCTTCATCAGTAATATCATCTGCTCGACAAAAGATCCATACCCAAAGACTGGAAAGTTGCGCAGGTCACACCAACATTCAAGAAAGATAGTAGGAGTAATCTACTAAACTGCGGTCTCGTACCATTACTGTCGATATGCAGCAGGATTTTGGAACATATACTGTGTTCGAACGTTATCAGTTACCTCGAAGAGAACAGTCTATTGACAAACATTCAACACGGATTTAGAAAGCGTCGAGCTCTTTACATGCACAAAATGTTGAGTGCTATTGACACGGGATTAGGTTGTTTGCAGATGATGCTGTCGTTTTTCGTCTAGTCAAGTCATCAGAAGATCAAAACAAATTGAAAAGCGATTTAAAAATGATATCTGAATGGTGCGAAAATTGGCAATTGACCCTTAATAGTGAAAAGTGTGAGGTCATCCATATGAGAGGTGAAAGGAACCTGTTAAACTTCGGTTACATGATAAATCAGTGACATATAAAGGCAGTGAATTAGTAGGAATTAAAATAACGAACAATTCTCTCTCTCTCTCTCTCTCTCTCTCTCTGTCTGTGTGTGTGTGTGTGTGTGTGTGTGTGTGTGTGTGTGTGAAAGAACACATAGAATATATTGTAGCGAAGACAAACCAAAGGCTGCGTTTGTTTGGCATAACAGTTAGAAAATGTAACAGAACTACTAAAGAGATTGCCTACACTACGCTTGTCCGTCCTCTTTTGTTGTAGTGCTGCGCCGTCTGGGACCCTTATCAGATAGCATAAACGAAGTACATCGAGAAACTTCAAAGAATGCAGCACGTCTTGTATTATCATGAAATAGGAGAGAGAGTGTCACTGACACGATAGAGGATTTAGGGTGGATGCCATTAAAACAAAGGCGTTTCTGTTGCACCGGAATCTTCTCACGAAATTTCGATCGCCAACTTTCTCCTCCGAATGAGAAAATATTTTGGTGACGTCGACCTATATACGGAGAAACGACCATCATAATAAAATATGGGAAATTAGAGCTCGCACGGAAAGCCGCGCTCTTGCAGGATGCAATAATAAAGAATTATGGTTAAGGTGCTTCGATGACCCTCTGCCAGCCACTTAAGTGTGATTTGCAGAGAATACGTGTAGATGTAAATATAGATCCTTATCAGTGGGAAACACGTCGCTTTCATCTCCCCTCTCCTTCTGTGGTGTCACCGCCAGACACCACACTTGCTAGGTGGTAGCTTTAAGTCGGCCGCGGTCCATTAGTACATGTCGGACCCGCGTGTCGCCACTGTCAGTGATCGCAGACCGAGCGCCACCACACGGCAGGTCTCGAGAGACTTACTAGCACTCGCCCCAGTTGTACGGACGACGTAGCTAGCGATGCACACTGACGAAGCCTCGCTCATTTGCAGAGCAGATAGTTAGAAAAGCCTTCAGCTAAGTCAATGGCTACGACCTAGCAAGGCGCCATTAGCCTTACATAGCTTGTATCTAAAGAGTCTCACTTGTATCGTCAAGAGCGATGTACCACAAGGATGGATTAAAGTTAAGTATTCCAGGAGCTACGTACTTTTCTTTATAGCATTCATTACGTACCCTGTTTCAGACCTATCTCTAGCCTGCGTGAGTTAACGCGTGCCTTTCGGCTACTTCCGAGTGGCGTGGCTGTCTTGTTACGCCACAACACCTTCTCTCTAGCCAATCTTGCGGTCCTAAAAATCCAAGATGACGAAAATAATGCAATTCCGTTAGTGAGGAATTCAACGTTGTGTCCACCCTTTCCCTCTCTGCAACTAGTCACAATGCAGTATCCCTTATCTCAGCCAATCATAGTGCAGTTTGAAAAATCCAAGTTGCTGAGAAAATAACTCAGTTGTGTTAGCGGATAATTAAAAACCATGTCAAAGCAGGAGAGCTTCTGCGAAGTTTGGAAAGTAGGAGACGAGGTACTGGCGGAAGTAAAGCTGTGAGGACGGGGCGTGAATCGTACTTGGGTAGCTCAGATGGTAGAGCACTTGCCCGCGAAAGGCAAAGGTCCCGACTTCCAGTCTCGGTCCGGCACACAGTTTTAATCTGCCAGGAAGTTTCATATCAGCGCACACTGCGCTGCAGAGAGAAAATCTCATTCTCTAAAAACCATGTCCTTCTCCTCCTTATCTTCGGACAGTCATAGTGCAGTATTCAATTCAAAAAATCCAAGATTAGGGAAATTTCCCAGTTGTGTTAGAGGAAAATTTAAAACTCCAGCCAGTCAGAGTATAGTATTACAACGATGTGTAAAAATGGTGTCAAATTACATTATTTCCAGTGCACGCATGAAGTCGCGTCCCTTCCGGCCTCTTTATGTCCAGTCAGTGATAGGAAAATATTTATAAAATCCCAGTATAATGGAAACAAACTACTTGTGCTTTATGCCCTACGCCACTCCTCTTCCCCTCGAAATATTCACAGTTTTAAATGATTTGCAAAAAATAGCGTCAAATTTCGTTATTTTCTATATACACGCCCTCGTCCCTCCTGCCTATCACAGCTGAAACAGAGTGCAATATTCAAATGACGTGTAAAAATGGCGACAGATAAGTAATAAAGTTACAGAACCCAAGTTTGAAAATCAAAGATATTCATTGTTTCTAGCATAAAAATGATGAAATGATGTCATGTTACATTCATTAAGCGCTTAGGTACACACACACACACACACACACACACACACACACACACACACACACACACACGCACGCACACACGCATGCGCACACTCACACACACACACACACACACACACACACACACACAGCACACAGCACACACAATTGAGACGTAATATTAAAATTATACTAAAATTATACCATTGTCCTCCTTGAGGACTGCCACCTTACAGTGGCGAGGAGGTCTGCGAGTTCCGTTACATTCTGAGAGCCATCCTGGTGGGATCTTAGCTCCTGGCACAGCTACCCATCGCAGGCAGGTCAAAGTGTTGGGATCAAAGAGCAGTCCACAACGAGGTCACTGAAGGCTCCAGATTAGACAGCCTCCAAGAGGGCTCAGACATGGGGCAGGAAGGGCTCTTAGGCATCGTGTGAAGACAATCTTCCTAGGGGTAAAAACTCCGAAGAAAAATTAAACAACTACTGCCGTGCAGGTAAGTTATTGGCTTACAAAAGGATAGAGGAGATAAACCTTGATCAAAATTTATTGGCGAGTCATATGGCCAAAAGTGGCAGCCCCATAATCTACACTCCTGGAAATTGAAATAAGAACACCGTGAATTCATTGTCCCAGGAAGGGGAAACTTTATTGACACATTCCTGGGGTCAGATACATCACATGATCACACTGACAGAACCACAGGCACATAGACACAGGCAACAGAGCATGCACAATGTCGGCACTAGTACAGTGTATATCCACCTTTCGCAGCAATGCAGGCTGCTATTCTCCCATGGAGACGATCGTAGAGATGCTGGATGTAGTCCTGTGGAACGGCTTGCCATGCCATTTCCACCTGGCGCCTCAGTTGGACCAGCGTTCGTGCTGGACGTGCAGACCGTGTGAGACGACGCTTCATCCAGTCCCAAACATGCTCAATGGGGGACAGATCCGGAGATCTTGCTGGCCAGGGTAGTTGACTTACACCTTCTAGAGCACGTTGGGTGGCACGGGATACATGCGGACGTGCATTGTCCTGTTGGAACAGCAAGTTCCCTTGCCGGTCTAGGAATGGTAGAACGATGGGTTCGATGACGGTTTGGATGTACCGTGCACTATTCAGTGTCCCCTCGACGATCACCAGTGGTGTACGGCCAGTGTAGGAGATCGCTCCCCACACCATGATGCCGGGTGTTGGCCCTGTGTGCCTCGGTCGTATGCAGTCCTGATTGTGGCGCTCACCTGCACGGCGCCAAACACGCATACGACCATCATTGGCACCAAGGCAGAAGCGACTCTCATCGCTGAAGACGACACGTCTCCATTCGTCCCTCCATTCACGCCTGTCGCGACACCACTGGAGGCGGGCTGCACGATGTTGGGGCGTGAGCGGAAGACGGCCTAACGGTGTGCGGAACCGTAGCCCAGCTTCATGGAGACGGTTGCGAATGGTCCTCGCCGATACCCCAGTAGCAACAGTGTCCCTAATTTGCTGGGAAGTGGCGGTGCGGTCCCCTACGGCACTGCGTAGAATCCTACGGTCTTGGCGTGCATCCGTGCGTCGCTGCGGTCCGGTCCCAGGTCGACGGGCACGTGCACCTTCCGCCGACCACTGGCGACAACATCGATGTACTGTGGAGACCTCACGCCCCACGTGTTGAGCAATTCGGCGGTACGTCCACCCGGCCTCCCGCATGCCCACTATACGCCCTCGCTCAAAGTCCGTCAACTGCACATACGGTTCACGTCCACGCTGTCGCGGCATGCTACCAGTGTTAAAGACTGCGATGGAGCTCCGTATGCCACGGCAAACTGGCTGACACTGACGGCGGCGGTGCACAAATGCTGCGCAGCTAGCGCCATTCGACGGCCAACACCGCGGTTCCTGGTGTGTCCGCTGTGCCGTGCGTGTGATCATTGCTTGTACAGCCCTCTCGCAGTGTCCGGAGCAAGTATGGTGGGTCTGACACACCGGTGTCAATGTGTTCTTTTTTCCATTTCCAGGAGTGTATCTACCCTGGCTAAGGGTGGCATCCCGTGCTGAGGACTTTAATTTACTCATAATCTTGAAAGAAATCAATCAGGTGGATTAAACAGAAGACGACCCAAGCAAGAAAGGGAGAAACGATTTGGAGTAGTGGAAAAGCTCAACAGAGCTATGTAAAGGACTGAAACAAAGGAACATTAATATTGCAACAATTACAGAAACAAAGAAAAGGCTGAGAGGAACTGCAGATTTAGGTCAATACCTAAAGATCTAGTTAGTAGAAAACAAATGGAAATCTAAAATCGAAGATTGTTGTTGTGGTCTTCAGTGCCGAGACTGGTTTCACGCAACTCTCCGTACTGCTCTATCCTGTGCAACCTTCTTCATCTCCGAATAACTACTGCAGCCTACATCCTTCTGAATCTGCTGAGTGTATTCATCTCTTGGTCTCCCTCTACGATTTTTACCTTCCACGCTTCCCTCCAATACTAAATTAATGATCCCTTAAGACTTCAGAACGTGTCCTATCAAACGATCCCCTCTTTTAGTCAGTTTGTGCCACAAATTCCTCTTTTTCCCAATTCTATTAAATACCTCCTCATTAGTTATGTGATCTACTCATCTAATCTTCAGCATTCTTCTGTAGCACCACATTTCGAAAGCTTCTATTCTCTTCTTGTCGAAACTATTTACGTTCATGGTTCGCTTCCGTACATGGCCACACTCCATACAAATTCTTTCAGAAAAGGCTTCGTGTCACTTAAATCTATACTTGATGTTAACAAATTTCTCCTCTTCAGAAACACTTTCCTTGCTGGAGCGAGTCTACATTTCATATCCTCTGTACGTTTCTAGTTATTTTGCTCCCCAGATAGCAAAACTCGTCTACTACCTTAAGTGTCTCATTTCCTAATGTAATTCCCACAGAAACATCTGAGTTAATTCGACTACAATCCATTATACTCGTATTGCTTTTATTGATATTCATCTTATATCCTCCTTTCAATTCACTGTCCATTCCGTTCAACTGCTCATGCAGGTCCTTTGCTGACTCTGTCAGAATTACAAGTCATCGACAAACCTTAAAGTTATTATATCTTTTCCACTGATTTTAATTTCTACTCCAAATTTTTAATTTGTTTCCTCTACTGCTTGTTCAACATACAGATTGAACAACATCAGCGATAGGCTATAACCCTTCCTCACTCCCTTTTCAGTCACTGCTTCCCTTTTGTGCCCCGCGACTCTTATAACTGCCATCTGGTTTCTGTACAAATTGTAAATAACCTTTCACTCCCTGTATTTTACCCCTGCTACCTTCAGAATTTGAAAGAGAGTATTCCAGTCAACATTGTCAAAAGCTTTCTCTAAGTCTACAAATGCTGGAAGCGTAGGTTTGCTTTTCCTTAATCTGTTTTCAAAGGTAAGTCGTAGGGTCAGTATTGCCGTGCGTGTTCCAACAGTTCTACGGAATCCAATCTGATCTTCTCCGAAGTGAGGTTCTACCAGTTTTTCCATTCGTCTGTTAAGAATTCGTGTTAGTATGTTGCAGCCGTGACTTATTAAAGTGATAGTTCGGTAATTTTCACACCTGTCGTCACTTGCTTTCTTTGTAATTGGAATTATTATATTCTTCGTGAAATCGGAGGGTATTTCACCTGTCTCATACATCTTGCCCATCGGAGAGTTTTGTCGTGGCTGGCTCTCCCAATGCTCTCTCAGTCATTCTAATGGAATGTTATCTACTCTGTTGCTCAAACAATTTCATATGAAGTTAGATTAGCTTTGATTTTACTGTCTTTAATTTTTCTAATTGTTAGTTTTAGCTTGTTTGATTTTATAAACATTTTTGCCTTTCAGAGCTCTGTCAAATTCTTCACGCAGTATCATATCTCTCATTTCACCTTCATCTAGGTCCTCTACAATTTCCATAATAGTGTCTTCAAGTACATCACCCCTGTATAGACCCTCTATGTACTCTTTCCACCTTTCTGCTCTTCCTCTTTTGCTTAGGACTGGTTTTCCATCTGATCCTCTGCTGTCTTCACTCTTTCGTATCTTGAAGCTACCCAGTCTTCTTCTACTGTATTTCTTTACCCTTTTCTTGTTAATCGTTCCCTGATGATCTCTCTGAAACTCTCTACAGCCTCTGGTTCTTTTAGTTTATCCGGGTCCCATCTCCTTAAATCCCTACCTCTTTGCAATTTTTTCAGATTTAGTCTACAGTTCATAACGATTAAATTGTGGTCAGAGTCCACATCTGCCCCAAAATATGTCTTACACTTTAAAACCTGGTTCGTAAATCTGTTGTCTTACCATTATACAATCTATCTGAAATCTTCCAATGTCTCCAGGCCTTTTCCACATATACAACCTTCTTTCATGATTCTAAAACCAAGTGTTAGCTATGATTAAGTTAAGTTCTGTGCAAAATTCCACCAGGCGGCTTCATCTTTCATTCCTTACCCCGATTGCATATTCATCTACTACTTTTCCTTCTCTTCCTTTCCCTACTATTGAATTCCAGTCCCCCACGACTATTAAACTGTCAACTCCCTTAGCTATCTGAATAATTTCTCTTAGCGTATCATACTTTTCTTCAATCTCTTCATCATCTGTGGAGATAGTTTGTATAAACTTGTACTGCTGCGGTAGGCGTGGTTTCGCGTCTTGCTTGGCTACAGTAATGCGCTCACTCTGCTGTTCATAGTAGCTTATCCGCGCTCCTATTTTTTTATTCATTATTAAACCCACTCCTGCATTACCCCTATTTCATTTCGTATTTGTAACTGTGTATTCACCTGACCAAAAGTCTTGTTCCTCCAGCCACCGAACTTCACTAATTCCCACTATCCCTATCTTTAACGTATCCATTTCCCTTTTTATATTTTCTAACCTACCCGCCCGATTAAGGGATCTGCCATTCCACGCTCCGATCCGTAAAACGCCAGTTTGCTTTCTCCTGAAAACAATGTCCTCCTGAGTAGTCCCCGCCCGGAGATCCGAGTGAGAGACTATTTTACTTCTGGAATATTTTACCCAAGAGGACGCCATCATCATTTTACCATACAGTAAAGCTGCAGGCCCTCTGGAAAAATTTCGGTTGTTTTCAGCCGTTCGCAGTACCAGCACAACAAGGCCGTTTCGGTTACGTTAACAAGGCCGGTGAGAGCGTACAAGGTGCAGCGGGAAATTAGGGCGGCAGTTTCCCGCTGGCCGTTGCTACGGGGCCGTGGCGAGGGGCTAGCGTGTACGAGGCATTGGAAAAACCCGAGTGGACGCTTGGCAGGGGTGTATGCGGCCATGTTTGCGCTTTTGGAGAAATTTATATGCCACAGAAAAATTCATAAAAACAGAACTGAGAGTGCCACGGAGGTGGGAGTTGACTCTCATGGACAGAAACGTATGTAAAACTAAATTATCTAGACGTGCTACAAAAATATGTAATAGCTTAAAAGGCATTGTCGTCTTAAAAATTGTAAATTTATGAAAGTTCAAAAGCCAATATCTCGGCAATGCTTTGGCCGATTAATATGAACAAAGTGTCTACAGATGAAGCTAGTAGAGCGTCATCGAGCAATTACAGCCGATTTAGCAATTTTTTAATGAGAGGTCGGAATAGGGGATTCGACTGAGAAAAACTGTATAGTTGGTAACAAATAAATTTAAAGAGACGAAACTAGCGGCAGCATTCTAAAGTTTAAAGAGATAGATGAGTAATTAAGTATGTGTTTTTATTTGTTCGTTTACGTTTAGTATCAAAAACCCGGGAAAAGCAAAATCACGCCACAAGAACATTATTTGTGAAAAGACGGCGACAGATACAAAATATTGGACTGTAAATTGTTACTGCCCAGAAAATTTCCATATTTTTCGATATATCATACATGTTTTTGTGTTTTGTTTTAATTTATTCGTAATTTTTATCAAACATTATTTTGAGTTATGTAATCATTTCGAGGGTGCATAGGGCGGCCATCTTTGATGACGGGGAGTGGGTTCTGAGCGACGCTAAGAGCTGGACGTGCCACGCATCTGGGGGTAGTAAAGGGTTGGTAGCCACGTCGAAAGCGATCACGTGGAGCGCAATATAGTGGCTTAGGACAGTAGACAAGAGTGTTTTTTGTGAATTACGAACAGACTGTCGAGCGCCGTGATCGCGACATATGAATTTTATAGTGAAGTGTTGTAGCATCAGTTGTTAAAGGCCGCCCTTCTGTAAAAGCTCCTCAGGCTCCATTTTAAGTGTTTAGTGAATGTATTGAAAAATAGAAATAAACTACTTGTTCAGATCATAAATCAACGTGAGTGGCTCAATATTGTAAATTTCACCGCAATAATTGCCTGCATTGTTTCTTTTATATTTTATTTCAGCTTAAAGAAATGGGTTTACGACGGGTGTGAGCTGGCACCCTATGACGAAAAATGTAGCGAAACACTGAGACCATCCACATCTCTGGGCCACTCAACTAAGTGTAAAATATATATAGGGCTCGAGCCAAACTATTCAATATGTAGTGTCCAGTACTGTCGTACCGGATCAGTCAATTATCCAGGCTGTTGCCTCTGTAACTACTGAAAAGGCTGATGCCACACCTGAAGATAGAAAAAAGAGTTGACAGAAGTTTTTGTGAAACCCCATATAGGGAAGTAGATAAATACAATAAAACGGTGATGTAAATGCGAGAATGGTAAATAATACAGTGCCTCTAACAGTTTCTAAGTTTGGCGAACAGCCCATAAGTAATGGACATTTTCTTATACATTTTGCCTCAAGTGATGAACGGAAAATTACTGATGCTTTTTTTAGGAAGAAAGATATACATAAATTCACTTGGAGCGAAAGGGAACAGAAATCAGTAATAGATTATATGTCGGCCAACAATAGATTATGCTAGAAAGTTCAGCATATTCAGGTTTTCAGAGCTAGATATATTTACTTAGACCACAACCTAGTAGTAGCAGAAATAGCTACGGTCGCTAGATGGAAGAATACAGGTAGGAGTTGAGACAAGAAGGGAAGACAGTTTAAAGATTTAACTACACTACTGGCCATTAAAATTGCTACACCAAGAAGAATTGCAGATGATTAACGGGTATTCATTGGACAAATATATTACACTAGAACTAACATGTGATTACATTTTCACGCAATTTGGGTTCATAGATCCTGAGAAATTAGTACCCAGAACATCCACCTCTGGCCATAATAACGGCCTTGATACGCCTGGGCATTGAGTCAAACAAAGTTTGGATGGCTTGTACAGGTACAGCTGCCCAAGCAGCTTCAACACGATACAACAGTTCATCAAGAGTAGGGACTGGCGTATTGAGACGAGCCAGTTGGTCGGCCGCCATTGACCAGACGTTTTCAATTGGTGAGAGATCTGGAGAATGTGCTGGCCAGGGCAGCAGTCGAACATTTTCTGCATCCAGAAAGGCCCGTACAGGACCTGCAACATGCGGTCGTGCATTATCCTGCTGAAATGTAGGGTTTCGCAGAAATCGAATGAAGGGTAGGGCCACGGGTCGTAACACATCTGAAATGTAACGTCCACTGTTCAGAGTACCGCCAATGTGAACAAGAGGTGACCGAGACGTGTAACCAATGGCACCCCATACCATCACGCCAGGTGATACGCCAGTATGGCGATGACGAATACACGCTTCGCATGTGCGTTCACCGCGATGTCGCCAAACATGGATGCGACCATCATGATGCTGTACACAGAACCTGGATTCATCCGAAAAAATGACGTTATGACATTCGTGCACCCAGGTTCGTCGTTGACTACGTCATCGCAGGCGCTCCTGTCTGTGATGCAGCGTCAAGGGTAACCGCAGCCATGGTCTCCGAGCTGGTAGTCCATGCTGCTGCAAACGTCGTCGAACTGTTTCGAGCAGATGGTTGTCTTGCAAACGTCCCCATCTGTTGACCCAGGGATCGAGACGTGGCTGCACGATCCGTTACAGCCATGCGGATAAGATGCCTGTCATCTCGACTGCTAGTGATACGAGGCCGTTGGGATCCAGCACGGCGTTCCGTATTACCCTCCTGAACCCACCGATTCCAAGTTCTGCTAACAGTCATTGGATCTCGATCAACGCGAGCAGCGATGTCGCGATACGATAATTCGCAATCGCGATAGGCTACAATCCGACCTTTATCAAAGTCGGAAACGTGATGGTACTCATTTCTCCTCCTTACACGAGGCATCACAACAACGTTTCACCAGTCAACGCCGGTCAACTGCTGTTTGTGTATGAGAAATGGGTTGGAAACTTTCCTCATGTCAGCACATTGTAGGTGTCGCCACCGGCGCCAACCTTGTGTGAATGCTTTGAAAAGCTAATCATTTGCATATCACAGCATCTTCTTCCGGTCGGTTAGTTTTCGCGTCTGTAGTACGGTCTTCGTATTGTAGCAATTTTAATGGCCATTAGTGTATTGCAGGATGAGGGCGTAAAACATCTACATCAAAACTGACTGAATCTCTTGCCTAAACCAAACAGACGCAAGTGATAGCTTCAAAACAGAATGGGAAAGTATTAAGCTATGTTCTGAACAGGCCGAAAATAAGCCACTAGGGAAAAGAATTGAGAAGGCACTTCGAGTGTGGAACTGAGATATCCTACAACGCAGTCGAATAAAAGAAACGAGCATATTAGATATATTTACAGGCGAAAACAGAATCTGGAGAAAGAAGAACATAAAGAGAAAAGAAATGAAGTAAAAACCAGAGCCAAATGAACAATGGCGAAATATCATTGCGAGCAGAACTGAACACGTCATCCATGGATGACAGTCTATAGCTTACAAGATGATAAAGCATTTAAATAAACCTGGAAAGAGACAACAAACCTAAATATAATATCAGAATATAAATTGATTGCAAATTATAAATAGCTCTGGTCTACTAGAAACCAAACATTAGAGGAGGACCATCCTGAAACTGATGAACCTTATGATGGCGATCTCATAACGACCCAAGAACTAAACGAGGCTCTGAATAAAACAAAACACCGGAAAGCGACAGATCCCGATGGTATGAAAGCCAAATTACTTAAATACGGAGGATTATTTTAAAGTTTAAACTTCTTCATTGATGTAACATATGTTGGCAAAGACGCCAAATCCCAAAACCATGATCAGATGTTGATATCATACAGTGCGACAATTACTGAACTATATGAGATAAAATGATCTTAACTTCTGAAAGGTTTGAGTTAGGACGTTCAAGCTGCACGGTTGGCCGCAGGGCAGGGAATTAGTATGTGCTCTATGGTTTGGCTTAGGGACGAAGCCCACTTTCATTTGGATGGTTTCATCAGTAAGTAAAATTGGTGCATTTGGGGGACTGAGAATCCACATTTCGCAATCGAAATGTATCTTCACCTCAATGGGTGACTGTGTTGTGTGCCATGTCTAGTCACGAAATAATCAGCGCAATATTCCTTGATGGCACAGTGACTGTCCAATGGTGCGTGGAGGTTTTGGGAGGTGATCTCATCCCCATTATCCAAAGTGACCCTCATTTCGATAAGACGTGGTTCATGTGGGACGGAGCTGTACGCCATCGAAGCAGGAGAGTGTTTGATGTCCTGCAGGAGCACTTAGAGGACCGAATTGTGGCTCTAGGATGCCCAGAGGCCACTGGCATGGCCTCGATTGGCTGCAATATTCTCCGGATCTGAACACATGTGATCCCTTTTTGTGGCGCTAGATGATGATCAGTTTGGCTTTAGGAAAGATAGAGAGGCTATTCTGACTTTGCGGTTAATAATGGAAGGAAGACTAAAGAAAAATCAAGACACGTTCATATGCTTTGTCGGCCTGAAAAAAAGCGTTCGACAATGTAAAATGGAGCAAGGCGTTCGAAATTCTGAGAAAAATAGGAGTACATTATAGGGAGAAAAAAATGGCTCTGAGCACTATGGGACTTAACTACTGTGGTCATCAGGCCCCTAGAACTTAGAACTACTTAAACCTAACCAACCTAAGGACATCACACACATTCATGCGCGAGGCAGGATTCGAACCTGCGACCGTAGCAGTCGCGCGGTTCCGGTTATAGGGAGAGACGGGTCATGTACAATACGTACAACAGCCAACAGGGAATAATTAGAGTGGACGACCAAGAACGAAGTGCTCGTATTAAAAAGGGTGTAAGGCAAGGATGTTGTCTTTCGCCCCTACTATTCAATCTGTACTCTGAGGAAGGAATAAGGGAAATAAAAGAAGGACTGGAAGGACTGGAATTAAAATTCAAGGCGAAAGGATATCAATGATACGATTCGCTGATGACATTGCTATCCTGAGTGAAAGTGAAGAAGAATTACATGATCTGCCGAAAGGAATGAACAGTCTAATGAGTACAGAGTATGGATTGAGAGTAAATCGAAGAAAGACGAAGGTAATGAGAAGTAGAAGAAATGAGAACAGCGAGAAACTTAATATCAGGATCGATGGTCACGAAGTAGATGGAGTTAAGGAATTCTGCTACCAAGACATTAAAATAACCAATGACGGATGGAGCAAGGAAGACATCGAAAGCAGAGTAGCAATGGCAAAAAGGGCATTCCTGGCCAAGAGAAGTCTACTGATATCAAATATCGGCCTTAATTTGAGAAAGAAATTTCTGAGAATGTACGTCTGGAGTACAGCATTGTATGGTAGTGAAACATGGACTGTGGGAAAACCGGGACAGAAGAGAATCGAAGCATTTGAGATGTGGTGCTACAGACGAATTTTAAAAATTAGTTGGACTGATAAGGTAAGGAATGAGGAGGTTCTGAGCAGAATCGGAGAGGAAAGGAATATGTGGAAAACACTGATAAGGAGAAGGGACAGAATGATAGAACATCTGTTAAGACATGAAGGAATGACTTCAACGGTACAAGAGGGAGCTGTAGAAGGCAAAAACTGTAGAGGAAGACAGAGATTGGAATACATCCAGCAAATAATAGAGATTGCAAGTGCTACTCTCAGATGAAGAGGTTATCACAGGAGAGGAATTGTGGCGAGCCACATCAAACCAGTCAGAAGACTGATCACCCAAAAAAACTTAGATACTAGATGTACAGCAATAAACCCAAAACAATTTCTGAGCTTAAAACAACCATTTAGGAGGTCTTGGACAGCATCAATGTTCCGACACTTCAGTAGGTCATGCAGAACTTCGTTATTCGTCTGCCACCATATCATTGCCAATGATGGCAGGCATATCGAACATGTTGTAACCTAAATCCGAATAACTGTAGTGACGTCTCAAGATGAATAAAGTGTGTTCACGCCGTAGTTTGTAACTAATTTACGTTTTTTCATATAATTCAATAATTGTCACCTTGTATCAATCTCTAATAAAGGTTAACGAAATGAATGCGATAACCATTGTGGCTAACATTGGCAGGCACAGCATATAAGATTTAAGCCAAGATAATATATCAGTGTCTATAAATTATCGCCAAAACTCTGTTATCTAAAGTGGAAAATGGTTTCAGAAAAGCAAGACGTTGTACTGATAATGCTTTCAGACTTAGACTAACTATTGAAAAAGAAAGAGCCTTCAATAGGGAAGTACACATCGCATTTATAGACTTAGAGAAAGCCTTCGACCATGTAGACAGGAAATCCTTATGGAACATATTACACAAGAAAGGATATCCTCATGAAATAGTCCATATTGTGTGGAAAAGCGGTTAATGTAACCACCTGTAACACCCTGTATGACATAGTTCAATCATCAGTGGTCTTTTCCAAACTGATTTGTCGGAAAACAAGTGTGATTTGAGAAATATTTCAGTTTTTTTCCAAAATGCTTCTGGTGCTCTGATTTGTTGCAGGGATCCCCACACGGCCTGAAAATAAAGACGGGTTATCGTTAAACAGACATGGGTGTTTCATATAAACATGTATCGCAACATTCAAGGAAAGGTTAAAGCATCATTCCAGTTGTCAAGGCCCATACGATGAGAGCGAGGGACCCCTGACATTTACCACGGAAAGGAGGATGGGGAGAAAGACTTAGGATGGCGGTGTACCGCCTCGGCGAACAGGCCAGGGCCGTGCGCTGACCCTGGTCCAGGGGCTTTGACGTCACAACGGACCACAGCGCCCCTGCGAGGCTATAATGGTATCCTCCAAAGAGGTTAAGCTGGTATGACGCAGGGCTGCTTTCGCAGAACTGCGTATACGACGTTTCGACACTAGAGTTCTTCACTTTTCTGTCTGGGAAAGTGACTTACTGAATCCGTACCAAATGGGATTTATAGAAGAAATGACAGAAATGAGAGCGATTCGTTGTAGCTTCATTACGTAAACACGAAAGTGTCACGAAGAAGCTCACACATCTCTAGTGGTAGACTGCCAAGATGAGTTGTGAATCGTGATGGGCTTTACTGTTAAAATTCTGAGATGAGTCAACCAAATTATTGTTTTCTCCTACGTATATCTTGAACAAAGACTGTGGACGTAAAATTAGAGCCATTCGATCCCACACGAGGCTGACTAATAGTTGTTCATCCCTCTCGACTGAAACAGAATAAGGGGAAACGTCAGTTGTACACAAAATACACTCAGTCACACACCGTCAGATGGATGTCGGAATTTGGATGTAGTAGATCTAGATGTAACAGGCATACAGTCGACCAGCTTCTTTATTTGCGTTGCCAAGGGTCGGGTCATAACAATCTGCCATCTATAAAATTCGCTTATTTAAGTGGCTTTGTCCCATTGCGGCCAGTGTCGTTATTAGAATGATTCCCCATTCGTCTCTGCCCCACTTATGTGTTAGGCTCGTGCGTAAATTCGTAGCATTCTTGTATTACAGGTTGCTATGGGTTTATTTATCGATCGTCATTTTTCTTTTGTAGTTCACTGTTGCTATTCGAGTTTACAACCTGCCATTTTGTTATTTGGAGATAGTGAGTGGAGCTGTGGACGCTAGAAAATGCAGTGCCAAATGGAGAAATGGGAACATTTCCGATGTATTTTTCTGTTTGAGTTCGACAGAGGAATGGCAGCAACAGAGGCCACCAGGAACATTTGCGCCGCGTACGGGTATAGTGCCACTGGACAGAGCACGGCCAAGAAAATGGTTTTCCCGTTTAAGGGAGGATCGTTTTGACATTAATGACTCTCCAAGTTCAGGAAGACATTCGTGGTTTGGTGCAGATCGTTTAAACGCATTAACATACAACGATCCAAGTCTGTGTACTCTAGAACTCGCAAATGTGATGAACTGTGATCATTCCACCATCGTGCGATATTTGTACGCACTGGGGAAGGTTCAAACATGGGGTGCATGTGTACTCACCAGAAGCACAAAAATTGTGGGTGGCCAATGTGCATCTCTGCTTGCTCATCATCAATTGACTCGTGAACAACACCGAGAATTCCTAACCTGGTGACGAGAAATGGTAACTTTACGCTAACATAAGAAAAAGTAATAACTGGTTGAGTCCAAACAAAGCAGCACCTTGTAATCTCCCCTCTCCTTCCTAATTCCAGCTATTGTCCACAATAAGCAAAGTCTTTTATGAAAAATTTGAGAGGAACGAAGATTATAATAAATTTTCCAGTTTACTTAGCATTTCGTTTGGAATTGGCTACAGTTTTTCTTGTGTAGGAGTCTAATTCTTGAAGCTGAAATTCTCACATTTTAGGTCCTCATGCTTGAATCGATCTAAAAGAATTTGACGATTGTTGCTGCAGAATGTTTGTTTTTACGATAATATATTTTGTCACATTTTAGTATATCATACAGTCTTTTGAATTTTCACATTAACAAAGCCGAAATTGCACTGTTTTCCCAAAATACAGAAATACGTCCGATCAAATCAGAGGCATTCTGCTACTTCACTCTGCGGTAGTAACCATATTCCTAAGGCTTTACAGTTTTTCTTGACAAATGAATTTCTATTAATTTCTATTATTATTTTATAAATGAATCCAGAAATAAACATTACGTAATTAATAAAGATATTTTAAGTGTGCCCAATAATTCGTAATTTCAGATATTTCTAAAAAAATTAATTGTAACTGTAGATTCAGAACTAGTACTTATCGACTGTAACATCGAAAATAAAGTAGCTCCTTTTCATAGATTTTAGGTTGAAATATAACATATTGTGTATAAAACTATATGAAAGTTTTCAGAAAAGCAGCTTAGATAATATTGACCTGTCCAAAATTCGAAAAATAATACTGGTATCGTCAACCACAGTCGAAGAAAAGTAATGCTAGCGGAGGATATCCTGTTTCAAGCTCTCCGTGTAAAGTCTTACGCGCATCCACAAAGATAATGTTATGCGTCTAGAGCAACAGCGAAGGTGTGGTAGCGATTGCATACCTGAGGTGCAATCACCACTACACGGCAGATAGGTACGAAAGTCATTCTGCACCCACCTCATCTTACCCTCTGATTGTCCCGTTTTCCGCTTCCTATCGAACATCCTAAGGAACTTCCTTTCCGGATGAAAATGCCCTCCGAAAGTGGTTCGATTAGTTCTTTGTCTCAAACCAAGTGACATCTACAGTCGTGGGATCTTAAACTTACCCCAGCACTAGCAGGCTGCTATAAATAGTGAAAGAGCATATATCACTGACGACTTAAAGTCTTTCTATGTGTACCTGTTGCGTTTTTAAGCACTATGGAGAAACGCTACGGGCCTGTGCACCAACCCAATACTTTGCCTCACACGCCAGCAGCACTACAAGGCCGCATTTAATTTCACGGTGGGAAGTAGTCGTCAGACATATAACAATGACTTATGTTATACCGTACTATGTATAAACCAATTCACACAGTATATATATATATATATATATATATATATATATATATATATATGATATGCCAGACATATTTTCTCTGGAAGGTACGCTTATCTGGTCTAAATGCACGTGGTCGCATCTCAAGATGGCTACTGATGGACGACTGACATGTTCCGTTTACTTGATTTTTTGTTTCAGACTCAAACAAAACCGGGCTGCCATACGTTATTAAGCTGGGGGACACTGGGCTGTTGTTCAACATGAATTCGCGTTCTTAAAAATCAACGACATTTGTTGTTATGCTACACTATATTAGTAAGCAGATGACATTACTTTCCTGCATATTTCAAAGCCAAGTAAATTATGGCGCGAAACACACAATTTTTAGTACACACACTCTAAGACAAAAAAATAAGACGCACCAAAGAATCATCCGAATGGGACGGAAACCGGCAGAGATGATGTAGATGTACAGACAAACAAATGATTACGATTTGAGAAAAATTGGATGACTCTCTGGCCCTTATGAAGCAGTTATTTGGCTTGGCATTGACTGACACAGTTGTTGTATGTCCTGCTAAGGGATATTGTGCCATATTCTGTTCAGTTGGTGCGTTAGATCGTCAAAATGCCGAAATGGTTGGAGGGCCCTGTTCTTAATGCTCCAAGCGTTCTCATTGCGGAGAGATTCTGTGACCTTGCTGGCTAAGATAAGGTTTGGCAACCACGAAGATTTGCAGTAGAAACTCTCGCGGTAAGTTGGCGGGCATTACCTTGCTGAAATGTAAGCCCAGGATGACTTGCCATGAATGGCAAGAAAGTGGGGCGTAGAATTTCGTCGACGTACCGCTGTGCTGAAAGGGCGCTGCGGGTGAAAACCAAAAGGGTCCTGATAGGTAACAAAATGACGCCTTAGACCAGCACTCCTGGTCGTCGGGCCAGATGGTGCCGACAGTCAGTTTGGCATCTCACCGCTCTCCATGGCGTCTCCAGACACGTCTTCGGCCTGGAATCGCACTGACTGCAGTAGAATTGTCTTCAGTGATGAGCCCTGCTTCCAACTGAGCCCAGATGACCAGCAGAGACGTATCTAGAGACGCCCTGGACAGCAGTGAGATACCAACTTGACTGTCGCCCGCGACACGACCCGACAACCAGGTGTGATGGTCTGGGGTGCCATTTTTTTCATAGCAGGATTCCTTCAGTTGTCATCCGCAGCACCCTTACAGCACAGCAGTACGTCGACGATATTAACACATCAATTCGACAGAGTTTTGCACGACATCCCTCAGGAAGACATCTACCAACTCTATCAATCAATGCCAAACCGAATAGCTGCTTGCATAAGGGCCAGAGGTGGACCAACTCGCCAGCCGCGGTGGTCTCGCGGTTCTAGGCGCGCAGTCCGGAACCGTGCGACTGCTACGGTCGCAGGTTCGAATCCTGCCTCGGGCATGGATGTGTGTGATGTTAGTTAGGTTAGTTAGGTTTAAGTAGTTCTAAGTTCTAGGGGACTGATGACCACAGCAGTTGAGTCCCATAGTGCTCAGAGCCATTTGAACCATTTTTTTTTTTTTGGACCAACTCGTTGTTGACTTGCTCAATGTGTGAAGCTCTTTCTATTGAATAACTCATGAACTTTTTGTGATATTGTAATCATTTGTTTCTTTGTACAAGTACGTCACATCTAACGATTTCCGACCCATTCGGATAATTACTTCGCAGTGTGTTGTCTTTTTTCCTTGCGAGAGTCTTCAAAGAAAATCGCCGCTCTCATCGTAGCAGTGCTACAACAGTCTTCCATTGTGTTGCCATTGGTGGTCTCTACGTTAGGTTCTCCTTGTTCTACCAGAAACAGTCTCCCACAAAGGACACGGAACCAAATGACGCTCGCACCGTAAAAGAGCTTCCTCCACGCTGCTGCTCCTCTGTCCTCAAAACCAGCTTTCTTTCCTTTGACAACTTCAGAGTGAAACAAAACACGCAATTGTAACGCAATTCTGTCTCTCTCTTTCACACACACACACACACACACGCGCGCGCGCGCGCGCGTCACTGATTTTTATCTACGAGAACGAACAACATTGACGGACAACTGAATTAAAGATAGTCCAAATCTCCGGTTTTACCAGGATTCTCTCTTCTCGGAATGTTCCCTCGACTGTGACTTAACTGCTATGCCCCTACCATTTATTCACAACGGAAAGCCTCTGCTCCCCTACCAGCTCACCTGCTATCAATTGCAAAGCATGTGGCTTTTGCAGAGGACCGGATCTTAAACAGCTCTCTCTTCTCCTTACTGTGGATAAAGAAAGTTAGATCCATCTACCACAATAGTCCAGACATATTAGGGTATAAACTTACATCACAGAGAGCTGAAATAAAACGTAAATAGTGTTTGCAAAACATACTCTCATGTACTCACCTCGTTAGGAAATTTACAGTTGGCTCATTCTGTAAAGTTACCATATTTTCGTTTTAAATATTTGCTGCAAATTTTGAAATACAGAACTTCGTTTTAATGTAGTTTTAGTTATCACAGCACAGAACGGTATTTTTTTAGGAAATGTACGGCTCTAAACAACGCCGAAATGAACTAACCTGTATACCTCATATAATTAATTCCGCAAGAAACGCTTGGTAGAGTTGCTGCCCTAAAGCAATTCTATAGATTTCTTAAGACATTTGCTTTTTTAAATTATTTTACTTTATCCTCTGAAAAGAAGTTTGTTTGCTTTTCATTAAAGCTTTCGCGTTACGAATTATCACAACTTTTCTCCATATTAAAATCAACAATTTTGCTTTTATGACTCGGCAGATTCCCCTCTTTCGGTTAAACCAATTCAACTCTCTGTCTGTCGCAATTTAATTTTGATGCGCCTTATCTGCGCACTACACGTCTAAACGTATTCGATCCTCTTGGTGTATAGAACATCGAAACATTCGCATGAAAACTATCAATAACTCTGTGAAAGAAAGAACTCTGAAGAATTGAAGCTCAAGAACAAGATACGTCATAAATATTTTTTCCATTATAAGTCGGTAAAGTATTGCGCAGTACTGCATGTTACAATGTCCACTTTTTGCGTCATGTGCTCCTTTGCTATTCTTTCCGCATACTGACTTCATTTCAAATGATTCTAATCTTTTTTGTAGTAGAACGTTTGAGCGGGGTGAAACCATGACATCCCATAAATTTCACAATGGATGCTTGTCCGAAATTTCATACCCAAACGAAGATTGGGAAATCGAAAAATGGGGTATCAAATCAACCAGAGTGAGGTATAGTTTTGCACTGATAGTAAAGAAAGTCTAAATTCGTGATTTGAGGAAATTTGAAATGTTTGACTGTTACGTAAAGGAATCATCAAAAATATTAAGAAACAGAATAATTCAAAAAATGGTTCAAATGGCTCTGAGCACTATGGGACTTAACTTCTGAGGTCATCAGTCCCCTAGAACTTAGAACTACTTAAACCTAACTAACCTAAGGACATCACACACATCCATGCCCGAGGCAGGATTCGAACCTGCGGACGTAGCGGTCGCGCGGTTCCAGACCGACGCGCCTATAACCGCTCGGCCACCCCGGCCGGCTAAATTCAAACCTCCCTGCTTTCTCTTGATCTATTTGCACATAACAATAATAAAATCTCGATCGAAATTTAAATATATAATATTCCATGCTTTCCAAACAAAACTTGAAAATGAAAACAATTGAAAAAAACGCTCAAATGTTTTCAGAAACGTTTTGTCTGAAAGTAAGAAATAAAATAATTGAGGGAAACGTTTGACGCGCCTTTGAATTATGCTCTAAATAACGTACAGAAAATGAGATACCAGCTGAGAATTTGAAGTTGAATGTTCAGTTAGGAATCTTAGAATTTGGAAGAGTACTGCAAGACTTCTGATGGTGGAATTTCCCTCTGTGATCTCCTTACGTCACTGACACATGAGCATCTCAGCTGCTAGATTTGATATCAAGCATCATTCAAAGACAAAATATGAAGGCGTATGAAAGCAATAAATGAAAAGAGACATAGTGGGCTAATTTACTGATATGTTTATCAGTTAAATATGAATTAAACCATTTGTGCACTGTCCCACTCATACCACAATTCTTAAGCTTATCTAGAAGAATTTCACACAACTCACGCAGTCAAAAGCCTATGTGAGATCACAAAAAATCCCAGTGGACGATGTTCGGCTATTCAGACCTTTTAATATTTGATCAGTGAAAGCACGTACAGCATTTTTCGTTGAAAAGCCTTTCTGAAAACCAAACTGACATATGTAAGAAAATGAAGCACCTACAGCAGTCCTTATGATCTTATTTATTGTGTAACTACAAGTTTCTGCGCTTCAATGCATCATCTCCAGGCAGTAGTTGATGCTGAAGGGGTTACATATGGATCGTGATAACCCCTGAAGATGACGCATTGAAACCCCGAAACTGGTGGTTACACAATAAATAAGATCATAAGTACGGCTGTAGGTGCTTCATTTTCTTACAGTATGAACGCCCGTGGACTCCAGTCAAAACGATAGAAATACAAAAACTGACGTTTTGTTAGTACTTCATTTTTACAATATGTGAAGCTATTCTTGAATTCATTAATTTTTCAACAATTTTGGGTAAAGCTGACATACGTGAACTTGGGTGGTAGCTGTTAGCATTAGACCTATCCCCCTTTTCATGCAATAGTTTAACAATAGCATATTTCAGTCTATTTGGAAAAAATGCCCTGTTTTAGTGAGGTACTACATGTGTAGTTGAGAATCCAATTTATCTGTTGGGAACAAGCTTTTAATACTTTGCTTTAAATACTATCAATTCCATGCAAGCATTTATTTTTGAATGAATTTATTATTTTCTTTATTTTTGAAGGAGAGGTGGGTTGAGTCTCAGTTTTATCAAATAGATTAGGTACTTTCCCAGCCATATACATCAGTGCGTTTTCTAACGAACAGTTGGAGCCTGTTTCCTCTACAACACTTAAAAACCGATTACTAAAAATATTTTGTACTTCGGACTTTCTGCTAACACACTTTTAATTGAGTTTGATATAAATACGGTCTTCCTGTGCTCTCGGTTGCCCTGTTTCCCTTTTAATTATCAGAGGTGCTGGTGCTACTCTCAGACATCATCCACATTCTTCTGGACTTTTTAATAACTTTTCTTAATACAGTGCTGTAGTTTTTATGATATCTGACTGTTTCTGGATCAATACTCCTTCTTGCTGTAAGGTACATTTCCCTTTTCTGTTGACAAGTTATTTGTATCCCTTTAGTAAGCCATGGCATTTTAGATGGTTTGTTACAGTTATGCTTTACCATTTTCTTGGGGAATATACTCACAAAGCTATCATGAAATAGGTTAAATTTTGAATTAGCATCAGGTTCTCTGTACACCTCATCCCAGTGTAATACTTGTAAGCTTTCTCTAAAACGTGCAGTCGTTAAACCGTTATTTTAGAGCACTATTTTGTAGGATGGTTTTGCATTACTGTATGGAGCTATATATTTGTAGCTCGGTCATAAACCATTCTATTTTCGTACAGTGTTTCACTCTTCTAATCATTAAATATCCACCGTTCTACATTGTTTGCATACATAAACACAAGGACGTGCTCATTTCACTAAATCTTGTATCTTAGCTCTCCGCAATGGTAGCGCACTAAGAAAACAGGAAGCTAAAAAGATAACCTTCAAGTGGAACTGACACCATTTTGCACTGCATTAGAGCGTAGCGGAAGCACCGTAAATGATGCTCTTTATTATGCTAAGAAGATAATCAAATCTGGGAATAGGTAAGAGTTCAGTGTTTCATCCATACGTACGTTAGAAATATAGCAACAGCTCATTTCTTCCAGAATGTAGGAAGATAACAGCATTTCCTAATCTAGAGAAATGTGCAAGAATTTGCTGGGAAATCTACAGAGAAAGAAACAAAACTGAAATGAGAATGGTTTGAGGAGTACGTGCAACATTGTCTCAGTTATCTTGGTATACGTGAATCGCCCTTAAGTAGATGAAATATTACTTGTTACAACTGGTTCGGCATCTGCTGGCAACGGATTGACACAAAGAGAGTTGGATTGCCCTAAAATATCACAACTGCGTAGCTCATACACACATTACTAACAGGATCTCCAGGGGCATTACTGTACCGATTGAGACACGAATGATTCGTTAATTAATTCAACACAATCAACATTTGTTTCTAATCTGTAGCATGACGTCAGCTGCTGCATGTTTTAACAAATTTTGCAATAAACTGCAGAGAGCTGTCGAAGTTGCAATATTGATTCTCTTTATTACTTGGTGAATCATTTCGAGGCTAAGCTCATTATCGAATCATCCAATAAGCTATGCAATAACTTGCATTACGACAACCATATGACTGCTTATTCTAGTGAAAACACACCTTATAAAGCAGTGAAGGACTCAGCTTCATTCATCAAACTGAGACTCCGAAGTATCTCAGGTAGGCGATGATACCACAAGCGTATTTCCTGTGTATAACAACAACAACAAAAAATGGTTCAAATGGCTCTGAGCACTATGGGACTTAACTTCAGAGGTAATCAGTCCCCCTAGAACTTAGAACTACTTAAACCTAACTAACATAAAGACATCACACACATCCATGCCCGAGGCAGGATTCTAACCTGCGACCGTAGCGGTCGCGCGTTTTCAGACTGTAGTGCCTAGAACCGCTCGGCCGCTTCGGCCGGCCGGCTGTATAACTACAATCGAAATGTAAAAGATACGGTAATAACATAAAGTTTCTCTGCAGTTAGCCGTCATATTGTATACAAAAACTTTTCAAATCAATTTAGGCTACAGAATAAAAACAGTAACCAGTTCCAAACCAAACAAAAATTGAAACTTGTAAATGACAGCAACAACTTTGAAATCACGCAACTACTGGACAAGATTGATAATGCAACAACTGAACAAACTCCATTCGCAAGAGGTTAGATGTAGAGAACCGTACAATATGAACACTGAAGACGTTAATCTGGACTGCAGTGTTGTTGTTATTGTGGTCTTCAGTCCAGAGACCGGTTTGATGCAGTTCTCCGTGCTACTCTATCCTGTGCAAGCCTTTTCAACTCCGAGTAACTCAGCACCCTACATCCTTACGAATTTACTTAGTGTATTTATCTCTTGGTCTCCCTCTACAATTTTTACCCTCCACGTTTCCATCCAATACTAAATTGGTGATACCTTGATGCCTCAGAATTCTCTTCTCCCCAATTATAATCAGTAACTCCTAATTAGTTACGTGATATACCCATCTAATCTTCAGCATTCTTATGCAGCACCACATTGAAAAGGCTTCCACTCTCTCCTTGTCTAAACCGTATATCGTCGATGTTCCACTTACATCGCTGCACTCCACACAAATATTTTCAGAAAAGACTTCCTGACACTTAAATCCATACTCGGTATTAACAAGTTTCTCTTCTTCAGAAACGCTTTCCTTGTCATAGCCAGTCTACATTTTACATTCTTACTGCTTCGATCATTACCAGTTATTTTGCTTCCAAAATAAAAAAACTCCTTTACTACTTTAAGTGTCTCATATCATAAACTAATTCCCTCATTACCGCCTGATTTAATTCGACTACATTCCATTATCCTCGTTTTGCTTTTGTTGATGTTCATCTTATATCCTTCTCTCAAGACACTGTTCATTCCGTTCAGTTAAGTGACATCGAGGATAGCCAAGAACCCTGTCTCACTCCCTTCTCAACCACTGCTTCCCTTTCGTGCACCTCGACTCTTATAACTGCCATTTGAGTTCTGTACAAATTGTAAAGGGACTTTCGGTGCCTGTATTATGCCGCCTTCATAATTTGAAAGATGCTATTGCAGTCAACATTGTCAACAGCTTTCTCTAAACCTACAAATGTTAGAAACGTAGGTTTGCCTTCCCTTAACCTGTCTTCTAAGGTAAGTCGTAGTGTTGAAACTTCTTTATTAAAAATTTTACTTAAACTGCTGAGTGAAACTGAATGCAAGTGAACCTACTTTCTCTTTACTTATTCTTATCATGTCAACACTGACCCACAATATTCTAGCGCAACGCAGTCTGACTGCTCAAAAAGAGGATAACCTGACTTCAAATAATTAATTCAAAAAGAAATCTTAACAATAACCTATACATTTCATTAAGCACTTACGTCTCAAAAATCTTCATTACGCGAACTAATGCAATACAGCGAGCGTCAATACTGCCAGCTAAATAAAAGATTCTATCTACTAAAGCCACTAACTACTAATAGGCATGTGATTAGCAAAGGAAAGATTTTGTTGAAAACCAAATAATGTATTTTTTTAAATCTTAATAATGTGGCATTCAATGCAGACACAAACATAGATCGTCATTGACATCTAGTACAAAGGTATATAATCATAAATAGTATTCAGTCTCCAAGTCGAACATGTACAGGTCGTTAGCCTACGCTAACACTTCAGACCTCTACCCTCCATCAATGCTAACTTCTCACATCTAACATCCATCACTGCTGGCCGTTCACCTCCAACTGCCCAACGGTACTTCCATCACTGCTGGCGACTAACTTCTAACTGTCCAAGACTACTGGCGATTAACTTCCTACGAGCCCAACGAGCCACAGAGACTCTTACAAAGAAAGCACAGTCAGAGATCCAATGCAAAGCGCTATACAGCGCTACCAACACAGAAGCACCCACCCACAGGTCAGTATTGCCTCACGTGCTCCAACATTTCTACAGAATCCAGACTCATCTTCCACTAGGTCGGCTCTACCAGCTTTTCCATTCGTCTGTAAATAATTCGTTTATTATATTGCAACCGTGACTTATTAAATTGATAGTTCGGTAATTTTCACACTTGTCAACAGCTGCTTTCTTTGGTATTGGAATTATCACATTCTTATTGAAGTCTAAAGGTATTTCGCCTGTCTCATACATCTTTCTGATCGGATGGTAGAATTTTGTCATGGCTAGCTCTCCCAAGGCTATCAGTGGTCCTAATGGAATGTTGTCTACTCCTGGGGCCTTATTTCGACGTCTGTCTTTCAGTGGTCTGTTAAATTCTTCACGCAATACCATATCTCCAATTTCATCTTCATCTACGTCCTCGTCCATTTTCATAATATTTCCCTAAAGTACAGCGTCCTTGTATAGATCCTCTATATACTCCTTCTGCCCTTCTGCTTTCCCTTCTTTGCTTAGGACTGGTCTTCCACCTGAGCTCTTGATATTCATGCAGGTGGTTCTCTTTCCTCCAAAGGTCTCTTTAATTTTTCTGTAGGGTGTATCTATCTTACCCCTATAATGTATGCTTCTACATCCTTACATTTGTCCAGTCGCCGTCTCTGCTGAGGCATTTTACTCTTCCTGTCGATCTCATTTTTGAGAGTTTTTTATTCCGTTTTGTCTGCTACATTTAGTGCGTTTTTATATTTTCTCCTTTCATCATTTAAATGCAATACCTCTTTGTTACCCAAAGATTTCTACTAGAACTCTCTGCTGCCTTAACTATTTCATGTCTCAAAGCTACTAATTCTTCTTCTACTGTATTTCTTTCCCATCTTCTTTCAATCGTTCCCTAACGCTCTTTCTGAAACGACCTACAACCTCTGGTTCTTTCAGTCTCTCCAGGTCCCATCACCTTAAATTCCTAGCTTTTTGAAGTTTCTCGAGTTTTAATCTAGAGTTCATAGCCACAATATTGTTGTCGCAGTCGGTATATGCCCCTGGAAATGTCTTACAATTTAAAACCTGGTTCCTAAATGTCCGTCACACCGTTATATAATCTGCCTGAAACCTTAAAGTGTCTCCTGGCCTCTTCCACGTGTACACACTTCTTTCATGATTCTTAAATCAAATGTTCTGTGCAAAATTCTACCAGGCGGCTTCCTCTTTCATTCCTTACCGCAATCCATATTCATCTACTACTTTTCCTTCTCTTCCTTTCCCTACTATTTAATTCCAGTCACCCATAACTATTAGATTTTCGTCTCCCTTAACTATCTGAATAATCTCTTTTATCACGTCATACATTTCTTCAATCTCTTCATCATCTGCGGAGCTAGTTGGCGTATAAACTTGTACTACTGTGAAAGGAGTGGGCTTCGTGTCTATCTTGGCTGGAATAATGCGTCCACTATGCTGTTCTATTTTTTATTCATTATTTAATCTACTCCTGTATTACCCATATTTTATTTTGTATTTATAATCCTGTTTTCGACTGACCAGAAGTCTTGTTCCTCTCGCAACCGAACTTCACTAATTCCCACTATATCTAACTTTAACCTATCCATTTCCCTTTTTAAATTTTCTAACCTACCTGCCTGATTAAAGGATCTGACATTCCAAGCTCCGATCCGTAGAACGCCAGTTTTATTTCTCCTGATAACGACGTCCTTGTGAGTAGTCCCCGCCCAAAGATCCGAATGGGGGACTATTTTACCTCCGGAATATTTTACCCAAGATGACGACGCCTTCATCATTCAACCATACCGTAAAGATGCATGCCGTCGGGAAAAATTATGTCTGTAATTTCCCCGTGGCTTCAGCCATTCGCAGTACCGGCACAGCGAGGCCGTTTTGTTTGATGTTACAAGGCCATTTCAGTCAATCATGCAAACTGTTGCCGCTGCAACTACTGGAAAGGCTGCTGCCCTCTTCAGGAAACACGCGTTTCTCTGGCCTCTCAACAGATACCCCTCCGTTGTGGTTGCACCTACGGTGCGTCTATTTGCATCGCTTTGGCAGGCAAGCCTCCCCATCTACCATCCGTGGTTCATGGAATTACGAAAAACCAGTAATAAGCAACAACTAGCGAAACTTCACAGAAAATGTTTTGTTATGTATTACTTGACTCACAATAAACCTATCTGGATTTTTGTTTAATCGTGAGCAAATGAAATTAGAAAATTGCAGTGCCTGAATTGTTAGGAGCCGGCCGCTGTGTCCGAGCGGTTCTGGGCGCTTCAGTCCGGAACCGCGCTGCTGCTACGGTCGCAGGTTCGAATCCTGCCTCGGACTTGGATGTTCTTGGGTTAGTTAGGTTTAAGCAGTTCTAAGTCTAGAGGACTGATGACCTCAGATGTTAAGTCTTATAGGGCTTAGAGCCATTTGAACCGTTTTTTTTTTATTGTTAGGAAGTACGATGCAAAGTTCCTTCGGGTACACATGTATATATTTATCGGCCGATACCGGGCCTGCGACTTACAAATAAAATGTCTCCCGTGTACGGGAATAACATTAATGTGATACTCGAGTCCACATATGTCACATGGACGACGACATACGGATATTTGGATCAGGGCGTGAGCCGCGATTGGAGAGCGAAAGCTGTTAAGGGTGAGAGTGTGTGTTCGAGCCACGGTCCAGCAAAAATTTTCACTGTCTTCATTCCATTATGCAGGTGGAGTTGGTTCATATTTGCTACTTCTATTAAATTTCATGTATTTGACATTTATTTAGTATTCTTTGCATATCACTTTCCAAATGATACTGTAAAAACCTTAATTCATGGCAGCAATTATTTCTCGATACTAATGTTACGTAGGTACATGCACATAATATCATTTACAGGACACAATATAAAATTATGAAGTTACGTTGACTACAAGAGAGCCGCCACAGTTTTGTCACAGATATATAAATTGCATTTAAATCCCTTTTAGGTTGAATTGATTGTCTGCAGTAGCGCAACACTGCATAAACAACTATAGCTACCACCGCTTTTTATTACAATAATTACGTGACTGAAAATCAATTGTAAGTTTACTGAATCTGTTTTCTGTTAATTTTCTCGGAAGTTGTAGTGAGAGGGATAGGACCCTGCTCTTGATTAACGACTTGGGTCAATGATGTTTCACTCGCAATGTTTTTGCATCGAGTAAAGACGCTCTAATGTTCCAAAAAAGTATTTCGCTGGCATGCCTATTACACAGCTATAAAAATACTGATTGGATCTTCATTTTCGATGAGTTGCTTGCGGTGCGATGTAATGCTAATTATGAATTATTGCAATAGACTCTTTTTGATCAGCTAGCAGCTTGAATAAAATTACGAACAACGAAAAATTAAACTGTCCACAATCTATACGTTTTTGTAATCGGCATGGAAGGCTCTTTTCTATAGAGTGGATTTTTTTTTTCAAAATTTTGATCATTTTTCGCGAGCAGGTCCTCTTTGGTCAACAAGACAAGTGTCCACACGGATACTGCGATGGCGTCTGCACTAGCACGAACTCTCACCACTGTGCCCATTGTTGCGCCTTCCACTGACGCGGCAGCGACAGCGGAAAGCGAGCCGTCCGACAACATTGTTCGATGCAAGCGTGGCACCACGTCTCTCATTCTGAGGAGTCCAGATTTTATGTACAGGATCACGATGGACGTATCCGTACGTAGACTCTCACAGGAGAACGAATGAGGTCAGACTATGTTCGTCGGCGTCATTTGGCTCCATCCTCCAGTGTCAGGGTACGGGATGGCGCTGAGTACACAACCCGATCACCTACGCTTCGCAAAACCGGTAATGTTGGAAGTAACTTTTACATTTCTGGCATTTTAAGACGGGGGGCGGCGTGACGTTATCTTTCAGAAAGATAACGCACGAACTCATGTTATCCGTGCTGTCCTGACGAATCTCGATACAAACGGTATTGGATTATCACCATGACTGGTACGTCCTCTAGCTGTCTCACCCATGAGAAACATCAGGTCACAAATCGTCAAGAGACTGGCATGGCACTACCCACTAGCTATAGAGTACAAGCCGCATGGAATGACAAACTTGTGTCTGCCATTCAAGCCAAATTCGACTCGATGCCCTGCAGTCCCAGTGTCGCTGCCAAAACTGGCTGCTCTATGTACTGAATTCCTCACTCTGTACACCCCTAAAACACACAAAAGTTGATAACATGTTCTTTGTATTAGTCTACGTGTTGCAACTGACGTTAAGTGCAGATATTTTGATGTGGTGCTTTAATATGTACACTCATCAGTGCAGTGGCGGGTACAGAAGAACCTCAAGGAGGTTGAGCTACCTTTACTTTTACCATAATAAAAAGTCACACGAAAAGTTTAAGAAAGTTTTATTTAAACTGATTAAACACATATACAAGACACTGCCGTCTTGTGATATAAAAAAGTTACAATTGTGGTTCTCTTCCTTAAATGATGAATTCTATGCGCCTATTTTTCCTGGCAAATGGGTTAATTACATCGTCAATAGGACAGTCAATGTCAGGGTGAGCGTTCAACAGAGCTAAGCCATTAAGTCGATCCTCCTTCATAGCGCATCGAAATCACTTTCTCGTAGGTACGTGTTAACTATAGTTAACTATATATGAGCCAGACAGAAACATACAAAATACAATGATGCGGGCGTGCGTGATACATAGGAAAGTAGAACTACTCGATAACTCAATTCAGTCGAGTCGACTGACGAAACAAACAAACGAACGAATATCGTGCGGGCTGACTGGCGGGGCCGGCGCGGGTGGCAATGTGGGTGGCCCCCAAAGGGGTGGGGGGGGCGCCCCCCCCTCCCCATATGTATCCGCCACTGGGGGTGACTGTATTAGTTGTTGTTTCTCTGCGTTGAACAATCTTCCTACAAACGCGCCACAAACTTTATGACCCGATGTTTTCTGTACGGCCATAGGGCACCACTAAGTGGACTGTGCCTATTAGTAGATATAGACTGACTGTTTTTCGTCCATGTGTCAACGTTTCCAATGTCTGATCTGCTGAACAGGTCGAAAAGAAAATGAAAACGAAATGATCGTATGGCATTGCTCGTAGGGAGGCCCCATCCGGGGAAGTTCGGCTGCCGAGTACGAATCTTATTGCTGTCGACGCCACATTGGGCGACTCACGTGCCGGTGATGAGGATGGAATGATGATGATGATGACAACACAACACCCAGTCCACAAGCGGAGAAAATCTCCAGCCCGGGCCCGCTGCATGGAAGGCAAACACTTTATCATCCAGATAAGCAGACGGACAACAGGGGAAAGTAAGCATTAATGGCTTTCTATTTTCAACTTTACCTGGACGTACTTTCCAACATAAAAACGAACGACTTATAACAGCAATAGTTATTAGTCTGCAAATAGTGTAAATACTGATTAAGTGTTGTCCAGTCCGCTGTCCTACGTCACCAACAGAAATATCTGCACCCATTGTATCCTGAATATGTATACACACAATATTTCAGTTTTTTGTATCCTTTCTGGTGTCGGTACTCTTATGGCTAGCAGTGAATGTATCGATCTGAACACCAGTTTCAGTTGGGACCAAACTCTGGGTTATCATTTTTAAATACGAGTCTGTAGCAACGTTTACATGCGATCTCAGCGAAGAAGGAAATAAGAATAATCTGTTGGCTTAAACAATTTCCAGTTCCGGACTTATTCAGTAGCGAATTGTGGTTTCAGATCACATAAAAACGCACCTTAGATCGGTAGGAGAGAAAATTTTGCGGAGATTTTCACAATAATATTACTGTCGTGGAACCGCTCTCTCTCTCTCTCTCTCTCTCTCTCTCTCTCTCCCTCTCTCTCTTTTTCTGTCTGTCTGCATACATTAAATATGTGAACACGAAATATTTTAATAATTTATCTATTTTACTGACTGTTGAGCTGCATGGCTTTGGATTATATTACTGTGATAAATACAGCAACAAGCCACATTGCCAAATATTTTTATTTCATGTAATACGCGTTTCGGGCTTTCACCAATCTACAATTAGCGTAATATATATTTAAGTCTTCAGTCAGCACATAGTTACAAAATCGACAGCAAGTTGGATGATGCAACTGCTTTTCTATTCTACCTGTTGTTATTCCTGTTCTCGTCCTTATGGATATGGCACAAACACGTCTATTTTGCACAAAACAGGCCAGTATCGACCATGTTAGCTTAAATAAAAATAGATAACAAAGTGGCAGGTTTCTGTATTTATTAAAATAATTAAAATAACGAAATATTCCTTTTACAATTAATTGACTTGGTTGAAATTTTATGACTGTGGTCCTTCAGAATTATAAGAGCGTCAATTTCTGTTCGCAATGATGAATGGAAAGTCGTTAAGATAAAACATACAGATTCTCCGTAATAAATATAATTGTAATTACTGAAGTCAAGATAATGATGATAATTGTATCAGTGTAATGGCCGCAATGGTGACTATGAAAATCGCGACCAAGCCGGCTAATTCTTCTCAAAAAACTTATCGACTAATCCCTGAGATGATCTACTATAAAATAATAAGCATTAAATATTTAGTGACCATTTATGGTGAGAAAGAGATAGAATACATCTGGCTATTGAAACATTCCTTATTATTCAAGGACACTTACGCGTACCATCTGTTCAAAAAGTTACAGGCGAGAAGAAACAAGTGAAAGAAACAAGACTGACAGAGTTCGTTTTTACTCATGCAGACAAAACAAAAAAATCAGTGTTATAAAGAGACTATATGAATGTGAGACGTAAGTATATGTAAACATAATGCGAGTTCCTCGCTCGGTGGAAATGTGTTGTTCCTATTCGATTAAATCTCGTCATTCACTCGAGATGAATTACACAGTTCAAGACTGGAAAAACCATGGTAATTTTTAAGGTCTTCAGCGCGTAAGAATGTTACGGAAGCTGCCTCCAGAAGATTATGAACATAGAAACAATATTGTGATATAATTTTGGAGCAGTCATCTAATATGAATGACACGTCAGACTTACTGCAGATGTTGGGGGCCGTCTGCTAGCTCTGACGTCACACCACGCCTTCTCTCTCTCCCTCTCTCTCTCTCTCTCTCTCTCTCTCTCTCTCACACACACACACACACACACACACGCACGCACATACGTGTGGGTGTATACTGAGCTTCTTGTTGACACAGCCCATGTCAAAGCGAAACTAACGAGGCGTGAACTGAATATCGAAGGCGCCCCCCAGAGGCGAACGTGTTCAAAAGGTAAGCAGAACTGGGCGACGCCAAAGTGAACGTCTTGGCAGAGACGCTGATGGGACTACGGCATCATCAAAATCAGGAGGCAGTAACCTAATTTCACATTACCCATCACGTAATGTTCATCGAGTCGCTTCTGTGAACTGACGCGAGAGATTCAGGTGCCAATTTGGCGTCTCGTTTATTCGAGTCAGTCAGGCATCGCTGAATCAGGGTTTTCTTTCTTATTTACTATGGCTTTCAAACAAGTCAAAAGAATTCTCGGACTCATTGGTATACGGTGTGTTTCAAAAAGATGGAACTGATTTCAGAGACGGACATGAATGACGACAGAAACATGGGGAGAATTTCAACTAAGGCCTGGAAACCAAAAGTTAAGTTTCTAAGTCTACATCTATATGATTACCCTGCAATTCACAATTAAGTGCCTGGCAAAGTGTTCATCGAACCACCTACGAGCTATTTTCTATTGCTCCAGTGTCGAACTGCGGGTAATCAAATCTTCCTGTGCACGCTCTGATTAATTCTATCGTGGTGATCATTTCTTCCTACATAGGTTGGCGCAAACAGAATATTATCGCAAAAGGAAGAGAAAGTTGGTGACGATAAGATCCTGTCGAAACCAAAATGATTGTCACCCCAGTTGACGCATCATGTCCGTGACGCTGTCTCCCCTATTTCGTGATAATAGAAAACGAACTGTAATTCTTTGACCATTTTAGGCACTTCCATCTGATGTGGATCCCATGCGGCACAGCAATACTCCAGAGTAAGGTCGACAAGCGTGGTGTGAGCTGTCCCTTTCATAGACCTGCTGCACCTTCTAAGTACTCTGCCAATAAATCGCATTCTTTGGTTTGCTTTCCCTAAAAAAAAAAAAAAAAATCTATGTGATCGTTCCAATTTAAGTCCTTCGTAATTGTAATCCTTAAGTACTTAGTTCAATTTAAATCTTTTAAATGTTTGTGATCTATCGTCTAACAGAAAATTAGCAAAGTTCTTTTAGTAGTCGTGTGGATGACTTCATACTTCTAATTATTTAGATCCAGTTGCGACTTTTCGACCCTAAAAATAGCTTATCTAAATCATTTTTAAAAGTGATTTGATCATATGACTCTGCAAGGCTGCGAAGGAGAACATTATCTGCAGCCAATCTGAGTGGGCTGCTCAGACTGTCTCCCATATCATTTATGTGTATCAGGAACAGCAAAGTCCCTATAACACTTATTTGGGGAAAGCCAGATATTACTTCACTTGATGACTTTCCGTCATTTACTACGAACTGTGACCTTTCTGGCGGGAACTCACGAATCCAGTCACACAACTCAGGCGATACTCTATAGGCATGCAATTTTCTTAGATGTTGTGGTGTCGAAAGCCTCCTGGAAATCTATGAATGAAAGTGGGGAATCAGTTTTACATCCCCTGTCGATAGCACTTATTACTCCGTGAGAATAAAAGGGCTAGATGTGTTTCACTAGAACAATATTTTCTGAAACCATGCTATTTGTCAATAAATCGTTTTCTTCGAGATAATTCATAATGTTCGAACAGTACATATTCCAAAATCCTACCTCAAAGCTACGTTAGTGATATGGGTCTGCAATTCACCGAATTACTTCTGTTTCTTTGCTTGGCTATTGGCGTGACTTGTGTAACTTTCCAGTCCTTAGGTAAGGATCTTTCGAAGAACGAGCGGTTGTATACGATTGAAAAGTACGGAGCTATTGAATCAGCATACTCTGAAAGGAATTTGACTAGTGCACAATCTGGAACGGAGGCCTTATCTTTATTAAGTGATTTAAGCTTCTTCACTACGCCGAGGACATCTGCTTCTAAGTTACTCATGTTGGCCGTTGTTTTATATTCTGGTTCTGGAATATTTACTTCGTCTTCTTCAGCGAAGGAGTTTCGTAAAAAACGTGTTTAGTAGCTCTGCTTTAGTGGCAATGCCACCAGTGATATCACGATTGTTATTGCGCAGTGAAGGTACTGATTGCATCTTTTCGCTGCATTTCCTACCAGATTTAGAGACAGATTTTCATTGTGGAAAGTATTAAAAGGATCTCCCATTGGAATTCGTACTCCGTTTCGAGCTAATGTAAAACTTCGCCAGTCTTGCGTTCTTTTAAATTTGCCATACTTTTTTCGTTGCTTCTGGAACAGTTTTCTGCCCTGTTTTGTGTACAATGGGAATTAGAACTATCTCTTATTATTCGGTGTATGTCTCTCAACGCAACGTGGAGTGGCCGCGAGCTCAGAGGCACCACGTCACTAATCGTGCGCCCCCTCCCGCCGGAGGTTCGAGTCCTCCCTCGGGCATGGGTGTGTGTGTTTGTCCTTAGCGTTAAGTTAGTTTAAGTAGTGTGTAAGTGCAGGGACCGATGACCTCTGCAGTTTGGTCCCTTAGGAATTAACACACATTTGAACATTTGTCTCTCAATATACGTCGATACCATTTCTTTGAATTTAAACCACATCTGGTCTTCGCTTGCATATTTATGTTGGAAGGAGTGCTTTTTTAAATAGATGTACTTTGCGTTTATTTTTGGTATATTTGGATATTACGGTATTTAGTCTCGCTACAACAGCCTTGTGGTCACTAATACCTGTATCCGTCATGATGCTCCCTATTTTCTCAGGATAATTTGTTGCTGAAAGGTCAAGTGTATTTCGCAACCATTTACACTTGTGGTTGGTTCCTGAACTAAGTGTCCAAACTAACTTTCTGAGAAAGCATTCAGTACAATTACGGACACTATCTTATGCCTACCACCTGCTTTAAACACGTACGAAGGGCCATTTCTAAGTCGGCCGGTGCACGTGGTTATCTGTATGGGTCTTCTTGGTGGCGATGGCTCACGCGTGGTCTAGAGGACAGTACGACTTTAGCAGAGCGGACATGCTGTGTGCTTGCGCCAGCAATAGGGGCCCGTTCACCTTGCTTACATCTTTCGGGCCTTAGTCCGACTAGGTCATGGTGAATCAATACCGAAAATCAACTCTGAGATTCGCTTTTAGAAACGACTTTTCTAGACCAAAAGCACACGACGTCGAACCAAGATCTCGGCTGCCGACATCATCAGGATCCACTTTTCGATCGCAAGTAACACGCTGTATGTGAAACATACTAGCGGCACTACATGCGACAGAGTTCTTCGAGGCATGAAACAACGACGACGCTTCTCCCGCGCGAACGGAAATGTCGGCAATGTCGTGCTTGCTCATGCTGGACTGGAGCTGCGGACTGTTCGGATATTCGAACTACTCTTCGAACGTCCCGCGGCAGATGTCATGGCGGGACTCCGCCCCCACGTACGACCAGATTTAAGACGTATCCAGTCCTCAACTGAGTACGCCAGGTGCGCATTGAACTCCGATGGCACATACTATCATACCGTCAAATAGGGGGCCTCCTGTCAACAGTTATTTACGACGGCCAACCTAAAACGTGTTTGGGATGCGGCAAGGAAGGTCACTTCCATTCCGAGTGCCTCCAACCTCAGATCACACAACTTCCACCGCTGGACGTGATACTTCCTCCAGCGCAGACAATGCTGCCAGTAACCTGTACGCGGCGGCGCTCACGCCATCTCTGTCCGTCCAGAAGCAACAGGCCGACGCTGCAGTACCGAAGCCGCCCTCCGCAGAACGACACCGGGCCCATTAGTCGGACTGGCCAGTGGCAGAACTCCGTCCACCGGACACTGCAGGCACCGCCGACAGCAGGATGGCAATCGATGCACTTACCGCACCAACGGAAGCCTTTGTGCCAACAGGTGTGAGACAATGCCATCGTCCGACACGGATGGCCACACACGAAAACAACGTCCTCTGAAATGCCTGAAATGCCAAATTGACCCGTACGAACACGTCGGATCGCTGCAGCTCCTACTCGCAGAAGAACTGATCCTGCAGGATGCCGACCGTGAGGCTGACACAATTGCCACTGAGTCCACATTTGCAGAATGGACGGCGGGGCGGCCGGAGTCCGTCCGCCAGTCCTCTGCGGCGAACAGTGATCATCCGAAAGCTACTAATGCAGGCTGTGGTCCCTCCCTATCTACCACCACCGCCTTCTGTAACACGAACAGATTTCCGCCCCCACATCGCAAGACCTCGATCTGGGGCCCACTGAGATCTGAACAACACCGGAAGGGCCTTGTTCGGCCGGGTGTGACGTCACTAGCGACGTCGGATAATCTCCACAATTACACTGGATAACTGTTCAATCACCTTACCGCCTGGCCAAGATGAATATCAACATGATTAGCTCTCCTAACAAGATCCAACTTCTGAGAGAAACAATACGAGCAACAGGAGTCGGCTCTGCATTCCTGCAAGATGTGCGAACGACCGCATTCCCGAACTTTAATGGCTACGCAATGTATGTGACGCCTGGTGCTCCCACAGACACCGGCGAGGAGATTTTAGTGCGTGCCAGTATCGAAGTCACCGACATCACTTATCTCCCCGTTACACGAGGAATAGCCGTCACAGCACTAAACACACGATTCATTAATTGAAATAAATGGTTTTAATTGAATCAACTGTGGATTCTTGGTGAAACATTGTAAATTAACTAAACAAACACTATTTTCGGCCTTGTTTCTCAATTAAATAATAAAATTGTGAAACATGGGCAAAACCAGTGTTTGTTTAGTTGAAATAAATGGTTGTAACTCTATCATAAGTTGAATTAAGAAGCATCTGTTTTATTTGTTGATGGTGATTAGTTTCGGACACCCAAGTTCCTTTTCTAACCATCCGTGCTGTAAATGTGATAAATAAAGGTGATAGCCCATGTACGAAACTGTCCCAGTAGTTATCAAAGCGGTATATGGCCGACTTATCAACAACAAAACACAGCACACAGAACGAACATGTTAATGGCTGTGCACCGTCGGCCGCCACCAAACGTCGTGACCGGCCCACGTTCTACTCCGCTGACACTGCCCCCCTTTTCCTAGGGCGGTACCAACACTACGTTTTCGCTGGCGACATTAATTGGACCTTAATCCCAAGAATCAAATCGCCCATTACACACTTTGTCCGGTACTAGGTACGGTGATTCATGATCTTCAGTTGTGCGACACATCGGGAAAAATACACGGCAACAACTCTGGACAAGCGCATCTTATCAGTCATTCGGCGAGCCGATTGGATCAGATATATCTGTCACAAGGTCTTACACAGGGAGTGGTGGCCGCCGGACGATGGCATCTCGCATTTTTTGACCACAGTGGCTACATCTTCACACTGCATCTCAGCAAGTCTAGCATAGTAACAACCTTTGGAAGACGAATGTAATACCTCCTGGACCAGCACTGCCATCGGCAAGTCGCCGCAACATGGGCCAAATATGAACGACGTCACTGCCGATACCACTCGACTTTTCTGTGGTGGTTCTTCTGCGCCATAGTAGCAATTCGAAAGACACTACGCAGTTTGGTAACGACTCGGGTGCGTGGTTTCTAGGGACCTTGGAATTTTACTGTGCGACGCTCAGGGACCTCTACGCTCTACCCCGTCGCCGGGCAGAGAACGATACCGACTCATTTATTATAGTTGACGAAGCGCCGCTTAGAATGCGGCGTAATCCCCTCGCGACGACACGACCGAACACCAGGAGAGATCCTAACCACGCACCACATTTTGGCGGACATGAGTCGGCACCGCCAACAGTTGATCACACGCGTTACGACACAAGAAAGTCGTTTCTGTGCGACCCAAGCAACCATAGTGAAAGCTGCGGAGGATCATTTTCGTCATCTTTAAAGGGAAAGGGCCGTAGACAACGATGCCACTGCGGAAGCGTTACAGCAGGGAACACGCACTATCGACAGGGCGCACTATCGACGGCATTAATGGAGGAAATCTCATCTCATAAGGTGGGGGATACCTTTGACAAAGGTGTCATAAATACGTCTCGCCGGTGCGGTGGATTACGAGTCGAGTTTTGTCGGACCTTCCGTGACGTCATGATGCCCCGCAGGGTTATAATGTTCCGAGAACTCGTGTCCCCGGACTTCGTAGAAGGACTTCTCATACCAGTACACAAGCCAGCAGGAGGGCAATCGGTCAATGACGACCACTTACAATGTTGAAAGCTGATTACAAGATCTTCGCCAAGCTTTTCGCAGGCCGCATTAAGACTTTGCCAGCAATTGCCGCCCCAGAACAGACGTTGCAGGGTGTTATGCCGGAGCCAAGGTAGCCCCTGAGGGCCGGCAACCCATATTACACCACAGAGGACGAGGTTGTCTATATCCAAGGCGTACCAAAAACCACCATGGTAAACACCGGATATTTACATACAAGTTAATGGAAACAGACATTCCGAGCACTACTTCCTGCAGTGGGAGTTCGAGCCACGGCCTGCAGGAAGTACCACTACGCCAAAACCTGAATGGCTGGAGGCAGCTATTTAGGAGCTAGAATCAGGCCGGAAGTTCAGTTCACTCCGGATGCCGAACTCGTGTACTTCGACCGCTGGAGATTTCGTCTTCGTCTCTGAACTGGACTTTTACTAGTGTGTGTGTGTGTGTGTGTTGCCAGGAACCTTTGTGGAAAGTTATACGTGAACTTTTGTTTGCCTCAATTAGGAGACTTTTACTGGCATCGTTATTATTACCTTTCGTTTGTTGTGCAGTCGTCAACCTTGTGAATTTGCATCAATAAAAGTTGTGTTTGTGAAAAATTGCGAATTGTCAGCACGAGAGGCGGGGCGGGGGGGGGGGGGGGGGACACGTCAACATGCTGGCTGAAGGGCACCGCGAGTGCAGCGACTAATTTTGGTCGCCTCAACATAGCGCCTGCCTGAGACCATCATCGATTTCAATCCTCCTGTACTTGACGGACCGTACAGAATTTCTTCTCAGGCTTATCGATACCCTGTGGCGCACTTTATGCAATCGTGTTGGAGCCATTCCTTGGGGGTCTCATCCAGAGGCTATCTGCCATCACACAGAGTTACGTCACGTTCTGCTATAGGGCGTACGCCAACGACCTGCTACTGCAGGTTCGTTCCACCGATTAAGTGCACAGTGTATTAAACTGAATGGAGCACTATAGACAGGCTGCAGGCAGTCTTCTGAACGTCAGCAAGTGGGCGGCTCTGGATATTGGGCGAAGTATCGAGCCGGAGCTGTCGCCCCCCTCTCGTCAGTTACTGAAGTGAGATATTTAGGAGTCATGTTTACGAAAGATGTGCGCGGGACGGCCGCGGCGAACTACTGACGCTGACTGCAGATTGTACGCGTAATGGTGCGCCAGAACCTTGCACGAGGACTTGAACCCGAACCTCTACGTGACATTAAAACTCAATCACGTGTCATGGGTCCTCCCCCTGCAAGCTGGTATATACCTTATACCATCATGCGGCCTTCGGTTATTTCCTGTCTACAGAACACGGATTTAGAGTACTTTATGACACTGTTATCCTCCTCCTAAGCGGTGGAGTGCTACGAATGTTAAAATCCGAGCCCAGGCAGGTCCTTCAAATCAGCAGTACGTGGAAATGGTGGACCAGTCAACACGCCTCCCTGATGGGTCGTCTATTGGAGATCATGACGCCAGTCTCTCACGTCCTGTCAGCATCGGTGGCGCACGTCACGACGCATCTCTCTCATGCATCGACGTTCATTCTGGAACACAGCCATGTGGCCTAGGTTCTCCCCAAAATGCGCCCGCCGAAGGGGAAAGATTTTTACACCACCCTTCTGCGATCAGTTGCGTCAAAGTGGTGGAAACTAAGTACCCAGCTGTCAACTGGCCACGATTGTGGAAAACGAAACACCACCCTTTTCTGCTAACAACCTTATACCGGATGTGGTATTAAGTAGCCAAAAAAATAAAAATGGGTAGACAGTGGCTCCATACTATCGGATTATAAGACTTTGCCCCCACTGTCGCCTCCTGGATACCGATGAATATCGCTTCACGTGCTTGTCGTCGTCCAGCATTTGGAGACTGACGCAAAAAATCTTAGCGTGTTACCTCAGTGTCACACATGACGTGATTGATTCTCGCTCCCTTCTATGTCCGGATGACCTATACTGTCTCCTCCAAATATCATGCGCTTGCATGGGTCAAGGGAATGACAAACCAGCACATCTGCGAATGGAAGAAAGTGGACCTAGATTACTGGTGGTACCTGCTAAACTCTCACAACGCTGTAGAAAGGTCACCGAGGTACAGTACGCTCTTTGAAAACTATTTATGCAGTGTTTTCGTAATCCCCCCTCTCCGCATGTTGGAGAGTGGCAGGGTCAGTGTAATGTACCGGGCAGCATCACATTGAAGACAGAATGACTTGAATTGCAAGCAGTGCGGAAGGAAAGCCACTGGAGTGCTCCATTCATTGAGGCATTAGCAACCCAGCATCAGTACTTTGTAGATATTTTGGACAAAATTATTGGAAACAGAAAACTCCAGTGGCAGTAGACAAGAAATCTCCAGTTCCACCATATCTTAAAGATTCTTTTAGCTGAAGTAGCGCACGCAATATACAAAGCTATTTTAGTTCATACTTGGAATAACATTTTTATTGTAACATTCTGTTTTATAGCACTTTCATTTGTACTACTCTATTAATTATAATCATGTAACTAAAGAATAAATAAAAGTATTTTTAAAAAATTACATAGCCGTGGAGCCTGTGCCTTCGGAGAATTTTTGGGAATAGCTAGGGCCAACACCTGAAGAGGGATACCTCATTCTTTATTATGGTAGGGTTAAAAGGCAGTTCCAAGTAGGAGTAGATTACATTTTCGTTTCTTTTATTCTTGGAGATTAAGCTTAGTTAGATAAGGAGATACGTCCACGAACCTTCAAAAAGAAAGAAAAAAAAAGGGGGGGGGGGGTTCTCGTTTCGGGTGCGAGAGGTCCCAAGTTCAAATCCTCGACGAGCCCAAATGCTTTTGTTACTTTTCAATGATTGACACACTCCGTGAGATAGAAAAACGAAGAGGTAGCGTCTTTGCTTAGTAATCAAAATGTCCTCAGTGCCGGATTCGAACCACGCCACTGTTTAAATTTTGAATAAAAATCGTCAGCAATTGTGGCCGAAGACTTCCGCCATCAGAAGTCACCCAACGGCATTGTCAAAGAGGGTAGAGGAGCGGACAGTGGTTCAGACACTCTCTTGTCGTTGTGGTGGGCAACCGCCCCTAAAACGTTGAGGATCAGCAACAAACAAAGGCATGAGAATGTATACACATAATTTGTATAATTACATACACAGAATTTGTATCCACAGGATGTCCGACCTGTAATTGAAAAATGTGATTATCTTTCAATCGGCAAAGGGTTCCGGAATCGTTCCCCATTAGGATCTCCGGTCGGAGATTGCCAAAGGGAGGTCACCATGAGAAAAAGACTGAACAGTCAACAAAAGGATAACGTTCTACGGGTCGAGGCGTGGAATGTAAGGAATCTGAAAGTGCTGGAAAGCTAGAAAATCTGAAAACCGAAATACAAAGGCTCAGCCTAGATGTATCGAAGATCAGTGAAGTGAAATGGAAAGAAGAGAAGGAATTCTGGTCGGATGAGTATAGGGTAATAGCAACAACAGCAGAAAATGATATAACGGGAGTAGGATTCATTATGAAAAGAAAGGCAGGGCAGAGTGCAACCTACTGCTAACAGTTTAGTGACAAGGTTGACCTCATCAGAATCGACAGCAAACAACACCGACAACAACAATTCAGGCATACAGGGTGAACATTAATTAAAACGACAAACTGCAATGACGGATTCCTGACGAGAAATGGAGGAAAAATGGTCCTATAAACATGTCCAGAAATGGACAGTCTGTGTATAAAGACTAAAAGTCGTCCCAGAACACAGTACAGAGCTGCATCGCATTCATCGTGACCTCCATGGGATTGCAAGTGACAGGGTAGTAGCAGTTGTCAAGCAGCATTCACGCAATCGTAGTTTGGCTTACGCAATGTTGGAGGGCCATTTTCCTGGTGCTTGCACTAGGGTTCGTCTCAATATCCTGTAGGACCATGTCCTCCAAACTGTTGTACGCACAGTCCACAGCCCACCTGTCCATTCGTCTTCTTGAAAGTATCCATGATCATACTGAGACGTGTGGGGCTCGCGTTCTTGCCGGTCATAACTTGGCGTCTTGCAATAGCGGTAGTGAGGTCTCGCTTTCTTCTTGTGTTAATTGTGCGGTGTCACCGCCAGACACCACACTTGCTAGGTGGTAGCTTAAATCGGCCGCGGTCCATTTAGTACATGTCGGACCCGCGTGTCGCCACTGTGTGATCGCAGACCGAGCGCCACCACAAGGCAGGTCTCGCGATACGGACTAGCTCTCGCCCCAGTTGTACGACGACATTGCTAGCGACTATACGGACGAAGCCTTTGCTCTCAATTGCCGAGAGACAGTTAGAATAGCCTTCAGCTGAGTCCATGGCTACGACCTAGCAAGGCGCCATTAGCCTTACCTAGTTTGAGAGTTATCGTATAAATGTCTCAAGAAGAACGTTGTAAACCAACAAAGAATAAAGTTAAGTATTCCAGGAGCTGCATACTTTTCTTATTAGAGTCAATACTTATCCTGTTCCAGAATTCACGCCCGTTGGCGTGTGTGTACGCGTGCCTTTCTTTCGGCTACCCGTCACTGTGGACTGGCTGACTTAGCCGTCCACATCAAATTGCGCCACTGAATTTGCTAGTATTGTTTGTCCGCGAGTGGCAGCAGCAGCGGTTATCGATAGCCAGTACTGTGGTACTATCTTTGGTGCCATGGCTAATATTTCCGGGTGGTTGTGTTATGCAGGCCGGCTTCGGACGGAGCAGCGAGGTGGTCTGCAACTCGAAGCAGGCTGGGACAGCTGGCGGCTGGGAGGCACTGTCGGATCTAGGGGCTGCAGCCGACGACCGAACCCAGGACGTTTGAAGTTGAGTGAACCCTATCCAGTAGTGAAACCTCCACTGTTTGAGATCTCGCTGTTGTTTGCGTGTTGCTGCTCCCAGGGTCGGTGAGACCAACCGCAACTGGTGGAGTCTGTCAGGTTGTCGGAAGCTCTTAGCCGCCTTCTACTTCGTGATGTTAGTCTGGATTTAGTGTTATTATCGCTGAAGTGCAACCAGCGGTATCTTACTGCCTAGTGGCCGCTAACGCCCCCGTTACCTGCCGTGGAGGTTAGTGTATTTTGCAGCAGTGTACTTTTCCTGCTGTCCGCTTGGAGTGTAATTTGACAGCTTCCTTGATTGGGGAATGGATAATTGTTTTCTTGTCTACCTGGGTTATAATGGTTCCTTCTGCCTTTTGGTGTTTTAAACACCGGATTCTGGAGATGCAGTGCTGTCTGTCACTTCGCTCTCGCCTGAATTATTCCATCGTTGTACTGGCTATCTGGCGTTAGGTGGATTTCCTAAGAAGGTTGGTCGGCGTTTAAACCATCTCTAGTTTGAGTTACCTTCCTTAGGTGAACATTACTCTTGGCTGCCTGTCTCACCACTTACACAGCTGTAGTTACCTTCCTTAGGTCGATCCAGGGAGCACTGTCTGTGGATCACTCCGTCTTACTTGGTCAAGTTGTCATAATTAACCCTAATGTTATAAAGTGTAATTGCCTTCCTCACTTGTAATTAAAGCCTTCAGCCATTAATTGTGGCTTTCAGCAGACAAATAATTTTCAATTCTGTCTTAATAGGGTTTTAGTATTTTAACGTGTAATTGCCGTCCTCACTTGTAATTCAGGCCTTTAACCATTGAGTATTCTGAAATTGCTTGTGGCCTTTCAGGTGACGAATAATTTTGAATTTTTTTCTTAATCAGGCCTTCAGCCGTTGATTGTTTGTAACATTGCTTGTGGCCTCCAGCCGACAATAATTTGCAATTATTTCTTAATGAGGCCTTCAACTGTTACTATAGCTTGTTACAAAAAAAAAAATGGTTCACATGGCTCTGAGCACTATGGGACTTAACTTCTGAGGTCATCAATCCCCTAGAACTTAGAACTACTTAAACCTAACTAACCCAAGGACACCACACACATCCGTGCCCGAGGCAGGATTCGAACCTGCGATCGTAGCGGTCGCTCGGTTCCAGAATGTAGCGCCTAGAACCGCTCGGCCACTCCGGCCTGCTATCTTGTTACAGTTTTTGATTGTTTAAGAAGGAAATGCCTTAGTATTTGTTAATGTGTAACTGCCTTCCTCACTTGTAATTCAGGCCTTCAGCTGTTGAGTATTCTGAAATTGCTTGTGGCCGTCAGCCGAAAGAAAACAAAATCTTTCTTAGTAAGACCTTCAATCGTCAGTGTAGTAAAATCTTTTAAAATGGTTGTTGAGAGTTATTTCTTCAAATAAAGTGTATGTTTTTACTGTAGCCAATGGTAGCTGATTACGGCCCCATCCTCAATCGTTGCCTTATCCTGTCTCTCCCTGACTACCAGATTACACAAACAAACTTCCAAAATGGGCTTGAAAAGTTATGTGATGTGGTTGGTGTCCGTATGTGTTTCAGTACAGCAGCACGTCCACTCGTCATTCGTCAGAGCCATCTACCGCGACATCGATGATTTTTCGACAGAAGATCGTAGGACCTTTTTTCCTCAATTTCCAGCCAGAAATCCGTTCCTCCAGTGTGTCGGTTTTATTAATGTCCACCCTGTACATGGCGACGTCGCAATCAGGAGATGAACACACAGAGAAAGTATATGAAGAAACTGTACGGGTATTGGAATAAATCCAGCAAATAATTGAGGACGTAGGATGCAAGTGTTACTCTGAGATGAAGAGACTGGCAAAGGAGCGGAATCTGTGTTAGACCGCATGAAACCAGTCAGAAGACTGATGACTCAAGCTAGTAATAGCGAACACTCTGTTAAAGAATCACAAGAGGAGAAGGCATACTTGCAAAGGGCCAGGGCACAAGGGAAGATTTCAGATGGACTACGTCAAAATCAGGCAGAGATTCGGAAATCATGGACTCCATAAGGCATACCAAGGCAGATATAGACTCAGATCGCAATTTAGTAGTGGTGAGGAGTAGGCTGAAGTTCAAGATACCAGTCAGGAAATATCGATGTGCAAATAGGTGGGATACCCGAAGCATTAAGGAATGAAGAGAGACGCTTGAACTTCTCTGAGGCTATACATACTGCGATAATGGTAGCTCGGTAGGCAGTTCAGGTGAACAGGATTAGACAGTTGTAAAAAGGGCAGTCACAGAATTTGTAGAGAAAAACATGGGTACAAAGAAGGTAACTGCAAAGAAGGACAGAAGAACGAAATACAAAAATACTCAGGGAAATTCAAGTATAAACAAATTCAAGGTACTTAGAAATGAAATATATGTGCAGGGAAGTTAAGGCGAAACAGTTGAATTAAAAATGTGAATATATCAAGAAAGAAATGATTGTCGGAAGGACTGACTCAGCATATAGAAAAGTCCAAACAACATTCGGTGAAATTAAAAGCAAGGGCGGTAATATTGAGAGTGCAATGTGAATTCCACTGTTTAATGCAGAGGAAGGCCTCTGTGATAGCGAGGACTTGTCTGAAGGTGTGATATAAGAAGAAACAGGAGTCGATCGAGAAGACGTAGAGCACCCAGTATTCGAATCAGAATGTAGAAGAGCTTTGGAAGACTTAAGGTCATATAAGGCATGAAGGATGGATAGTATTGCATCGGAATTTCTAAAATCATTGGAGGAAGTGGCAGCGAAACGACCATTCACGTTGGTGTGTAGAATGGATGAGTCTGGCGACATACCATCTGACTTTCGTAAAAACACTGAAGACTGCAAGAGCCGACAAGAGTGAGAATTATCGCACAATCTGCTTAACAGGTCAGTCATCCAAGTTGCCTTTAGGAATGTTAAAGGCGCCAGATAGGCAATTCTGACTTTGCGGTTGATAATGGTAGCAAGACTAAGGAAAAATCAAGAACTTTCATAGGATTTGACGGCCAAGAAAAAACGTTCGACAGTGTAAAATGTGGCATGATGTTCGAAATTCTGAGAAAAATAGGGGTAAGCTATAGGAATAGACTGGTAATATACAATACGGATAAGAACTAAGAGCGAGTAATAAGAGTGGAAGACCAAGCAGGAAGTGCTTGGATTAAAAAGGACGCAAGACAAGGATGTAGTCTTTCGCTCCTACTGTTCAGTCTATACATCCAAGAAGTAATGATCGGAATAAAAGAAAGGTTCAAAAGTGGGATTACAATTCAAGGCGAAAGGATATCAATAACAAGATTTGCTGATGACATTCCTTTCCTCAATGAAAGTGGGAAGAATTACAGGACCTGTTGAATGGAATGGAAAGTTTAATCAGTACAGAATATGGACTGACAGCAAATCGAAGAAAGGTGAAAGTAATGAGAAGTAGCAGAAACGGAAACAGCGACAAACTTAACATCAGAATTGGTGAACACGAAGTACATGACATTAAGGAATTATGCTACCTAGGCAGCGAGATAACCCGAGTTCGATGGAGCAAAGAGGACATAAAAAGCAGACTAGAACCAGCAAAAGGGCATTCCTGACCAAGAGAAGTTTGCTGGTATCAAACATAGGCCTTAATTTGACGACGAAATTTCTAAGAATGTACGTTTGGAGCACAGCATTGTATATCAGTGAAAACCGTAACGGGAGAGAATCGTAGCTTAGGGGTTGTGGAGCTACAGAAGAATGTTGAAAATTAGGTGGACAGATCAGGTAAGGAATGAGGAGGTTCTCCGAAGAATCGGAGAGGAAAGGAATGTATGGAAAATACTGACAAGAAGCTGGGACAGGGTGGTAGGGCATGTGTTAAGACGTGAGGGAATAACTTCCTTGGTACTAGAGGGAGCTGTAGAGGCTGTAGGGAAAGGAGGATAGAACCCTCTAGCTAATAACTGAGGACGTAGGTTGCAAGTGGCGAGGAATTCGAGGCGGACCGCTTCAAAACAGTCAGAATACTGATGTCAAAAAAATAAAAAATAAAAAATTAAAACTGAATAAAATCGCTCGTATTTTTCCAGTCCAGACGGCAATAACGCAGTAACAAAGGGCGTTTCCCGTTCTTTGTTTCTACAGGAGCAATTCAGTTAGAAGTGTGCGTCGTGGTTTTTATGGAGAGTATGGCAATGTTCCAGGTGCAACACAAAGCATTCGACAATGGCACCAGCTGTTTCGAGACACTGGTCAGCTTTGTAGGGGGATTAAAAAAGGTAATGTGCACAGGTGTCTTTCGGAACCGGCCGCAGGACCGGACTAAGTCATTATGCCTGTCTATAAAAAGATGTTCAGTTCTGAAAGTCCATGGACTCAGATTGAGTAACATTTGGTACTGTATAGATTGTTGTTGTTGTGGTCTTCAGTCCTGAGACTGGTTTGATGCAGCTCTCCATGCTACTCTATACTGTGCAAGCCTCTTCATCTCCCAGTACCTACCAGAACCTACATCCTTCTGAATCTGCTTAGTGTATTCATCTCTTGGTCTCCCTCTACGATTTTTACCCTCCACGCTGCCCTCCAATACTAAATTGGTGATCCCTTGATGCCTCAGAACATGTCCTACCAGCCGATCCCTTCTTCTAGTTAAGTTGTGCCACAAACTTCTCTTCTCCCCAATCCTATTCTATACTTCCTCATTAGTTATGTGATCTACCCATCTAATCTTCAGCATTCTTCTGTAGCACCACATTTCAAAAGCTTCTATTCTCTTCTTGTCCAAACTATTTATCGTCCATGTTTCACTTCCATACATGGCTACACTCCATACAAATACTTTCAGAAATGACTTCCTGACACTTGAATCTATACTCGATGTTAACAAATTTCTCTTCTTCAGAAACGCTTTCCTTCCCATTGCCAGTCTACATTTTATATCCTCTCTACTTCGACCATCATCAGTTATTTTGCTCCCCAAATAGCAAAACTCCTTTACTGCTTTAAGTGTCTCATTTCCTAATCTAATTCCCTCAGCATCACCCGACGTAATTCGACTGCATTCCATTATCCTTGTTTTGCTTTTGTTGATGTTCATCTTATATCCTCCTTTCAAGACACTATCCATTCCGTTCAACTGCCCTTCCAAGTCCTTTGCTGTCTCTGACAGAATTACAAATTCGTCAGCGAACCTCAAAGTTTTTATTTCTTCCCCATGGATTTTAATACCTACTCCGAACTTTTCTTTTGTTTCCTTTACTACTTGTTCAATATACAGATTGAATAATATCGGGGATAGGCTACAGCCCTGTCTCACTCCATTCCCAACCACTGCTTTCCTTTCATGCCCCTCAATTCTTACAACTGCCTTCTGGTTTCTGTACAAATTGTAAATAGCCTTTCGCTCCCTGTATGTTACCCCTGCCACCTTCAGAATTTGAAAGCGAGCATTCCAGTCAGCATTGTCAAAAGCTTTCTCTAAGTCTACAAATGCTAGAAACGTAGATTTGCCCTTCCTTAATCTAGCTTCTAAGATGCTAGGGTCAGTATTGCCTCACGTGTTCCAACATTTCTACGGAATCCAAACTGATCTTCCCCGAGGTCGGCTTCTACTAGTTTTTCCATTCGTCTGTAAAGAATTCGCGTTAGTATTTTGCAGCTGCGGCTTATTAAACTGATTGTTCGGTAATTTTCACATTTGTCAACACCTGCTTTCTTTGGGATTGGAATTATTATATTCTTCTTGAAGTCTGAGGGTATTTCGCCTGTTCCATACATCTTGCTCACCAGATGGTAGAGTTTTGTCAGGACTGGCTCTCCCAAGGCTGTGAGTAGTTCCAATGGAATTTTGTCTACTTCGGGGGCCTTGTTTTGACTCAGGTCTTTCAGTGCTCTGTCAAACTCTTCACGCAGTATCGTATCTCCCATTTCATATTCATCTACATCCTCTTCCATTTCCATAATATTGTCATCAAGTACATCGCCCTTGTATAGACCTTCTATATACTCCTTCCACCTTTCTGCTTTCCCTTCTTTGCTTAGAACTGGGTTTCCATCTGAGCTCTTGATGTTCATGCAAGTGGTTCTCTTATCTCCAAAGGTCTCTTTAATTTTCCTGTAGGCAGTATCTATCTTACCCCTAGTGAGATAAGCCTCTACATCCTTACATGTGTCCTCTGGCAATCCCTGCTTAGCCATTTTGCACTTTCTGTCGATCTCATTTTTGAGACGTTTGTATTCCTTTTTGCCTGCTTCATTTACTGCATTTTTATGTTTTCTCCTTTCATCAATTAAATTCAATATATCTTCTGTTACCCAAGGATTTCTACTAGCCCTCGTCTTTTTACCTACTTGATCCTCTGCTGCTTTCACTACTTCGTCCCTCAAAGATACCCATTCTTCTTCTACTGTATTTCTTTCCCCCATTCCTATCAATTGTTCCCTTATGCTCTCCCTAAAACTCTGTACAACCTCTGGTTCTTTCAGCTTATCCAGGTCCCATCTCCTTAAATTACCACCTTCTTGCAGTTTCTTCAGTTTTAATCTACAGGTCATAACCAATAGATTGTGGTCAAAGTCCACATCTGCCCCTGGAAATGTCTTACAATTTAAAACCTGTAAACTGTATAGATTAAACTTGCATAAATCTGAACAGAAGTACTAGAATCTGCATTCCCCGATTTTTATTAATAATACTTGCCGTAATTATTTAGTACCATTTATTTCTTCGTATTATAATGTGGAAAAATATTACAGAACATTACTGTAATGTCAAAATGTTTTAACTTTACAAGACACGAACCCAATTCGTACTTCCAAACGTAAGGGATTTTAGTAACAATGTTCCCATCATTGATAATGTCTGATGCTTAATTTCACAATCACTTATTAAAATTAATGACCTAATTTTTAAAGAAAGCTGTTTCTTGGATTTCCTTATTTTATGGATATAAGCCACTTTGGAAATAAACTCTAGCATTGATACCAGAAGAGACTTCTCCTACAATATAAAGCATCTCGTCTCAAAAGAATGGAGAACATTGAACATTTGTTTTCGTTTAAAAGTTCAGAATTTATTGATAAAGGTGGTTACGTACATTTGCGTTATGAAAGCCCTTGGAGCACCATATCGCCAAAAACGCCTCAAATACCGTCAGAGGCGGACTGGCAGTTTGTATTCTTCCATTATTTTGCATGAAATAATCTTGGCCTTTTCGTTGTTCCATCCTTGTATAGAAGTTATTTGCATTGTCCATAAGCTGATCGGACTTGATTGTTTCGTGGAAGAAGATCGGAAAAAAAATTCGTGGATTACTAACTGCACACCATGTACTCCTGTTTTCATATTGTGTAGAAGCTGTGGATGTAACCGATGTTGTCATCGTTGGGTGACTGTAGTAGGATACAAGATGACTTAGACAAAATTTCTAGTAGGTGTGATGAATGGCAGCTAGCTTTAAATGTAGGGAAAAGTAAGTTAATGGGGATGAGCGGATGAGTAGGAAAAACAAACCAGTAATGTTGGGATACAGCACCAGTAGTGTGCTGCTTGACACAGCCATGTCGTTTAAATATCTGAGCATAAAGTTGCAGATCAGTATGAAATGGAACGTGGATGTGAGGATTTTAAAAGGGGGGCGGGAACGAATGGTCGAGCTCGGTTTACGGGGAGAATTTTAGGAAAATGTAGTTCATCTGCCAAGGAGAGCGCCTATAAGACGCTAGTAATATCTATTTTTGAGTGCTGCTCGAATATTTGGCATCCCCACCACGTCGGATTATAGGAAGACATCAGAATAAGAGGCGGGCAGGTAGACTTCTTACCGGTACGTTCAAACAACACAAAAGTAATACGGAGATGCTTTGCAAATTCAAATGAGAATCCCTGGAAGGAATGCGCCGTTCTTTTTGAGGAACGATATCGAGAAAATAAAGAGGACTGGCGTTTAATGCTGACTGCAGAACGATTCGGCTGCCGCCAACGTACATTTCGCGTAAAATTCGCGAAATAATCAGAAATTAGTGTTGATACGGATGCATACAGACAGTCGTTTATGCCTCGCTCTATCTGCGAGTGGAAGAGGAAGGGAAATGACAAGTAGTGGTACAGGGATCATCTGTCACTTGACGTACGGTGGATTTCGGAGTATGTATGTTCCTGTAGACATAGAATATAGTTTGCAGAATATAAGTGTAGATATAGAAGCAGAAGTAGCTTATCCAAAGATATGGCGAATAATCTCGTACTATCTTTTTAATCAAATAGATGATGTAATTAATTTAGTTTGTTTGGCATGGGCGGACGTTTCTGTGTGGCGTGCGCGTTTGTTTCTATAAAATGTAATTGCGAAACATCATTTAAACCTACGATAAACATAATGAAATATTTTTGAACAGGTATTTTAGCTACGAAAAACAATTTGAAAACTCGTGCGTGGTCTGTGAAACAAAAGAGCACCAAAGGGTGCAGAGGACGTCGGGAACCGAACTCGGTTATAAATAGCGGCGTGATACCGGCAATAGTTCACAGTCTGGTGTCAGTCCAAGGAGCGAGCACAGGTAACAGCAAAACTCGCAGCACTTGAAGAAGACAGCTGGGTGGGTCGTCGAAATACACCGCAAGAAATTGAAACAACTCGGCTGAAGAGCCGGCAGCTCATATCAATCAACCACGCCGAGAAAACCTGACAAATCGCAACTCTCGTTATTTTGTGGTGGGTGCTGGCGAGAAAAAGTCTCGAACCGCTTTGAAATTATGTGTAAAATTTGATGGAACTTACAAAGTGCTCACATTGTCAAATACTGGATGCGCGCCGTCAGTTACATTACCTCAACAGTTATACATAATTTCCTACTTTAACACTTGACTTATTGTGTTAAACCTTTAACGTGAGATTCTACCTCTTAATCGGTAAATGATGATAGTTCTTTAAATTGTTAAATTCAGTCAATAAATACATGAAATACGGAAAATCAAACTTTTTTTACCCCTGGAAGTCGTCAAATAGGCATCCTGCGACGCAGAGTGGGTAACGATGTAACCATTTTAGCTGTTTAGTAATATGGGTGAACATATTTGCCCAACAGCTCCAGACTGGAGAAAATACAGCAAGACAGCTTAATGCCCTCGCATGTCGCTGGGATACAGACCATAGCAAAATACATTTACTTACTCATAACAGTGGCGTTGTTAAAAGGATCAAACATGTTCGCTGACACTGCTAGATGTATCATCCATTCGCTTCAGACGGTTGTATCTCAGACACTGAACGTCCAGCCTTAAGTAGCAGGAACGATCGCTATTGGAAGACGACGATTCAAAAGTTGTTGAATTTATCGGAATACAAATTGGTGCAAGATATCAGCACGAGATGGAGTTCCATCTTTCATATGATACAGTTATTTCCTGTACGTAATTGAAGACGATGCGCTCAGTAATTTGACGTCTCATCAGTGGTGACTGATGGAGCGTTGCGTTAAGCTTTTCGAAGGTCTTTGAAGAAATGACAAAAGCAAGTTGATCTCTCGTGCATATCGTAAGTAATACTACATCATGTGGGATTTAAGCATTTAGATGAGGACAAGACAGCTCAAAGAACGTCTCGCTTACCACACATGAAAGCCTTGAAAGTCTCTTTGAAAGCTGAATATTAGACAGTCATTTCAGATTCTTAAATGATGATACAAATTATATGATTCACTCTTTCTAGACGCAAAATTCAAGACAAACAGTAGCAGGTTCCCAAAGCTGAAAGAGCTCGACAAGGATCCCACTATAACACGGCAAAGTTTCTTCTACCAGCAGCAGTTCATCTGCAATGCCTTCTCATGGGTGTGCGGGAAACGAAACTGAATCAACTACGTTACCCGAAAATCTCCACACGTTTCGGTATAGCTTTCACTACGGCGCAAATGAAAGTAATAATTGTCAGTGTGACGGTCAAGAAGCAAACGTGACTGCAAGCGAGACCGACTTTTAGACAATTTGAAACTATCGCAGTCGTGACCCTTATATTTTGTGTCAACTAATCCGACGCTGTACCAGAATTTGACAAAGTTTGCCATAATTTATCTTTCAGTGCATTGCAGCAATGTATCGCGATATATTTTTTTCTAAAGCCGGCCTTGGTTACGAAGACAAGGGAAATCGCTTGTTACCTCTTAATGCAGAGGAAATGGGACTCATTTACCTTAACTTTCTCCCATTTAAGAACGAGTACAAATTTACTTACTTTTTTTTAAACTGAATAATAAACGGTGTATTGATTTAAAGATGTTGTGGTTTTATTTGTGTTTAGTGAATCTTAGATACAATTAAGTAACGATGACTTTGTGGTAGTGTGTTGGAAATCCGGTATACAGTGAATATGGAACTACGACCCGTTTCATTACTAGCTTGAACCTGCTGGAAGGGAAATCCGATGGATGTGAATAACTGGATTTTTACGCGAACGCTACAACTTTTCTGGCTACCAATGGGAAGGAACCGATATTCTTTTCAGTAAACAACAACAGAAGCAGCTCCCCCTCCCTCACCCCACACACACACACACACGTACGCGGTCGGGTGAGACAGTGTGCGAGGAGGAAGGAGTGAAGAGAGAGAGAGAAGAGAGAGATGAAGCAGAGGAATTCATATGATACGGAAACCAAATTCCAGAAGAAATTGAGCCGCTGCTTCGCATTATATTGCAGACATTTTTCCTGGGAGGCATTTCTCTGACATAATATTTTGCGTCTTCTGGGAAGCCATAACGGCTGATCCTCGTTCTGAATGCAAAAAGAGAAAAAATAAAGTGCGTCCGCTTTAGGGATTGCCACTTTGTAGCATCCCTTCAGTCCATGCGCACACATATGTATACTTTGAGAATTCAAGCCGTAAAATTACTAAAAAGTTATTACCAATGAAAGACCTGTCACACGTTTGTATAAGTTGTGTAGTTTCAGTTTCTGCTGCTAGATCAGACCACACACTGCTTGCAATGCCACTTACGATGTATTGAATATATGATTCAGCAGAACGGCCAAGAATGCCTCTAACTGCAGCTATGAAAACATGCACAAGAACCATGTGCGAGAAGTGAGGTATAAATTTGTGTGTGATTAAAAAGTAACTTTTTGAAATTTCATGAACAAAAATCTTAATATATGTTCTAAAATATTGTTTCTTGTACTGGTTATGATTTGAAGAATGCATTTGTATCCTTTTAATATTAAAGAAAATAAAATTGAAGCAATGTAATTTAGAATGTAACTATGTGTAAGAACAACAAAACAAATGATGAAAAATTTCTCTTTGCTTGTTATATCACCAGGACTGAAGAGGTTAAGCAAATTCAGAGAAGAGAAGAGAACAGCTTTCTCTTCGTGTAGCGTAACGTCTCAATGATTACTAAGATACTGAGAGATCAATCACGAATATGAGTCTTTAAAATATTTTGGTCCTGCTAAGAAGGGCATGTAACAGAAAATGTGGCACCAGTTCAGGAATAGAATAAGTACTTATTCTGTACCACTTTTGCCAGCATCTTCTACGCCCACTTTTGAGTTAATTAAGCAGTCAGTTCCCTGATCCTTAACTCATTGCTCGATTCATACTGTTATGGAACAGCTCAGTCTATAACGTGTGTAGTAATGACTTTTATATGTCGACATTTAAAGGACATTCAGATATTACCAAACAACAGAGGGGCCTAAGTTTCATGACTATAGTGCACATAGAACTACGAAAAAAATCACGACATATAATTAATATAGAGTAATCAAAATTCCGGATTAAATTTATCTCGGTAACATATTTAAATGATTAATGTTGCAAGAGCACAGCTTAATGTAAGCAGGAGGTAAGCCTTTGCAAATGTGAAATGCTGGTACATTAATAACCGGTATAAACTGACAGGATGTTGAATGCAAGTATGCAAATGCGCATGCATTGTGTTGTACAGGTACCGAATATCAGTTTGTGAGACGGACTTCCATATCTGTTGCCCTTGGTCAGTGAATACGGGGATGGTTAGTGCTGTTTGTGGATGACGCTGGAGATGTCGTCCTATGAGGTATCATAGGTACTCGACTGGAGACAGATCCGGTGATCGAGCAGGCCAAGGCACCATGTCGACACTTTGTGGAGCATGACAGGCTGCAACAGCGATATGTAGACGAGCGTTATCCTGTTGGAAAACACCACCTGGAATGGTAGCACAACAGGTCGAATCAGTAGACTGACGTAAAGATTTGCAGTCAGTGTGTGTGGTTCAAAATGGTTCAAATGGCTCTGAGCACTATGGGACTTAACGTCTGAGGTCATCAGTCCCCTAGAACTTAGAACTATTTAAACCTAACTAACATAAGGACATCACACACATCCATGCCCGAGGCAGGATTCGATCCTGCGACCATAGTGGTCGTGCGGCTCCAGACTGTAGCGCCTAGAACCGCTCGGCCACTCCGACCGGCAGTGTGTGTGGGATGAACACGAGTTCTCCTGCTGTCATACGAAATTGCACCACAGAACATAACACCAGATGCAGGCATATTGTGTCTAGCATGCATACGTACTGGTTGAAGGCCCTCACCTGGCCTTCTTCTAACAAACACACGGTCATAACTGGCACCGAAGCAGAACTCGCTTTCATCAGAAAACACAACAGACCTCCATCCTAACCTTCTGTGAGCTCTCGCTTGACGCCTGACGCCACTTGTCGCAAATGGCGGTGGTTTGGGGTCAGTGGATTGCACGATGCAGGGCGTCTGCCTCGGAGATGTCCTTGAATTATTTGGTTTTAAAAGATTCTTTGTGTCTCTGTGGTGCCATCAGCTACTCAAATTTCTGCTGAAGATGCAGTACCTCCAGAGCCCCACACGAACACGATGGTTGTCTTTCTCGCTAGTGCCAGGTAACTGTCTGAAGCCAGGTTTTCTTGCGCCCGTACATTCTCGTGACCACCTCTGACAACAGTCATGTACAGTGCCCACATTCCTGCCGAGTCTTTCTGCAGTATCGCAGATTGAACATCTAGCTTCTCGTAGCCCTATTACACGACTCACTCAAACTCAGTATTGTGTTGATAATTGCGTCTTTGTCGCCTTACAGGCGTTCTTGTCTAGCGTCACCTCACCACATCCAGTATCGAAGATAACCAATGCTCATCACGATTACAGAATTTATGTAAACGTAACCTCCGCATCCTCCTCGTAAAAGAGCTACTAGCGTCAGTCTTACGCAATTGGCACGAAATGTGGATAGATATGATCTTTCAGATGCAGAAACACGTCTATCAACTCTCGTTTATGTCTCACAACTCCTGTTTGCCGTTGCAATTTTTTTCCGTCAATGTATTTGTTTCTATTCTACACATGCTACTCTACACATACTGCCACTCGATATTGACAAATTATTCTATAGAATAGATCGATTAGGCCAGAAGTGAAGTTCCCAAATTACATTACAAATTTAATTTTCTACCCTACACACACAAATGTCTTCATGCCAAGCATTTACCGAGTTTCAGTTATCTGATTATTTATATTTAAGAATTCCTACATGGTATAGAAGGAACTGTTAAGGAGAAACAACTTCAGTCTACATTTGAATAATAATATCTCTATTATTCTTAAACTGCAACGGATAGTTGACAATAAATGTCCTGCGTGAATCTATGCACTGCGAGGCTGTGGGTAATGTTCCCAGTTGTTTAAATACACGCTTGTGAGATATGCGTCTGTCAGCTTCACATATAATTGTGAATATTTTCTATTATGCAATGAACACTTCTTACCTAATTGAAGACTTATCCCAGAATATTATATCCTAGGCTATCGGTGTATATATTCTGAAGTAATGATGTGTTTCACATATGATTGGCAACAACAAAATTATAAGGTCACGATATTTTAGTTTCTTAATGGGGATTTCAACATCTCCATACGAACGTTTACGTTTGAGTACCATATTAATCTTCGCTTGGCGACGAAAACACTACGATATTTTATGGTTGCTGTGATTCAGCTTTAAGTGCAGGCTCTTCTCCGAGTAAGGCTTTAGCTGCCAATGTGTCAGTGACGTCTAGAATATCAATGTTAAAAACAAGCAGTAACAGACGTAAGGTGTCGATGGTGAAGGACAGATTCTATACGAAACTGAAAGTAGTGGCTGAAGTCATTCCGAATAGAAGCTGCAAACGTGTACTTGGCGATAACAATGGAGGGTGGGAAGAGAAGATCTAATCCATTCAACATCTGCAGGACACATTTTTCATGAACTCAGCAACGACAAAAGCATCAGATTCATCGCCTTTGCATCATAGAAAGAGACGGTCATCAGTAGCAGATACTTCCCTAGGGTGGATGAATACTGAAGGCCTTTGAAAGCTGTGGACGTAAGTCGCTGCGAAGGAAGACCACTAGGTAGACCAAAGAAAAGGTGGATAGGCGGAATCCATGAGGACCTGCTGTAGATAGGCAATGAGGGTGATTGGCGGCAGGAGGCATAAAAAAGAATCCAGTGGAAAAGGAGTCTTGTTGCAGTGCATGGTTCTCTGGACCTGACCACAGAAAGTTATGTTTCTTATTTCAGATGAGGATGTGTGCAAATTTTCGTTATAATATGTCGGCCCTTTCTTAAATCTTCATTGTACTGCATTTCTTCCACTTCGGAACTTGCTGAATTAATTTTACAATTTGCTTTTAAAAGGAAGTTAGCAAAAACATCTCCTAGACATGAACTCACTTTTCAGTCCTCCAACTCTTAAGTATAGACAGTGTCATTTTCTAAGGTTGCTTTCTCCGTCTCTCTTTTAACAGTACTCCACATTGATTTGATTTTACTGTGTGATCTGCCAATATCTGATATCTAGTGCCTTCAAGTTTGTTTGAGCGCTGCTATGAAAATATCACCTCTGCCACAGCACTTGCAACGAGCCTTAGAAGCCGCTAGGAGCAGTTGTAGCAAGGTGACTGTTTACACATTGTGTGGTGAGCCGAGCCGAGCATCGCAATACCAACAGCACAGGACTACTCTGGGACTGGCTGACTAGTTTTCCCACTTTTGAGCCAAAGACCTGTTATACTGTACATGGTCAGAAGCAGTACATTGGCACAACAAATGAGCACCTAGCTACTTTAGATACCCATCATTTCTAGCCAGAGGAGTTCCAATCTAGTAGCCTCAATCACGAAGAGAAGTTTATGGCAGGCCACAGGGTCAGAATGGTATCAGGGACTCAAGTGGGCATCCAGGGGGCTTTTGCTGCACGTAAAATGAAAAATGCTAGGATTCAGAGAAATTCGAGTTTTATTCCCAGGAACTACCACTAAGGGATACAATATTGACAGAAAATGGCTACGACCGCAGAGTGAACCGCACGTGGTCCGGCAGCTGCATTTCGTCCTCAATAGGAAGGACTAATGGGCACACGCAGAGGGCAAGGAAGCCGGCAGGTAATAGAGCGACCCCCTTGCGGCAGCTACCTCGCCTTGCGAACCTCACGTGACGGTACCCGGTCCTCCCAGTGGAAGACGTGTGGCAGAGGGTTGGCGTCTCCCATTCAGCAATACCGCGGTGGCGTTCCAAGTTCAGCGAAACAGCGCGTGAGTACCGGCCACAAGTACTGCGGAGTAGTTAACGTAACTGCTCACACCACTGCCTGAGGCTAACTTAAAATGATGGAAGTAGAATGCAATAACAAAATTGTAGAATTATTACACATAATCATGTACAGTGCGACATGGTTCTCGAAACAACCACCACAAGTTTGGGCCTTCACCACCACTGGTCCAACTACAGGCCCTGAGTATACTTCTTTTGACTTGCACCTTCCCAGCTTGCATGCCCCTCCCTCTCCCAATAACCATAGAAGACTTCTATCCTGGAGGACAGCTGTTCGATAACATGGCAGTGCAGCCACTCAACCTATGCAGGTGTGGACATCCTGGTGCTGCGAACCTTCGCTTGCAAGAGCGAGTTCCATTTCACAGGGCTGACATACCCTGCAAGAATTACAGTGGCCCTCTATGGCACTGGCACAGCCTGCCAGCACTCACTCCACAGTTGGCCTCTGGCTGCCTGCTACCCTCAGCAATTCTCCTTGCTCCGTGTGCTGTCCTCACCACGCACAAAAGTGGTGAAGCTGTTTACATGTATGTCCAATGACCAACTTCCCGACAACGATGCCCAACGCCATCCAATCATGCCACTGTAGAGGCCATCCACCCTGGGCCATAATAGACAAGAAGCTGTGTGCTTGTGTATTTTGTATAACATTCCTTAAATGTTACATTACTGTTTATAATATCAAAGTAGTCTGTGAGCCTTACTGCTTCTACCTGTATTATGCATTTCGTTTCCATTCAGAAGATACTTTAACGTATGTAGTCACCCAAGGTTTGTTTAAGGACTTCTGAGTATTACCCTCAATTACTTTTTTTTTTTGTTGAAACTGCTTTCAGAATTAGCTGCACACTTACTAAGAAACTTGCTCAACTTAGTGCTGGATTTAGGCTAATCATAAACTACACCCAAGTCAGCATTATTAAGCTTTCTATAAAACCTTCTATTCTTTCGTCATTAATCAGCCTCCCTGTTTTCGTTGGGTGTTTCTGGTCTGAACATGTAGCTAAGGTATGTAACGTCACTAACTGGCATCATGATCTGCGATTGCTATTGCTGCAGGGCACATAAGCATGTGTTTACTACACCACTGGCCATTAAAATTGCTCCACCAAGAAGAAATGCAGATGATAAACGGGTATTCATTGTACAAATATATTATACTAGAACTGACATGTAATTACATTTTCACGCAATTTGGGTGCATAGATCCTGAGAAATCAGTACCCACAACAACCACCTGTGGCCGTAATAACGGCCTTATACGCCTGGGCATTGAGACAAACAGAGCTTGGATGGCGTGTACTGGTACAACTGCCCATGCAGCTTCAACACGATACCACAGTTCATCAAGAGTAGTGACTAGCGTATTGTGACGAGCCAGCTGCTCGGCCACCATTGACCAGACGTTTTCAATTGGTGAGAGATCTGGAGAATGTGCTGGCCAGGGTAACAGCCGAACATTTCTTGTATCCATAAAGGCCCGTACAGGACCTGCAATATGCGGTCGTGCATTATCCTGCTGAAATGTAGGGTTTCGCAGGGATCGAATGAAGGGTAGAGCCACGGGTCCTAACACATCTGAAATGTAACGTCCACTGTTCAAAGTGCCGTCAATGCGAACAAGAGGTGACCAAGACGTGTAACCAATGGCACCCCATACCATCACGCCGGGCGATACCCCAGTATGGCGATGACGAATACACGCTTCCAGTGTGCGTTCACCGCGATGTTGCTGTAAACAGAACCTGGATTCATCCGAAAAAATGACGTTTTTCCATTCGTGCACCCAGGTTCGTCGTTGAGTACACCATCGCAGGCGCTCCTGTCTGTGATGCAGCGTCAAGGGTAACAGCGGCCATGGTCTCCGAGATGATAGTCCATGCTGCTGCAAACGTCGTCGAACTGTTAGTGCAGATGGTTGTTGTCTTGCAAACCTCCCCTTCTGTTGACTCTTGGATCGAGACGTGGCTGCACGATCCGTTACAGCCATGCGGATAAGATGCTTGTCATCTCGACTGCTAGTGATATGAGGCCGTTGGCATCCAGGACGGCGTTCCGTATTACCCTCCTGAACCCATTGATTCCATATTCTGCTAACAGTCATTGGATCTCGACCAACGCGAGCAGCAATGTCGCGATACGATAAACCGCAATCCGATAGGCTACAATCCGACCTTTATCAAAGTCCTCCTTACACGGGTCATCACAACAACGGTTCACCAGGCAACGCCGGTCAACTGCTGTTTGTGTATGAGAAATGGGTTGGAAACTTTCCTCATGTCAGCACGTTGTAGGTGTCGCCACCGGCGCCAACCTTGTGTGAATGCTCTGGAAAGCTAATCATTTGCATATCGTAGCATCTTCTTCCTGTCGGTTAAATTTCGCGTCTGTAGCACGTCATCTTCGTGGTGTAGCAGTTTTAATGACCAGTAGTGTAAATTTCTTCTTGTTACATGAGTACACGTTGCATCGGTGTACTGTTGTGCCCCAGTAGACACTGAACAGTATTTGGCTATAAAACCTACAGATCACTTTACTTTTTAGATTGCTTAGAAAGAAATTTTCGTCACAATCACCAAGACATCAAATTTTTTATGATGTTTTCCAAATAATCTTGCGGATGTTTATATACTGTAACAATAATAAATATTTTATTCTGCAATATTAACTCACAAGAACATGCATCTCTATCCTGGTTTATTCTAAATTTGTTTTTGTCCATATTTTGAGTTTATATTAATTTTTATGAAAGTGACCTCTCCTCCTGGATCCATACTATACCTACAACTACATGAACATGAAGAAAGTTTGTAAACACGTACTACAAGATTTTCCATCGCATTGCTTATATTCTGTTGTGGCAGACAAATGACGTCAAAGAGTTTTATGCGTGCTTGTATTGCACCAACTTCACCCCATTTACTGCACTACTTCCGTCATATGCACACATATGCATACAACGCACGAAGTTCACCACTAACATTTTCTTACGGATTACTAAATTAGAGAAAACTGTAACGTAAAAATTGGTAGCATATATTATCGAAAACGCACGATATAGTAATTTACGGTAAAGTTATGAAAAACTTCTTACAGTCACTTGACTCACATATTTTTGTTGCAGAAATTGCTTTTGTCAAAAGATAAAATTAAATCATGAAAATTAAAATATATCTGTTTATTTTAACAGATTCTTTTTACGAGATGAGAATGGTTTAGCCTTTGGAGAACACCAGCGAATTTGAGATCCAAATAAACCGAAGATCTCCCACTCTTGGTCGAAATTAAATGTATTTTAACAGGTAACCGGCTTCGTTTTCACGACCTTCAACATATTTTTATGAGGAAAGTAAAAATGAGAGTGTTTCCAAATCTGTGAAACATGAACATGAGCCTATTAACTACACAAACAAGACACCTTAAAAAAAAACAGCGATAATCGACGCGCGATCGTTAAGTGAACTAGTTACCAGTCTGCGTGATACGTAAATAACAGGTTAGAGTTTCAAATCTGGCGTTTGCGGCGCTGGTGGCAGACCTTAAATGGGCAAACATTTACTACCAACAATGGCACTAGTTCCAGCATTTACCCACTATGTCAATATATCTACTGCCACAAAGTTCATGATTTGTATCTTTTACCCATCATTTAACTATTACCCACTGTTGAGTATCAAATATCAGGATAATAGATTCTGTGCAGTAGCTAATGTCTTTAATTTTCAAGGATTTGTTTCTATCACACTAGTTTCTTTGCAGAAGCTTCTCGGTTGTTTAATAAGCTGAAAACTGGTTAGAACGAACAATTAATAGTGGAACAAAAGCAAATTGTTTTCGTTTCTCAAAAGAAATGTGAAGTGGTTCTGTGAAGAAGAGACAAGTTTCCATAGACACAAGTATTTTTTTTTTTTCATTCCAAATAATTGTTGTTGTTGTTTTAACTCTCAGTCACTGGTTTGAAGCAGCACTGCACACTAGTGTATTCTCTATTAACCTATTGGTGTCTGCATAACTGTTACCACCTACATTCATTTGAACATGCCTGCTGTACTTTAAATCATCTAAAATTGTTACTCAAACTACCTTCTGTTACAAACTAACGATTCCTTGATGCCTCAGAATGTCTCCCTTCAACAGACCGTTTTTTCTAATCAGTTCGTGTCATAATGGTCTATCCTCTCCAATGCAGTTCAATATCATTTCAGCGGATGTCCTGTCTACCCACATAATCGTCAGTACCTTTCCGCAGCAGCACATTTTAGAGGCTCTGTTTGTTTGTACTTTTCGTCCCCGTTTCATTTCCCTACAAGGATACACTCCACACATGCGTAGAATTATAGGTTACGAGGCCGGCCGAAGTGGCCGAGCGGTTCTAGGCACTACAGTCGGGAACCGCGTGACCGCTGCTGTCGCAGGTTCGAATCCTGCCTCGGGCATGGATGTGTGTGATGTCCTTAGGTTAGTTAGGTTTAAGTAGTTCTAAGTTCTAGGGGACTGATGACCTCCGATGTGAAGTCCCATAGCGCTCAGAGCCATTTGAACCATAGATTACGAGATTGGTGAGAAATTCCTCCTTATGCAAGGCACAGTTCATGCATGTTAGATTAATCAGTCATTTTCAGACTGATGCTTTTCTGTGTTAGCCACTGCGTTGTTTGACATTCTGGTAAGTTTTCCTTTCTTCTGTCTTGTGTTTTATTTCTACCACAGTATCTGTGCATGCTCTAAACGTAAGCATTGTTTCATCAAAAAATGGTGAATATTTTACGTATTAGCTTATTCTGTGTGCTGTCTGTGCAATTCAATGTGTAACGCTAGTTTTAGGCATACAGGTACTATATTTCCTGGTTTATCCACATGATTTCAGTTTTGCCTTTGTGGTACAGACGACATGTTGCTTACAGCTATTTTTACATAGTTATCGCTATTTCCACATAGTTATCACTAATATAATTAGCCAGGTATATTTGATTTATTTTCTGGTACTTGTTGAGACTGTTTAAGGAAAACACGTGGTTTGGCACTGAAATAATAACACTGTCCTCCTCAACACTGAATTTCTCTCCATTTATTATTTGCAAGTACTTAAAACAAAGATCTAGAACCCGATAACATGACTATCTGAGGATAATTATAATTACAGTGGCAGTAATATTAAAAATTAGCAACTCTTTAAATAACTTTCACATTTTTATGGCAGCAAGTGTAATGGTACAAGTATTGCGCAGTATCTCTAAGAACTTTGCCACCAACGTGGTATACAGAACAGCGTATGATAAAGTTAATGATTGATGATAGTAATATGTTATTCAATGAAAAACTGCTAAGCGTTTAAGGAGAAAAGTGATGTCCTCTGTGGGCCAAATATGCACACCGGTCATTCTTTAGACTGTGGCAGGTGAAGGCGAGGCCAGAGCTGCAATAAGAACAGGGGATGATGTCATGGTGCTCCATCATTGTCCCTCATCCCTGCCAAGCCACGACATTTTCTTCGAAATAGGCCAATTCAAGAACTTCTAAGCCACTTCACACACATATTCAACCTAAAGTTGTCTTTCTCAGACACATCAAGACAAGTGGTATTTTTGCCACGGTGTGCCAACTGCCACCACCACAGGACCACCACGAATTACATAATTTGCTCAGGATGGTTTATTTCTATCGTCGCCATCTCCCTCATGCATCTACCATTGAGGCAGCACTCACAGAAGTTCCCACAAGCAAAAATACTACCAGTAAATGTAAGCTGGAGTGGACCCCTCAGGTGCAGCATGCTTTCGAGCAAACAAAAAACTGTGTCGTGAAAGCCACGAGGTTGACATTCGCACTTCCGCACGTTTATCTCACGTTTACTACTGACTGGAGTGACTTCCGTTTAGGAGCGGTTCTAAAACAAGAAGTGGAAGTGTTACAGAAGCTGCTCTTGTTTTTTTTTTTTTTTTTTTTTTTTTTTTTTACATAAACTAACCGCTACACACCACAAGTGATAGGTCTACAAGAGTCAACTACTGCCTGTGTACAAAACGGTTTGTCAGTTCAAAGACGACGCGGAAGTCACACCACTCGTCATCTCCACTGACCATCGACTTTTAGCAGATTCGATCCATAATCCTTCAGAGGATACGTACGTTCTGAGCTTGGCGCTCCTTTCGGTCTGGTGCTTATGCAGCTCCCCCCACGCCACCTCCCTCCCCCTCGACCAGTCAATAGATGGAAGTCATATTTTTTAATTTGCTTTACAGTTGTTTTAGTTCCTCTATAATATAAATCTGTTTGTGATTCTAGAAAATCTTTATTAACATCATATGTATTGTGCCTTGGAATGTTTTATGTATAATTATCTCAGTATAGTATTACAGTCCCTGTAGAGAACATGTTTTTATGCTAGAGATTTTTTTTTTTTAATTTGGACATGTTTGCAAAGCTAAAAAATCGAGATCAATGTTTCATGGATGATGTTCAGGATAGTTTTTTTTTGTATGAAGTATTTCAGTGTTTGTGGTTTAAATCAATTACTACAAACATAGGGGATGTTTTAACCCTTTTAGGAATTTGCGCCACTCATATTTCAATTATAATGTTAATATAAAGCCAGAACATTCGAGTATGGTTTTAGTATATGAAAATGAACTAATAGTTCCATTATAGAATGTTGCTGTGCAACTACTGTATATGGTATGTTATGGAATGCTTTTATTGCAGTTAGAGTACAAAATTTCTTAAGCTTTGTAACACAGAATTATAACTCTGCTTTAATCTATTTTGCTGCTTAACTGATATGAAGCTAGGCGCCATTGTCAGCAACCAGCAATTTTGATATGAGAACCAGGGACTGACAGACGGAAAATGAACCTATTCCCAAGACAATCTTCTTCACCATACTTCAAATTGTCAACTCACAATTTATTCCCCATAATATCATTCCATAGGTCCTAAGAAGAAAGAACAAACTATCAAACAGAACTGAACGACACCCTGTAGAGAAATTACTCTTTTCAGTTCAGTTTAGGGTTATGTATGTGTAAAAGGAAACAATGGAAGAGCTCGAACTCTAAATATGCAAACTGGAGTATTCTGCGATACGTACTGCCATGAAGGAAAAATATAGTGCTGGAACACAAACAGACCATTGCAGATGTGCCAACAAAGCTTACAAATTACTTCAAACACAGTACATAGAATTAAAACGTTTATGACTTGGAGGGATGCACTATATCAGCGTTTACTGTAAATGCTTATGGAAACTGGTCTTATGTTGGAGCAGTCGTAGAAAATGATGTAGCCAAGTACGTTTATTATATCAGAAGATACACAAAACGGTCTGTTTATAATCTTTTATCGCCGAGGGGGTCACTATAATGTTTCGCTGACTTCGATAATGAGTCGAAAGTGGATAACTCTGTGCGAATCCTTGTCCAAAAACCTTACTGCTCTGGAGACTCGTAGTAGCACAATAAGCATATTAAACCTACTGAGCAAGCATCATCTTCACTTAAATACTTACGAAGCTCGGCTGTCGTATTTAGAGTTTTGAGTGGCTACACTTGCGTATTACGAAAGTATGCAGTTTAATTGATAGGCTGAGTTAAAGACTTTAGTATGATTTGTTGTGCTAAACTGTCCAAAGATGCTAAACATGCTACAGATCTTGGTATTATTTAATAATTGACTGTAGTAACGAAATGAGATATAGTCTGTAAACGTTTTAGACATCGCTAGTACCACAACGACGACCGGCAAATGTCACCGCCTTCTGATCTCTGTACCACCCATGTAACATAACCTCAGTTTGACTAGTTTGAAAGTAATTAAAAAAAAACTTTATTAGCCTGGCAATAACATCAGCGAAACATGTTGTATCTTCTTCTTCTCCTCTAAAATGGTGCTAGGTGGGGTAAAGCATTATCGGAAAACTTTACTGAAACTAAAAACGAACGCAAAGACCGGCCAACAGATGGTACTGAAAATGCGGACTGCTACTTTTCAAACTGTTAGCGTATCGAAGGTGAGGTAACCGTCATCCTTATCCTGGGTAATGAATACCTGCTAGTATGGCACTCCACCCCATACTGCTACACATGCGTAAGATTTCTTACGCACATCGTTTGGTGAGTATCTCGTGCTGAGCCGCCACTTCCGTCATGCCTGGCATCCCAGGCCCCCAGACCTCAATCCGTGTGATTACTTATTCTAGGGATACCCAAGTCTACCGCGAACATCTGATCTAATTAGGCATGCTAATAGACAACACCCGGCGACAATTTCTCACCTTATCTCCTGATATGCTGTACAGTGCTGTTCACAACATTTTCCCTCGACTACAAGTATTGTTGATGAACGACAGCCGACATATTGAACATTCGTTACAAAGAACAAGGTCATTGCTAAAAATCAATTCTGATAATAATTATTGCTTTTGTATCATATGAAGTGCCATGTGTTGGTCGTTTTGTGCAGTTTTTTTGGCTTCAATAAGACAACATGTCATTTCAACCACGTGTGTCAATTTTTACCTTTCTCACTACATTATTCGATGGAGTATTAAATTTTCAAAAGGCCATTTTGGTCACAATATAGATAGTTCATCCATCGCGGAAACTGATTCTTTACTTGCGCATAATCAGCATTATTAAGGTTGTATGGTTCTCCCACTGGACGAGCCCTACTCGCACGTGGTCAGTTCTTGTAGTACCAGGCTAATCTCAAAGCCCTACGATTGTCTTTGTGTGCGGCGCAATAAACCAGAGCCGCCCAGTGACATAAATGCTTACATTATCTGAAATTCAAACAGTTAAATCAACAGATCACTTACAGTTTTGGCTTCATACCGCTGTTAGTTTTCTGGCCGTACTGTCACCTCCGTGTCTCCTTATGGTGCAAACATTTTTGTTTCGATACCATAGAGAGATAGTAGAGAAACGCTTTATAAAGGAGAAATATAACAAACATAGTTGCCCATCAACGCAGGAGATTTATTTACTGCAGCGGATACGAGAATATTCGTCGTTCACGGACCGTTGCCAATTTTCACTTTGCTCTCGTGATTTTCCTGGTCCGTCCTCATTTATTTATCAGCTGGAGAGATATCCGGTGAACTTGCTGGCCAAAGTAGGATTTGAGAAGCAGGAAGACAAGCGGTAGAAACTGTCACAGTGTATGGGCGGGCGTTACCATGCTGGACTCTAAGTCCAGGATATCTTGCATGTAATGGCAACGAAACGGGGGGTACAATATCCCACCGCTATCTGGGGCATCTTCAGACACGTCTTCGCCCTGAGATCTCATTGACTGGAGTAGGACTGTCTTCAGCAATGAGTTCTGCTTCGAACTCTGCCATGATACCCATCGAAAACGTGTCTGGAGACGACTGAGACAGCGATTGGATACCAACCCGACAGTTACCTTCCATAGGCCAGGGAACCAGGGGTAATGGTCTGCGGTGCCATTTCATTTCATAGCGTTAACCCTTTGGTTGTTACACGCTGCACCCTTACAACCCCAGTGGTACGTCGACGACATTCTGGGCTCTATGCTATTTCCCTTCATGCTCAGTTACCCTGGGCTTGCATTTCAGCAAGATAACGCCCGCCGCGCACGGCGAGAGTTTCCACTGGTTGTCTTCGTGCTCCCCAAACCCTACTTTGACCAGCAAGGTCGCCGGATCTCTCCCCAACTGAGTACGTTTGGAGCGTTATGGGCAGGGCCCTCCAACCAACAAGGGGTTTTGACAATCTCACGCTCGAATGGGGAAGCATTTGGCAAAATATCTTATGAGGAAATCCAAGAACTCTGTCAATCAATGCCAAGCCGAATAACCGCTTGCTTAAAGGCCAGAGGTGGACCAACGTGTTACTGACTTGCTTAATCTGCGAAGCTCTTTCTCCTGAATAAATCATCCAGTTTTTCTGAAACTGTGATCATTTGTTTGTCCGTACATGTACGTTACATCTAACGACTTCTGTCCTATTCAGATAATTATTAAAAACCATTGAATAGCCAATATCGCATAAAATATTTCTTTTTATTTAAGACAACAGGCTCCAACAGATTTTCCTTTCATCTTCAGGCCTTAAAAATCTTTTTATAAGACGTTGTCATTTTACGCTGAACTTCACGGACAAAATGTCAATTGGATAAAAACATGTACATGGACAAGACGTTCGGCTCAAGGTACTTCATGTTTTTAAAAATTTTAGCGAGGAAAATCCTTTAATAATGTGCTGAATTTTATCCACTTGAGGTCTTTTGCGTGATGTTCAGGGTAATATCAACATGTTTTATATAAAGATTTTTAAGACCTGAAGATGACAGCGAAGTCTGTCGAAACCCGTTGTCTTGACTGTGGAATTTGTTTTTAACAATTAGATCGCCCTTCAGTACTCTCAGAATCAGAAAATTCAATTCAGATAATTCCTTCGCGGAGGGTCTTTTTTTCGTCTTAAGACGTAGTTTAAAATGGTCGACTTCATTTTCGGTTTGAGCACTTTGAGAAAATAGTAACTGTTGGTCCAGCCTCTTTGTCAAAATTGCAGTGGAATTCTGGTAGCCGAGCGAGGCGGCGAGTTGATTGAGGAAGTGAATTATTCGGAACGTCAATTCTGGGCCTAGCGTTGCAGCTTTTGCACCAATATTTTTCCTCACAACTTCATGCGAATCGACAACACCGTCGATTAATTTCGCCATCCTGCTACAGCTGGGGTGGCCGAGCGATTCTAGGGGCTTCAGTCTGGAACCACGCGACCGCAGGTTCGAATCCTGCCTCGGCCATGGATGTGTGTGATGTCCTTAGGTTAGTTAGGTTTAAGTATTTCTAAGTTCTAGGGGACTGATGTCCTCAGAATTTAAGTCCCATAGTGCTCAGAGCCATTTGAACCATTTTGCTACAACTGCGTCATTAAATACGACCCTGTCTGAGCGGTGATAATCTCTTGCCCTTCCAATGAACTTGTACGTCACAAATGACGCCAGTACGCAAAGTGAGCCTCATACATCCTGTTTCCGCAATACGCTCCCACCCGGACAGCACGAGTGCAACATCCGCGACAGAGTCCCTATCTGCATACGTAGATCAGCACAAGCAACGGCGTAATACGGTGCTCAGACCACAAAACTTGTTCCAAAGATGCTTTCGAGTAAAACGCGACATATTGTTCACAATAATGAGAAAACAGTGGAATACGTACTTGACGGTGATGGTCGTCTCCGGAAAGACATCGTGTAAGTTGTTATGAGTAGGGAATTAGAGTATCAGGTAAAACTTGTAGGACTGCAGTAAAGTGCAGTGAATCTGTATAGGAAATTACGTACAAGACGCTAGTGTAGCCAGTACTAGAGTGCTGCTGGAGAGTTTGGAGTCTTTACCATGTAGGCATCACAAGAGACACGGACTCAGTACAAAGACGCGCTGCTAGAATAGCAACAGGTCGGTGTAGCTCATACGAAGGTGTAAAAGTGAAATGTGTGAATGGCGACCATCGTTATCGTGAAACTTATTTGGTAAATTTAGACAACATGTATTCGACGAATCTTGTACGACTATTCTGCTGTCAGGATGATGCGGAATATATCACAAATAATGGCGCAAGCGCACACAGTTAAAAGTACACGATTCCTAAAAGTAAAGAAGTCCCAGTAAATTCATGCTCTAAAATGAACGCCTTAACAGCTATGAGCACCACTTCATCATCGCTGCAGTGAAACACACTCCTTCTCCTCAAGAAGTGTTCACAGCTCGTAAGGTAGGGGTTTTAGAGCCCATGTTTACTGCCAATTTTTCGCCTCTAGAATCGCGTACTTCCGACTGTGTGCGTTTACACAGTTAATTATGTCACACCCAGTACATCTTCGTGTAGCGAACATGATAAAAAGTGAGAATAATGAACTTACAGAGGAATTCCCACGGTCACTTTTCCTTTCATCAATTGGCGTGTGGTAGAGAGCACAGAGTCGTTAATATTAGTCATGCACCGTCCCATCCATCCATTCATCCACATTGACATGACTACTGTGCAATATGCCATGCTTCGCATGGGTTTCAGAGAATCACTTTCAAATTCTTTCTCTACCGCCGCTCTCTCTAATAGTACGTGGGGAAAGTGAAAACCTAAATCTGTCTGTGTGGGCTCATGTTTCTCTCATTTTGTCATAATGGTTATTTGTCCATAAGTAGGTGGAAGTTAAAAACAAATTTACCATTCGGGGCAGAAACTTCGTTATCGAAGTTTCGTGAAAATATGTCGTCGCGACGGAAAAAGCGTTTGTTTTAATGATTGACACGCCAGATCGTGTATCATACGCGTGGCACTCTCTCCCGTGTTTCGCGATAATACAAAACAAGCTACCCTGCTTCGAACTTTTTCGCTGTCGTCAGAGCCGGCACGGTAGGTCAGCATGTTCGGTCAGAGGGTTAGCTGCCTTCTGTAATAAAAAAACTGAGTTAACGGATCAACGACGAACTTCGATGGGTGTAATGGGACGTCCGCCCCGAACAAATGCAACGAACGATTAAAAAAAGAAGAAAGAAAAAAAAGAGGGTAGCGTCTATGATTAGTAATCAAAACGTCCTCGGTCCCGGTTTCGAAATTCCAAATTTTGATTTGTAATCAGCATTGGCGGCCGAAGGCTTCCCGCATAATAAGTTACCCTCATTCTGCCAACGACTTAGACAAAGAGGACAGAGCAGCGGACAGACGTTCAGGGCACTCACTTGTCCCTGGGGTGGGAAACTGCCCATAAAGGCGGAAGAATCAGCAATGATCAACGGCGTGAGGATGCAGCAGGCAATGAAAACCACTGGATTAAAGACACATAACGTGTATCCATAGGATATGTGGCCTGTAATTGAAAATGTGTCATGATGATCTCTGCATTGGCAAAAGATTCCGGAGTAGTCCCCCAATTGGATCTCCGGGAGTGGACTGCCAAGGAGGAGTTGACCATGAAGCATGAGAAAAAGATTGAATAATCAACGAAAGGATAACATTATACAAGTCAGGGCGTGGAATGTCAGAAGCTTGAATGTGGTAAGGTTGTCAGCCAAAATATCGTGGCAAGAAGTCGACGTAATCCGGCGGCAATCACGAAATTTCATAGAGTAGTATGCTGATCTACACAGACAAGTTGCTTAAATTTCTAGGTGTAACGTTTTAAGCGCTTCAGGCTGGGGCCAGACTGTCTTTGCTCCTCATTATCATTAATTAATTCTCGTTCATGTGATAGATTTTCCCATTTTCTTGATTTATTCGAGTTTTTACATTAAAATAAGATGCCAATTTCTAGATTTCCAGAAAGCATTCGACGAGGAGCCACACTGCAGACTGTTTCAAGAGAGCGAGCCGTCCTCCTCTAAAGTAAACCTGATTAAGTCTGAGTATTTCGTTTGCATGTAGTACAGGGCTGGGGAATTTGGCAATCTTAGGGCCTTCCGACTAGGGACAGCTTGCTAGCCATGAGCTGAAAGGGTGCCTCAAAGGGACAAGGTAGTCTGAAATCTGAAGACTTTCCAAACGCGGTGCAGGACGATCGCCCCTGAACAACCGGCGGCCCTCAGGGTGTTGTGTAAAATGCGTCGTGTAGCAGACAGGCATCTTGCGGACGGATGTCGTCGAATGGATCTTAGGAATGTGCACTGAAGAGAAAGATGGGACTGTGTTGGACTTGTGCGTTTCTTTACGTGTTGCTCATTCAGCTAAAATGGTCTCACACGGTTCATACGGTTCATTCTGGCTGCAGGCCAAACACTGGTCGCAAAAGAATATTGCAAAGGTTTCTGGTAAGGTATATAAGATCTCATTCGGCTCGTGAGATTACAAATCTCGTGTTTTGGAATGGAATGTCGGCCGCATCTTGTAAATAGTCGGGGTTCCGATATCCTGTTGCCAGGCAAAGGAGTTCGTTGACCTCAGCAATACAGAAAGTAGTGATAGGAACGATGATTGGACAGTGTCTAAGATAAAGGAGCTGGAGTGCTGGATCGCACACTATTTTTCGAGAAAAGCAAGCACTGGTGCTGTTCGCATTGGTTAGTGCAGGAACTTCTCTCAGGAATGGGAGATGGATGTTAAATTGTTAAAATGTTGCCAATGTGGAAAAATAAGGAATTGGCTAGCACTGAAAGAAATTTTGTCGGACATAGTAGCAAAGTTCTGCTGCGAGATTTCCCATTGGGAGAACAACTGAGAAACTTTTTGACCAGCAGATGAGTGTGTTTTTGTGAGTGTTCCATGAAAAATTGGGAGCAGCATGAATTTTGCGGACAACTACGGCACACTTAGAAACTTGGTGGCATTCAGAAGGTCGACAGAGACACACACTCGGAAACTGCAAGCCTCAGATGGTGTTCACATCCAGCACCTGGCACCAACCGTGGACGGCAAGACGTCGCGTACAGTACATATTGCAGCGGACAGAAGTTATTGTAAGATATTTCTGCCAAGGCGAAAGCTAGATGAGGACTGTTAGAATATAGACACATTTCTACACTGAACCTGGTGTCTGCATGCATATTCAAATACAGAGATACGTAAACAGGCAGAATAAGGCGCTGCGGTCGGCAACGCCTGTATAAGACAACAAGCGTCTGGCGCAGTTGTTAGACCGCTTACTGGTGCTACAATGGAAGGTTATCAAGATTTAATTGTGTTTGAACATGGTGTTATAATCGGCGCACGACCGATGAGACACAGCATCTGTGACGTAGCGACGAAATGGGGATTTTCCTTTATGACTATTTCACAAGAGTACCATGAGTATCAGGAATCAGGTAAAACATCAAATCTCCGACATCGCTGCGGCCGGAAAAAGAGCTTGCAAGGACGGGACCAACGACGACTGAGGGGAATGTTTCAACGTGACATAAGTACAACCTTTCTGCAATTGCTACAGATTTTAATGCTGCGTCATCAACAAGTTTCAGCGTGCGAACCATTCAACGAAACATCTTCGATATTGGCTTTCGGAACCGAAGGCCCACTCGTGTACCCTTAATGACTGCACGACACAAAGCTTTACTCCTCGCCTGGGCTCGTCGACACCGATGTTGGACTGTTGATGACTGGAAACATGTTGCCTAGTCGGACGAGTCTCGTTTCAAATTGTATCGAGCGGATGGACGTGCACGAGCAAATAGAAAACCTCATGAATCCATGGACAGTGTTCAGGCTGGTGGCCGTCTGTAATGGTGCCAGGCGTGTGCAGTTGGGGTGCTATGGGACCCCTGATACGTCTAGATACGACTCTGAGAGGTGATACGTACGTAAGCATCCTGTCTGATCACCCGCATCCATTCATGTCTATTATGCATTCCGATGTACGTGGGAAATTCCAGCAGGGGAATGCGACACCTCACACGTCCAGAATTACTACAGAGTGGCTGGAGGAGCACTCTTCTGAGTTTAAACACTTCCCCTGGCCACCAAACTCCCTAGACAAGAACATTATTGAACTTATCTGGGATAGCTTGCAACGTGCTGTTCAGAAGAGATCTCAACACCCTCGTACTTTTACTGATTTATGGACAGCCCTGCAGGATTCATGGTGTCATTTCCTTCCAGCAGTACTTCAGACGTTAGTCGAATCCATGCCAGAAGCTGTTGCGGCACTTACCCGAACTCGCTGGGGGCTCTACAAGATATTACGCGGGCGTACCAGTTTCTTTGGCTCTGTAGTGTACAACTTCATGGGATCTTGTTTCACAAGTTTACTAAGTAATTGGTGCCTCGCTAAAGATTCAAGGACATTGGAGTTTTCACTTTAAACTTCCCAGCTTGCAGGCGTGGTCGATGTATAAAACTATCAGCCCGGAAGTTTTAAGTGAAGACAATACCGGCCTTGAAAGCCTACATTGTGTGACTGGAGTTTTGTCTGTAATATCTTCACCCAACGTGAGACTGAAGGAGTCGTCATATCCTCAGCGGAATGGTATATATGCATTTTTATAAGTTACGAATTGTTAATTTGATCCTTTTCTTTACTACAACCATTCGGGATTTGTCGTACTGCAGTCGTGTTTAACTAGAAATGTCTAAAGATTTTACGTTTTACTGTGCTATTATCAAATCATGTTTCTTCTTGCTTCCACTTGTGAATACAATATGTGTGGATCAGCCTGGATTACTCTTTAATCTTAGTAGATAGACGAACCCTCTATTACTGTTGCTTGTAATAACTCACTTGCTAGGCCCATTAATTTTCTAACATTTCAATTGCACGGCAGCTTTTGATTTCATATCTGAGTCTGTGGAGGGACATCTGCAACTCGATAGGCTTCAGTCGATGCACATCCGAGTTCGGTTCGATCAACAAGCAAGTATTACAGAGATGCTTTATGAATTGAAATTTAAATCCCTGGAGAGAAGGAAACGTTCTTTTCGCGAAACGCTGTTGAGAAAGTTTAAAGAACCGGCATTTGTAGTTGACTGTAGAGCGACACTGCTGGAAACTTACATTTCGCGTAAGTTCACGAATATAAGAGAAATTAGGGCTCTTACGGAGGCGTAGAGATGATTGTTTTTCTCTCGTGCTCTTTCCTATTGGACCATACAAGGAAATGACTATTAGCAGTACAAGATACTCTTAGCCATTGGACATACAATGATGGTGTGGTACGTAATTAGATGTAGAAATTTGTGTGATTTACGTGTAACAGAGATATAACGGATTATTTTTGGTACTTATTTGGAGGACGTCACACTTTTTATTATTGAGTCACTTGCACTTTTCACACCATAAAGATATCTTGTCTAAAGCATTTTGCAATTCTTTTTGACTTTACTGTTTGATAAACGACAATATCGTCCGAAAACAATCTAACAATTTTGCTCAGATTGTCTCCTAAATCATTTATATAGATTATTAACAGCAGAGGGCCTACAACACTTCTCTGGGAAACGCCAGACATTAGTTCTCTTTCACTCCATGACTTCCCGTCAATTACTACGAACTGATAGCATATTACGAATCTAGTAACACAACTGCTACTATACTTAGAAGCCACTTGTGAAGACCGGTGTCAAAAGCCTCCCAGAAGTTCCGAAACAGGGAATCAATTTGAGATCTCGTGTCGATAGCACTCATGCACTGAGGTGACAAAAGTCGTGGGATATCTCCTAATAACGTCTCGGATGTCCTGTTGCCCGGCGTGGTGCAGCAAGTCCACATGGCATGGACTCAACAAGAGACGTTGGAAATCCCCTGCGGAAATATTGAGCTCCATGCTGCTTATGCAGCCGTCCATAATTGCAAAAGTGTTGCCAGTGCAGGATTTTCTGCAAGACCTGACCTGTCGATATTGTCCCATAAATGTTAGATGGGATTCAGGTCAGGTCCTCCAACTGTCCAGAACGTTCTTCAAACAAATCGCAAACAATTGTGGTCGAGCGACATGGTGCATTGTCATCCACAAAAATTCCATCTTGGGCAACATGATGTCCGTCAGTGGCTGCAGATACTCTCCAGGTAGCCAAACAACAGTTTCCAGCCTATGATCGGTTGAGCTGGACGAGAGGACCTAATCCACTCCGTGTAAACACAGCCCACCAGCTTGCACAGTACCTTATTGACAACTGAGATCAATAGCTTCGTGGAGTCTGTGCCACACTCGAACTCTGTCATCAGCTCTCACCAATTGAAACTGGAACTTATCTGACGAGGCTACGGTTTTCCACTCCAGGGTCCAATCGATATGATCTCGAGCCCAGGAGAGGAGCTGCAGGCGATGTCGAGATGTTAGCAAAGGCACTTACGTCAGTCGTCTGCGGCCATAGACCATTAACGTCAAATTTCGCATCATTGTCCTAAAGGATACGATCGTGGTACGTCCCACAATGTTTCCTATGGTTATTTCACGCAGAGCTGTTTGTCTGTTAGGGATGGCAATTCTATCACCGCTGCTCTCGCTCGTTAACCAAAGTCCGTAAGCCACTGGCTTTTCCGTGGTGGAAGGTAACGCCTGAAATTTGGTTTTCACGGCACTCTGTTGACACTGTGGATCTGGGTATATTGCATTCTCTAACGATTTATGAAATGAAATGTCCCGTGCGTCTAGCTCCATCTACCACTACGCGTTCAGAATTTGTTGATTACCGTGCGAAAAGTGACAAATGGCTCTAAATAAGTGTGAAGTTATCCACACGAGTACCCAGAAGGAATCAGCTGAATTTCGGTTAACGCTTAGAAAATGAAACAGATCTGCTAATGAGATTGTCTACACTAAGCTTCTACGTCCTCTTCTAGAATACCGCTCTGTGGAATGGGATCTGTACAAAATAAGATTGATGGAGGACATCGAAAGAATTAGAGGAAGGGCAGCTCGTTTTGTATAGTCATTAAATAGGGAGAGAATATCACGGCTATGGTAGGCGACTTGGGGTAGCGATCATTAAAACGAAGGCTATTTCGTTGCTACAGGATCTCTTAACTACTTTTCAATCACTAACATTCTCCTCTGAATGTGGAACTATTTTTCGGCTTCCACTTACATGGTGAGTAATGATCATCGTAATAAACCAAGCGAAATCAGAGCTCGTGCGGCAAGATTTAAGTTTCGTTTTCCCCGCGCATTGTTCGAGAGTAGAATGATAAAGAAATAGCTTGAAATGTTTATTTGACACTACAAACGGTAGCCAAGCCACAGTTACTAAAACAATAAAACTTTTAAAAGGGTACATAACTGGTTTCGACGCACTGAGTCGTCATTTTCAAATGTAAACACAAACGGGAAAATTGCATTAATAATTGCAACCGCACTTCTTTCAAATATTACGAAAAATACACCAAAACCATTAAACTGAGGTAAAGGCAGTAGAAACGGGTCACAAGGCGTCATGGCAATTTTTGGTTGATCAGTCATTTCATTCCTTAACGCAGTGTGTAAGTAGGCTGTTTAGGTTTTTATGTTGGTAACGCCACGTAGCGCTCTATATGAAAATCACTGACTGTGCTGTGTGAAGGCTGTGGTTGGTTTGCATTGTTGGAGTATATGCTATTGTAGTGGTGGGCAGTTGGATGTTAACAGCGTGTAGTATTGCGCAGTTGGAGGTGAGCCGCCAGCAGTGGTGGATGTGGGGAGAGAAATGGCGGAGTTTTGAGAGCGGATGATCTGGACGTGTGTCCATCAGAGACAGTAAATTTGTAAGACTGGATGTCATGAACTGATATATACATTATGACTTTTGAACACTATTAAGGTAAATACATTGTTTGTTCTTTATCAAAATCTTTCATTTGCTAACTACGCCTATCAGTAGTTAGTGCCTTCAGTAGTTTGAATCTTTTATTTAGCTGGCAGTAGTGGCGCTCGCTGTATTGCAGTAGTTTGAGTAACGAAGATTTTTGTGAGGTAAGTGATTCATGAAAGGTATGGGTTATTGTTAGTCAAGGCCATTCTTTTGTAGGGATTATTGAAAGTCAGATTGCGTTGCGCTAAATGTACTGTGTGTCAGTTTAAGTACAGTCATGTATAATTTTTCTATGGGGATGTTTCATATGTCGACCCTTAGTCGAGGATACCTCACTGGAATCTTCTGATTTTTTTCTTGTAGTTTGTGTAACTAGTGTAACTATTGTTTATTGCTAGCACGTAATTGTAGAGAGAATCTTCTTTGGAGTTGTAGTTTTTCATTGTTGTACAGTAAAACAGTTGTGGCACCAATGCAGATTTGCACCAAATAACTCGCAGCTGCGCTTGCAATTAACTAGATATAATTTTCAGTGCTATGCTAATGCGTTTTCTTATTTTGCTCTTCAAATTGTGCTTTTCTGTGTTGTCGTGTGAAATATTGTGACAATAATGGCGCGTGAAAAACGTAACACTAGGCTCCAAGGTAAACTAAGAAATGACAGTAAAGACTAAAGCAGTGTGTTAGCGCCACCGTCTAATGAATTAACTAATGTTCAAAGTAGTAATTTGGTAATTGTGCATAGGGAAATGTAGTGGACTGCAAATCATGGCGTAGACAGTGAAACAATTAGTGAACAGGGAAGCATTATCGATCGATCGGTCGGCAACAGTTCGCCTCAGGAATCCTAAATGACAGGACACAATCTTGCAAATACTGTAGATTTAGGTTTTGCGTCCTCACCGTTTTCTCAAATAAGCCAACACACATTTTCTGCTTTTCAAAAAGCACTGAGGAACATGTTTCAGACACCAGTGCATTGTTATTACAGTTAATGCAACAAATGGGACAAAGGCTACAAAAGTTAGACACAACGCTTGAACAAAATCAGAAACAAATGGGACAAAATCTTCAAAAGTTAGACACAATGGAACAAAATCAGAGACTAACACAGCAAAAGTTAGACACGATGGAACAAAGTTAGAGACTAACACAGCAAAAGTTAGACACGATGGAACAAAATCAGAGACAAACATAGCAACAACTTCAAAAGTTAGACTCAATGGAACAAACGCTTGAACAAACACGTGAAGGTTTAACTGCTGAGTTACTTAAAATCGAATGGAAATGTCAGAAAGTCTGTAATGACGTAAAAACACAAATTTGTGAGCATTTTCTACCTATTTTTTCGCGTCATGAAAATGCATTACAGAATCACGAAGCAGTCATAAAAGAACTGCAAACTATTGTTCATGAAAATCACGACACCTTGGAAGTTAAAACTGATTCAGTTGCATCTACCGATTCGGTTACGCAACTTGCAAAAACTCAGGAAAACTTAAAGGACACAGTAGATACGATTTCAACACAAATGGACACTCTGAAAATTGGTTCAGAAAAACACACTGAGGAAATCTGTTCACTATCGGAGACAGTAGCCGAACTTTCGGATCAGTTCACTAACTTATCTACAAAGGTAGATGACGATCTGAATGACACAAGACCCGTAGCCTTCACTGACACAGAAGTGTATGAACAAGTTAGAAAATTCAAACAAAATCAAAATCAAATCAATACACAGTACAAAAGAGAAATCCGGGAAGTACAAGATCAGTTGCCGCAGGTAATACAATAAAATACAATACAAAGGTAATACACCGAATTTTGAGATGGAACCGCCGAAACGAAGTAACAATGACCGATATGCGACTTGCCGACATGATGATTTTGACTATAAGCTGTTTATTACTACACGTAAATTCAAAACTTTTAAGAATTCCGGCAACTACTTTCATCCACAAGCGTGGCTTCATCAGTTCTCTCATTGTTTTCCTCACAACTGGTCATTAGAGCACAGATTAGAATTTAGTTGTGGCTATTTAGAGAATGAACCAGCTGTAGGAATGTGATCGGTCATTCACGATTGTCACAGTGAAGGAGAATTTTATCATGCCTTCCTCTCAGCATATTGGTCCCAAGCTACACAAGACCGAGTAAAACATAGCATCATAATGATGAAACATTTCGAACAATCTGAATTTCCCAGTCTTGTCAGATATTTTGAAGACATGTTGCACAAGAATCAGTATCTTTCAAACCGTTACAGTCCCTCAGAACTCATCCATATATGCTTAATCAAATTGCCCGAACATTTACGACATATTTTTTGGCAGGACGTTGCAAAGACGACATTGAAGCTTTTCAGGGACCGTTACAAGAATTGGAAATTGACACTGACAATCGCGGAACGCCAAAACAGGAGCACATCAATTACAGGTTACATCCATCACAATTCCGTGATCAAAGAAATAATAACTGGACACGACAAGGCTATTCTTACAACGTAAATCGTGACCAAAACAGACACCACCCGTATGACAACCGTTGGCAGAGTAGTAATAATTACGGGGAAAGATCACATCTCCGCGGTATCGACTATCACAGAGACAATCAGAGAAACAGACAATATGGGAACCAAAAAAATTATTATCATGGGAGACAGAATAACTTCAGACACAACGGTCCTCCGCGGAATTACTACTCAGGGGGAAGTTCTACACCACGTGACCGACAAGAAATTAATTACAGAAATTACCGACATAACGACAGACGATATAATCATAACGACAGACCTGAATTTCATCAGAACTGGCGAGGTTCAAACAGGGCAGTGCCCCCTCGACGAGGTGAATTTGTAGAAGTTAGATCTCCAAATCCTAATAAAGACGCGCACCAACAAAGAGAAAGACAATGACTCGCACCGCAGGCAGCCGCGTGCGCCGGCTGGGTCAGAGAAAAATAACATAGACGCTAACCTTGAGAAAAATTCCAGTATTCTTTAGCGACGTATACCGCATGATAATTGCGTTCAAGTTGAAACTCTGAGTACCATGAAGAGTAAAGGATTGCACCACATTTCACATGTAAAACCGTTTATTGAAAGATAATCTGCTTTTTAACTTAGTCTTTGCCATAAAATTTTTCACTTCACACTACTAGTACAATTTGTCACACTGAGAAACTGTTAACATGCAACAATGTTTTGAAGTTAACTATCCAGTCTAGAACCTAGGGAACATAGTTAGACAGTATTTATGAGTGAATTGTTATAGTGAACAGACGACACAGTGTTATTGTGTGTGTGCATTGTTGCTTGTTAGTTGCACGATTACTTAACGACTATAAGACTCACATACTTAGAACATATACCGGTACTGCTAATGAGATTTTAATGCAACATTTTGGTTTACTTGAAAATACATTCTGGATTTAAAGTACTTTGTGAGAGATACCAGATGACACAGTGGTTAGTTTATTTGACAGCTACACGATTCTACCTTGACGCTACTAATGTGTGACACAATTTACATTGTTGCTTTTGCGGTGTATCTGTTTTATCTCTGCACAGTTTTTCTGAATTCTTCTGGAAAGGAAAACATGTTTTAGTAGTAACTTTTGTGGTATAGCTACAATGAGACCGCCTCTTCCATAGCACAAAAATACATTACATTACAGTACTTTCTTGATAACGGTACTGTACGTAATAACTATGATATCTATACACATAGCATTTCGCTTTTGTTTATTACGGGGTAAGTACATTGACTTCCACAGAACTTTGCTTACGGACGACGGTAATTACGATACTTGGCACATTTTTTTTCCCTCAAGTAATGACAGAGATTATGTTACAACAAGATGCACAATTTAGTGCTATAGTACACGTATTTGAGTGATTGATTTTGTACTTAAAACATTTATGTTCAAAGATTTTTGAATTAAAATGATACAAGGATTTTCAGTGATACATTTCATTCCATTTCTGTAATTTGTAACACCTGAGGGTATAATTACATTAATCCTCAAGGGGATACACGCTTACTCTGTGTACCATGTGTTTGGCAAGCACAAGGAGCCCTAGCTAATATGGTATTTGCTTATACAACTTTACACATCGGTACCATATTTCTGTAAGACAGAATTACACAGCTATCTGATCATTTAACTGAGAGAAACAAACATTTTTTTTACTATGTCAGTGACACATGTTTATGCAATTACACAGTTGGATAACTTCACACTAATGAAATTGTATTATGTCTGTACCTTGTGAACTGTTCATATTTTTTCGGAACCATTGTGATACTATGAGAGCTTTGAATGATGTATTTGTTATGGGATCATGATTTTTAAAGTATGTTTGAGGTAGATAACACTATTGAAATGAGCAGAGAATCTTTTTTTTAGGTTTTGAAGTTATTGCAGAAAGCTATGACGTTTTTGAGATTTGGCTGAGTTTTTATGATGTTATTATTACGATGACAATGTGTATTATGCTGTTGAGGTATGTTTACGCTCAATAAGCTGATGCTATATGAGGAATCTGATTATGCTACGTATTTATTATGATGACCTATTGAAGTGTCGACGCAAGATTGACGTGTCGACGAATATGTATATGTGTAATAAGGTAAGGAATAATGAGTAGTGGTTAGGGACTCTGATTTGTGAAAAAGGATGTTGTAAACCAAGGATCGTACTTTAAGAGTTATGAAATGTGTGTAAATGCGTTAATGTATCACAATGCCGACGAATATTTTTTGGACACTGTTATATTTATAGGATTTTGTTTCAACACATTTGTAACGCAAATTTTCAACCTGTGAAAATTTTTATATGAGACTGTCACTGTAGTGTAAGCTGCTGTCGTGAATATTTTGGTAAAAAAGATACATGACCTTGACATAATGCGTTATGGGCACCCAGCTGCACCAGCCACCTGGAGAAAAAGCCATTAGGTGGAGAAAAAAGAGGCGATTAACTTCGCTATTGACATTCCTTTGTAGAAAGCATTGCAAAATCCGACACGCTCATTACTTGGAAACCTATGATTATACTGTGGAGCTCGTACTTGGTGCTACTTAGTGAAATGCTTCTGAATTGATGGGAAATGTTCTTACATCTGCACACCTGATTATGACAAGTGTCTTTCTACAAGAGTTGAGAGAACTTTTACTGACTTATGAAATGCCACATCGCTATTGAATTACGTTTTTTTGCTTTACTTTACATAGTTACTTACTTCATTTGATATCTGGTTTCCAGCTGTGTTGCAGCATTGGTTTTATAAAATTAAATTAAATACATTTGCTAATGTGAACACTTTCTGTCAACAGATCTGGTAAATATTAATTTTATGATCCACATTCTTCAAAAAAGGAGCACTTGGAAAGGAAAGAACAATAAGAAGGGATTAATAACAGTAACTGCATACATAATTTTCTTTTCAAGTTCTTGGTAATTTTTATGGTACAATAACTTGTGGTGAACCACTTTATTTACATAGACATTAAGATGTGACATAGGTATTAGACATGGCCATCTTTACTGTAATATTTTTTCTGCTTGAGCTTTGTCATGTCTAGATATAAGTTATAGTATTTGCTGCTGCTGTTTGCCAGCCATAGTTCTACTGAATTTTACATTGTATTAAGGCCAGTTTTACTACTGATTTATTTTTCTTGTTGCTGCACATTGGCTCATACTAGTTGTAATGTTGCATTTGCTCTGCTAATTTAGATATACTGCTGCTTTCTTTGGCAATTTGCATTTTTTGTCATTGCTGTTTGTGTTAATTTGCTGTGTGTTACTGCATTGCCTCGTCCCTTAGTATATATATCTGAGCTCAGTAGACGTAAGTTAGCTTAAAAGGGGGAAGACTATATAAGAAACTAACTATGGAGAATAGGAATACAGAAAGCATGCTTGGATAGGATTCTTTTGCGGGACCAAATGTTAAAATAAGAGGAAGATCTATGGAATGAAGTTTTGGGTTGGACTGCAGTAGCAAACGTCACACTGAAAACAAACCCTGTCCTGTCCTTTTGTGTTATTCCGCTATGTGTTTGTGTACCTTGTGTGTTTGTGTTTTTCCTGTCTTTATGTGTTTATCTGATAAGACTTATGTTGTAGAATTTTTCTAATACTCAGCTACATTCACTATGATGAGTAATACTGCTATCCTCAAATATAATTTGCATTTGTAATATTTTATTTACTTTGTAAAGATGTTTAGACATTATTTATTCTGTTTTGTTTTAATGTTCACATGTGAAGTTGATGTTTCGAAAGTTATTCTGACCTTTTATGTATTTACTTATGTCATAATTCCTGTAACACTGATGTATATGTTATTTCGATTCTTTTTTAAAGCCTGCATTACCACAAATGTTATCTGTATTTTTATGTTCTTTAATGATGTATTTTGTACCTTTGTAATTGTATTCTTATGTTGTAAATTTATAATTGTATAGACACGTTCTTCTAATTAAGTTTCATTTCGGTGAAAACATTTCTGTTGGTCATAGTATATGCACAATATGTGAAAAAAAAGAGGACTGTTAGTCTTTGGACGTGTGTTGATAATTCAGCAAGAGACTGGTTAGCAGCATTGCTGGTTCTAAGGTCAATTCCAAAAACAGTTTGTGAGTGCACAAGTGGTGGTTATGGTTGCTATATTGTCCGCAAGACTATTTGATGGTGATTGGGCACCTGCACAGTCGCAACAGATGGCTGCTGGCCATCTCTAGAAGGACTGCGGATGGTCTACACCTTTGATGACCCAACAACACCATTATTTCTACCAAGACCACAGTGGGTCTGCTCTGTGATGACCTACCTACCAATATTCTTCGAAACTTCGACTGACTCTGCTATGGGTATGCTCTGTTGTGGCCCATTACCTGTCTGCATGTCAAGAGTCAGTACTGTCTTTCTGTTGAAAGGACAACACTACTTGTTAAAGACTGCATGGAAATCCGCTACTTCTGTGTGCATTTTCTTTTACTGCTCAGACTTTGAAAAAAAAAAACTGCAATTTTACTGTGATGAATGACCAGGACTGTCTTTATGGACTGTGAGAAAATTTTAGCTTTTGACAAACATTGTATCAATAAGTGTGTGCATTTGATATCTTTGCTATTGTAATTATGGAAATTTTTTTCAAATCTGTATTGGCCACTGCCCAAAGCAATTTGTAAATTTTTTTGTGGGGAGCATGGGGGGTATGTAAGTAGGCTGTTTAGGTTTTTATGTTGGTAACGCCACGTAGCGCTCTATATGAAAATCACTGACTGTGCTGTGTGAAGGCTGTGGTTGGTTTGCATTTTTGGAGTAAACGCTATTGTAGTGGTGGGCAGTTGGATGTTAACAGCGTGTAGTATTGCGCAGTTGGAGGTGAGCCGCCAGCAGTGGTGGATGTGGGGAGAGAAATGGCGGAGTTTTGAGAGCGGATGATCTGGACGTGTGTCCATCAGAGACAGTAAATTTGTAAGACTGGATGTCATGAACTGATATATACATTATGACTTTTGAACACTATTAAGGTAAATACATTGTTTGTTCTTTATCAAAATCTTTCATTTGCTAACTACGCCTATCAGTAGTTAGTGCCTTCAGTAGTTTGAATCTTTTATTTAACTGGCAGTAGTGGCGCTCGCTGTATTGCAGTAGTTTGAGTAACGAAGATTTTTGTGAGGTAAGTGATTCATGAAAGGTATGGGTTATTGTTAGTCAGGGCCATTCTTTTGTAGGGATTATTGAAAGTCAGATTGCGTTGCGCTAAATGTACTGTGTGTCAGTTTAAGCACAGTCATGTATAATTTTTCTAAGGGGACGTTTCAAGTGTAGACGAAAACCGCATTGGTATGAAAGATATTATATACCATTACGTCTTGCAGTAATGCGACGATCATTCTGCAAAGACTCACACGACCAAAAAAATAAAAAGGAGAAAGAGAGAGAACAGCACCGCGACGTACTGTATTGTGCTAATGAAATCTTATAAAGACGATGCACTCCCATTTTGGGCTAACACAAGACTAATCTGCAGGGATGACATCGCTTCAGTTGCCTGGTTGTACATCAAATCACTACAGGGCATAAGTGTAGCAAACAAAAACAGGAGACGAAAGAGGATCTACATAGAGTCCAGAACGCACCACTGTCATATTTCTACGAAGATGTCTCTCTCTAAAACGTAGACACTAACCAGAAGGTACTATTCATTATTTACAATCTTTAAAGACGGTTGGCAGAGCGCATGATCCTGGTATACGAACTGTAACAGATTACAGCTAGAAGTTTCCTTACAGTACAGTTATTATACCTTCGTTTCCCACCCCCTCTAATGATTGTGCTTTTGTACTGACACATTGCGTTACAGATGTAATAAATTTGTACTGACTGCTTATTCTGTGCGTAGCTAAGTAATAGTGGATAACAGCATTGGAATGGTTAACACAGTATTATCACTTTATACTGTATTTACAACAATATTTAGCTTGTCATGGTGCTGCATCATGTCACTGTGGCACTGTCATGTGCTTGCTATACACTCTTCAGTTTAGTCAAAGACAAAAAAAATTGAGTATCAATCATTTGTTTACTTCCCCTACCTCTCAACTCTTCCTGTCCCACTACATGTGATGGTCGTACTTTTGTATTAACATAGTACGTTACATACATATCTAATTTGAATTAATTGCTTATTTTGTACATATCTACGGGATCTTTGTAAGATTTCATTAGCAGAACAGAGTACGATTGCCTCCTGCGTTCTAGTTTTGAGCTTGCTGTTTGTTTTTAGTTTACGGTGAGACAATGATAACTACTTTATCTCATGGCAGCTTTCGCCATGATGTTAGTTAAACGCACTTTTTTTTTTTAATTGTAAGACTCAATTACCCCATTCTGCATAATGACCGCATCCTTCCCGACAACTTCAGCAAAGCCAACCACTTCGCTTCTCACCTTTCCGAGGTCTTCTCAGTCCTTGATGTTCCTCACTTTGATTATTTCCTTTTGCCCACCATCATGGAACGCGCCGATACCTCGGTCGCTTCACTCAGCTCCTAGTCTCCAGTACTTGGGGCAGTTACCCCCTCCAACATCAACACTCCAATCACAGCACAAGATATTAAACCAGTCAAAACATAACACAGCCTCTGCTCACGACTGTGTAACCTGCCGCCACCTCAAGGAATGCTTCTTCTCCTCCCTGCCTGACCTTGCCTATTTATACAACATCATCCTCTCCACCGGCTTCTATCCCGACCTGTGGAAGACTTCCCGCATCTTCTTGTTCTTCAAACGAAACAAACCCGCTTCTGCCGCCTCTTCCTATCGTCCCATCTGCCTCACCTCCACCTTCAGTAAGGTCTTCGAATCCATCCTCTGCCGTCGTATCCACCGCCACCTTAATTAACACCACCTCCTCACCCTTACTCAGTGTGGCTTAACCTCGTCCACCTTCTCTCACTCCAAGTTAACTCCTATCACTCCACCATTGTTGTTTCCTTCAACCTTCAAAATGCTTACGGCCACGTATGGAATCCCAGTCTCCTCTTTAAACTCCAAACCTATGCCCTGCCTATCAATTTTGTCCTTCTGGTCGCTTCCTTCATCTCACACTTTCCTTCCTATGTCACCCTCCATGGTATCAACTCCCGTATCTTTCATTGCGCCACTGGCGTTCCCCGAGGCTCCGTCTGCTCCCCTCTCCTTTATCTCCTGTACACTGCTCGTACACCCAAGCCATCCCCACCTGTACACCTCCTCCAATAGGCTGATGATACCGCCTTGCTGGCTCTCTACCTTACCCTTCCACAGTCCCAATGCATCCTTCAAACCCGCCACTTGGTGCAAACAGTACAATGATGCAACCAGTGGTTCCTTCATGTCAACCGCTCCAAGATCCAGACAATCATCATAGGCCGCACTGCCCACTCTTTCTGTCTCCATGATTTATACCCAACAATTTATGGTCGTCCCATCCAGCTCACCCCCACCCTGAGATACCTTGGCCTCACCCTCGACCGTCACCTCACCTGGACCCCTCATCTCCTGACATCCAGTGGAAAGCCGATTCCTGCCTCTGCCTCCTGAAACTCCTGTCTGGCCAGACAGAGGGATTGCATCCTTCCACCATCCTCCACACATACAAATCCCTCATCTGTCCTATCCACTTTTATGCCAGCGTTTCTTGGATCTCTGCCTTGCCTTCTGTATCTACCTTCCATCCCACACACAGCTTCTCATCCCCTGCCCCCACCTCCTACTCTTCCTCCAACATATCCGCATCCTTTACACTATCTACAGTCTTTATCAACCCCCACCCTTTGGTGTCCTCCTTCTTCTCCACAACCCCCGCCAACCGTTGCCACACCTCTGTCGCTGTATCCCCCCTCTCGCCACCTCCACCTTCCATATTCTTTATCAGGGCAATTTCCATCACTTTTCCCTCCCAGGTGATGAACTTCGTCTAGACGTCTACCTCTCCTACCAAATATAGCCCAGCCTTGTTCCCTCCTCTCCCCAGAGCCCCCTTTCCACACCCCTCCTTCCCTCAGAGGAGTTTTTCCTCCTTCCCCCACTGAGTGTTCGCACTCAGTCCTCGGCTGTTTTCCTCTTCCATCCTTCCCTCCTCAACCCCCTTCGGCGCACCCCCCATTCAGTCCCCCCTTCTCCCCTGCCCCTCTAGTATGGCCCCCCTTTCTTCCCTTCTCCCTCATATCCCTACCTCTGGCAGATCCAGTTCGTTCTTCGTCATCAGTGTGCTGTATCAGTGTTGTGTTCGGTGATGTTCTACAGCGCTGTGGCTTTAATCTTGTGCTTGACTTGTATATAGTTTTGCTGTCCATGAACGTTCGGTGCTACGCCGCCCATCACGTGGTAGTTTTTATCATTCTGAAACTTTTATGCTCCAGCCTTACTTCGCCTTATGTTCTTTAAATCCTTACAGTGTATGGTTTTTTGTGTAAAATACTTTTTATCTCCATTTTTACAGGCGCCACCTTTTGTATGCTCTTTTCCATTATGTTCCCTCTTTTTATATCTATGTTCCACCATATTTTCTCCTTTTGTTTTAAATATCATTGTGTTAAATACTTAATGTCTCTTGGCTGAAGAGTAGCGCGTATGCTGCTGCCAGCTCGCCCTGGATTGGGAACTGAAATACAATAAAGAAAAACAATTAATTTTAAAGCCTGTGAGCCTTTGTTCGTAAAACGATCCTTGTATGACAGCAGAATGTAATGCAGAAGTATATAACATGTTTCATGCCAATGCAATTTTCATCTACACTGCAATAAGGTGTGAAGTGACGTCCTCTGACCTACTTTTGTTGTCTTTGTTTCAATTTATTTGTTTCAGTGTAAATTTCGTAAAATTCTAAAGAAGTTTGGTTGCAATTATTAATGCAGTTTTCCAGGTTTGTGATTACATTTGAAATGACCTAATTATGTAACCTTTTAAAAGTTTCATTGTTTTATTGACTGTGACTTGACGACCGTTTGTGGTGTCAAATAAACATTTTAAATTTCATTCAGACACACTACTTGACGATAGTTACGTCGAAATACAAAATAGCTCAGAGGGGGTTCGATGAACCCTATGTCAGGCACTTCATTGTGAATTACAGAACGGTGATGTGTGTATGGATGTATATCCTTATTTGCAAGTATTGGCTGACTGTATGTAAAGCTGGCAGGAGTCTCAGTGTGGCGATCAAGGAGGAAATGGACAGGGGCTGTGGATAGGTGGCGCTCGGTGGGAATGTGGGTCGGCCGCGAGGCGTGCCGAGATACTCTGCACAGTTGCGATAACACTGTGTCCTGGCTGGTGCAGTGGTTAACGCACCTTCACGTTAAGCTGGAGGTCCCGGGTTCGAATTCCACTACGCTACACATTTCCATTCGTCACCGCTGATTCCGAGTAATGTGACGATACAGCCGACGTCAATAATCCCTGCCCTTTGCTTCCTCCCCCTCCACCTTCACTTTACATTTAATCTGTTATATGCATAAACAGAGAAATATGCCGATGTATCCCAGAACCACAGAACTTTATTGCTGCACAACAACGTTAGCAACTGAAACAGCATCCGATTAAAAGCAGTTGAATAATCTTTCTCATTTAATGAAGGTTTGTCACAAAAACGATAATAGTTCGTGAACACACAAGCAGAATACACTACGACTATAGAGAAACACGGACCTAGGCAGAGTCTGAATAATTGTCACTGGTGACGTCTTTCGTTTCATTGGCGAGTGCTGCATTCTGACGAGTAAACTGACGGCAGTCCAAGTCGGAAATGGAATTCGCACAGTCTAGCGAGTTCCTGGGGTGTTGTCCTTTACACACCGCCCACCGGAGGAATACCAGGATGTTGTCGATCGTCACGTGACTGGGGCTAGTGCTGGCTGTATCCTGTGTATGTGGCGCTCTCAATATTGCAGTTAATATCTTAAAGAAAATAGTTCTTATCACAGGAAACAGCGATCTATAATTATTATAAATAAACTGGAAACAGTCTTGATAGCATAAATTTTTAATGTGGTGACCGGTTTCGATCTTATTATAATATCATTTTCAGTCCATAGATGTCTGCCGGAGGCGGTGGCACATGGCAACCCTCTTGCTTGTGGCTGGTGGTGTACTCACATCTATGTCTGAAGATGATCTTATAATAAGATTGAAACCGGTCACCACATTAAAAATTTATGCTATCAAAACTGTTACCAGTTTATTTACAATATTGCAGTGATGATGCAAGTAAGAAGAGCTTAGTCGAGCTGCAGGTGTCTTGACATGGCAGCAACCCGCAGCACTCCTTTGCATCGCGTGTGACTGAATCGTAAGGCACCAGCCTGATGCTACACGGTCAATAAAAGAACGCTTTTCTCAATGGCTGGAAATAAATGCTGGTTTGAGTGGACAAAAAGGGTGGAACCGACTGATAAAGTTAAGGTTAACATCTGAACTCTTATTCATGTATTAATAATATAACCCAAACAGCAAACAAAAGTGCAGAGCCGGCCGGTGTGGCCGACCGGTTCTAGGCGCTTACAGTCTGGAACCGCGCGACCACTACGGTCGCAGGTTCGAATCCTGCCTCGGGCATGGATGTGTGTGATGTCCTTAGGTTAACTGTGTAAGCAGTTCTAAGTTCTAGGGGACTAATGACCTCAGATGTTAAGTCCCATAGTGTTCAGAGCCATCAGAACTATTTATGAAAAGTGCAGATTTATTTGAACAAAAAAACCTGTCCTAATAAGTGCAATCAGACTGAGGACACCAAAATGTTTTAAACCCTCTGACACATTAAGATTCTACACAGTATCACGAGACATTAAGCATAATCGTTACGACAAGTGGAAAAGTACTTCCAATTTTTACTCAGATTTAAAAACGAAATATTTAGAAAAATACTCTCTGATCGAATTTCTTAAAATGACGACCACCAGTTTTCTTTAAATTCCGATTGAGTTTCTTTGTAACTGAATTTTAGGAAAACACGTGCCCTTTCCAATAAGTTACAAACAGGTCGGTACCAAAACTTGATTTACATGGGACCATGAAGACAATGGTTATCTTCCTGGAGTAGTCCACTGGAACCAGTGCTCATTTTGCAGTAACAAGTACTTCAGCTTATGAACGTCCACTAAAACTCATACAAACATAAAGAAATGTCACACTGTACCTTAAAACAACTTAGCATTGGTAAAAGGAAACTATTTATTAATGCAGTCAGACAGCATAGCAGTACTGAATACATGACTAACAAGCCGGCTGTGCGTCAAGACAGTGCTTTCGCTACTGAAGAACATTAAATTGCAGTGAGCACTGAGATTCATAGAAACAGCGTAAATTAATCAAAAAAATGCCTACTAACGATGTACACTGATACAAATTCAGCCTCCATATGGGATCACGTGAAGAGGGCGTATGCCACGAAGGCAGTTTAAATAGACCCCGTCGTCACACAATCGGAGAGTGGTAATTAAAAAATGGCCACACCAAATCACCTGTTTGTGGTACTTGGTGAGCCACACCATAATTACTGCTGTAAGTATCCACGGTACAGCAGACTCGCGATCGTTCAGCGTGTGTAGCTGGCTCCATAAAAAAAATCGCATTCGCAACTTATGGTAAGGCCCGTCGAGAGCAATGAGTAAGTACCTTTCGTCGTGGCTCCATGTACCGACTGACTGGAGAGTGCAGACCAGAAAACAAGTGTATCCAACAGCTGACTGAGGCCAGGTACAGTCAATCTAGGTAGTAGTGCCGCACGTGGCACAATGTATGAGCTAACAACTCTTACCTCTCCAATACGGCTTGTATTTACACTGACTAATATCGGAGACATTCCAGTTGCTAGAAGTTCATCAGTTGTTAATTTTTAATTAGCAGTCAATCACGTATGCGTATAAGGCAGAGCATAACTGGAGCTTTATCGTTGAAACCTGATAGTCAAGAGAAGGCAGGATTCGCTTACGATTGTGGACGGGGCCGTAGTCAGTTACTATTTTTTGCCTTTTACAGTTAGAAACATATATTTTTAAAACAGTAATTCCAGACTCAACAATAAATTAAAAAATACCACACGATATTAATGAAGAAATAAACAACTGTGTAAATAATAGTGTTTTCAGTGAGTTACAATTTAGCAAATCACCATAAAATACAGGTACAGACAATGTTAAAAAAAAAAAAAAAGCCACTGTGATCTCGGCTAAAGGCCTTACACGCCAAGAATGACAATAAATTAAGAATGTTTAAGAACTCGCTGCAATTACAACTCACATGTATTAAAATATTAAAAGTAAGTGGCCACACACGCAGCAAAAGGTCTCAGACGCCGGGAATGGCAGTAAATAAGGTTTTAAGGCTCACTGCTAAAATACATATATCGGATTTTTTTTTTTCCAAAGCAAATGACCACAATCACGGCTGAAGGCCTTACACTCCAGGAACGGCAATTATATAAAAAATTTAGAAACCTGCTGCAAAACAGCAAATACAAGAAAGGTTAATTAAAAGAAGCAAGGAACTGACCACCAAACAGGTGAAATAAGATGATGGTAACCTTGTAACACCACCCTTATACTGCTAGATTTATTCCAGAAGGTGACCAGAACTATTAACTAGACATACATAGCCTTTCATCAAGGGATCACCAATTTAGTATTGGAGGGCAGCGTGGAGGGTAAAAATCGTAGAGGGAGACCAAGAGATGAATACACTAAGCAGATTCAGAAGGATGCAGGTTGCAGTAGGTACTGGGAGATGAAAAAGCTTGCACAGGATAGAGTAGCATGGAGAGCTGCATCAAACCAGTCTCAGGACTGAAGACCACAACAACAACAACATAGCCTTTAATGTAGGCATTACAAGGAATGGTAATAAATAATACAATAATAAAACACAATGACCAATGACAGACGGTGCTCCAGGTATCGACCTCTGAAAAGGCCCGGCAACAAACACTTTCGCGAGCGATGTGATAGGCACCCAAAAGTTGCTTTCACTTCACAAGATGGTAACTCAGACTAGTGGCAGTCCAACGAATGACTAATGATAATCTTGCTGAAGCTACCTGACGTCCAGTAAACCAAATACAAGAATGGAACAACACGCCAAACCTGGAACCGGCGGACTGTACTAGGCCCCCAGAATACTGTGCTTAGAGCGCCCGGAACGACAAAGGAATCACTACCACCAGGGTAGAAGAATCACAAACGGCCTACAATCAAGAAACCTGTCAAAACTACACGCCTTACCAGACAGCTGTGGCAAGGCGAGGAAACGTACACCACCGTTACATACACTAGCCCCCAGGGCAGGTACCTGGGGCATTAGCGGCCAACAGGCAGGCAAAATACCGCTGGTTGAACTTAACAAATTGTTACAAGCTTAACGCAGTAAATAGTAATAAGCAGGAGAGGAAAGCTAATCAGATCCGCCTTCCCCAAGCACTCCACTCGCTGCTCTTCACCTCAGCGACACTACGGGCAGCAACGCGAACCCAAGGCACTGGAGAATCGCAAGATATCACAGTGGTCGAAGTTTCTCTACTTGAATTTAAATGCACTCAGGCCTTAGGCCTGCAGGATCCGGTTTACGACGAGGTCGTGCACCCTCGTGGCCGCAGCCCTTCCATCTGGCAGTCCATGCGCACCACCAGCGGTCCCAGCGTGTTTTCGCACTGCGCAGACCTGGCTCCTAAGTCCCCAACCCAACTGCCAGACTCACACGACACGGAAAAACAACAACGTCGCCCGAAAGATAGGGCAACAGTTAGTATATATCGATACCTACCGCTGCCGTCACTAGCGGACAGGCAACGCTTGCGAAATGAGTGGCGCCAGTCAAGACGAGAAGAAGACAAACAACCGCAACCATACCAACTAAACGATACGGTCTGGCCTCCAATAGAGGGCGGAAACATACAAAGAGCACCAACACGAGCCACAGCATGGCTCAATCATATGCTGCAAAATTATTTTTGAAATAGTTGAAGAGGCGTGAGCCCAAAGTTGAGTTTAACAGTGTATTGCCTTACTACGCAACGTACTACTGAAGGTGACCTTTGATTTGATTTTCCCAGTGATTTTTTGGTTAGCCAATAGATTGAAATGGACCCTGATCCAAGGGGTAACTTAACATTTTCTGCATTATCAAGCCATTGTCAAAAGTGAAATCAGCAGTTAGTCACAAATAAAGTCTTACGGCCATCGGAGGTTTGAAAATCGCACCCTTCGATTTTTTTATTTTCACACAACCACCGAGGCAGACCTGCAGAAAACTTACTTAATTTTAAAAATAATACTCATTTACGGCTATAAGTCTTATGGTTTTTGTTCCGTGCGTCGAAACCTTCCTCAAAGTTTTGCTATTTTTCGACTCTGTGCCTCCGTGGTTGAATCGCTGGTTGTGTAGAACCTCTTTAGCAGAGAGGCTTATGATGTGAATGTGATGCGCGAGGCGGTGCGTAGCGGGCAGCGACGGCAGTCTTGAGTTAGCAGCAGCGCGAGGGAGGCGGCGAGTGGGGCCCTGTGCTGGGAGCACCCCGTGTATGTACCGGAAAACGACTTGGCCGCAATTGGAGTGATAGCGAGGCCCAGTTGTAGTTGTTTGGAAAGCTGTAATTTGGAAAGGAGCTCCGCTTTTGCTTGCAAGAGCGCTTCGGTTGCACAATACTGGTGTTGCCCGGAGGAGATCTGCGGTTAAAGCAACGGCTGCAGCTGTGTACAGCCGTCATTATACTGTCGCTACGCCCTGGTTGCATTTACACACATCTACTGGAGAACTTCACGTGAAGCTGAGTAGCTTCATTATTGAGTGCTTGCCTACCTGTGTGTTTTAGTTGTTAGTCTTGGAAAATCGTAATTGTGTCTGCCCGGTGTGGGGCACCATTAGTCCCACGTGACTGGTCATTTGTTTGTTTTGAATGTACCTGTAACAAGGTTGTCATTCAGTTTTCCCTGGTGGGGGCCATTATTTTGTACGTATGTGTGGGGCCAGCTACACCTGATTTATGTTTTAGCTCTTATAACGTCAATTTCATGATGTGTGTAAGTGTACTGGCAGAACGTTTGCGCAATACTGACATGTGAAATAAAATGAGATTGCAAGACTACGTGTCTGTAAGCCCACTGAGGTAGCAGCGAATTAATTCTAATGCTGCAGATTTGTTCTTGAATTCAGTAATTACCTTTTGTAATTGAACAATTGACGTCTCTTAATTTGGCGTTCATCTGAAGAGGTTTTGCATGTAAACTTATTTTGAAATTGTTCAGTACTTCTGTACAGTAAATGAGCCTATTTAAACTGTGGCACGAGGAAAATTAGTGTATACAAAACTTGTACTAAGAGGGTCCCGCTGCAATTTGTAGTTGTGTATTTCAAGTGCTTTTGCTAAAGTGGATTTGTCTGAATATTGTTTTTTAGGTTTGAATTGCTCTCAGTTTATTATTATAAATTTGTTTAAGGGTTGAAACATGTAGTTTTAAGATAGCATTGGAGATTATAAATTATTTGTCACAACTAGTTCTCGAGCTTGAGTTGAAACCTTTAACTGATGTTATAATTGCTTTGGGCTCACATTTGACACTGCTGTGTCACCCGTATTTTACCCTTGATATTGGATCAGTACAAATATTGTAAGCATTGTAATGGCTACCCTTTAAAAGAAGAAAAAACAAAAGGGGTAGGACAATATGTTTTTCATAAATGTTGAGAGAGAATTTTCTGTTAATGAATTTGTTTTAAAGGATATCTGAATTGATGTTAGCCCGATACCTTACCACTCCTTCACATCTCCTATCATACCAGTTTTAATTATCATGTCAAAAAAATAAAGTTAAGAAACTATTTTTACTTGCTTACTGCTACACATCAGCAGTCGTGATGTATACTGAAATACCCCGCCCCAGCACAGTAGCACGCCGATAGGGGAGCAAAGCATGGTGGATTACCACAGCTGTACTTTACCAGTGGTCTGTGCCATTTGCATTTCGCTCTCCTAGCGGCGTGCTGCGGTACTCCGGCACCGGAATTTCAATGTATGTCAACACTACAACCAATTATAAAATGAATTGAGATGCTTTCCTTGTGTCAGTACACAATATCGAAATCAGGTATTAGATTATTAGGGGTACCCGGTTATAGATATAGATTTGGATCACAATTTAGTATTGATGAAGTGTAGACTGAAGTTTACGAAAATTATCCTGAAGAACGAATGTGGAAAAACTGGGATTCTGTTGTACTGAGAACAGACGTGTTCAAAGTTATCTAAGGCTGTAGACACTGTGATAATGAATACCACCGTAGTTAGTTCAGTTGATGTGGAGTGGACGTGCCTAAAAAAAGGGCAATAAAAAGATGTTGGATGGAAAGAAAGGTAAGGCCGCAGAAACTTTGGCTCATAGAAGAAATGCTTCAGCTGATAGACGAAAGAGAGAAACACAAAAATAATCAAGGAAAGACAAGAATACAGTCATAGAACCGGCTTGGGAATGGAAGAAGTAGAAAATTTAGGGAAGTTAAAGTGAAATGGCTGCGGGAATAATGTGAAGAACTAGAAAAACAAATGGTCGTCGGAAGGATTGAGTCAGCGTATAGAAAAGTCAAAGCCACTCTTCGTGAAATTAATACCAAAGGGGGAAGCTTTAAGAACGCAAGGGAAATTCCACTGAGCAACGCACAGGAGAGAACAGGAAAGAAGTGTATTTTGAAGGTCTCTACGAGGAGATCGTCTCACCGAGAAATGAAGTCCCTATAAAGGACACAGGATATCCAACTTCAGAGGCAATGTTTAACAGAGGTTTGATAGACTTGCGATCAAATAAGGTGAGAGTAATAGATAACATTCATTTGGAATTTCTAAGATCGTTGGGGGGCAGTATCAGTCACCCTACCATCAATGTTGGTAAATTAAATGTATGAAAGTGGAGACGTAACAACAGACTCTAGGAAAAATATCGTCTACGCAATCCTGAAGACACTAAGGCCAGGTATGTACAAGAATTTACTCGCATTTAGCTTAACCTCTCACGCTTCCAAGTTGCTGACAGGAATAACACACGGGAGAGTGGTATGAAAATCGAAGAGCTGACAGAAGGCTATCAACTTGGCTTTCCGAAAAGTAAGAGGTAGTTGTGACGTTGCATTTGATGATGGAAGCAACACTTACGAAAAACACAACACTTTCATTGGATTCATTGACATAGAATGGTTCAAGATGATCGAAATATTGACAAAAATAGGAGTAAACGTTAGAGAAAGATGGATGAGATACAATATATATACCATAACCAAGTAGGAGTTAGTTTCGTGTTTCACGGATCATATTGCACGATAAATCGTAATGATGTGGAACGAGGCATTTTACATTCGCACAGGAATTTAATTGATGGTTTTTGTTTTAAATGTTTAGATGTGACTTAGTAATTCCTACCCATCATCTTTTACACGCACAATAATACAAAATTGTCAATGGAGCACAAGGAGTTGTCGAGGTGAAACTTTTCCAGTTTGTTTCCAAATTTTACTTTGCTGCCTGTTAGATATTTTGTATCACTAGGTAAGTGATCAAAAATTTTAGTTGCAGCATTGTGTACCCCTTTTGTGTTAAAGATAACCTTCATGTTGAGTAATAACTGTCATTTTTATTTCTGGTATTGTAATTATGTACATATTGTTCCTTTTGGACTGAAGTGGATTATTTACAACAAACTTCATGAGGGTATACAGCGAAGCAGTCGTCAGAATGCCCAACTCTATAAAGAGATGTCTACAAAATGATCGTGGGTGAGCACCACGTATTATTCTTACAGAACATTTTTGAGCAGTTAATACATTCTTTCTTAAAGATGAGTTACCCCAGATGATCATTACACATGACAATATCCAAAATACACACATCAAAAAAGTTTTGCATCACCCCGGTTCCCAGAACTCCTGAAGATAGACGTTGACTGCTGATATTGTATCACAGACATAGTCTCTTTGACTGTTCAGAGATGTTACTAAACCCGCCCAAAGATGTAAACAACCTTGCATGAGCAGCTCCAATTAGACAGAAGGGGACCCGACAGCCGATCAGTTCCAGTCATTCCACCAAGAAAGAGGTACACGCTTCGTGTTGTTTGTAGTTCAACATGCCTAGACGGTCAATCCCATGGTTCGAATGCGTCCGCATTGTTAATTTGTGCCAGGAAGGGCTCGCAAGAAGGGAAGTGTCCAGGCGTCTCGTAGTGAACCAAAGCGACGTGGAGGAGAGACAGAGAGACAGAAACTATCGATGTCAATGACATACCTCGCTCATCCCGCCCAAAGGCTACTACTGCAGTGGATGACTACGCATTATGGTTCGGAGGAACTCTGACAGCAACGCCAACCTGTTGAATAATGGTTTTCGTGCAGCCACAGGACGTCGTGTTACTACTCAAGCTGTGCGTAATAGGCTGAATGATGCGCAACTTCACTCCAGACGTCCATGTCAAGGTCCATATTTGCAGCCACTACACCATGCAGCGCGGTACAGATGGGTCCACCAACATGCCGAATGGACCGCTCAGAATTGGCATCACGTTCCCTTCACCGATGAGTCTCGCATATGCCTTCAACCAGACAATATTCCGAGATATGTTTGGAGGCAACCCGGTCGGGCTGAACGCCTTCGACACACTGTCCAGCGAGTGCAGCAAGGTAGAGGTACCCTGCTGTTTTTGGGGGGCATTTTGTGGGGCCGGCGTACGCCGCTGGTGGTAATGGAAGGCGCCGCATCAGCTGTACGATACGTGAATACCATCCTCCAAACGATAGTGCACCCATACTGGAAGCATATTGGCGAGGCATTGGTCTTCATGACCGACAATTCGCGCCCCCATCGTGCACATCTTATGAATGATTTCCTTCAGGATAACGACATCACTCGACTAGACTGGTCAGCATGTTCTTCAGGCACGAAACCTATCGAACATGCCTGGGATAGATTGAAAAGGGCTGTTTATGACCCACCAACCACTCTGAGGGATTTACGTCGAATCGCCGTTAAGGAGTGGGTCAATCTGGAGCAACAGTGCCTTGATGAACTTGTGAATAGCATGACACGACGAATAAAGGCATGCATCAATGCAAGAAGAAGTGCTACTGGGTATTAGCGGTACCGGTGTGTCCAGCAATCTGGACCACCACCTCTGAAGGTCTCACTGTATGATGGTACAACATGCCATGTGTGGTTTTCATGAGCAATAAAAAGAGTGGATATCACACTTATGTTGATCTCCATTCCAGTTTTCTGTAGAGGTTCAGGAACTTTAGGAACCGAGGTGATGGAAAACTTTTTTTTATGTGTGTATGTGAACTTAATGATTTGTAGTTCCCCAAGAATTGTAACGAGTCTATGTGCAAATGTAGCTGAACGAAGTTCTTTTAGGAGTTCCAAAATGTGTTTTTCCAGATTAAATTCCGATCGATATGGATATCGAAGAATTTCTTTGCCATGTGTGTCACACCATTTGTGTGGTACCGCTGTATGTGCAGAACGGAATATGTTGTGAGACCATTAGCAGAAACTCAATTATCTTTTAAGAAAATTGTTTACGATGTCTTCTGTTTTCATATCTCTGCTTGGACTGATTGCAGTCTGCAAAAAGAACTAATTCTGCTTGTTGTGTATTAGACGCAAGGTGGTTTACGTATATAAGGAACAGATATGGTCCTAAGATTGAGTCTTGGGGAACCCCACATGTAATTCCCTCCGGTCTGTTATGTCCCCAGGCAATGTTTGTTGAATTACTAAATACAACTTTCTGCATTATTTTGGTTGGATATGTCTTTATCCATTGGTTGGCTGTGCCATCAATCCACTAAAACTTCACTTTATCTAAAGAATACTGTGATTCAAGCACTCATATGCCTCAGATGGGAAATAATAAGAATGGAAGACCAAGAACGAAATGCTTAGGTTTAAAAGGGTGTAATACAGGGATGCATTCCTTAACCCCATCTGTTCAGTCTAACATCTACGAATCAGTGACGGTTATGGTAGGAAAGTTCAGGACTGGATTGAATCTTAGAATGAAGAAATATCAGTGGTGAGATTAGCTGATGACATTGTAATCCTCATAAACGTGTGGAGTATTATAGGACCTGTTGCATCCGAAGATGCTATGCTGACCGAATACTGATTAAGGATAAACCGAAAAAATGACGAATGTAACGAGGAGCAACAGTAATGAGATGAACGATAAAATAAGTCAAAATTGGTGACCACGAAGCAGATGAAGTTAAGAAATTCTGCTAGCTTGGAAGCAAAATGGCACATGATCGACGTAGCAAAGAGGACATAAAAAAGCAGACTATCGCAGGCAAAGAGGGCATTCTTGGCCATAAGAAGTGTACCAGTATTAAACATAGGACTTACTTCGAGGAAGAAATTTCTGAGAATGTATGCACGGAGCACAGAATTGTATGACCGAGACAATAGAAAAAGAAGATAATTCCAGCGTCTAAAACGAGTTGCAACAAAAGTATGTTGAAAATTAGGAGGAGTGATAAGATAAGGAATGAGATTCTCCGCAGAATCGCTGAATAATGGAATATATGGAAAACACTCACAAGATGATGGAGGGAACTAAAGGCTGGTATGTTGCCAAGTGACTTGACCCGTGCAGTGTGAGTCAGAACAATAAATCCTTGAGGAATGCCTCTGCGATCTCTTAGCAGTTTTACTAGCAAATTCTACCTATGTCCACGAAGGCGAAGGCAATGCAACCCATAGAAGAACAGCAGTAGAGAGGGAGCTCTGAACCGGGGCTTTCCGACTGAGGCAGGCAACCCCGACGGACCTAGAGGCGGTAGCCCACCCTCGCGTGACTTACTCCGCACGACGCCTGTACTGCGGACGGGTGGACAGTTTATCTCTGATAACACGCAGAAAAAGATTCTGTGAAAGGACTGAACAACTATGGCGACTGGAATTGAAAAAAAATCATTAGAGATTTTGAATGAAGGATTAGATTCTCTTAGAAATACTACTAGAATATACAGGAATTATGCCTAACAAAATCGAATTTACTTTGAAGGAAACAGATATGGCTTAACAATGTGGACAAAAAGAAAACTAAAGGGCTCAAAAGATTTCGGAGGATACGCTACGATTTATTCAGCAACAGTATCAATTTTCAAAAAGAACAAATCGAAAAAGAAGATACACTCATACTCGTTGCTGAATGAAAGGTTCATAACAGATTTACGGCAGAAACTGGATATTTAAATCTCTTGTGTACGTTGTCGCCAGAAAATGGAAATGAGGAGGATTCAGAAATCTTCTATGGACTCTTGTGAGAGACTGAGGGTACCTTCAATAAAACGACTTAGCCCTAATTGGAGGAGACGTCACTGCTCGAGTTGGAAATACACGCCGGCCGCGGTGGTCGAGCGGTTCCAGGCGCTTCAGTCCGGAACCGCGCGACTGCTACTGTGGCAGGTTCGAATCCTGCCTCGGGCATGGATGTGTGTGACGTCTTTAGGTTAGTCAGGTTTAAGTAGTTCTAAGTTCTAGGGGACTGATGGTCTCAGATGTTAAGTCCCATAGTGCTCAGGGCCATTTGAACTATTTCTGGAAATACACAAGATGACAGTATTCATATTTTGATGACTTCCGAATAGCGATTACATTTTTGCAATACAAGGAGATACGAAGATTGACCTAGACCGGAAAATGACAGCAATCGACAATCGAAAAGGACTGTAACCTTTACGTATTTATGGAGGTGCCTGAACTGAAAACTGATCATAATTTGTTAATGGCAGAGATACAGGCTAAAGCACGATGGACGATAAACAAGGCTTCTGAATACCATGAGAATAAGAAATAGAAAACATGTTAGCAAAAACAAAATTCCGTCAAGAAACTGTATGGGGAGAGACTGAATAAATTCTGTAATAAAGTAGAAGAACGCCATAATCTAGAGCAGAATTAGAAAAATATCAAAACTGTAACAGAGTAGGCAACTCCATAGGCTTTATGACAACGCAAAAGAAGTAAAGAACAAAAAAACGATTGTACAGATAGACCGACAAAAAGAAAAAGAAGGAATCTGTTTATACAATGATGAAGAATTTGAATAAATGTATAAAAGATGATGTCAGAATAAATTGGTAAATAAGATGCAATGGCTGGACTACTATAACAAACTTTCGAAGCAAGAGACGACGTAAAATGCTAGATGTGCAGGAATCGACAACAGGTGATCCAATAGAAATGAAGGAATGACAAGATACACATAGATTCCGGGAGCAGCGGAATTGAAACAGAATTGATTAAATATATATCTCCCACACTGAAACCCAAATTTCGCAGACCTATTAACCGATGCTGGACAAACAATATTCCAGAGGACTAACCTATTTACAAAAAAGGAGACAGAAGTAACAGCGGAAATTATAGGGGCACCACTCTGCTGAATACTAGGTATAAAATATATTCGAAACTAGTAACACAGATAGACTAACTGCTGAAAATATTCTGTCAGAAAAGCAAACGGTTTAAAATAAGGGAGGAATTTGTGGCGCATCCAAACAGTCAGAAGACTGATCACTTAAACAAAAAGTTATTAAGTCATGATTGATCTCTCGTACTTAGTCGTTTTCCAAGTCTCTCCTTTGATTGTATAAATTTATTTTTTCGAGGTGCTGTTAAAGCTTTTTTAACGATCTCTCAAACGTACACTACTAGCCATTAAAATTGCTACACCAAGAAGAATTGCAGATGATAAACGGGTATTCATTGGACATATATATTAGACTAGAACTGACATGTGATTACATTTTCACACAATTTCGGTGCATAGATCCTGAGAAATCAGTACCCAGAACAACCACCTCTGGCCGTAGTAACGGCCTTGATACGCCTGGGCTTTGAGTCAGACAGAGCTTGGATGGCGTGTACAGGTGCAGCTGCCCATTCAGCTTCAACACGATACCACAGTTCATCAAGAGTAGCGACTGGCGAATTGAGGGCGAGCCAGTTGCTCGGCCACCATTGACCAGACGTTTTCAATTGGTGAGAGATCTGGAGAATGTGCTGGCCAGGGCACCAGTTGAACATTTTCTGTACCTAGAAAGGCCCGTACAGGACCTGCAATATGCGGTCGTGCATTATCCTGCTGAAATGTAGGGTTTCGCAGGGATCGAATGAAGGGTAGAGCCACGGTTCGTAACACATCTGAAATGTAACGTCCACTGTTCAAAGCGCCGTCGGTGTGAACAAGAGGTGACCGAGACGTGTAACCAATGGCACCCCGTACCATCACGCCGGGTGATACGCCAGTATGGTGATGACGAATACACGCTTCCAATGTGCGTTCACTGCGATGTCGCCAAAGACGTATGCGACCGTCATAATGATGTAAACAGAACCTGGATTCACCCGCAAAAATGACGTTTTGCCACTCGTGCACCCAGGTTCGTCGTTGAGAACACCATCGCAGGCGCTCCTGTCTGTGATGCAGCGTCGAGGGTAACCGCAGCCATGGTCTCCGAGCTGGTAGTCCATGCTGCTGCAAACGTCGTCGAACTGTTCATGCAGATGGTTGTTCTTTTGCAAACGACCCAATCTAGTGACTCAGGGATCGAGACGTGGCCACACGATCCGTTACAGCCATGCGGATAAGATGCTTGTCATCTCGACTGCTAGTGATATGAGGCCGTTGGGATCCAGCACGGCGTTCCGTATTACCCTCCTGAACCCACCGATTCCATATTCTGCTAACAGTCATTGGATCTCGACCAACGAGAGCAGCAATGTCGCGATACGACAAACCGCAGTCGCAATAGGCTACAGGCCGACCTTTATCAAAGTCGGAAACGTGATGGTACGCATTTCTCCTCCTTACACGAGGCATCACAACAACGTTTCACCAGGCAACGCCGGTCAACTGCTGTTTGTGGACGAGAAATCGGTTGGAAACTTTCCTCATGTCACCACGTTGTAGGTGTCTCCACCGGCGCCAACCTTTTGTGAATGCTCTGAAAAGCTAATCATTTGCATATCACAGCATCTTCTTCCTGTCGGTTAAATTTCGCGTCTGTAGCACGTCATCTTCGTGGTGTAGCAATTTTAATAGCCAGTAGTGTATGATTTCAGTAATAAGTGTCAGCCATTATGTCCTTGAGGTCTGTTTATGGAAAAATAATGCTAATTATCTGTATCCAGAGACAATTATAGTCGAAAGCTGAGATCAGTTCCAGGAATGAGGGGTTCGCAGAAGGTCGGAACCATAAGGTTGTGAGTGACGCTAGGAGATGAGAGGCCGCGAGCTCGTGTAACCGCCGACCTTGAGCGCCGGTTCCCCTCTGGCAGCTGCGCCGTAAATAGCGAGCGCTGCCGGTTAATGCCGCAGTGCGAACCCGACTTCCAGCATGGACGACCGCTGGGTGATCGACGTGTCCGCCGCCTCGCTGCCTCTGCTGCTGTTTCTGCTGGTCGCCACGGGCCCTGCCAGTGAGTACACACACACACACACACACAATCACATATGCACGCACACGCACATATCAGCATTCCTGGCCTTTTGGCTGTTACAGCCGATATTGTCGTTCTTTGTGTCAATGTAATAGTGAAGTCTCACACCATTGCATGCTATAAGAACCAGTGGATTGGAAAGACTGTTTTAGAGATCAGCCTTCTAACGGATTGTAACAACGAGCAACTAAGAAAATCGCACGCGAGTTACATGAGCAACACATCTACAGAATCTGGAGGAAAGTAGCGAGAAAGACTGAATATATTCACATGGCTGAATCTGGTACGTGTGGAGACTAAGGTTTCGCTAATTCACTCGATGTGCAACACTTCTTCCATGAAGAACCTTAACTGAAGGTTGCGTATACAGAATGTGTTAGCGTTCTGACTGCAGATACTGTGATCGTTGTATCTTAATAAGTACCCACTACAGTGTGTTACTTGTTTTTCCTTTGCCTCTAACAGTGTTCCCGCAAACTCGTCACTTTCTTTACTACCTGATGTTTTCTGCACTGTCGTAACTGCACCACTTAGTGGACTACGGCTGTCAATATAGACTAATTGTTTTGCGTCCCTGTGTCCACACTTTAACACCTGACCTGCTGCCCAGGGAAACTAATGGGTTGCTCTGTCACACGTACTTAAAGATACTAACCAACCTAAAAGCATATGACAGGTAACAGCTACAATTATTAGTCTGCAAATGACATAAATACTGATGTAATATTATTCGATATACCGTACTCAGTCACCAGTAGATATATCTGCACTTACACGTGTATATAACCACACTGAACAAAATGTTAGTTACTTGTTAACAGAGCGCACAGATATGTTTGAAACACGATAGATGGTGTGTAACTCCTACCAGACAATCAAGTGACCACCGACACCAGGCGTAAATGACGGCAGTGAGTGGCGTGTATGCGACAATCGGTTGGATAGAATCAGAAGGATCGAAGCTGAGACGTGACAGAATGGAAGAAATGGATCATTATGTTTAGGCATACTCGTAATTATATCGTTCTCTGATCTGTTGGGCTGTCGATGTCCAATGTGTCAACCAGGAACGGTGTAGTATACAAAGGCGTGTAAAGAAAGTAACGTGCATTCAGTCGATCGCGGAATGGAAATAACAGTGAAATATCCGATAAACTTTGCGAAATGTACTGGACAGTGTGTCTAGTATGCCCGTCGATCGCATCACGTCACTCTTTCTCATTTCTGAGCGCATAAAGATGCCTGGGAAATAATGCCTCCCGCCAAGGGTGAGTGCCTGCTGTGAGATTTCCCCTGATTTTTGTCAGCCCAAACAACGTAACTACCATGCATTTCCTTGTTGACACTTAAAGTTCACGAACTTCTGAACACATTGTGCATATTACCAAATTTCTGTCATCGACAGACAGCCATATTAGTCTTTCACCAGTTTTGAAATCGTGGTAAAGGAACACAATTTCCAACTATAATGTCAAGCCCTCTATTACCCCCAATCCTGTCTTGAGACTTCTTACAGTTTTGAGTCCTCAAAGAGTCAACATCTTTGTCTTTGTTAGTACCATCGTTAACGTTATTTTTTTAATTCTCTGACTATTCTGTTTTACCACGTCTGCTAGTATCCTGACCACCAACGTTTGCATATATATCCGGTAACGCACCGCTGTTAAGGAACGAGAAATTCTGCCTTGCTTGGAAGATATGCTGCTATGCCGTAGATCTCGGAGCCACTCAACTCACCAATAATGCTACTTACCACGGTAACTCGCAAGTAACGGATGTCGGAGCTTAGATTAATGCAACAATGGCAACACGAGAATGACGATTTAGTTTGAAACGTTTAAACGTATAACGCTTCTTCCAGAATTAATAATCAAACGTATTAACGTTAAAACAGTGATAGTGTATTAATACATTCTCAGTATGACTCCATAAATTTAAATTAAATGTTAAGTTTTACATACCCAGTGAACATGAAGTAAATACCACTGGTTCAAAATGGTTCAAATGGCTCTGAGCACTATGGGACATAACATCTGAGTTCATCAGTCCCCTAGAACTTAGAAGTACTTAAACCTAACTAACCTAAGGACATCACGCACATCCATGCCCGAGGCAGGATTCGAACCTGCGACGCAGCGGTCGCGCGGTTCCAGACTGAAGGGCCTAGAACCGCCTGGCTGGTATGGCTGATTTGAAATAAGAGGATGGGATGGTCTAATGGTTTGATACGGTAAGGGGGGAAGCCGTCTCCCCCCTTTGCTAATCGCACAATGGTGGGGGTAGTAGCGCAGCCGCCCTCCCGTGTCCCCCGCAGGGTCCTCGTTCGGCCACTACTATGAAGGCTGAAGAAGACCCGATGGATTAGTCCGGTCTCAGTTAGAATTTTCTAGTTCCAGGGGCGAAACTTGTGACTAATCCTAGTGAATCAAAAGCATTAAAGTTTTGTGATTATTAGACACTTCTGAGAGGCGACACCACAGTATTCACGATTCACCACCAGGTCAAGCCTCACATTAAGCAGCGAAGTATATGCAAGTCTTCGGGATTTCCCGTCAAATGTTAACTCAGACGCTTCGTGACTCACAAATTCACATTGGTGTGCTGTTATGACGCAGTCTACACTTGCCAGGTAGCGCCAGGCATAGATTCTGGGGACGTCGTTACGACTTTCATGATTTTTGTAGACAGAAAAGACAGTTCCGCACGGAATAGTTATCACAAAAGTAAGATAGCTAACTAAAATTGTCTCGAATTTATAGTCGCACCAAGTGGTTAATATAACCACCAACCGCTTCAAGTGGTTACGTATCCACTAGCCAGTCACTACTTGGCTATGACCGAGATTACTCAGCCGAAAGTTCGTGTATGTATTACCACTTTACGCGCTTGCTAGGCTGAGAAGCTTTTATTAAGCCATATCACCCTGAGACCAAGCATTAATTCAAGTCACTAAGCTGTACCTCGAAGTCTACATCAGATGATAAACTATAAAATGCGCCTCTCAACGGTTAGGCGATCTCTGTTTGTCCTATTCATGGCCGTCCATCTGCATCTGGAACTCCGCATCTGCATCTACATTTATACTCTGCAAACCGTCGTGAGGTATATGGCAGAGGGTAGGTCCCACTGTAACAGTTATTGAGGACCACGTATGGAGCGCGGAAAGAATGGTTGTTTGAATGCCTTTGTGCTCGCAGTAATTATTCTAAGCCGGCCGAAGTGGCCGCGCGGTTCTGGCGCTGCAGTCTGGAACCGCGAGACCGCTACGGTCGCAGGTTCGAATCCTGCCTCGAGCATGGATGTGTGTGATGTCCTTAGGTTAGTTAGGTTTAACTAGTTCTAAGTTCTAGGGGACTAATGACCTCAGCAGTTGAGTCCCATAGTGCTCAGAGCCATTTTTGAATTATTCTAATCTTATCCTCACGATCTCTATGTGCATGATACGTAGGATATTGTAGTGTCTTCCTAGAACAATCATTTAAAGCCGGTTTTTGGAACCTTAACAGATTTTCTTTACGTCTGTCTTCAAGAGTTTTCCAGTTCAGTTCCTTCAGTATCGCTGTGACACTCTCTCACAGATCAAATAAACCTGTGACCATTCGTGCTGCCCTTCTCTGTATACGTCCAATACCCTCTGTCATCCCCATGTGGTACTTTAGAGCAATATTCTAGAACAGGCCGCATGAGTGATTTGTAAGCAATCTTTTTTGTAGACTGACTGTACTTCCCCACTATTCTACCAACAAACCGAAACCTAGTACCTGCTTTACCCATGACTGAGCCTACGTGATTATCCCGCCTATGTGACCATTCCATTTCATATCCCTTCAAAATGTTACACGGAGGTATTTGTATGAGTTGGCCGGGTCCAGCAATGACTGATATTATAGTCAGAGGCTAATACGATTCTTTTGTGACATGCACAATTTTACATCTCTGAACATGTAAAGCAAGTTGCCAGTCTTAACACCACTTTGAAATTTTATCGAGATCTGGCAATATTTATGCAGCTTCCTTCTTCCGCTAGTACTTGATTACAGATAACGATATCAACTACAAAACGTTTGAGGGTACCGTTAATATTGTCTGTAAGGTCATTAATATATAACATGAACAGCAAGGGAGTCAATACACTTCCCTGGAGCACACCTCAAGTTGGTTCTACACTGACGATGTCTCTCCATCCAAGACAACATGCTGTGTCCTCCCTACCAAAAAGTCATCAATACAGTCACAAATTTCACTTGATACCCCATACATTGGCAATAAGCGTACGTGTGATACTGAGGCAAATGCTTTTCGGAAATCGAGAAATACAGCACCTACATGATTGCCTTGATCCAAAGCTTTCAGTATATTACGTGAGTTTGGTTTCGCATGATCGATGTTTTCGAAATCCTTATTGGCTGGCATTGAGGAGGACATTCTGTTCAAGATACCTCGTTATGTTTGAGCTCCAAATGTGTTCTAAGATTCTACAACGAATCGATTTATATTCGAAGGTAGTTATGTGGGTGACTTTTACTACCCTTCTTGTAGTCGGGTGTGGCCAGTGTTTTTTTCCAAGAACAGGTCACGGTTTTTTGTTCGATGGATCTACGACAGATTATAGGTAGAAGAAGGGCTAACTCAGCCAAAAATTCAGTATAGAATCTGACAGTAATTCCATCGGGCCCTGGAGCTTAGTGTTACAATAGCGATTTCAGTGGTTTCTGAACACCACTGATGCTAATATTTATTTTATTCATGTTTACTGCGGTACGGAGATTAAATTGGGGCAATTATCCTGAGTTTACCTTTGTAAAGGAACATTTGAGAGCTAAGCATTTGCTTTCCTATCCTCCGTTTCAGTTCCTGTCTCATTCGCTAGAGACTGTGTGGCGAAGTGGTACGTTGGAAAATTTCCACTCACCTCGTGGAAAATCTCTTCTCACGAGCATGCGTCCTTGAAGTCACTGAAATGCAGTTCTCAGCCGGAATAAGCTACAGAAAAAACAGCTGGACACCTCGTAGCCCCAAGTCGCATTAAAAATTGTGTTGTCCGTCGAAGGAATAGTTAAATTAAAGCATTTATGTGCGTAAAATTTCGCTCTGTTGCGGTAAGCTTGCATACACCAGTTACGACCAAGTCTTACTCCACACGCACACCTCATTCATAACCGTAGTCAGTTTATGGTAATTATTAACTATCTTTTCACCGAAAGTTTACAAACGGATAGTTTCTTTCAGAATAGCTCACTCAAACGTTAGTATAATCAGCCTCACTTAACAAAATGTTCACGTTCGCGAGTAAGCAACACGCCACGCGGAACTTAAGCTGTTCCAGCACCAAAAGCTCTGAAATTTACGCCGTGCATTAAATCGAACTCTCTCCCACACTTTACGGCACTTCTCAAAGATTTTGGTAGCGAAATATTACAATATTAATCATTTCCCCGGTACGGATGATTAACACACACGTTATCCTCGCACGTTCCTTCATTGTATAGTATGAAAACTTCACATAAAACATTATGTCACATTCACACCTTCATTTAGTCTCATAACTATGCACAATTATAGTAGTAATTAATAAATAGAAAATAAAACAAACAGACCTCCAGTATTTTGACTGCAGCTCAAAGATCGTGCGTCAGCTAGTGAGCTCTACCAGATCGCATAGAAACTTCACACTCTCGGTGTCGGGCATATTTGCAAGCATGTTATCTGCCTGTAATGTCCCATCTAAGTAGGCACGATGTCAGGTGCTACACCTCAACTAGACACTAACTTTGGTGGCACAAACAACAGTTACATATGACCAGTTGAATTGTTCAACTGGGTACATACAGCGTGACAATTATTGAGCTACATGAAATAAACTCGTCATAACTTCTAAACTGTTTGCGTCAGGACGCTCAAACTGCTCGATTTGATGCAGGGCATGATGGTAATTAGTACGTGCCTTGTTGTCGGCAATTTGCACTTGAAAATGTCACGTGGGCCTGAGAGTGTAACGTTTGTGAGGGGCTACTATGAGAGCAATAACAGCCCAATTGCTGCTTAAAGGAAGTTTGCGACCGAGTTCAAGCTGATGACAACCGGTCCGAGTGTGCTAACAATCAAGAATTTGATTGGCAAGTTTGCGAAAACGGGTAGTGTTCGTGGTGACAGTGTTGGCGTTGTCTGTCGTCCAAAAAGGGTGAAAACGCCTGAAAACGTCAAAAACACACGCGCTGTGTTTCAAACCAGACCCAGGAAATCGAGCAGACGAGGTGCACAACACGTGGAAATCAACCAAGAGACACTGCGATAAATTGTTGAAGACCTCCATCTCTCCTCATAACAAAATTCAAACCCATCAGTCAATAATTCCCAGGGCTATGGAACACTGGTTGTGTTTCGCAACACTATTGTCCACAGAATTGACGAATAGGACTTTGATGTGAATATGGTTTGGTTTAGCGACCAAGCCCATTTTTATTTGGATTGGTTCATCAATAAGCAAAACTGGAGCATTTTGGGGACTGAGAATCCGCATTTCGCGATCGAGAAGTCTCTTCACCCTCAACAGGTGACAGTGTGGTGCGCAATGTACAGTCATGGAATAATCAGTGCGATATTCCTTGATGGCACGGGGACTACCTAACGGTATGTGAAGGTTTTGGAAGAGGATTTCATCCCCATTATCCAATGTGACCCTCATTACTACAAGAAGTGGTTAACGCAAGACGGAGCTCGACTCCACCGAAGCAGAAACGTGTTTTATGTTCTGGAAGAGCATTTTAGGGACCGTTTGTACACAGAAGCTACTGGTATTGGCCTCGATTGGCCGCCATATTCTCCGGATCTGAACACATGCGACTCCTTTTGTAGGGCTGTGTTAAAGACAAGGTGTACAGCAATAACCCCAAAACCATTACTGAGCTGAAAACAGCCATTCAGGAGGTCACCGACAGCATCGATGTTCCGACACTTCAACGGGTCATGCATAATTTCGCTATTCGACTGCGCCACATCAACGCCAATGATAACAGGCATATTGAACATGTCATAACCTAAATCCGAACAACTGACTTTCGAAGTCAGTAACCGAATCACACATAGGTGAATGGTGTATACTTTCTTCATCATGCGAATAAACCTGATGTAAAGAAACACAAACGCGATAATTGGTAGCACCAGTGGCACACGTACACCGGCGTTGTTGCGCTCTTGTAAGTAGGCCCTACTTGTATGTTAGATATCATGGTACTAAGTTACGGTAAATGAAGCTTTAAGATATTTTAATGTATTAACAGTCATCAACGTTTTTCTTAATCATGCTTTAGCTATGTAATTTTTATTTCAACAATTGTGTACAGTCGCAGTCTCTGTACTGTTGGGCTCCGATGTCGCGCTGTTAATACGCAGTGTGAAAAAGTCTGAGGCTGCTTCCTATTCTGTAATGAAAAAAGTGCGTGGGAAATCGTTAAACAGAGGCGAGAGGCCAGTTGTTCTTAATCTTTTTCACAAGTCTAATGTTAAAAAAGTCCTGAAGGTGTACTAGAAGCTGTATTTTTTATAGTTAAAGCATTTTATAAAACGGCATACATAGCGTTGCAGAATGGTAATCTAATACAGTTCACGGAGCGACCGTTTAAATCTCGTTATGATCTTCCTTTTTTTCATTTTATTTTGAGCACTTACACCTGTAAAATTCATCAAATTTATGCTAATTAACACATATCTAATCATCATATGAAAAATACACATCGTCTTCTTTTTAGTTTCAAATTGAATGCAATTTTCCCGTTTCCATTGCAAATATAAATTCTGAATTTATATATTTTGTAAAATATTATTAATAAATGTTGTTTATGTTAATGAAACATAACAAATTAAATTTTAGGACAAAAATGAAAGATCAAAATTATTCTTTATTTGCGCTACGCCAATTCTTTTCCACCACAGACGTGGTCTCATGCGAGCCAGAGCGATAAGCGACGTAGAAACACAAAAGCAACAAGTTTCGCAGCATCGACCACGCCATACAAATACTGATTTTTTACCGTACCACTGCATTATTAATCCAACAGAACTGATCTGGTGCCAAGGTAAATTCTGTCGCGAGAAATAACAAGGCATTTAAACTGTCAGACGTACTGGAACTAACGCACGAAGCTTTGTCTCACGTCACTGCCCAACGCTAGTGGGATACAGAACGGCACGTCGTAAGAGAAGACGAGAAAACGTGGCACTTGGCGGCTTCGTGGGCTGTGCTGTTGATAGACTCGTTATAAACGCAGCAGATGACAGGTCCAGTACCGAAATGTATTTCTCGGACTCGGATGTGGAAGGAGTTCAGAGAGTATCCCAGACAACTATCTGTGAGTAATACCTTCAGTGGCGTCAATGGTTAACTACACGGTGGAATCACTGCAATTCAATTTTGCATCACATAGCTCACTCAAAGGAATTACTCATCTACATCTACATCTATATGATTACTCTGCAATTCACATTTAAGTGCTTGGCAGAGGGTTCATCGAACCACAATCATACTATCTCCCTACCATTCCACTCCCGAACAGCGCGCGGGAAAAACGAACACCTAAACCTTTCTGTTCGAGCTCTGATTTCTCTTATTTTATTTTGATGATCATTCCTACCTATGTAGGTTGGGCTCAACAAAATATTTTCGCATTCGGAAGAGAAAGTTGGTGACTGAAATTTCGTAAATAGATCTCGCCGCGACAAAAAACGTCTTTGCTTTAATGACTTCCATCCCAACTCGCGTATCATATCTGCTACACTCTCTCCCCTATTACGTGATAATACAAAACGAGCTGCCCCTTTTTGCATCCTTTTGATGTCCTCCGTCAATCCCACCTGGTAAGGATCCCACACCGCGCAGCAATATTCTAACAGAGAACGAACGAGTGTAGCGTAAGCTGTCTCTTTAGTGGACTTGTTGCATCTTCTAAGTGTCCTGCCAATGAAACGCAACCTTTGGCTCGCTTTCCCCACAGTATTATCTATGTGGTCTTTCCAACTGACGTTGTTCGTAATTTTTACACCCAGGTACTTAGTTGAATTGACAGCCTTGAGAATTGTACTATTTATCGAGTAATCGAATTCCAACGGATTTCTTTTGGAACTCGTGGGGATCACCTCACACTTTTAGTTATTTAGCGTCAACTGCCACCTGCCACACCATACAGCAATCTTTTCTAAATCGCTTTGCAACTGATACTGGTCTTCGGATGACCTTACTAGACAGTAAATTACAGCATCATCTGCGAACAACCTAAGAGAACTGCTCAGATTGTCACCCAGGTCATTTATATAGATCACGAACAGCAGAGGCCCCAGGACGCTTCCCTGGGGAATACCTGATATCACTTCAGTTTTACTCGATGATTTGCCGTCTATTACTACGAACTGCGACCTTCCTGACAGGAAATCACGAATCCAGTCGCACAACTGAGACGATACCCCATAGGCTCGCATCTTGATTAGAAGTCGCTTGTGAGGAACGGTGTCAAAAGCTTTCCGGAAATCTAGAAATACGGAATCAACTTGAGATCCCCTGTCGATAGCGGCCATTACTTCGTGCGAATAAAGAGCTAGCTGCGTTGCACAAGAACGATGTTTTCTGAAACCATGCTGATTACGTATCAATAGATCGTTCCCTTCGAGGTGATTCATAATTTTTGAATACAGTATATGCTCCAAAATCCTACTGCAAACCGACGTCAATGATATAGGTCTGTAGTTCGACGGATTACTCCTACTACCCTTCTTAAACACTGGTGCGACCTGCGCAATTTTCCAATCTGTAGGTACAGATCTATCGGTGAGCGAGCGGTTGTATATGATTGCTAAGTAGGGAGCTATTGTATCAGCGTAATCTGAAAGGAACCTAATCGGTATACAATCTGGACCTGAAGACTTGCCCTATCAAGCGATTTGAGTTGCTTCGCAACCCCTAAGGTATCTACTTCTAAGAAACTCGTGCTAGCAGCTGTTCGTGTTTCAAATTCTGGAATATTCCATTCGTGTACCTGGTGAAGGAATTTCGGAAAACTGCGTTCAATAACTCTGCTTTAGCGGCACAGTCGTCGGTAACAGTACCATCGGCACTGCGCAGCGAAGGTAATGGCTGCGTCTTGCCGCTTGTGTACTTTACATACGACCAGAATTTCTTCGGATTTTTACTCCGTGCTTACGTTACGAATTTCCACTACTCTCTTTTTAATAGCAGTACTATGTTAGCTGAGGACGAGAATATTTTATGCTTTTGTCCCCTCCGAATCACACAGTATTGCTGGAGTTTTGCAAAATATTGTTTTATTCTCGTTAAAAAGTAAATGATATTCGAATCTATATTGTTTCTTTGCTCGTCTCTTTTTACGTCTTATCTGCAACCACTCGCGTCACTGCAGGTTATCTGGACCAGCTGGCTGGCCTGTGATGTTCGAGATAAATGCGCTGGTAAAGCTGTTGACCCGTATTATATCGCTCAGTGTGCGGGTGTGGAGAGCATAAAACATATCCCTGTTATCTTACTTTACCGTACACGAGACAGCTTGGCAACAACCTAATCCACCTAAAAAATAATTCACTTTTTTTATCAGTCACACTGGAACCTCCATAATTGATCATATTATTTGCACAGAGCAAATTGCTAGTCATTAAAATATGGTACACCATCTCCAGTGACCATCTCCCCATCATTATAAAAACAACGGCTATTACCCACGCCAAAAACGACATCCACAATGGAAGACTAAAGTTTCATCCACTACAAAAATCTTAATACACAAGACTTCAGAACAGAAATTTTAAGCAAAAAGCCTAACAGATATTAATACTGCTGAAGGCATTGACAAATATTGCCAACCAATCGTCCAAACGACACCATCTGATATCAGTAAGAACGCATAAAAAAAACCATAATAGAACACAAAGGCAGACTTCCTACATGTATTCTTAACCTAATCAAAGGAAAAAGAAAAATATGTAGATAAATTAAACGACAACCTAATCAAAGAACTAAAACGGAATGAAACTATCTTAACAATAAAGTTAGATCAGACATTCGCTAACTCAGAGCAAGTGTATAGGAACTTGAGTCACAAGGACTTGACCCACGTAATCCCGCTCTCTTTTGGAATAAATTCGAGAGAACCATGGACAAAACTGTCACCGAAGAGCCGACTTTACAAACTGATAACCACATGACGGTGGAAGAACGGGAGAAAGCTGAAATATTCTGCCATTTATTCGAAAAAATACACGCTCATCCACAGGACCCCCGATTTTCGACAACCACGATGAAATTACTACTAGGGAAAATCATTCACTTCTATACAAAAATACCACACCAGCCATCAACCACTATTGAAAGAAATAATCGAATATCGGATAGCCTCTCTCACACTGAGCGGCAAAAATACAGCTCCTGGAAATGGCGGCGTTCGTCGATTTCACCACTTCGGTGTAATGCTAGAGAGGCTTTAGGCACGCAGTTATCTTTTCGCTCCGAGTTGAAGTAAATCTGGAACACATTTGTGACACTGCAATCGCGAATTTTGAATATACAGTTCACGATTATGCCGCCATATCACGGTATGTAAATTACACAACATTCCCTCGCGACAACTTCTGATATCTTCAAGTGGTTGCAGCTGACACGTAGTACTTTGTAATTGCTGTTGTCCTAACCTCAGTGATGTCGAAACTGTGGAACTGACACAATACAAATAGACGACAAATCGGGTTCGATTCCCGGCGGAGTCAGGGATTTTCTCTGCCTCGTGATGGCTGGGTGTTGTGTGATGTCCTTAGGTTAGTTAGGTTTAAGTAGTTCTAAGTTCTAAAGGACTGATGACCATAGATGTTAAGTCCCATAGTGCTCAGAGCCATTTGAACCATAGACGACAAACCCGAAAAACCGTATGTTCAATACGACCGCCATAGAACCTGTAGCACCGAACAATATGTCTCTTATACGGTGGCGAACAACAAGTTAAGCACTTTAACAGAGGTTTCTTACATTTCTGTTTCAGGTTCCCAGACGTCATTATGCAGAGTACAGGACTGCCCCAACTACAGAACCATGCGATACTACGAGGAGGTGGGCTGTGTTCCCAGTGCTACCGGCGGTAACTGCTGTCCAACGCACTTTGACTGCAGTGAGTACCATATAATGAACTGGGAGCACCCAATAAATGCAGTTGCAGGATATCAACACATGACACGGGCGAAGGCTGCAGTATATCGGCCAGCCGTGGCTGAACACTAGATAGCTAACAGCTTGATTTATAAGCAGCTTATAGACGGTATAGTCACATTAATTAACCACTGCCTACGTCGACGTCAACGTGCAGTAACCACTCACAGACGCCAGTTGGCAGCACTACCAGTAGAGGACATACACTGAAGCGCCAAATATACAGTCATCTAAACAGGCAGAATACGGTGCTGCAGTCGACAACGCCTAAATATAACAGTTGTCTGGCGCAATTGTTAGATTGGTTGCTGCTGCTACAATGGCACACTATCAAGATTTAAGTTAGTTTGAACGTGGTGTTATAATTGGCGCACGAGCGATGGGAGACAGCATCTCCGAGGTGGCGGTGAAATGGGGATTTTTCCGTATGAACGTTTCACGAGTGTACCGTAAATATCAGGACCCTCGTAAAGAATCAAATCTGCGGCATCGCTGTGGCCGGAAATAGAACGGGACCAACGAAGACTGAAGAGAAGCGCAACCCTTCCGAAAATTGCTGCAGATTTCAATGCTGGGTCGTCAACAAGTGTCAGCATGCGAACCATTCAACGAAACATCATCAGTATGGGGCTTCGGAGCGAAACCCACTCGTGTACCCTTTATAACTGCAGGACACAAAGCTTTACGCCTCGCCTGGGGCCATCAACATTTACATTGGACTGTTGATGACTGGAAACATGTTGGCTGGTCGGACGAGTCTCGTTTCAGATTGTATCGAGCGGATGGACGTTTACTGGTGTGGAGACGACCTCATGAATCCATGGACCCTGTATGTCAGCAGAGGACTGCTCAAGCTGGTGGAGCTCTGTAATTGTGTGGAGCTTGTGCAGTTGGAGTGATGTGGTACTCCTGCTACTCCTAGATACGACTCTGACAGCGTCACGTACGTAAGCGTCCTGTCTGATAACATGCATCCATTCACGTCCATTGTGCATTCCGACGGACTTGGGCAATTCGAAAAGGAGAATGCGACATCCCACGCGTCCAGAATTGCTGCAGAATGGTTCCAGGAACACTCTTCTGAGTTTAAACACTTCCGGTGGCCACCAAACTCCCCAGACACGAACATTATTGAGCATATATGGGATGCCTTGCAACGTACTGTTCTGAAGAGATCTCCACCCCCTCGTACTCCTGCGGATTTATGGACAGTCCCGTGTGAAAATTAGTTTGCTAACAGTGATGTTTATTGAACAAAAAGCGGTCGTGACATAAGTGTACCTTGCAGAGGAAATTTCCCATCGCACCCCCTCAGATTTAGTGGTAAAATGGCCCGGTGGATAGCCCGTCAACAACTGTAAACAGATCAAGCATAAAAACAGGAAGAAATTGTACTGAACTTTACGTTGGTTATAGAATATGAGCCAAGTAGTAAATATATATTACCGTCACAGGTAAATGTGGTGAATTATGAGCGCAGGGGAGAGACCTCTCAAAAAAAAAAAAAAAAAAAAAAACGGGCGTGAACTATGTTGGAGCAAAGGAATTCAAGATTCAAAACTTCCCAAACAGAACGCAGGAATCATAACATGTGGTACTTTTGCACGTCTGGAGGTCCCTTCCTTACACTTCACTGGTGCAAACGAACGTTACATCACGAAACAGACACAAATTTGAATACAGCGCACAGACACGTCAATTACAGGACGGTCAGCTCGTAATTTTGTGAAAAAAAAGGTGTACAATGAAGGCTTTCACGGCCGGATGTTTCACCTGCCGAGAATCCTTAAGGGTTGTATGGCCGTGGTCCATGGAATTCTTCTATCCCTGAGTTTCGTCCAAAGCTACGTTGGACATCTTCGGAGGTGCTCTTGGTTGTGCTGAATCTTGCCGACTGACGAGTGGAAAGTGGGCGTGGTCTGGATTTAACGTGATAGAGATAAACCTTGTCAAGGATAAAATATAACTATCGATCATAGTACGTCAAAGATAAAAACATCTCATCGACTCTGTAGCGCCACTGTCCATATATCACTGAGTTTCATAGCTCCTTCCTTTCTGTTAAAATTATCTCTCTGTTTATATATTTCGATGGCTCCTCTATATAGCCGTGGATAATAGTTCGTCATAGTACATAAAACTTCAGTTTCCGAAAATTTCACTACGTGAGCACCCGACTGAATAGCATGTTCCGCCACGGCTCACTTGTCCGTTTTCCCTAGTGGGCAAAGACTTTTATGTTCCTTCAACCGTGCGTTCATCCTTCTCTTTGTAGTTCCAATGTAGACCCTACCACATGTACACGGAATCTTGCATACACCACTTGCAGCAGAGGGGGTCGTTTGTAGTTAACGGAACGACGTGCTTGGCCTATTTTCTTTGTTGGTCTGAAAATCGGTCGAACCTTATGTTTCCTTAAAATCTTGCCTATTTGATCCGTTACTTCTTTGATGAAGGGTAAAGAAACCGTGTTCTTCCATCGCTGCGTCCTATCGTTGTCCTTAGGCCTCCTGTTATTCGGTCGCAAAAAAATTGTAGGTCACGAGGGAGTTCCGAACACGAATCTACTCCTTCACCGTTCAACACGGTGACTACACAACCAAGACGCGATGGTTCTTGTAGTGCACTAGATGTTGAAAATCCTTAGCTTCAACTGTTCCTGTTTCTATTTTGTTCCTTTTTTCACAGTTCAGTATAACTTCTTCCTATTTTCATGCTTGACGTGTGTTCAGTTTTTGACGGGCTATCCACTGGGCCATCTTACCTCGAAGTCTGAGGGGATTGCGATGGGGAGTTCCCTTGTTAATACGGCTGTGATGTTTCTTATTAATATTAGCATGAACTAGTTATCGCAAGATGACAATCCTCTCTCTCCAGGAGTGCTAGTGAAGTAAGGTCTTCCATCGATAGCTCAGGTTCTGTGTTCGAATCCTAGTCCGTCACACAGCTTAGCCCTGTCAATACGTTTAATATTCCGAAGTTGAATGTGCTGTCTGGCTTCCTTCTGACTCGAATGCTCTGTGTCAGCTGTACATAGTACTCAATGGGGAAAAAATGCACGCCTGATACCTGCCCACACAAACTGCAGCAGGCACACTGATCAGTCCTGTTCTGCCGTACCATTTCAAGTGTTCTCGTGTTATACTGCACAGGTTAGTTTATAAATGTTGCACCTCTACCCTGAACATCAAGCAGCTTGTAAGAAATTAGAGAATTGTGTTCACGTTTAGTTACACGGTTAAGTTAAATGTTTCCCTATTGAGCCGTTAACCGATTTACTCTAAGATTAAAATTGATTATGTTAATTTTCTTTGTTAATTCTTAGCTAATTTAATTGTAAATAAAGTACTATGGAGTCCTAATAATTATGAAATAAATATATAGAAAAGAAAGACAAAATCAAAACATGGCCGTTGCAAAGAAGATGGAAAATAATAGTAAATCGTTGCTATAATTAAACTTTTGGTGCGTGAGGCACTGTAGATGGAAAACTGTTAACCGTATGGGTACAAAACTTCCTAGTAATGACATTCTGACTGTGTGGTGCAGGGCTTGCGCTGTTAGTGAAGTTAGTGTTTGGCTAGGCGTTGGGCGCCGGTACTGGTACGGCGACGTAGGGTTGCAGCACAAGCATGAGTGTGCATTACTATTGCAGACAGTCAACATGGGTCTGGACAAGGTGCGCAGAGCCTTATTCGGTAAAGCTGTTCTATCAAAGCAACAGCAATAGTGGTGTTGCTCTTTGCAAGTATCGACACGTTAAAGGAATACGGAGAGGTCCTCTTCCCGCTCCGGGATTGAAAAACATGACTCGGAAAATCGAATTAAGTAGCGACTTGGGAGTTACTCCTGGGAGAGCACATATATCGTTGAAAAAGTTACTGTTGTCATGACTGAGAATTCTGGACGCAATGTGCGATCTTCAAGCGGTGCACGAGCTGTGTCACGACAACTGAACATGCCATGGTCCACCGTTCGCAAATTGCTACGAACAGTTGTGAAATGGAATCTCTAGTGTGTTTCCAGGCGGGCATCGGCGCAGATGGTCGTCACACTGAGCAACGGTTGTAACCTGAAACGTCAACATGCTGCGGAGTAACAAATGTTACCCTCTCACGTGGAAATTAAAAAGTGTTTCCTTTAATGGTTCATTCGTTATTTCCCATACAAATATTTCCACAAATTCCGTTGACCTACGATCACTCCTTTTTTTATGGGGCCCTCTCAAGTAGCGAAAGTTTAGTAATTATCACCATGTAATTGTTTCCGCTTTTCTAATGAACGCCATACCTCTAGAATGATTTCAGTGTGTTGTCTACCGAAAGTACTGCATGGCCTAGAAAGCGTGTCTGGTTTCTCCTGCATTCTCTTTCGATCACTCACGGGCCTACAACAGTTGTAATTAGTACACGAAATGCAGTCGCGGTTGCGAATATGGACAACCATCAGCTGTGTAACGGAATGGCAACAATGAAAATTTGTGCTAGACCGGGACTCGAAACCGGATTTCCC